>NC_056660.1:119427881-120027881 GCF_018350195.1 Panthera tigris
AAAGTGTGGAAATGCAACCTAATTCTCACCCATGATATGTAAGCACATGTAACAAAAAGCTACTTACTTAAAAGCAAAATGCTTGACCTGGACTCCGTGTCTTTCTCTCTTCCACTGATCGGGGACGTGGATGTGACAGTGCCATGCTGGTCTGTGGAAGAGGCAACGTCCCAGGTGATGGTGGAACCACCAGATATGTAGAACCTAGGTACCAGAAAGGCTTATGTGGTAGAACTACCCCCACTGTGGTGTGAGAGGAAGAAGGTTCTTACTTCCTCAGTTGTATTTGCTAATCTTCTTGTTACCAAGAACTTTGCCTTAGTGTTCCCATCTGAAAACAGAGAAGTGGAACCCCAAGATGTGCTTTCTAGGGCCCATACTGGAGGATTGCCACATCAAGGCTTTTTCTCCACTAAACCTTCTTCATTCTGACTCATTTCTACTTTTTTTTTTCTCCTCTTGTTATAAATTCTTTGGGACATCTGGATCCCAGTACTCTTCTTTTCATTATGATTTAGCTTCTTGCTGATACATATTATTTTATAGCATCTGTAGAAAGTGGACTAGAGCACTATAGAAAGTGCAGGTTTGTTTTTTTTTTATCAAAAAGAGGTATACTGGATACATGTGTAATGATATGGGCAAAATGTTATAATCTTGGTCTAGCGATTCCTTTATAGAAAGATATAGGCTTTACTGAGAAAATGTTTTGATGAGACATCCACAGGGGAGAAATGAGCCACTGGGTCCCACGCTCAAGATTGGCACCCAGGTGTGATTCAGAAGAATGATGCTCCCCTGTACAATAAAGCAGTGAGAGTCAGAAGGAGAGGGTTGTGATTTACACAAGGAGAGAACAGGATAGGATGAGTTAAGGAGCCTGATTTACAAGAGTAGCCAGGGATTCTTGAGAGAGGAATCATGTATTAGTTGATATCTTTCCAAATGAAATGATGGTGGAGTAGGATATGGATCCTTCCTGCGAGGCCAACTTTTTCAGTTAGAAATGTCCTGCAATATTCTTCCTCTGTTTGGTTTTCTGGTAGAAGCCTGTAAGGATGGGGAGAAGATGAAGTTCATAAACTAGGAAGCACCATCTCGCTGGCTGTTGTCACTAACAAAATAAAGCTGAGACGTACGGTGTGGCCACCATACTGAGCTCTTTGCACCATCTGTAAACAAGCAGCCATTTAAGTTCCCAGAATAAATCCAGCAGAATATCCTTTATTGGAGACCTGGGTGCATATACCTGCCCATGCACATTTGGGATGATATTAGATGAAGTGGTGAAGTTTGGACAGTGGTTTCTGTCCTTTATGCAGCTCATTTCCTCCCCCTCCTGCTCCTATAGGCCTGTAATTGTAGCTCTGGGTGTTGGCCCTCCTTCAAGAGCCTTTCTCTGTTCGTGAGAAACATCCACTATTGAACTTCTCTCCTTTTTACTTTCCCCTGGGGTTCCTCGATCATCTTAACTCTAACATCCTCAAATTAAGTGTTTCTGGAGATCTGGGGGATAACAGACAAGTGTCAAGTGGCTGGGTGTTAGACTGTAAGAAATGGTCAAGACTGTGGCAATCTTTTGAATTTATATCCTGGCTAAAGGGGACAGCTGATACTAAACACTAGCTGATTGTTACCAGGCAAGTATTTGGCTACTCTAGCCAGATACTCTGATTTTCAACAGAATATGGAAATTAGGAACTTTATGTGATCCTTATTAATTTTATTGCATTGCATAAATTTAAAAAAAAAATGTATCTCTGGGACCAGAGTTAGTCCGTATCATCGGTTTATGCCCTTGGTTTAACCCTTTCTTCTCTAAACTTTACCTAACCTGCTGCACACATTTCAGATTCTACAGATTGAAGAAGGGAGGGCAGTGGCCCTCCCTAAGTTTAGGCCTGTTCAAGATTATCTAAAAATCAATCCACCGTTTCATAGTGCTAGGAACACATCCTCCTGACAAGTCTTCTCCAGGCTCTTGTGTTAAAAGTGTCATCTAGGGGCACCTGGGTGGCTCAGTTGGTTAAGCGTCCAACTTTGGCTCAGGTCATGATCTTGTGGTTCGTGAATTCGAGTCCCATGTCAGGCTGTGTGCTGACAGCTCAGAGCCTGGAGCTGCTTCAGATTCTGTGTCTCCCTTTCTCTCTGCCCCTCCACCACTCATGCTCTGTCTCTCTCAAAAATAAATTATAAAACATTAAAAATTTTTTGAAAAAAGTGTCATCTAGGGTTCACTAAGTCCCCAGATTCAGGAATGAGGAGGGACATGATAAAGAGAACATTATTAACAAAGCTCTCCATCCCTCCCTGGCAAATCTCTTTCCACAATGCCAGGATTTTGTACAGTTAACCGAGTTACTGTCTTTCCCATCTCTCTCTCTCTTTTTAAATAGACTTCATTTTTATTACTTCATTCCATTGCTATTAGGGTGTGAGGGTGTGTGTGTGTGTGTGTGTGTGTGTGTGTGTGTGCTCTCACCTACGTACATATCACATAGAATCTGTTGGGGGAGCATTAATCTTGAAATAAATTAAGAAGAACTTAAACACTCATCATCTATCCAGATTTCCATGCATGGTTTGAGGGGTTGTTTGTTTGTTTGTTTGTTTGTTTTTAAAGAGAGAGAGACAGCTCTGGGGAGAGTGGCAGAGGGAGATAGAGAGAGAGAGAGAGAGAGAGAGAGAGAGAGAGAGAGAGAGAGAGAAAGAAAGAAAGAGAATTTTAACCAGGCTCCACTTTCAGTGCAGAGCCAGACACAGGGCTCGATCCCTTGATTCTGGGATCATGACCTTGAAATGAAATCATGAGTTGACTGCTCAACTGACTGAGCCACCCAGGCTCCCCTAGTTTAAGATTTTAAGGATGTTTTTTTTTATGAATTTTAAAAGATGTGGCCTTTCCCCCTTCTTTATTCTCCTTCCTCTTCCCCAAGGGAAGGGACACTACTTGCCATGAGGCTGGAGAGAGAAAGTATGTTTAGAGCTTTAAGAAAAATCCGTAGTGAAAAGCAGTAGAGGAACTTACACCTAAGGAATTCTAGACACAGGGTGAAATCAGATGGATACATATATGGATAAATCAATATATAGTCAAATAAAAATAAACCAAATCTAGCTCCTTGCTTTGTCAGGTTATTAGTAAGTGATTTATAGGATTTAAATCAATCTTTTTAAAAAATTTTTTCAGTACCACATCTGAGCCATTATAAGCTCTTACTCTCCTGAGAGCTAGTAGCTAGCTTGTAACAGAATGGTTTTCATTTCTGTAATAAAGTTAGAGAAATAATTACTTAGTTTCAGATGTGCGCAGATATGCTAAAGCCAATCTGTACTTTATTTTTTTAACCTCTTTGGAATCCAATGTTATCGACTGTGTCAGTTCTGTGTTTTTGTTATTTTAATGTGTGATTTAAGTAAATATTTTATGTGCATTAAAATCATTTTACATGTGTCATCGCTGGCAGATTAACTTCATTAAGTTTAGCTCTGGTCAAGGCAGCAGAAGAGACTTGTGTTTTTAAATTAGGTAAACAACTAATGTAGCAGACATAGATTGAGCTGGACCAATGTATTATTTGGCCTGTTCTCTCCACTTCAGTGCATATGGACACATGGTTGCTTTGTCAGACGACTTTTTACACGTATTGATCTTCAACTAACATTCATCACAGGAGAAAATGCAAGCATCCATGAAATAGGATTTTGCTATGTTAATTGAAGGCTTTCTCTGAGGTACCTGGCTTCAGAGTGAATATTCATTTACTAGACAGGGTGAGTAATACATACTTTGGGTATTGCCAGAGGAACTTCCTGCCCTCAGCATGCTTTGTGCTCAAAAGTAGATTCAGTCTGTCACAAAATCCTCCAGGCAGGTATGTGCCTTTTACCACCATCTGCACTTTCTTTCTCTCCTTCTGTTAGCTTTCCCACTTTTATGACTCCTCAGGTGTTTCCACTGATGACAAGGAAGTCATAGGAAAGAAGCTCTTTTGTTATTTAGGCCCTGTTTGCTTACACCTTGGGTTGAACTTTGGATGGGGTTAGGGGATTAGTAAATAAAGAGATCTTTCATGCCCTGGAAGAAGAGGGACTTACCTGAGATGGGAATAGAATTATGCTAAGAAAAATCTAGGTGTTCTGTAGCTAAGCTTTGTGACCATAAGGCCCGAGAGAAACCCGAATGCATTACTGAGGGAGGCTTTGGAAGATTCTTTTGGAGGATATCTGTAAGGACATCATCCTGATAGATTATGGACAAGGGGTTCATCAGGGGGATTTTTGGGCATCCTAGAATTCTAAATAGAGTTATTTTATTTTCAAAGATAAAACTATTGACAGTTTTTCAAGTAGATTTCTTTGTACAGGTGTGATAGGAAATGTGGGGCTATCCACTTTCTTTTTTTTTTTTTTTTACTTTTTTTTTTTTAACGTTTATTTATTTTTGAGACAGAGAGAGACAGAGCATGAACGGGGGAGGGTCAGAGAGAGAGGGAGACACAGAATCTGAAACAGGCTCCAGGCTCTGAGCAGTCAGCACAGAGCCCGACGCGGGGCTCGAACTCACATACCGCGAGATCGTGACCTGAGCCGAAGTCGGACGCTTAACAGACTGAGCCACCCAGGCGCCCCTCCACTCTTTCTTTTAAAGTTCCGCAAAGAGAGCCCCTACACAATGCACCAAATAACCCATGCTTAGTGTCTGATTTTGAAAATTTTAGCTCACATGAATCAGTGGTTGTAGCTTCAAATCCTCATCACTCCTTTCAGAAATATGCCAAGGAAGTTATATTCGAATCAACCAAAATGCAGATAAAAGAATAAACCAGTCATCTAAGGGTTTCCAACACTGATAAGCACTAGATCATAGAAGCTGTCTATATATTTCATTTTTCTCATTTTCCTCCCATATAAATGTTGTGCTCCAGCAGTGTGCCAGTTTCATGCACACATCCCTTTGCAAGTGTGGTTTCTTCTGCCTAGAGTGCCATTCACCATAATAAAGAATTCACCTTTAGAAGCCTGCTCAGGCATCAGCAGCTCTGGGAAGCCTTCTTGGATCCCGTGGCCTTCTCCGACATCATCCTTGGGCTCCTCTGAGTGAGCTCACTCTGTTTACGTGCTCAGTGAACATGCATGGCATGAGTGGATATTGAATAGATGTATAGCCTTTCTCCCATATTAGACTATGAGCTCCAAGGAAACATGGAACGTGTTGTTCACGTTCACGTGTCGAGAGCTAGCACCATGCCCAACATAGGGTGGATGCCTGATAGCCAAGGGGCGAATGGAAGAATGAATGTTTATTCTTAAGGAGACAAAGTTTTTATTCAAAGTGTGTCTGTATCCACTGCAAGACCCTTGATGTTCGTGTCTTTCACTTGAGAATTTGCTCATGTACTTTGGAAGTGCACGGAATTGTTCCGGTAGAATCTACATGGATCCAGAAAATACTACTGGGACAGCAAGGTCACCGCTGGATTCCACATTGCTTTGCCCAACTCGTGTGTATCTTGCACCCTATTGCATACATGATTTTCCTTCCATTACAAGCCCTCAGAATTCTCGGGGAGGGAGCATCAGGTTGTTTTTCTGACTGTACTCTGCTAAGATAGTTTTGGCGCTTCACCCTCACACTTCCTTACTGTCACCTCTGCAGAGAAGCAGCCATCTTCACGTTCACTTTCCACAGATAAATGGGGTTGTTTCACCTTCCCTGGTGTCATACAGAGAAGTTTGAAAAAAACGGAAGAAAGTACAGTTGAAGAGAACCTGGGGACTCTCTTAAATGACAGATAAGGAGTTCGATAGTTGCCCGCCTTGGCTGTAAACTGCACTTGCTGGGCGACTTGAGGAACTGAAGGGCTATCTTCATCCCATGTTGCTGAGGTTTCTCTGCAGTCAGAGCCGCCATCTTGACCTTTATTCCCACATCCTGTCAAGTTATTCACTCCCCGGCTCAGCTTCTTTTTTTTGAAATATTCACATCTCACTTTTTTTCGTGGGATGGATTCCTTGTTTTGTCCCTAGCATTTTCTCATGCCACTGAACTGCATCATGTGTTAATAAGCTTTTTACTGTGCTAAATTGCTTTGTTTCTGTAGCTGATTTGAAGGCAAAAAAGGCCCTAGAGGGTGAAAGGGGAAAAAAAAAAGAAAAGAAACGATCTAAAGTAATTAGAATGATTACAGCAGCTGAAAACATTGTTTTCCTAAAATGGCAATATTTTCTCAGGAGAGTTTTTTTGTTTTCTTTTTTTTTTTCTTGTTACAATAGCCCATGAGGTTCCAGAATCAGTGTTAGCAAAGGGAATGGTGACTAGTAGTTTTTCATTACGGAGTCAAATGAGAGTCATACATCAGAAATTTTCACATGCATTATTGTGACCACCCTAGGGTTATCTTGCTCATCCTCTATTTGGTGCCACTTATATCATCTGCCTTTAAGACCATGTGAGCCTGAGGCTTAGTAGCAATCCAGATGGGCTTGAAACACTGGGTTAAAAACCAATATTACATAAAATATATAAAAATCTATTCATTAAAAATGATGAGCTGTAGACATATCTTTGATCAGAAAAACCAAAATAGTAAATGTGGCAGCTATGAATCAACAGTTATAAAACAATGATTTCCCCTAATTAAATATTTAGTCCTTCTGCAGTGGAAAAGTAGCGATTTTTCCCCCCAAGGAAAAACTAGAAGGAGAAGCCAATAAAATGGGAGAGGGCTTAAGATAGAGAGTTGCTATGTTTTACACCCTTCTCATATTCTCCTCCATGCTGATCAAATAGCACAGTGGTTCATTTCTGAATGTATTCAAATCTGTGAAGAATGGGTCCCCATGATTTCCTTGTAGTGGACATACAAGTTTTATGCACTTTTCTTCACCCTTGCAGGTGTGAAAAGCTGGTAAGGAGACCAAGGGAAGGCATCAGTACTGGAGAAAGGAAGAGGGTAGAAAAGAAGATAGGCCAGTCCGTGCTTGAAATCCTTTCTCTGTTGTCTCTATTTAACTTCTGTTGGAAACAGCAGCACCAGCTACATTACTTCTGAATATGGTGATACCTCATGATGAAGTTTTCAACATAAATATATTTTACAAGTGACTTTAAAATAAAATTCCACTCGGAATATAAATCTTTCTATGTATAGTCCCCATTTTGCTATCATCTTAAGACAAATCCATTGAACATAATTTAACTTTTTCTGATGACTCAGGATAAGTTTTACAAACATCCTTTAGGCATTGCTTATATTTGCAGCACTACTTATTTAGTGTAGAGACTAAATGTTACTAAGCTAATGGACTTTGATTAAAAGTCCTAAAAATTGTGGTCAATTTTTAGGGTTATATTTCTGTCTTCCAGCTTTTTATTTTTAATGATGGTCAGTTGACTACTCTTCAAAGTTTCAGGATAAGTAAATAGGTAATCAGATGTGTAAAATAAGATAAAGTAAGATTCAACATAATTGTAAGATGAACCTTTCATTGAATACATGTTCCATATTGTGGTGTCTGTTTTGGCTCTTTAGAGGCTCATTCCCTTTGGACTCATTGCTGGAAGCCTGACACTTAGATAAATGCATTATAGTTTTTGTATGGCTAACGGGGTGATGTTTGCAGCTAGGAATAAATAGTCAGCAAACTCATGAATCATGATTCCCTTCATATTTTATTGTGAAATAATAATATTTGAGCTTAAAATTATTTGCTTTGATTATAGCTGTCCCTAAAGGGAAATGTTGATTGAGGATATAACCTTTCATTAAAATATAAGGCAAACTATAAGGTGCAGAGATTCAGAAAAATATTTTCATTTAGTCATAGATACTGAGGACTTCAGTGAAGACCATATATTGCATAAAATCAACAAATCTTGATAACAAAAGTGTAATCAGGGACATGACCTATGGATTCGTTATTTATTTTTCCATATTTAGTTTTAAATAGTTGTGGGTAATATTCTTGGAGTCAAGTCATAGGGATTTTTTCCCCTCACATCCATTTCTTTTCTCTTTTCTTTTCTTTTCTTTTCTCTTCTTTCCTTTTTCTTTTCTTTTCTTTTTTTAAGTTTGTTTATTTTTGAGAGAGACAGAGATAGCATGTGGCAGTGGGGACAGAGAGAAAGGAGAAGAGAGAGAATCCCAAACAGTCTCCATCAGTGCAGAGCCCAATGTGGGGCTTGAACTCATGAAACTGTGAGATCACGACCTGAGCTGAAACCAAGAGTTGGACGCTTAACCTGACTGAGCCGCCCGGGTGCCCTGGATCTCCCTTTTCTGGTTTGAGATGTTACATCACTTTCACTGACAATAGGTGGAATGGGCGAAATAACATCATCCTTTTTCCATCTTAAATCTCTGTATTTCCTCTAGACATCTGCCTTATGCCACTCCATCAGTATAGAATGATTTTCTCTGCTTCCCATTCTCATAATGGAAATTATGGCCACCATATGTCACCAAGTTCGTGTATTATCCATTTGTTCAGAAGAGACAGAATCAACTCTTGGCCCCAATTCCAAATTTGCACAAGTACAGTGTCTGCCTCTGGAACATTCACCTGTTTCATGAATAGTGCTCAGTGCTGCACAGAAATGTTGCCAACTCTCAAATCGTGTAAGAGTGTTTTATTTTACGAAGGCGGAAAGTTGCTTTTCAAAAGTTTCACATGCCATCTGTTCCTCATTAAAAATATTGGTGGTTGAGAGTGAGGCTGGGCTCTGTAGTAATCACTGTTGGGGATGTTAAAGATTGTTCTTACAATGTTTTCACATTGTCTAGCTGATACTGAGAGATAGTACTTTTAGAAATGTATACATAGAAGATGAGAAATGGGTATGTCTGCTGGATTGGCAGAAAGACTCAGTTAAGAGCAAAGCTTATTAATCTCTTCACTTAGTCTTTTCTACAGACCTGAATACCTGTTGACTTTCATTCTCAGCTGATTGTAAAAGGCCCTGTGTAGTGAATTGAGTGTGTGTCTAGGGTGGGTACCTCACATATCCTGAATGGCAGCATCCCACCTGTATTGGTAACCAATTCCAGAGAATCCCAGATAATTCCATGCAGTTAGTGACAAGAGACATTTCTTAAGCATATATTTCTGGAGATTTCTAGACATTGTAAAAAGACTAACAATTGGTGACATGAGATTGGTACTTTCTTAGGTCACTATTGGCAACTCTGTGGTAGCACTATGGTACTACAGTCACATGTGTTCTCTTTCATTTACACATCTTACTTTGAACTCTGTATTTGATATGATCGTGTAGTCCATTTTGAGTGCTCAGTACACATTTGCTAAATGAATGTGTGTTTGCAAAGGACAAGGGGACATATCCTCATTTTTTAATATCTCCTAGGTTTCTTAGCTTAATGTGGTACTTACAAGAGATGTTCATTTATTAAGTAGTGGATGAGAGAAGAAAGAAATGAAAAAGGATGCATTCTAAAATGGGTTTGAAACTTTATTTGGAAAAAAAAAAAAACCTACCATTCCTGATAGAATTAGAACTTAGGACAGGATTTCAGATTACATCCAAATGAATTAACGCACGTGAGAGTACTTGGTCAACTATAAAGGGGGTATTCCTGTTATCTCAAATGACAACCCCATGTTCATCAGACTAAGATAGTTTACATCTGTAAAGCCCTTTACCAACTGCAAGGCTCTTTCATACACAGCATCACTATCAGTTTTCTCAACAACCTCACGAGGGAGCTATTTTGTTATCTCCACTTTACAGATGAAGAAACAGATTCATTGAGAGAAGATAATTAATTGGTTTGAGATCACATACTCAGTAGTGAAGTCAAGGTTCAAGCTCTGTTTTTCTCAAGCTAGGTCAGAACTCCTTCCTGCACAATAGCACAAATACTACAGGGTAATAACCTTCTGTTTTAGTGAGTAATGGTGCTTCTTACTCATTTAAAGAATTAAGAAAGGGTTACTCCTTTGCTTTGTCTAAAAGGAAATCAAGGAACCCACAGATTTTGGAGTTGTGCATGAGCCACAAGCTAGGCACAGAGGCTCCAGGCAGAGCAAAGGGATTAAAGAGCTCAGGAGTATGAGACTGTCTGTTACTCCATGAAGACTTTGTAGGTGTCACTTCCTAAGTGGATCTTTGTACTCAAAACATGACCCCTCCAAGAGCTTTGCCACCAGGTGGACATTTCAGTCCAGCTGTAAGGAATAGGTACTTTAGCAACCGCTCTATAAATTAGGAGTTTATTCGTGACCCCTCCCATTTAGTTTAACCAATCAGCAATTCTGAAGTCAGAGAGGTTTAGTGACTTGCCTAAGGACACAATGCTAGCAAGCAGCAAAGCTAGCATTTCTATACACCTCCTTACTTTTCCTCACCTTTTTAAGCTCAAATTGCAAATATTATATAGAACACATCATCTATTATTAACCAGAAAAAACTGAATTTTAAGAATAAGCTTTTAAAATAAATGAACTTCTTTTGTGTTCTCTTGCTTTCCTTTCATTACCAATTTTCACCCTTTAATTAATTCACTCTGAGTATTATCTTGGATTTAATACATGTTCTTGAGATTTTTATCCTCAAATTTAGGCCTCTTTGACAGTTGGATACCATAGAAGAGCCACTGTTTACTGCAGAAGCAGACTTCTATTTTAACCCCAAAGCTCTAATTCATGAAGTCTCGGCTCTCTATGCAAACGTGTGAAGCTCTCTGTTTACATTTTCAGCCTTTGTGATGTAAAGTAGAATGAATTTATTTCAGACTTTTATATGGGCTATTACAGTCTCTTCTTCCTCGACATGCTATGAGGGAGCACCCTAAGGAAAAATATCCATTCAACAAACAGTTGTTGAACACCTACCATGATTGGGGTACACTAGTCAAGACAGAGAGAACCCATCGATGAACTAACCAAAGATCTCATTCTCGTGAAATTTTAATTCTGGTAGATAAAATACATTTTAAAAATGTGTGTGTGTGTGTGTGTGTGTGTGTGTGTGTGTGTGTGTGTGATAGAAATGTCACAGAGAAAAACAAAGCTAGGTAAAGGCATGATGAGGAATAACAGCTGTATGTTCTAATAATGGGCGGATGTTCTATACAGGGTGGACATGGAAGACCACTGTGAGGGTAACTTCCTTCCTTCCTTCCCAAGAGGCAGGTTCCCTGTGGGGTTGCCCATTGCAGCAGACTACATGGGTCCTGGGGTGGATGGACATTTCTGATCTGTGAGCAAATCAGTGCAAATAAATGATTACCAGAGGCAGACATCAAGTAAGGGACAGCCAGGAGAACTGTAAGTGGTGTGTACAGGGTATGAAGTATAGGCATGTTGGTAAAAATTCTCTTGGCCGTATCAAGCTGCCCTTTGTGTTGGTTATGCAAGTTTCCGGTTCAGAAGTGATTTGACCCTTTCCTTGCTTGGGAGAAAGAACAGTTTCTCTTTCTTCCAAAGGTCTTGGTTATTGCTGGAGGAATGACCTAATTAAAATTGGATTCTAGCTTGTAGACTATCTCTGAATGTGTACTATCTTCTACAGAGCCTCTTGAGGATATTCATTACCTAATCTCATATTTTAAAAAATTCTTTTGTCCAAACCAATGAGTCTTATCATTTATCTCTGAAGCAAGTGGCTATACACATTTAATGTTTTATGCAGCTCTTTTATATGGATGTGAGTGGAATTATAGCCAATCTATTTAGCACCTTTTCTGTGCATGATAAGTTATCATGGCTATCTGCCCAGGCAGGTGGATTTCTTTGTTTCTAGTCCAGGCCTACCAAACAGTGGTTTTGGATTTCTTTTTTGAGAACAAGGAGAAGCATGTACTGGGGGCACCCTGTGGCAAGAACTGGAAATGGTGATGTGTTCAAAGGAAAAAGGGGAAGGTTGGATTTGGAACCCTTGGGCAGAGGGAGAGAGGAAATTGGGGTCTAGCTCCAGATGGTGTTGGAAGGGCCTTGCTTTGGCTTTGGGAGTGAAGTTCACTTATACACTAGCTGAAAACTCAGTCATGACATCATCTTGAGTATTCATGAGAAGAACTCAAACGAGCGTTAATTGTATTCTTCTCAAACCAGGATCAAGCTCATTCATCACCTGTAGGACACAATTGTGACATTTCTCATCCTCCTTTCCCTTTTTCCATTCCTCCTGTGTTTCTTCCTTTTGTTCCAATGTGGTTGGTGCCTTTTGTGAGCTTCCTCCAACCCCCACTCCCAACAATTCCTGCTCACTCACTTCTTGCCTCTATCTTCTCCACTGGGATTACACCTACCCTGCATTTCTACCATGATCCTTGTTCCCATTAAAACATCTGCCTGTCCTCCTGACCATTCCAGCTAACCTGGTACCTTGAATCTGTGTTCCATTGCCAGCCTCTGGCATACAGTAGGTACTTGAAATGTGGTCATAGCTTAATATGTAACCTCTACCAAATACCACAGGTATCTCATAAAGTGTTCTTAGAAATATACGTTGGCATGATCTAAAGGTAGAGCTTTCAAGGTCCTTAGGGATATCAGGGAGAGATACATTTATAAAGCTGAACCCTTGATGAAGTTCTTTTGTCTAATCAATTCCTTTGGGCAGAGATTCTGAAATGCTTAGTAAGAATGAAGGTCATTCTATGCATATCTGTACAGAATCTGGCCCAGGTGTTATATTAATAATTTTCCTTTCATTAACACTGTCCCACATGAATACTTCTAAGGCTGACCTTCTTGAATCGAGAGACAGGATGGTGTGTGGAAAGCGAAGCAGATGTACAATGAGAAGTCTCTTAATTTAGCTCCTAACTCTGCCTCTTACTAGCAGTAGGATACTGGGTGAGTCTCTTCATTTCTCCCAGCTTCTATTATCTTATTGTAAAATGGCAACTTCATTAGCTGACCTACATACTGTGGATTCGAGGGATCATTTGTCATACTGGATATGAATCTTCTGCACAAATGGTGAAGCGTAGACAAAGATACAAAGACATGTTTAATTCTAACATTGAACTTTCACTGTAAATCTCAGGTTAGTAGCTTTGTGCTACACTTCTTTTAACTGATTTGTTGATCTTCATTAGACATTAGCAGAAGTGAGTCTGATTCACTTATCCATGTGGTAGTTGAGTGGTCACTGTATGGCAGGTAGTGTGCCAAGTGCTATGCCTAGGTATGGAAAAAAAATATTTTATTTTCCCTTAGGGAATTTACAGAGGGAAAAGGATATTAAATAAACACATAAATAACTATATAATTATGAATTTATAATTAAAAGCATATTAATTGATTTATGAAGAAAAAATAAGGCCTGTGAGAAAGATATGATAGAGAATGAAAGCCTAATATTGAAGGAATGAGTAGGAATAAGCCAGGTCACAATAGAGAGAATAGCACATGGACAAAGCTTCATAAATTCAGGAAACTTAAAGAAGATCACTGGTGGCTCTGAATGAGGTGGATAATGGGAAGTGCTTTCCCTGGATCCAATAATGAGCAGATGGAGGAATTCATAGATGTATCCAGAGGTTGGATCATGCAAAGCCTTGTAAACCCATGGTTAAGATGTTCAATCTCATTGTAAGTTCAGTGCAGAGTGACTGAAGGGTATTGAAGCATGAAACTGATAGGACTAGTAGATTTATCTTAAAAAAGAAAAAACAGACAAACAAAACACTTCACTCTCTCTGGTTGCTCTGTGAATAGGTTAGAGGTAGACCTGCAGTGGAAACATGTAGACAGGCTAAGACTTAGTTTTATTGCATTGGTCCTGGCAAGAAATGGGAGTGATTGTGGTTATCACTGGTGCTGTTCATTGCATATTTCTACTTCTCTTCTTTCTGGATTTCATTTGTCAGTTCCTTTTCAGGTATGAGCTTTAAATTCTTACTTTGGTTAGTGAAACTGAGAACTCATGTCAGCTCTGGACAGAAAATTTAAGAACTAAGGGGCGCCAGGGGGGCTCAGTCGGTTAAGCATGCGACTCTTGATTTTGGTTCAGGTCATGGTCTCATGGTTCGTGAGTTCGAGTCCCGTGTCGGGCTCTGCACTGATGGTGTGGAGCCTGCTTGGGATTCTCTCTCTCTTCTCTCTCTCTCTCTCTCTCTCTCTCTCTCTCTCTCCCTCTCCCTCTCCCTCTCCCTCTCCCTCTCTCCCTCTCTCCGTCTCTCCCTCTCTCCCTCTCTCCCTCTCTCCCTCTCTCTGCCCCTCCCTGCTTCTCTCTCTCTCTCTCTCAAAATAAATAAATTAAACATTTTTTTAAAGGAAGTTTAAGAATTAGTGTGCGTTTCTGTCTTTTCTATCTTTCTCCTTTGATGTGTATGGAAATAACTTATCCATGGAAGTTTCCAGCATTGTGAGCCCCTGAATGACTATGATTGACAGAGTCTCCCTGCTGACCAACGCTGGATGTTAGTATAAGCAAACAGTACACCTTTGTTGTATCCTGAACCGCTGAGATTTGGAGGATGTTTGTTACTACAGCAGAAAGTGTCTTGACCGATACCGTGCTTCCACGTAAACATGCTCATTAGTTTGCATTTTTACAAAGATGTTGATACTGCAATGAATGACCCTTTTGAATTCTTTTGGTAGAACTATAGCTCATGTTTGTTGCACTTGTTTACGTTCTGATTCAGAGCATAATTCTTGCAACATTAATTAGTGAAATGTATCAATATCCTGGTCTTTCAGTCTGTGCCGTTAAGCACTTTCATAATTGTTTTAGTTACCTCCTTCTATTTATTATCGTTTGTATATCCTTCAAAACAGAGATGCGTTTGAACAGCTGAACATAAGGTGTGTCTGAATTGTTACATTCTTTAATTTGTGTTTTGAAGTAGTGGTGGATTTGTATGTCTCTGCATGTGAATATTAAGACTCTTGTGAGATGCTTTTTTATTCCTGTGTCATCCCTGCCCATTCTAGGCAACAAGCATAATTTTGGGCATTCAAATATATGTTCTTAGTCTCCTGTGCCTATTTAGTGTGTATGTGTGTGTATGTACATACATACAGACATACACATACATATATACATATGCATAGATTTATATATGCATATGTGTGTATATAAATATATATAAAATGTATATATTTGGGTATATTTAGATATGTATATATGAAAGCCAAGTTGGTTCTTCCTTGCCACCTGCATGCCTGTTTCTTACCCACTCACATACCCATGCTATAGGAGAGAATAGGCTGTGTATTTAAAGCATTGGCCCCTTCCCTAGCAACCTGCGTTCTGGTGTTTAAATGGCTTGCAGGTTGCAGCAAGGACAGGAAGAGTTAATTGCTGGCTTTATTTTGTTGGGAGAGGCAGCTTTCATTTCACATTGATATTCTGCATTCTCTGTGCCAATTTGCGACAGCTTGTTTCGCAGCCCCACATTTGTTTAAAGCTCTATAACAGACTGATTCTATTTTTTTCCCCATGATTTTTCTTTTTTCTTCCTTTCTTTCTTTCTTTCTTTCTTTCTTTCTTTTTTTTTTTTTTTTAACTTAGGAGAACATGGCTTTGCACGTGGTTGGGAACCTAGATAAGCCTCTCTCTCTGGAGACCTTGATTGGCAGCTCCCCCTGTCGTGCAGATGTGAAATGAGAAAAACTAATTTTCCCATCGACTTTCTAGTTTCTATTACTATCTGTCATTTCACATTGGTGCTCATTACAGCCATCTTCTTGCCAGATGGAAATCTGCCTACTCACTGGTGTCTATTTTCTGCCACTCATGGATCATGACAATGTCAGACAATATGTCAGTAAACTCCCTTCAATATCCTTTCTTGCACTGGATGGATCGGTGACATTGTGTAAAATGCTTGATATTGGCAGGCAACTACCTTCATGTTATATGTGAACAAAGGAAAGGCAAGGCCAGAAAATCCAGGTTCCTTGAGAAAAGTTGCCCATGACACCAGAAGAGATAGATGGTGTTGGCAAAACAGATGAATGATTTGGTAGCCATAGCTGGTTTCTGAAAACTGAACCAGCGTGACTAATCACCACTGTGAACAACTGAAGTGTTATAATGTGCCCAGCTGATGTTGGAAGGTCCTATACTGTGGTGACAAGTCACATTTAGAAACCAGGCCTGGGTTAAACCAGTGTTTCTCAGAGTGTGATCCTGGACTGGAAGCATCAGTATCCCCTGGGAACTTGTTAGAAATGTACATTCTGAGGTCCCAGCCCAGTCCCACTGAATCAGAATCTTTGGGAGTGGGACCTAGCAATCTGTGTTTTAAGAAGTCCTCAAGGCGAGGCTGGTGCTTGCTAAAATGTGAGAAGCACTGACTTAAACTGAAGTGGACAGTGGAGAATCGGTGCAACCATGGGAGAGTTATTTAATTGAGTTGATAACCCAGATAGTTGTTTCCATTTATCAATTTCTTTTTTAATGGGTAGGCATGGGGAGGGGATGTTTCTGTATCTGTTGTATTGAACCATATAGCTTAAGAAATGTAGTCAAAATGCCAGCTTATTTTTGTTTTCCACGCATCCTTTAAAATTTATCGACCGAAACGAGGCCTTCCCTGCCTTGAGCAGAAAGCTTATGGAGGCCTCTCTAAGCATTCTGAGGCAATGAAAGTCTTATGAACTCTCTCAGGGCTAATAGGTCTCAATGCAATTGCTAGCCTGCGTCTCCACTCTGGCTGAGCTGGCTGCAGGGGGAACCTCTAGTAGGGTTCTTTATTCCTCACTCACACCCTCCTCCTTGCATCCTTACATTCTGGCAGTTCTCTTGATGATAGTCTCCCTGTTGAAGTTCTAATGCCCTCCCAGGTAGTACTTTTGGGCACAGTTCAAGCAGTTCCAGGCTGGCTTTGTGTTTCCAACATGGTCCTTATCTGTACCAAGGGAAACCCTCAATCGTCTTTGCCTAAGGGCTACAGTCAAGTAAGCTGACTACACCTCCGTAGCCACTCGTTGGGCTGCACTGCCCAAGATATCTGTCAACTTCTAGATCACATGCTGGTAAACCATGGCCCATGGGCCAATTCTGGCCCACTGCCTGTTTGTTTGTTTGTTTGTTTGTTTGTTTTTAATGTTTATTTATTTATTTTGAGAGGTTTGCCAACCTTGTTCTAGAATTTGGGTGTGGGGGAGGGGGAGGACAGGGGAAGGAAGCAGGAGGAGGAAATGGGAAGTCATACTCCAATCCACTTTGCCTCTCAAACTCCAGGGATTTATCAAGTTCTTCAGGTAGTCACCTTGAAGGATTCTACCCCTCTCTTGCCTTTAAGGAAAGAAAGTAGCTACATGGCAGCAGCTTATGCAATAAATTACTGTAAAAATCCTCTATTTTTTTTTTTAGCTCTCAATGTCTGTATTCCCTTTGTGTAAATGAGGAGTCATAGTCATAAAGCCCATCTGGGCCATCCATTTTGAAAGCATGGAATTTAGTTTGGTACTTCATTTTGGTGTCTCAAAGTTATCACCTGAGGTCTTTAGCCAACACTCATGATTTATATCCCAATGACATTTGTGTTTAAACAGTTAAATAAAACTCAGCTGACATTCTGGGATCTTGATTAGAGAAAGATGTAGGGAAACTATTTGTGGACTTAATTAAAACTTAGTTGATACCTTCTTCTGTCGTTGAGAATCAAGGTTCAGAGACATACTTTGAAGAGATAAGCAGGGAAGCTTCCTGAGATTGTTTACAGGTTACTTGCCTAAATAATATGTTTGGTCATTTCTGAAATCCACATCAGGCTTTCTGCCCAAATCTAATGTTGCAAATAAAAAAATCTAAGCATAATTTTGTCTCTTTCAGAGAGGCTCAAGATAGGTTTCATGCTGATCAGTGCTCCTGTGTGAAAGACAGATTAGCCTCTTTTCCAGTCTCTGAGATGTAAACTGACTGGTAACATCTTCTAGTCAAGTACAGTACTTTGTTTATTATTCATTTGCTAGTTGTTTCTTTTTCTTTTTTAGCATTGTTGGATTCACTTTATAGAAATACTTGTCTTGTATATTTTGGAAATGATGGAGACACAGGCAAATGGTCCATAAAAAAGAAGCCATCCCTCATGCTGGTAAGGAGAGCATGTCTCAGATTCCCTTTGAGATGATCCAAAAAAAATAAAATAAACATGTATAGAACATGTCACATGAGGCCTTCCATCCCAGCCTTCACACTAGCAACTAGTGCATCACTGTGCAGGTGGGCTGGTTTGATGACCAAGTAATCAAAATAGCTGAACCATGAAACCATGGATTTGACTATTTTGTATTCTTCATACCCAAATCCAATGAACTTTCTGGTGAGCTTACTGACTTTGTGCTTTGCCACCAATGGAAATCCTATAGCTAAACCTATTGAGTGTATTTTGCTCACTTTTTATGTTTTATTAGTAGATATGTTGCCAGTTTATAGTTTTACAAAATAGTAATGTGTTTACTACTATTTTTCATATTTATAGTGGAATGGTAGTAACATATTAGGTAGTAAAGAAGAGAGCTTCCTGCATCTGTTATTAGTATATATACTTTAACATTTTTATTAAATCCTGCTTTTCCTCAATCTTCTTATGTTTATGTCCAGTCTGATTTATTTTAGTCTGACATGATTATGAGCTCATGCTAATTTACATAGCTAGAGTACAAGGCAGGTTGTTAAAAGAAAGTGGGAATTTGCTTTAATTTACTTCACGGCTAATTCCTCATTAAGTCCTTTCAGCATGAGCTCTAAAAATATTAGTTATCTTATGTCTCCAAGTTGTTTTTAAAAGTTATTCACAAGTTTTGTAGCTTGACTAGATGTGAAAATGCCTCCTTCCATAAAAAGTTTGGAGTAGTTAATACAAATAAGCTATTGGTATAAACACTTGAGAATATATTGTATACACACACACACGTACATTTATGTAAATTCACCCCAGAGAGAGACTCCCATATAGGTTTACCTGCTTTAGTTATTTATTTGTACTATTTTATCAGAGTTTTTTTTTTTTTTTATTTCTTCAGGACTTAGGTCTGCAGTACAAACAACCATGTTTTTTATTGTTACATCTCAATAATTCCTTGCATTTGTACCTATATACCATAACTTTTTGAAACCTTTGCTGTAAGAGTAAAATATGAGATCCTCAACTGGTTTCTGTGAGTTAAAGGCTCTAGTGTGCATCTATCCTGTAGGTACTGGAGAGAAATGACAGCAAGTTTGCTAATACAGAGGAGCAGGGTGCTGATTTGTATTCCCTTGAAGCAAATGTTGACTGAACTCCTACTATGTGTGAAACAAGATGCCTGGTGCTCGGGGGAATCTGAAGATTAAAGTGACACCATCACTGTGCATACTGAGCCTTAGGAACACTCCTGACCTACATGTACAGTTTTACCAGAGTTATCTAACTATGAGATGACTCACATGAGATTATGTTGTGCCCTCAAGTTACATCTAAGTCATTCCTATTTTCTCCATTCCTTGAGGTGCAAGTGGCTCACCATTAAGTGGAATTTTTTCACCTGGCATTTTAAGAACCTAATATTCTTATACTAATATTTAATATCTAATATCCTAATATCTAATACTGCAACTTTACAACATTATATAGAGGCAGAGACAGAGACAGTAATTAGGCTTCTCTGGCTTTTGTAATATCTTTTCTCTGATCATTTCTAAATAGAAGCCATTTCCAGTGAACAAAGTGCTCGCGTTTTACCATTTGGGGGCCGCCATATCAATTACAAGGACATTTGTTGAGATGAAACCATTTGAATATATAATGACAGTTTATGCACATTTTTCCTCATTCTATAAATCTTATTGAAATGTTGAAGTATATTTCATTAAAAGCCAGTCCAGTCCACAAAGTCCACTCAGTATAATCTTCCTTAGTCTGATTGATAAATCAGAAGAACAAACGGCATTTCATATATAGAACTTAGTTTATCATGAATATAGCAACAATTATTATCATATCCTTATACTCACCTCATTTTCTCATCCTCGGCCCATCATCTGGCACCAAATGCATACTGCAGTTCTCTATTTTCTAAATCTCCACGTGAGAAAAGATCTCAGATTGATTGTACCTCTGATAGCAGAGCAAAGAACTAAGGAATTTTGGGTGCGAGAATTTTTCCTTTGAGAATCTGTAAACTCAAGTTCAAATACTTCATTGTTTCGGCTTTGTCTTTAACTTATGTTCCCATATCCCCCACTCATAATGCCATAGTCATAAAATAGGCACAGCTATGATCTCAGTGCCTCTTTACTTTCAGTATGTTTACTTTCTAAATATATTGATTGTTTTCTCCGCATGATACACTTTCACCCTTGGCTTACAACAAGAGTTTCAGTTCTGTGTCACACAGCAAAGGAAGTTTGAATAAATCAAGACAGAATTCTTATGGGTATAGGAGCCTGCTGGATGGGACAAGGGGCTTGCAGTAAAGAAGGCAGAGGCTCGAGAGGCCTCCTTGAGAGATGTCCACCACACGTGACTCACAGGTGTGATATCCCTACTAGTTTGATACAAGGAAGGGATCAAGAGCCCAAGGGGGAGGAAGGAGGTGGCCACCTGGAACCCTGTAGCATCCGATCAGGTAGAGTTCCTAAGCATGGTATGTGTATCAGCACCTCTTGTCCAGAGCACAGCTGCAGGGAACTGCTTACCACAGGAATCCTCCTGCAACACATCCGTGTGTTTATTTTCTTTTATTACTGGGTGCAGTGCTTTGGGGGAAGAGAGATGTCTAATAAGTCGCAGTAAATTTTAACATGATAGAGAACATTATACATGGATGGCAACCTGGAAATTACTCATTCAAAACCATCTCTATACCAGGCACTGTTTGAGATCCTAGGATTCAATGATGGGAAAGACAGATAACAGTTCCTATCTTTGTGGACCTTACAATCTAAAGAGAGGAGTCAAACAGTAACAAAGCAAGCAAATATCAAGAAAACATTATATATTCATAAATACTATAAAGGAAACAAACCAAAATCATGATAATCATTAGATTTTCACTTTTAAGTTGGGCAACTGGAAAAGACCTCCCTACATGGAGTCATTTGAGCTGAGCCCTGGTGGAGGAAAAGGAGCCAGTGATAGGAAAATTTGAGGGAAGAGCATTTCCAGGCAGATGGAACAACAGGTAAAATGTCATGAACTATGAGAAGCTTTACATGTTTGGGAACAGAAAAAAGGCTAGTGTGATTGGGACAGAGTGAGGGAGGGGAGTAGTTGGCCAATGTTTGGAAAGGTAGGTAGAGGCTATATCATGAGACCTTGTAGGCCGAGTTATAGGTCAAGTATGAATCCCTCCTCTTAAAGATAAAGGAGTTGAAGCTCAAAGACACATGGTGCTTTGTGTCTTTACCAAGGTGGTGAGTGACAGCCCAGGCTCCGATTGCTGCTCTGGCCTCTATGTCACAGTCACATTCTTACTAAAGGTGTAGTTCACTTAAATTCTTACATTATACATTGATTTTCATATATAACGGGGAGTTACAATGTCAATCATATGAAATTCATAACAGAAATATTGATAAAAAATAAAAGAAATGAGCATACTTCCAGAGGGGAAATATGCCAAACTTGCACTGTCTTTTTCAATTCTCCGTGATGTAGGATTATACTTCCTCCTATATTCAACTGAAACACACACGGAATGCACAGACACAAACACAGATACCATATGTGTGAAAAGGAGAAAAATATCATTCCACTCGTACTTTTAATTTGTTTCCATGTAAATAGGGCTTAGTTGGTGACCTTTGGGGAAGCTGTGGCCATCTTGAGTCTGCCAACAGCATTGACAAGCGGGAGCATGCAGTTTTCTGTGCACTTTGCAGACAGATGTATGTTTGCAATATTAGCATTGCTTTGGGGCAACAAAGAATGTACCCAACTTACCTTTACTCTCCATTCACCCATCCATTCATCCATTGACTCAGTCATGGCTGTTTCATTAAGAGATAACTCACGGGGCACCTGGCTGGCTCAGTTGGCAAAGCATGTGACTCTTGATCTCAGGATCTTAAGTTTGATCCCCATGTTGGGTTTAGAGGTTACTTAAAAAGAAAATCTAAAAAAAAAAAAAAAAAGATAACTTATGTGCAGTACATCTTGCTGAGTTCTCTAATGCTCCATAAGACAAAGTCATTGCCTCCCAGATTTTAAATTTGTGCCTCACAGATAGGGAAATAAGCTCAGTGAGGAGAAGTGAATTACTCAATTTAACACAGCTGATAGATGGTAGGAATGATGTCTGGATCTAAGCATTTCAAACTCCTGTTCTCTTCATTTATCTAGTATTTGTGGAGCACCTCTTTCCTAGGCATTGTGTTAGGCCCTGACAACAGAAGTGAGTATCAGACATGGTGCCCTCGTGGAGCTTACAGCCTATGCTGGACAACTTTCCAATGCCTCAGAAATAGCCCAAAGAAATAGAGATGAGAGGATGGTTTTCTTACATTCAGTTTTTGGAAGAAAAGGTCAGCTTGGTGCATTAAGCCAGAATCTGTTGGCACACGGAGTACCCAAGGCTGTTATTCTTCTGCCAGTTGGGCACTGGCACCACTGATTGTTCATTGGCTTCAAAAGAAGCTTTACTGGACTGATTGATTATTTCACAATAGCATTTGTGGCAGGAAGATGTTTACTTGGCCTCTCTTTCACTGCCTCCCCTTAGGTGGCCAGGTAAATAGTGGCTACTTCTCTTGTATAAAGACAAATGACAAGTGTGGCACTTTCACAGTATTTGTAGACCAAGCTTTATGTCTTGTGTCCCGTGAAGTCACCTATCTGACGATAGATCAATAGAGTAAGAGTATGATGTGCTGATAAAAGAAAATAGAAGTCCTGGAGTCAAAATGATATGAGTTCAATTCTGACTCTACTAATTGCTACCTACAAGTGATTTATTGTTTCTTGACCTCATTTTTCTCAGCATGTACTAGGGATAATAAGGGTACCTGCTGCAAAGGGTTGTTGAAGTGTTCATGAAGCACTCGAGTGGCTCAGTTGGTTGAGTGTCAGACTTTGGCTCAGGTCATGATCTCACGGTTCATGAATTCTAGCCCCACATGGGGGCTGTCAGCACAGAGCCTGCTTCAGATCCTCTGTCCCCCTCTCTGTCTTCCCCTTCCCTGCTAATGCTCTCTCTCTCAAAAATAAAACATTAAAAAAAAAGTTGATGAGATAATTCTTCAAGAGAGCTTAGTTGAGTGGTATAACTTAGTAGTTAAAGGTTTCTGGCATGGTTTTGGTGTTCAAATTCTACCAAGCGCTCATTTGCCTCTTGGTAAGGGAACTGTATCCCCAAATATTAATGGAAAACAAAGTGTAAAAATTATATTTTTTTTAATTGCCTAGTGTTCAGTTTCCTATTCTTGCTGTGTCAAATTACTCCAAACTAGGTGGCTTAAAATAACCTAGATATATTACATTTCTGGAGGTCAGAAGTCTGAAATGAGTTTTACTGGGGTTAAAAATCAAAGATGTTCACAGAGCTGATTCTTTCTGGAGGCTCCTGGGGATAATTTGTTCCTTGCTGCTTCTAGCATTGGGGTCTGTTGGTATATGGTGGTATATGGCTGGATCACTCCCATTCCCCTTCGTAGTCAAATAGCCTTCTTCTCTCTGACCTCTGATCCCCCATCTCCCTTTTATAAGGAGCCGTGTGATTCTATTGAGCACACTTGGATAATCCTGGATAATTTCCCCATCTCAAGATCCTTAATCATATCTGCAGTCTTTTTTTTACCATGTAATGTGGGTTAAATTGTGTCTTTTAAAAATATATGTTAAAGCCCTAATCCTGAGTACCAGTGAATATGACCTTGCTAGCTAAAAGTTATTTATTGTTTCTTCTATTATTCTTCTCAGCTTTGTACTAGGAATAATAAGGGTACCTGCTGCAAAGGGTTGGTTAAGCACCCAACTCTTCGGCTCAGATCATGCTCTCAGAGTTGTGGGTTCAAGTCCCACATCGGGCTCTGCACTGACAGTGATCAAAATAAATAAACATTTTTTAAAAAGGAAATAGTGTCTTTGCAGATGTGGTCATGTTAAAGTTAGTTTATACTGGGGCGCCTGGGTGGCTCAGTTGGTTGGGCGGCCGACTTCAGCTCAGGTCATGATCTCGCAGTCCGTGAGTTCAAGCCCTGCATCGGGCTCTGTGCTGACAGCTCAGAGCCTGGAGCCTGTTTCAGATTCTGTGTCTCCCTCTCTCTGACCCTCCCCTGTTCATGCTCTGTCTCTGTCTCAAAAATAAATAAACGTTAAAAAAAATTAAAAAAAAATAAAGTTAGTTTATACTGGATGAGAGTGGATCCTAATCCAATCACTGGTATCTTTATACAACAAGAGAAGTTTAGACACAGACACACAGAAGAGAATGCCATGCGAAGACGCAAAGATAGAAGTGACCTACAGGGAGAATATTTTGTGACTATAGAGGCAGAGATTGGAGTGACATGTCTGCAAGCCACGGATGGCCAAGGATTGTATTGTCAGCAGACCCTGGGAGCTAAAAGAGAGGCTTAGAGCAGATTCTTCCTCTGAGAAGAAATTGCCCTACTGACATCTTGATTTTGTACTTTTGCCCTCCAGAACTGTGAGAAAATAAATTTCAGTTGTTTTAAGCGACTAGTGTGTGGTAATTTGCTCTGGTAACCCCAGGAAATTAATGTACTGTGTAAGATAACATAGTCACGGATTCTGGGGATAGAAATCTTTGGGAGACCATTATTCAGCCCACCTACCACACACATTGCTTAGTCTTCCCTACCCCACTCTCTCCATGCAGGACTCTCTGGTAAGTACCAAAGCATAAGTGGTAGTTCTGGAAATGAAGATAAATGAGACTTACTAATATCCCACCCCAATTCTAAGGTGGTAGAGCAAACTCAGGGTCCCCTTACTCTACACTGTGTATGTGCAGTGAACTCAAATAGTATGACAGCCAGAGGGCCAGGCCTGGGAGGCAGGCCTTATGTACCCCCTTGCTGCCTTACTGGAAGGGCAGAGTAGAGTCCAGTCTTCCACACACAGTACTCTGACCCACCACTGCAAAACACGGCCTGAAAAATGTCTCAGGATCTACTGGATCCATTTAATAACACTTCTTCTGGGGAAAGAGAGTAGGAAGATAGAAAAAAATGTCTAGAAACTTTATATATAACAGCCCCCTCATCCACTTGAAGATGGGGGAAATACTATTCCCTATCAACTGATGTGGAAACAAAGAAAAATGAGGAGAAGGCCCTCACCTCACCTCACCAATAGTAATAGGCATCCAATAAATATCAATTAATATTGATATTATCATCATGTTAATAGCTATATTCTGCCTTTTCCCACACTCTAGACGGTTGACTATGTGTCTACCCTTCATATTCAGTGAATACTCCATCCCTGTCAGTTTGGAATTGTGTATGATCTGGTTGGCAAATCTTCCGATAATGGGGAGTATCCCTCAAGTGTAATTTGTACATGGCAACCCCTTCTTATCTGTGTCACAGGAATACCAAGACCATGATACATCTGAGTTGGCATATGTGGACATGCTTTGAAAAGAGAAAAGCAGAAATATATAATTATGAACAAAAAATGAGTAGGCAAAACCAATGGGCCTTATTCTTTGTTGAGAAGCCAGAAGAGTGAATTTGGCACCGTTGCATGTTGGGAGTATTCTGTGATGAATCTCACGGTGGTAAAGAGGTGGCAGGTGGAAATCTACACTAGAGAAAAAGGTAGGAGTGGTCCCTGGACCCCATCTACACGGCTGCATGAAGACTCTCCCATGGCTGAACTGCCCTGCACTTCAGCAGATGCAGAGCTGGCCAGAACACAGCTTTCAGGGAATCGAGGCGTTTGGCTTCCATTCTTTGTCAGGAACAAATTAAGCCAGATCTTGCTCGTACCATGAGTAGAGTTTAGAAATGAACAGTAATAGTAATAATAATACTTAGTTCATATTTATTGAGTACTTTATTGTAACAAGTGCTCTCTTAAGCCCTTCACACATTATTATTTTCCTCATGGGGAAACTGAGGTTAAGTAATTTGCCCAAGATCACAGGTATAAAATATCAAAGCCAACAACTTTGAACCTACAACTTTCTAACTCCAAAGGCCAAGCTTTAAGCCATCTTACAGTAATTGCCTCTGGAAATTAATATTCCATGTTAAATAATACTCATTTGATTTTAGTGTTTTCTCTGTAAAATGTGGTCTGGAAATTATGGTACAATCAACAGAAGGTTTAAACATGGTTTCTTATAGACCACGATTTGCTGGAGATTGGGGTGAATTCAGGCCAGTGAGAATGTCATGAGCTGAAAAGACTTTCCTAGGACCCTGTGATGTTTAGAAAATTACTTTCCAGGTTGCCTTAATCCCTGCTGTCACAGCGTGAACTTCATTCCTCTCGTTCTGTCCTCAGTAGAGATAGTGACCTGCCGGTAACTATTTCCACAAAATAAGCCTTCATTGTACCTGAAGACTTCTTTGGACCCCTGTCTTAGTTTCCTTTCTATCTAACACATGAGAAGGCTCATCCTGCTAAGATGGGGACTTAGGTTCTGCTTTTCACAGGCTCCTCCCGGTAGCTGTGAACTTGCAACTCCAGGGCCACACATTCTAGCAAGTGTCTCCTCCACAGGAAGCTGGTTCCCTGATGACACGGCTTCTTTGGGCTTTTGTTGGCAAACAGCTCTGTTTTTCACACAATTGATTGGGAGAGCAGAAGGTAGCAGTGGGGTTCTCCTGAAGAATGGAAGAATGCTCGGAAAGACCCAAGACAATAGGGCTCTCTGCTCAGGCTGTGAGTCTTACCTCTCCCTTGTAGCCTCTTGGAAGCTATTGGTGGTACTAAGCCCCACTGGCAATCATAGTTAATTTTGAGTGTCCAAGCGAGTAGATGAAAAAGCTGATCTTGATTCTGTTTACAGGGCAGATTTGCTAAAAAGCAGGAAAATTGTTGAACTCTTTCATTCTGGTGAAATACATTGTACATACCCTGCAAACAAGGCTATTTGCATTAGCAAATGATGTGACTATCCTAGTCCTTGTGCCTGACCACAGTGAGAATTACTTGATAGCTAGGAATCACCCTGAGAATTCCCAAAGCTATTTCAATGTAATAAAAAGAAACTCAAACCAAGCACACAGTGATTTTACTTTGGACAAAGGTTGTTCTAGCCCTATGCAGTGGCTCAGAGGCAGTGATTGATGTTTTCCCATCACGAGGCACAGTTGGTTAGTTCCTTACTTTGTCTCAAATTTATTGTCACTGAAGGACATTAGTTTGTTACAATATGCCAAGAAGGGCAGAAAAAAAGTCCTTAAAGGTCAGATAGTTATTAATGAATTGAACTGACGAAAGGATTTAAAAATCACCTCCGTGGTACGGCATCTTTTAAATGCCTTACGTCAATGATCTCTTCTAAAAATCTCCACTTACAAGTGACACTTGTCTACCCCAGTTGTCAAAAGGCAAGATCTCCCCCCTTATTATCCTGTGGTCCATATGCACTAGTTATGGTTCATCTCATTTCATGATAAACACATACATCACATTGGTGTGAATAATCAAGCAGGCATCTGTTTCATAAAACCTGACCAACAACATCCACTCAGTAACAACCAATGGAGGGGCAAGAATGGTTTGATGGTGTTGGAGGGTGAACACTATGAGGAAGGCAGAGGGGTGACGCAAGGGAGATCCCAACAAAGTCTGTGATGTGCCAGTTGACACAAGCCCCTCCTGGGAGCTTTCCTCTCCTTGACGCCTACCTCCCTATGCAACTATGCACAGAATACCTTTTTGTTAGTCTCAAACTTGATACTTCAGGGATTTGGAGGCTGAAATCCTGTTCCTGATCCCCTCCCAACTGACTGATCAATCTTTATCAGTAAACCCTATTAGACTATCTCAAACGGGTCATAAGGGCAGGATTTTTAGCTGATCTTTAAAGGTAAAACTTGGATCCGTTGGCCCTGTGGTTAGGTGAGTAAAGAGCAGGAAGTCTTGTGGCAAAGCCTAGGAAGGGAATGAGCAGGTATTTCATTGTAGAGTTCATGCCTCTTTAGGAAAGGTAGGGGGAAGGGAGGCAGTTGGGAAAATGGCATGTTGTAGGGTTATCAGAGTCTCCAAACTTTTCATACTATTTCTTCTAGTATTCTTTTTTTTCCCTCTCCCACCATTCAAATTTTGGATTGAAAGTATTAGAATAAATAACACAGAAAATAGTTTCACTTAGGCTTCTTTAGAAATTCATCACTTAAACTCACTGAATTCATGTTTAGTATAAAGTGGAAATGTAGAGCCTTGAATGACCACGTATGTTTAAAGGCTATTGATCTCAGCTACTTTTTCTTACCGTTGCTCTTCTGCACATTGCCTAGTGGGATAAGGCACAAAACCAAGAGCAGAAGGGCTGGTATTTGAATAATCTTTGTAAACAATCACTGGCTCCTCACATCCCTGGCAGAGAGCATCCTCATTGGAACACTATTTTGGATACCATAACTTGGTGGGATTCCCAAGGCCAAGCTGCACTGTATGGTTTAAGCACCTGGGCTCCAGTCAGATTGTTCTCAGAACAAATACTCACAGAAGCCTATGTATAACTACAAATCCTTCCTAATTTCTGGGAAATGTATTAGAAATGAACCCTTGGCTCATTTGCTATATTAATTCTTAAAAGTTTTTCACTCTGTTTGACTTACCAATTCAACAGTAATGATGGGATAAAGCAAGACACTGTAGTTTGGTGAAAAAGACCTCTGAAGTGGGGATATACCAGTCACATCACGCCTTCTCAGAGCTTCCAATTACACCTAGAATAAATCCACACTACTTACCCTGGCCTCCTGGGCTCTAAGTTATGTGCCCTCTGCCTGTGGCTCTAGCCTCACCGTCCACGATTACCTTCATTGCCTCTTACATTCCCACCTTACATTCCCACTGTCCTGATTTCTTTTATTTGATTCCATTGCTCCAGTTGTCTTCCTATTTTATTGCACCCTAGATCTTCACATAGCTGACATTTGAATTTCATGTCAAATGCACCTTCTTCAGACAGACCTTCCCTGATCACGTTGTATAGCAACAAGCTCTCTCTTGTGTCAGGTTTTGTTGTTGTTGTTGTTGTAATTCCTTTTTTATTTGTCTGTCATCTATCTTGTCTCCCCAGAACACATGCTTTATGAGGACAGGATCCTCACTTCTCTTATTCACCTTTATAGCCCCAGTGACTGGCACATAAACATGTTTAATCAATACTACTCGATAGTTGAATGAATTGGAAGTCAAAAAAATCTATGTTCTGTCCTATCTCTCGCATTATTGTGTCAATTTCTAGAACTCTCTAGGCCTCAATTTCACCTTTTGTAAACTAAAAAATATGAACCAGATTTCTAAGTTGAGTTTCATATTGGACTTTAAGTTTACATTGGTTGTGCTTCATTAAATTCTGTTTCACATTATGAGCATAGAAGACTATTTCCACAAAGGTATACCATAGTTCAATTTGTAAACAGCTTCCATGACTGAGTCTTTGACATAGTTCTTAGGACAACTGTGTAATCCATCACTCATTCAACAATCACTCTGAGAATCAGGCACAATATTAGACTTTGGGACTATAACAATGACCAAGACCTTCTCTGCCTCAAGTTTCTTACACTCTCAATAAATCAGCAATTAACAATAGTGATTTCAATACAGTGATGAGTACCAAGATGGGGGAGTATCTATGATGGCCCACAGGCAGAATACCTAATGCAAATGAGACATCAGGGAGACTTCCATGATACTGTGACAGTTCAAATAAGACTGGAAGGGTAGTGTTGCCCAGGTGAGGATGAGGAGGGGAGGGGTGTATCAGGAAGAGGCATTAGCATGTGTGAAGATCTCTAGGGAAGAGAGAATATGACCTGTTTCAAGAAGCTTTATAGTTAGAAAGGCGGGAGCAGAGAGTTTAAGAAGTAGATGACTAAGAAATGTAGCTAAACATCGCTGTGCACAAGCTCTTGCAAAGCAAAGGGAAGATCATCTTAGGTTGTTTGGCTCTCTGGTTCCTAAAAGAGGCCTTCATTAATACCTTCTCAGGCACAAGGTCCAGAGTAGGATCAATCGTATGGTCTGTGTGTCTGTTAAATAATTTATTCTCTATGATAGTAGCTTCTTAAATCTATTTCTATAGAAGTTAGATTAGTACCACCTTGCTATTTCGTTTGACTTTCGTAATACCCTACTCATAACTTCATATTTAACAGATAATTCTAGGGGACTATTTGCAAAAAGGAAATTCCTCTTTTTTCCCTATAGAATATAGAAAATAACTCTAGCTAACGCTGTGGATTTTCAAACTGTGCTACTTCCCAATAACATGGACTTATTCATTCCTTTGTGACATTTGGTTTTTATCCTGCTTGACCTGTTGTGTCAAGTTCCTCAGGTTCTCAGCCCATGTCGTCATGGTACTAAGGATCTGGTACCAGGCAATACATATACTGTTGGGAAAATGACATTTCAGAGATTTCTTTTTTTCCCTCAAAGCCTCGATCGTGCCTTGAACAGAAAAAAAAATGTTTTCTTGTTCTCATTTGTAAAAGTCTGATAACTTGAAACTTTTGCTTAATATATATAAATACAGTCCTGCTAGAAACTGAGTATTTGGGGACCATGCCTCCCCACCCCCAATACACATGTTGAAGTCCCTCAGAATATGACTATATTTGGATATAGTCTTTAAAGGGGTAATTAAGGTTAAATGAGGTCACATGAGTGGACCCTTATCAAATTTAACTAAAGTCCTTAGAAGAAGAGATTAGGACCCAGACAGGCACAGAGGAAAGACAGTGAGAAAACAGAGGTGGAAGACAGCCTGCAAGACAAGAAAAGGAGCCTCAGAAGAAATGATCCTGGTGACCTCTTGATCTCAAATTTTATCCCCTACAACCATAATGAAATATACTTTTGTCGTTTAAACCACCCAGTCTCTGATACTTTTATGGCAGTCCTCACAAACTAATACAAGCTCTATCCCATTTCTTAAGTGAATAAATTGAAGATTACAGGTAATTCATTCATTTGTTAACTGCCTGGTATATCTTTTATTAATTTAGAGCAAAATGTTTATGTGTATTTTTCAGGAATGTATTATCAGTGTTTCTGTCAAGAATGTTAATCAGCTTCCCCTAGGAGTCTGCAAGACTCCTTGAAGGGGAAGAGAATCAAGGAATATAAGAAAGATTAGAATAAAGAGAATTGCCTAGTTATTAGGAAAATGGTACTTACTATAGTAACATTAGTCATTCATCTTTAGGGCATGGTCAAGATGGAGAATCCTGTGATCTGCAGTTATACCATAAGCTTTGGAATGAATATATAGTTTATGATTTATAAGATTTGTAAGTACTCTCTCTTGAATGGACAGATTACCAGGGGTTTAACTGGCTCTGGAGAGCCAGGTTCTGGTTTGAGGTCTGTCATTAGGTCTGTGGAACCTTGACCACTGCTTTTCTGTGTGGATTTTACAGTCTTCATCTGTGAGCTGAAGGGATTGGCCTTGATGACCTTATAGGTCTATTTTACTTGTAACATTCAATGTTGTTAAGTGTCCCCAGTGGGCTAATATGGTTGAGAAACATTTCACACCTATAAAGATTTTTGGTGGGTTTAAAAGCCATCCATATGGTTACAAGTTATAGAAGTCAATATTTAGAAAAACTTCTCTCTGCTTCCAAACTTTCAAGGTGTTAGTATAGGTATATTAAACTGTCATTTCTTCAGTATTCCTTTAGTTATTTCATCCATATTGTCCTCTCCATGGGGTCAGTGTTATATGGTACTATAAAATGAATCTATCTACTGATTGATAGTATGAAAAATGCTACATACTCTCAGAACTCAAATAGGTTGTCATGGTAACTGATGACATTTCTATCCTGCAGAGTGCACTAGGAGTGCATGGCCTGTGTGTCCCTGCAAACTATTTCATGTTATTTTTGCAATGGGAAATCTTGAGCCAGTAGTAGTGTGAAGATAGGAGGTTATCCAGCTCAAATCTTCACTTTCTAGGCTTAACTTAGGCAAAGAAAATGTCTTCTTAATCACTGAATCCCTAGGCCTTACATTAGAGTACACACTTAATACATGATTTTTGCATAAGTCAATGAATAAATGTCAGAATCTTGCTGGTACATGAACTTCTGTATAAAAGACGATCATTTTAAACCTGGAAAGTTTTATTTATCACAGGAGATAGATCATTGTGTGTTTTACTGCCAGCATCTACTAACACTCCAGTTTTCTTCTGGGATATGACTCCCTCTCCAACGCTTTGTCGTGGGTTTTGGGTTGAAGTCACTTTTACACCAACCACAAAAGTGGGGATGTGGCTTACGTCTAGCCAGTCAGAGCATTGTATTCCTGTGGCCACATTAACTGGTTTTAGACACGTGAACCCGTTATATTAACACACACTGCTGAGAAACAGACAGATATGTCCCATTTGAGCTAGCCTTAAATCTGAGTGTTGATTGATCTGAGCTATTGGCCACCATAACACCATAAATGGATCCTGAGGATGAAGTTCTCAAAGAACAGAGAAAAGCCACAGACTGGGGAGGAACTTGAACCACACCCGAAGTTCCTTTGGACTTAGCAACTTTGTGAGCCAATAAATTCCCTTGTTGTTTAAGACATTTGGGTTGCATTTTCTGTCACTTGGAGCAGAAAACATGTCCACTGAAGTATGCCCCCAGCAAGCTTTGAGGAATAGTGGAAAGAATCCAGGTCCGTGGACAGACTCTTTACTATTTGATTTTGGGCTAGTACTTCTCTGAAAATGGGGCCAATTATCCTAGACTGTCCTATTTCTCATGGTTATTAAGAGGAATAAAGTTGAAAATGTATTTTGAAGTATTTTTTGAAATGTAACTACTGTTAGCTCTAAAAATTTTGACAGTAGGTACTACAAATGATGCTGAAAAGCAATGTTGTGCTGGAAGCTGCTAAGTCCATGATATTCAAATAAATATCTGTTATTTCATGCCTCATAACTAAAGGAAACCTTGTGATATGAAACAATTGGGTGCTGAGTGAAAAATTGAAGCTGCTTTTGGACTATTTCTGAATATATAGATGTTCTCATAATGTAGAATAGGTGGTAGGATTTTAATAATAATGCTAATCATTACCACTTACTTTCTGACCACATACTCTGTGCCATGTTTTACACGCTTGATTTTCTAATCCCCTCAACAACTGTATGAGGGAGGTGCTATTATTTCTCCTGTTATATAGATGAGGAGGTTAAGATTTAGGGACACCAGTAACTTCCTCGGTGTTGTAGGGTCAGTAAGAAGCAATAGCAGAACACAAACCCAGGCTGTGTATCTCCAAAGTAGTTAGCTTTTTCCTTAACACAAAAGTTTAGAAGAGAAATACAGGTATAGGCAAGCATTCTTCCTTATTGAGGTGCCCTGTTCTGGTAAATTGAGTTTTGCTTGCATTGGAAGATTAAAAGGCAGAAAACAGTAGCCCAAGAGTCAGTCATGTCTATTCTGGACTCTGCCCAAATCTGGATAAGTTACAACATTATTCTGAGACTCGGTCTCCCAAGGAGAATGCTGTGAAGATTGGATGAGGTATACCTATGATAGAAATGGGAGACATTTTTATTAAAGGTATTCCTTGTTCAAGTCAGTATGTCTCCACTGAGGAACTGAATTGGCTTTGTTTTATAAAAGACAAAGTACTTTTACTTTTTAAAAAATTATTTTTATTATTTAGAAAATATTTTTTAATGTTTATTTTTGAGAAAGAGAGAGAGAGAGAGAGAGCACGAGCAGGGGAGGGGCAGAGAGAAAGGGAGGCACAGAATCTGAAGCAGGCTCCAGGCTCTGAGCTGTCAGCACAGAGCCTGATGCGGGGCTTGAACTCAGGAGCCGTGAGATCATAACCTGAGCCGAATTCAGACACTTAACCGACTGAGCCACCTAGGCACCCTAATTTTTATTATTTTTTTAAAGTTTATTTATTTTTGAGAGAGAGTGAGATAGCATGTGAGTGGGGGAGGGGCAGAGAGAGGGGGAGACACAGAATCCAAAGTAGGATCCAGGTTCTGAGCTGTCAGCACAGACCCTGATGCGGGGCTCCAACCCATGAACTGCAAGACCATGACCTGAGCCAAAATCAGATGCTTAACCACTGAGCCACCCAGGTGCCCCAATTTTTTTTTAATTGAGATGAAATTTATGTAACATAAAATTAAGCATTTTAAAGCGAACAGTTCAGTGACAATTAGTACATTTATAAATTTGTGTAACCACCATCTCTGTCTAGTTCCAAAACATTTCCATCACTCCAAAGTAAAACTCTGTACCAATTAAACAGCCTCCTCCATTTTCCCTTCTCGCTAGCCCCTGTTAATCACAAATCTGCATTCTGTCTCTATGGATGTATTTATTTGGGATATTTCATATCAGTGAGATCATACCGTATGTGATCTGTGGTGTGTAGTTTGTCTCATTTAACGTAGTATTTTGACGGTTCATCCACACTGCATGTATCAGTACTTCATTGCTTTTTATGATTAATATTCTGTCATATGTATATACCACAATTTGTCTATCCATTCATCCCTTGATTGATATTTGGGCTCCTTCTACCTTTTGACTATTGTGAATAGGGAAGCTATGAATATGTGTGTACATGTTCTTGGTTGAGTATCTGAGTATCTGTTTTCAGTTTTAGGGGGTATATACCTAGGAGTAGAATTGCAGGGTCATATGGTAGTTCTGTTTTTAGCTTTCCGAGGAACCATCAAACTGTTTTTCAGAATGCCTGAACCATTTTACATTCTCACTAGCAACGTACAAGAGTTCCAATTTCTCTCTGTCCTTGCCAACACTTGTTATTTTCTTTTTAAAAAATATTATTATTGACATACTAGTAGGTGTAAAGTGGCACCTCATTGTGATTTTGATTTTGCATTTTTCTAATCACTAATAAAATTAAGCATCTTTTCATGTGTTTTTTGGCCATTTGTATATATTTTTTGGAGAAATGTCTGCATAAGTTATTTCCTCATTTTTAAATTGGGTTTTTTGGGTTTTTTGTTTTGTTTTGTTTTTGAGTTGTAAGAGTCCTTTGTATATCCTGGATACTAAATCATATCAGATAAAGGATTCACAATATTTTCTCCAATTCTGTGGATTATCTTTTTATTTTTTGATAGTGTCCTTTGATACACAATTTTTTAATTTCAATAAAATACAATTTATTTTTCTTTTGTTGTTTGTGGTTTTGGCATAGTGCCTGAAAATCTGTTGCCAAATAAAAAATCCTAAAGATTTACCCCTGTTTTCCTGTAAGAGTTTTTAATTTTAGCTCTTATGTATTAGGTCATGATCCATTTGCATTAATTTTTGTGTATTGTGTGAGATAGAGGTCAAACGTTTTTTGCATGTGGATATCCAGTTGATTCAGTATCATTTGTTGAAAGAATATTCTTTCCCCTTGAATGGTATTGGCACTCTTGTCAAAAGTCAGTTGGCCTTAGATATATGAATTAAATTATCTTTATTTTTGTTATTACTTCTCACAAGGTTGAAGAAAAACACAGGAGAGTGATTATTGTTTTTCTTTAGCCAGTGGGGAAATAGAAGTTCAGAAGTTACATATATTAATAACAAAAATATCTTCTATTTGCTACAGGCTTTCTGTGTGCTAAACCATGCTGGCAAAGATGTACATATATTATTTCTGAACTACACAACAATCCCACAGAATCATGAGTCTCTTGTAGAGAAGAGGTACCATGAGGTAGAATCATACACACTGGCTTGTGCAATCCATTAATGTCATGATCATCTTTGGAACACAGATCGTTCAACTACAAAGCTCATGCCCATTCCATTGTACCACACTGTCTTTAGCTATACAAGTAGTCATGTCTCTGCTTCTTGTCTTGTTCCCCACTCTTTAGTAGAATTGTAGGGATCTTCCTAAAAAACAATCAAATCAAATAACTTATATGGCTCTTGTAATATTGCTTAGATTTGTCCATTTGACATGTATTTTTTGCTCAGTTTCCAGTATATTTTGCAGAAAGAAAAAAAAGAAAGAAAGAAAGAAAATTGCACTGTTGCATTTTGCCTTCCTACTATGCCTAGATCTCAGACTACCTTTCAAACTAAACTCGGAAAGGTTAATAGGGCAATCTGTTGCATGCACCTTTTTCTGAACTCAGTCGCTGGGGTTTAAAATGCCCTTTTAGCTTACTTTACCTGATCTTTTTCTTATGACCAAAACAACAAAAATAAGTAAGAAATTCTGCCACAAAGTGATTTGCTGATTTTTTGTCTTTCAGCCAATAGAATATCCCTTTAGCATAAAGATATACCCTTGCCAATTCATATATTGCTCTCTTGTTTATGTCTAATTTGAATGGGAAGATTTCCCCCACAGTTATCAAGCATTGTGTTTCTTCCTCTTTCTCTGCTGCTGTCAAGATAATGTCCTAAAGGCAGAGGTAAAATGCCTTTTATTTCTAGTTGTTATTTGTGGAGATGAAGAAGAAATAACCCACCTCATTTCTATAGACCAGCACTGTCCAAAAGAACATTTTGCAGAAATGGAAATACATCTATGCTTTCTAATATTGTAGCTATCAATTACATGTGGCTATTGAGCACTTGAAATGTAGCTAGTGTGATTGGGGAAATGACTAAAGTTTTAATTTTATTTAGTTTTAAATAATTTAAATTTAAAGTAGATAGCCACATATGGCTAGTTGGTACCATTTTGGATAAGGAAGCCCTTAGAAATTATGACCTCTGAACTCGGTAAAGGTAGGAATGGAGTTATAGAGCAAACATAGATAAAAGTAACCCTGGTAGCTGATAAGCAAGAAACATTAGATGAGAAGTAACTGAGGGGGAATTAGCAAGGCAGAAGACAAATGACTTTTGGCAATTTTCCCATCTGCTTTAATTTATGCATTTATGTATTTCATACTACTGTATTTGAGCACCTATTATGTATGAAGCTCTGTTCTAGATGCTGGTGATATGGTAAAGAACAATATAATTTCCTGCCTTGGTCCTTATATTTTAGTGCAGGGTTTCTTAGCCTTGGCACTATTTTGGGCCAGATAATTTTTTGTGAGGGGCTATCCTGTGTGTTACAGGATGACTGGTGACATCCTTGCCTCTCATTAGTAGATGCCAGTAAACACCCCCAACTCAATTGTGATAATCAAAATATCTGCATACATTGCCAAATGTCTCCTGGGGGCAGGGGAGCAAAATACCCTCTACACACATACCCTGAAAACCACCAATCTAGTGGATGGGTAGATAATTGTACTTACTTGTTTAAAAGAAATGGACAAATTTAGTCCAAGATGTCATTTATTAAATGAATCATCATATCTTATTCCAGCATCCATTACATCTCTGCTATGGACCAAATGTTTGTGTCTCCCCAAAATTCATATGTTGAAGCCCTGGTCCCACTTTGATGGTATTTGGAGGTGAGGTCTTAGGGAGGTGATTAGGTCATGAGGTGGGGTCACCAGAAAGCTTGCTCTCTTTCTCTTCCTGTGTTGTTACAAAGAAGAGGTCAAATGAGGATACAGTGAGATGGCAGCCACCTATAAGCCAAGAGAAAAGGCCTCAGGTTGAAACCTACCTTGTGGGGACTTTGATCTTGGACTTCCCAGCCTCCAGAATTATGAGAAGTAAATTTCTATTGCTGAAGCCACCTGATCTACAGTATTCTGTTATGGCAGGCCAGCTTTCAGATACAACCTTCCAGGCTCTGACCTAGGCCCTGGAGATGCAGTAATAAATACAACATAGTCCTTGCCTCCAGAGTTCACATACATATACAGGGAAGAACTACATATACATGTAAACAGACAACTAAAACATAGTCTGCTTAATGTTATCTTAGTATATGCCCATCCTGGGGCAGACAAGTAGGAAAACAGTTGGGGAATGGACCAGGCCCATTATAATTATAAATGTATAGCAGAGTTATAAATAGGACTAAGAGAGGTGAAACAGGTGACAAATGCATTCCAGTCAGAGGGTACTATATATGCACAGGCCTGGTGATGGCAGAAAACATTGTATATTTGGCAATTGTGGTACCTGATCTGGCTGGAGTGAGCAATGAGGGGTGGAAATGACCAGAGCTGAGGCTTGACTACAGCTGGTAGAGGCAGAAGCCACATCATGATCTGCTGTGCTGTTCTTAGGAGCACAGACTCCCTGTAGGCATCAAGCATCCTCAGAAGGATTTTAAACAGGACTATATCTTGGCCAAATGTGTTCTTTAATATCTGGCTGCAAAGTGAAGGATGGGCTGTGGAGGACATGACTGGTTAAGAGACTGCTGCAGTCATTTAGTAAATGATATTATAGCTTGGGGTGCCTGGGTGGCTCAGTCATTAAAGCCTCTGACTCTTGACTTTTTTCAACTCAGGTCATGATCTCCCTGTTGGTGAGTTCAAAGTCAGCATCATAATCTGCACTGCCATTGCGGAGCCTGCCAGGGATTCCTTCTCTCTCTCTTTCTCTCTGCCCTTTCCCCGCTTGCACATGCTCGCTCTTGCTCTCTCTCTTGTTCTCTCTCTCGAGATGAATAACTAAACTTAAAAAAAAAAGATACCATAGCTTGAGCTAAGGGCGATGGTAATGTGGGCAGAGAGAAAAGAGGTAGACTATGGAGATATTTAGGAGGTGGCATTGACAAGCCTTGATGACTGATTGGATCTGGGCGGTAAGGGGAAAGGAGGAATTGAAGATGGCTCCAAAGTGACTTCCTAAAATGTGTGTTTGTGTTCCTCTTCCAGATACCATGGTTAAAACAGAACAGCTTTAGTTTCCTTGAGACTGAGAGCTGGAACCATACTTGGGTGTGCTCAGGGAAGAAACTGCCCTTAATTCCTGTCTTGGGAATGGGGTACTTCACAAGTCCGATGAATCGTGCAGAGTCATATATACATGGGCAGTGCCTCTGCTTGAAAGCTGGTTATAATCCAAAGAGAAAATGCCTTGCTTATAGCATCCTGGAATATATAATATTATATTGCAAGATTATATTGATATTAATAATTAAAATTTAATCAATAATATGATGTTAACATAATATATTAATATATCCTGGAAGGCAATATTCTTAGGGACCCTAAGAGCGGACTGAGGCAAAAGTAGCTGTCAAGTGCTCACTGATAACCATCAAGGTAACTTCACCCATGGCAATGGTTTGGATTGCCCTGTGAGTGTGAAATGCATGCTTGATGAAATCATCTCAAAACCAATGGAATGAATTCATGCACAGGAAATGAGATTTGTGTAATCTGCTCTGGCCTCTGTTTTGTTCAGCATCTCAAGCTTCTCTCTGCTCCTTCTCTCCCTTAGTGGTTTTAAGCTCTACTTTGTTATTCCGGTTTCTCAGAACTTTTCCCAGCTGTCATGTGGCAGGCAGGCCACAAGGGCAAGTGTAGGCATGTCTTGGTTACTTGTTTTTAATTGGAAAATCTTGTTCAGAATACACAGGAAGATTTTTTTTTTGTCCTTAACTCCAAATGATTTAATGTGGGTGTTTCCCGACTTAGATTTTGAAAATCAGACAAATCATTTGATATTAAAGTGAAATCAAATGATTCTCTCAAGCCCCACATCTCCCTGCAAGAAGATGATTTGACGTGTATTAAAAGGGTGTTCCTCTGAGCCCCGACTTGTATTTATAGTTGATGTGCATGTGAATCTGTTGGCCTGGGAATCAGTCGAGCATCTATTTGTGTGGGTTGAATTATAAGAGGGGTTGCTGTGTGTAAAAGAGTAGGAAGAAGTTTTTGTATGTGATTAGGGTCTAGAAGAAGGTGGAATGACATGAGTAGTCCACCTGACTCCTTGGACTAGGTTTGGATGTCAGTGGAGTTAGAGGGTGAGTCAGAGCTGAAAGGATTTGTTTTCAAAGTGAGAGAGTGTTACAGAGAGACAGACGGCCTCTGCCTCTGTCATTGCATGAACGTTACAGTTACTCTCACAACTCTAGAACTGGCAACTTTGGGAACATCCAGAGCTAACATACTTAGCAGAGACTTTGGTTGTAAGAATTATAGAGATGAGAAACATGAATAGATTCATTCTGGGGCACGCCTGAGTCAACCCTGGGGATCCCCAAGAAGTAACTGAGAGAGACTCTGTTAGAGGATGCCTGAAGCTTCCCAAAATAAGTGGACAAAACTTGAATAGGGTTTGGATAATCTTACATCTTTTGTCCTTAAAGGCATGTGAGACCCAGGATGTTGTATTAGCCATAAAAGCCCTGGACTGGAAGACATTTGTCTACATGTGTGGTGGAACTTCAGTCAAAAATCTGGAGTGGGTCCCCCTGGTAGAATTTTAATCAGTGTCCTTCGTCTACTTATCACATTCTCTGACTCTTAAATGTCATCTAAAATCTCTGCTTTCTGAGTGACAAGACAGGGCATGTGAGACCAGAAACAAATTGTCTGGCTAAACTGCGGGATGCTTAGTATGTAAAACCTAAAAGTGCCATTAACTTTGCTGAGCTGATGATCATCAAAGCTGTGGTCTAGTGTTCGTGTAAGAGAAGCCAGGACCAGGCTCTCTGAGCTATTGATTTCCATCTAACTGTTTCTGTCTGATTGTGTGTTGATTTGGGAATCTGAGTGGTATGTCCTGTACTAATCTTCCCACTTACTCGGGCAGCTTGAAAGTTAGAACATCCACATTTTAAAATTTTCCAACAGATCCACAAATGGAAGTATTTATGTTCCCCTTATTTCCGTAAAAAATACAACAGGCTGTACTGAAAAATTTCAGCAAATGCTATTTATTCTTCTTGCTTGGCCTAGGTCCATTTCAGTTCTGTCTCCAAATAGTACAGCCCCATGTGTTTGATTTGGATATCTGGTTGGGGAAGTGAGTGTCCGTCACTATTCAATAACATCACAAGTAAAATTCATTCCGTTGACAAAGATGATGTGTCCTGTGATCCTTGTCCACAACATGAATGATAAAGGAGCTTATATAATGAGGTGAGAAAAGAAAACAAGCTAATACCCAACAATAGGGAATTTATTAAGTAGGCTATGGTATTCTATAGAAGAGTATGTTACCACTTAAAATGAAGACATTTAAGAAGAGAAGAATATCTAATGATATGGAAAGATACTCATAATGCTAAGTCAAAAAAGTAGGTTACAAAAAATAAATATATACTTCCAAAGGGGATGTTCCCAGCCCTTGATTTGTGGCAGCATGAGGGCTGTGTTTGCCCCATTTATAGGTACAGTAGATCCTTTTTTCTTTCTTAGATCTTGTGAGAGGATGCCAAGTTAGGTGGCAGTATCTTCCAAAGCTCTGTCCTCCAAGTACAACTTCTGTATGCCTTGCAACCCATTCTTATTCCAAACCATATGAAATAGATAAAATCATGGTCACCCCTCCACTGCTGTTGCTTGTCTGTTACTCAGCATCTTGAAAACAATTCTACCTACCAATATCGTGCTTGTCTTCCCGATGCCAGCCCTTGTGTAACAGCCAATTACAAGGCATTTGTCATTGTTTTTACACCATAACTTGGTAGTTCGATTTAGACAGGGGCATTTTCTGTTGATAAATCTAGGTGGATTACCAAGTCAAAATACATTTATTAAAGCACCAATTAGATCTTGCTCCCTCATTCATCATAAGACCTTTAATTCGTGTGTCGTTTCGGCGGGGTGTTCCAGGAAACATGTTCGCCTGAGTGAATGACTTAAATTGGCATTTTGCAAGGACTACCTTATCTCAAAATTTCAAAGCAAGCTCTTCTTTTTTATGTATGCTATGAATAATGAGCAATACTGTTTTCAACCCTTAGTACTCCATTGTTGGGATACAGCATGGAAAATAGCAAGTGGAGAAGGTGGATGCCAAAAGGTGATTATTTTCTAAAGTGAGATAATCTCCCAGATGCTTTGTAAAGTCAGGAGAAATGCACCAGTCACATGAACACAGTGGAATGCTGAATGAGCAGCAGTTAAGTTCTGGAAGAAGAGATGGGGCCAGTGAGCAGAGCAGATGCTGTTTCCTAAATGCTTGTTTTAGATGTTCTTAAGCTGAACACCATGTCTTCTCCGACCCCTGTCTCAACTTTTGTTTTCTGACATCAGTTGACAAGAATAATATCTCTTTTTTCCTGAAGTGTCTTTTCAAGATTAGGTATTCTGCTGCATACTACTTGGACTGACATCTTGCATGAGAACATCTGTAGCAGGTAGCAGTAAAATACTTCTCCAAAGGAGAAAACAGAAGACAGATTTTGGGCAGGAAGAAAGGTATAATCTAAGGAAGCAGAGATAAGAAAAATGGAATAGAGTGATTTGGAATAAAAACCCTTCAGCACATTTTCATTAAGCATTTACTTGGGTTAAGGCATTATGAGTGTTATTATCAGGAACTTTTGGTTGAAAGTCAAAAATCAAAAGTCAAGTTGTGCAAACTTGAGCCAAAGGTAAAATTTATTGGAAAGATACTGGTGTAGCTCACCAAACGCAGAGAACAGAAGAAAGCTGGGTTCCCTATGGCTTCTTTGTCTTTCTGCAAGTTGCTATCATCCTCTTTAGCTGCAAGGGGCTCCTCTCTGAACAAAAGGGAACATGGCCTCAGGCAGTGAACTAACACCATTTTATTTGAGTGACCCAAGATGTAGATGCAATATTTAACGGCTTAACTTAAACAGTCTTGCGAAGGACTCTGGTCCAACTTGGGTCACATACCTCCCTTTAACCAATCATGTGCCATAGTAGAAATGATAGGGTACGATTGGCCAGATCTGAGATATACACCTGTTTCTGGCTGATGGCAGGGTACCATAATTAGCATTTGACAAGAGAGCCATGTTTTTTTAGTTGAAGAGAAGATATTCCCCAAGGAAAGAAGGAAAAGGTTGGAGTGGGGGTGGCAATGATAGTGCACAAACTTTCTCTCAGCAACAATGGAAGCTAAAATGAAGAACACATTTTAGATGAATAAGGCAGACAGATATATATACAGCCCTCAAGGAATGTACATCCATACAGAGATCTAAGACATATTCACAAATAAGTTTAATATCCAGGGATCAAAGCAAAAAATGAAAGAATAAAAAAAAAGTAAGAGAGAAAGAAGGAGAAATGGAAAAAAGAAGGAAATGGGCTTAGGAGAGACTTTATAGGCCTCACTTTTATAGAACAACAAATGTGTGAGGTTGTAAGAGGACTAGAATAAAGCAATAGGAAAAAAAAATACAGTATGAAATATACAAGTTCCGCTAGTCTACATAGTATCTCAGGGAACATGGGTCTTGTGCAAGCTTCTTGTGTGTTTGTGTGTGTGTGTGTGTGTGTGTGTGTGTGTGTGTGTGTGTGTGTGTGTAAAGCAAAGCAGTGAAACCAAAGACCTCATTTTTAATTCCAATTTTGCAAATATGCTTATCTTCCAGTTACTAATTAATTTTATTTTATATTCCACAGACATAGCTCACTGTTTCCTTAAAATAAAAAGATAAGAAATTTGAAATGGGAATTGCTCAAAGCCAAGATGGCAGAGAAGACTCAGGAAAGAATGATAAAGGAGTGGGGCCAGGTTGAGGCAGCATTCAGGAGGAAATGAGTTCTCAGTGTTTGTCAGTTTGTCTGTGGCAGATTTAATTTACTTCTAGGACAGGCTGATATAAACTTGTTATTTGGCCTCAGGCAAGTTGTATCACTTCTTTGAACCTAAAATATCTCATTTCTAAAATGAGAGAGATTGAATTAAATTAGTGATGGCAATTTGTTTCATGATATGGGCCCATTCTGATCAATTAGTAGTAAGAAGGGTTGTGTCTGGATTCACTGAAAAGGACTTCAAGCAATGAGACAGGTAACATGTTAAGCCATCATCTATCATTAATTTTTAGTGGAAGTTGGTTTGCTAGGTTTTTTTCCCTGTGACAGATGAGGCATTTTCCTTCTAGGAGGAGTATAAGGAAACTGGTCCAACCCCCCATACTTCCATCCAGAGGACCTCCCATCTATACTGACAGCATCTCTGGAATGAGTTTTCTGTAATTGCTTTCCTGGTTTTCATTTCATAGTGGTTTGTACCCTCTTTTTGATGCATAGACCTCCCTGAGAATCTAATAGCTGTGGATGTGCTACCTAAGAACATAAATATTCCATGTTTTGCATAAAATTTCAAGGGTTTCATAGTCCTTCTGAAGACCAAACATGTAGCCCCAAGGAAACTTTCCAGGATATTAAATGCCTGATGTTACTTTATCATCATGTCAAAACATTTTTAATTGTGAATTGTGAAATTAGAAAAAAAATCTCATTGTGTATTTAAATGAAGTATCCTATGTCAACACTGAATAGCAGCCCACTTGTATGCACATGTAACATGTTTTGTCTACTTAGTAGAAAAATCAGGCAATTTTTTCTTCCATAAATGACTGATTGTTTCACTGAAGTATGATAGCAGCTAAGTCACTCACTTTAGAGGGGTGAAGAGACTTGCTTGTACAAGGGCGTGGTTAGATGCATGATTTCTTAAACTCGGAGTCAGTTTTAAGTTTTTAATGTTCTAGTATATAGTTAAATAGTTGACCAGTGCATCATTTACTAATGAAAGGGAGTTTAGTTCTTAACTCAGTTGGTATTAGTAGATAATTGATTCTTCCACCTCAGGGGTTATACAAATCACAAGGTGTATTAAAATGCAGGTTGACAGGTGCAGATCACAAAACTTTCAGCCCCCAAGTTTGTGAGAAGAGGCAAAAAACGTGCATTTGTAAAACATTCTGGTGATTGTGATGCGGAGGGTTCCAGGGTTACACTTTGAGAAATATTATAGTAGAGGGTTTGATAGCGTGAGGCAAAGATCATATCTTGTTTTTATTCTGACACAATACCTTATACATAACAGATACCTAATACATGCTCATGAACTTGAATTATTCCCGCTTGAGTGAATCATGGGAAAATTGCTTGGGCTCAGAATGTTTCGCAGAGCACTGTATACCATAATATACGAAGGAATGGAAAATGTTAACACCAAACCATATGTCTTAGGAATCACAGCTAAATTTTCCTATACTATGTTTTTTCAATATGTTGATCATTCTAAGCTGCTCATTTTCTAATCCTGTGAAAGGAGCCATTTACGTTCTATAATTCAACAAAAATGAAATAGATGATGTGGTAACTTCCTTCTTTCTCTCTTATTCTAATTCACCTTGCAAGTAGATGCTTTTTTGAAAATATGTACATTTAGATTATTGTAATGCAGTTTCATCAGTGTTTGAAATTGCTCTGGTTTCCATTTAAAAATAAAACCAATCTCGGGGCGCCTGGGTGGCTCAGTCGGTTGAGCGTCCGACTTCAGCTCAGGTCACGATCTCGCGGTCCGTGAGTTCAAGCCCCGCGTCAGGCTCTGGGCTGATGGCTCAGAGCCTGGAGCCTGCTTCCGATTTTGTGTCTCCCTCTCTCTCTGCCCCTCCCCTGTTCATGCTCTGTCTCTCTCTGTCTCAAAAATAAAACGTTAAAAAAAATTTTTTTTAAATAAAATAAAAAAAAATAAAACCAATCTCATGTGTTTTTTTTCCTTTTTAAATCTAAGTAGTATGCTTTTCAAATGAATCACTACAATGAAGGTAAATGGAATAACCATGTGTCCTGCTCCTTTTATGTGCTAAGAACTTCAAGTGCTTTAAAGACATTGTGCTAAGCCTCACTGCAACCCCTTAAGAAGCAATTGTTATACCCAGTTTACAGATGAAAACATGGATTCAGGGAAGTAAACTGCTCAGTCACCTAACTAGTAGCCAGTAGAACTGGAAATTTTTTTTTTTAATTTTTTTTAATGTTTATTTATTTTTGAGACAGAGAGAGACAGAGCATGAACAAGGGAGGGGCAGAGAGAGAGGGAGACACAGAATCTGAAGCAGGCTCCAGGCTCTGAGCTGTCAGCACAGAGCCCGACGCGGGGCTTGAACTCACGGACCGCGAGATCATGACCTGAGCCGAAGTCAGACGCTTAACCGACTGAGCCACCCAGGCGCCCCATGGAAATTTTTTTTTAATGTTTATTCATTTTTGAAAAAGAGGGAGAGTGAGAGCAGGGAGGGACAGGGACAGAGAGAGAGGGAGACACAGAATTGGAAGCAGGCTCCAGGCTCTGAGCCGTCAGCACAGGGCCTGATATGGGGCTTGAACTGATGAACTGTGAGATCATGACTTGAGCCACAGTTGGATGCTAAACCAACTGAGCCTCTCAGGCACCCTTGGAAATGTGTGTGTGTGTGTGTGTGTGTGTGTGTGTGTGTGTGTGTGTGTGTGTGTTTACCTGTTTATTTTGAGAGAGAGAATCCTAAGCAGGCTCCACGCTGTCAGTGCAGAGCCTGACATGGGGATCCAACTCACAAACTATGAGATCATGACCTGGGCTGAAGTCAAGAGTCAGACACTTAACTGGCTGAGACACCCAGGCACCCCAGAACTAGAAATGGTTTTTACCTAACATTTCAATTACCTTTTTCTAGCATAGATATCTTATCAGGACTTACTGAAATGATTCCTTTGAAAAAAACTTAATTCATCAGTGACTGTAATTTGTCAGTGGTCCATGTGGGCCAGAGAGAATACTTTATGTTGGATCACATTCATACCATAGTGGCAAAGACTAAAACAAAGTTTTATATAAATATATATGAAGTCCTTGGATGTTTTGGAGAAAAGCTAGATAACTAAGACTCTATAGCTTATCCAAATAAATTTCTTTCCTCTGCTAATCTAATTTTATTCTATCTTGTAAGTCAAGCCCAATTTTTCTTGAATTATGTCAGTTTTCTTTCTCTGTCACTTTTTATGTTCTCATTGTTTTGCCCAGTTTTATGTATCTATGTGTGTATATATCTATGTCAAGATATTCTTGCCATAATTGTTCCCATTTTACTCATGGAAAAACAAATTTGTAGAGAGAAAATGATTTATTCAAGGCCAAACAATATTAAGTGGCAGAACCAGGGGCTATTCCCAAGTCTCTATGACTTCAAAAGCCTGTTATTGTCAGCTTCTTATCAGCTACAGCAGGTGTCACAAACTCAGGTGCCTATAGAGTCCAGACTAGTCATGAATATGAACATAGCAGGTCAGGAGTGAAAAAAAGAAATTACTTGGCTCTCTTGGCCACTCTTCTGTTTTCCCATTTTGTATAGAGAAATATTGGATACAGAGCAATATTTCTCTGCTATCTGGAAATAATAGAGCAGTGATAGTCAAGTGCAGTGATAAAGTACAGCCTATGTTCATTCCTGGTACCCAAACAGCCAATGTTCATTCCTGAACAGACTGTGGTGAACTGGGCCTTTGAGAGGAGCAGGCATTACTCCTCTCCAGCCAACTGCTGCCTGAGAACATGATGATCCAGAGGGACCAGATTTTCTGAGTTTTCAAGAAAAGTTGGCACTCTGGGTTTTTATGTAATATCTCCTAAGTTTTAAAAATTGGCTATAGGTTTAATTATTTATTTTATTTTAAAATGTCACCTAAATAGGGGTGCCTGGGTGGCTCAGCTGGTTAAACATCTGATTCTTGGTTTTGGCTCAAGTCATGATCTCACAGTTTGTGAGTTCAAACCCCATGTCAGGCTCTGAACTGAGTGCACAGAGCCTGCTTGGGATTCTCTCTCTCCTCTCTGTGCCCCTTCCCTGCTTGTGTTCTCTCTCAAAATAAATAAAAATAAAAATTTTTTTCACCTAATTCAAACATGTATGGAACCCTAACGAAGTTGCTAGACCACTTGTGTTCTACTGCTGTGATTATTTCTTATCTGTCATTTAAGAATGAGTAGAAAACAGCATATGAAGTAGCATCCAGCTTTTCTGAGTTCCCAAGTTGACTGTGATAAGTTCCTCCTGTTTCTGCTATGTTATATTCCTTTGTTCTTTCTCATGTGCCTGGTAGAGTTAACATGTCTACAATAATGATGATGGTTGAAGTCCTTAAAACTTTGTCTTTCTTGCTCTAGTTACTGCATCGTGCCCTATTGCTTATGAAAAACAATGTGGTGGTATGCATTATTTCCTTGTCGATGTAGCCTCTGTCATTGGGCTTTTCAGATAATGCATTCTGCCGAGTAAGAGCCTGTCAGTGGACACAGCTGCCTCTGTGTGTTGTGTTATCATCTGCTGATTATGCTGGCCCTGAAAGAATGTGGGAAGTAGGTCTCGCCATCTACCGATATCACCAGCAGACAGAGCCCGAAGCTCTACTAATCTGTGAAATTGCTTCCCACTTTCCAGCACACTAAAAGCTAATTGCTTTCTTCAATGAAACAAAACTATCCACTGAGCCAGTTTGTTGAGCCGAGAGGTTACTCACCTGTGGTGGTCCGCTTATCTCTGGGAAATAAGAAATGTTAAAGAAGTGTTTAGTATTTGGATGTAATTAACCTTAAAGATCGAGTTTATCATCTGGGGATCTTTACCTTTATGGACAATCTTTGTGCCTTATTTTAATACTTGAAATCCACTCCCCAGCTGAGAAGTGATTTCCCTTTACTTGATATTAAAGCAGTCATATATTTATGGTTGATACGAGAATAAATAGCTAAGTTGATTATATTTTGCAGACAATATAATAATATTCCTAAATGTAATATTCAGTATGTGGACATTAAATGAGGGAGGGATGTATAGCTCATGGAATACTATTGCTGATGTAAATTATGGTAATCTTTCTCAAAGGCCAGAGAGAAGATTAGGTCACATTGGCCCCATACTTCATCTCATTTACTTACACCCCTGTTTTTCAATCAGTGTCAATTTAATGCTATTCATTATACCATTTTTGGGTATGGTACAAGTAGTTAATTGCAACTGGACAAACCTGATGACGGTTTGAAAGAATCACCCAAAACTGACTCCTTTTCTAGTTGAAGTGATTAGAGTATTGGCCTCAGTACCTAAAATATGTGTCATTAACACAATTAGATCATCGTGGTAGTTACTGTTCTGCAGGTCACATAAAACACTCTGTTCTGCATTGTTATGTAACGCACGCTGTGGGATGCAACTGAGCAAAAGAGCCTTTAGTCTGAATATCAATACATATTTCCTATGATGAAGGCTATTAGCAGGTAGGGCCATCCCTGAGCAAATAAGAGGAAAAGTCTTTCTGTTATTTCAAAGCAGAACAGGGAAGCATGCAAGGAAGGCAGCTGAGAGAAGTGTGCTATGGGGGCAGGTAGAGAGATGGCCAGAGGTGAGTGTAAAGCAATCTGTGGGCCCATAGTTTTTATGGTTTCTTAAAGAGATTTTCACAGTATTGTTTTTCTTTCTTACCTACTTTTTTTTTCCAGCTTCATAAAAAAAAATGCTCATTCATTAAAGAAAAATAAAACCCTATGGAATTGTATAAAAGGAAAGACTGATAGTTAGCCCCTCACCCTCTCCATTCTTTTGAACAGCTATGACCTTGGCTAATGTGTTTCACCTCTCTGTGACTTGCTTCATTTCCTTATCCATAAAGCAAAGATAACAGTAGTATCAACCTTGTAGGTTTGTTGTGAGGTTTAAATGAATTAACATATAGAAAGAGCTGCCAGCCCTGTCATTCCACATCATTGGATCTGTCTATTGATCTGGGTTATCTACTGTGATATTCCTCCACTAGCTTTTCCCCCCACCAATTTATCAGGGGTATCATTTCATATTCTCACGCACAGAATAGTCTTGTTCTTTTAAAGTCAACTTTATATTCCAAAATGTGAATGTACTGTAATTATCAGGCCCCTTTGTATAGACATTTACATTATTAACCATTATTGGGCTATTAAAAACAAAACTCTGCAGTAAATATCCTTGTACATGTACCCTTCCATATTACCAGAAAGAGGATTGCTAAGGCATCTATGGATGTAGTCTGATAAATATTGGTGATTGTCTTTCAAAACAGTTGAGTTGATTTACACTTCTGTTAATAGTATCAGAGAGTTCCCTTCTTCCCACACTTTTGCCAGCAGTGATAGAGAGAATTTTGTTGTGGGATGGTTATTGTTTTTGTGTAATTGTATGCTCACGAGTGCTCTGTGCTGTGTGCGTACATGTGTATAGTTTTAATTCCATTCCCTGACGCATTGCTTTCAGCCATCCACATACCCAAAGGCCATAGACCAGCTGTGTTTCTAGGTGACTATTTATAGAACTGCTCTGTCTGGCTCCCCACGGAAACCATTTTGGTTTTAACTAGGTGATGTTGTGCAGATGCGATTCCAGAGTGGAAGCTGTCCAAGCCTTGACTCTAATCTTCCTCTCTGTTGGGCTAAAGCTAAAGTTCTGTGCAGCTTTAAGGAGTGTTTACATATTGAGACAGGCAGCCCTGGTGTAGTGGAAATAGAGTTGACTGCCAACCACCTATTACGATTATCCGGTTCCCTGAATATCTCTTGCACTGTTCTGCCATAGTGTTGAAAATTCTCCCCTTAGGATTTGATTTTTAGGAAGCATATGAAAAACTTTGCACTTTTATTTTATTACTGTGTCCTCATATTAAAAAGTCTATTGTTTGTAGCTTAGGGAATTGGCATCATGGAAAGAAAGCTGATCTTGGGATCAGAAAACCTAGATTCTAGTCCAAGGATAACAGATAAAGTGACTAGAGGTCTGGATCCAAATTCCACTCTGCCAAATACTTCCTAGGCAATATGGGGCAGAATATTTAACTTTTTAAAGATTTAGTTTCTTTCTGCATAAGATGGTTATAATAATATTTCCTATTGGTATCAATCAACATTCCTATTTGTAGATAATACAAATTTATTCTAGATGTGTTAAGCCAAAGGGCATTTACTGTAAGAATTTAACCATGACTTCTCAGATAAACAGAAGGGTACAGGTTCAGTTCTAGGAAACAAGCAAAATTTCAGCCTCTTGGGAGGCTAGGCCACAGGCAAAATCTCGCTAGGGTACTCCGTCTGTAACAGGAGAATGTGGACCACTTGACATTTAAGCTATCTAACAATGCCAAAACACTATGAATGAGATTCAGGAGAAGGCAGAGAGAGTCTGGCGGGAAATGGTAGAGCATGGCCTAGAGTTTATTGCCCGATAAGATTGGCACCAGCCACATAGGGGTGTTGAGCACTTGACATGAGGCTAGTCTGAATTGGGATGAGCTGTATGAGTAGAATAAACAGTGTATTTCAGAGTCCTCAGAAAGAAAGAATATGAAGTATTCTAATAATAATTTTTAAAATATTTAATTACATGTTGAAATGATATTATATATATACAAATATATGTTAGGTTAAATAGAATATATTATTAAAGTTAATTCCACCTATTTCTCTTTACTTTTTTTAATGTGGAGGTTAGAAAATATGAAACTACATTTGTGGTTCACATTATATTTCTATTGACCCTTGCTGGACTAGAGCAGATATATGGTTGAGCCCTCTGGAAACAGTTTAATGTTCTTTGATCCCCACATTAGTTAATTTATTTTCATTTTCAATTGACAGAGATCCAACTTAATGTGCTCTTTAAAACAAAAGGGGGTAATTAGAATATTATGGCTCACACATAACTAAACAGTATGGGAATAACCTGTCTTCAGACTTGACTGGATCAAATTGATGTCATTACCAATGTGAGGATCCATGTGGATTCTGCGTGTCCGTCTCTGTTCTGTTTTCTGCTGTGTTGGCTTCACTCCTCAGCATGTTCTCACTTCACATTAAAGACAGTAGTAACGTCTATAGCTTTTTACCTCCTAGTCTAGAAGAACAAGAGATGGTCTCATTTCCTCAGTTCCAACAAATCTAGCTTGGGTCATATGCCCCCACTGCACCAATCACTGTGGCGTGGCATATTATGCATTGATTACACAGGCCTCTCTCCGGGAGGCTCCCTAGAGCACAAGTGGAGACAGTCATTTGAAACCCGTGGACCAAGAATGAAGGTCACCAAGAAAATAGGTTATCTGTTACCAGACCAAATGTGAATGGCTCTTGGGCAGGGAAGATCAATAATCAAAGGCTGTCAGAGTAGGAGAGAATTATCTAGTCTTTATCTCATACTCACTGGAGTCATCAGTCCCTAAGTTGTCTCCTTCCACTTCTTGCTCACACACTTTATCCATTTGGTCCCCATATCATATTAATTTGCCTCTAAAGAGCTACATATAAATACCCCAACTTCCCCTGCCTCTTCAGTAGTTTCCTATATGTTCTTTTTAGTTCTGATTTCATTTTGCTGAAATCCAAAATCTATGCTCCCCAATACATCCAAAGTAATTATGTATTTATTTAATTTAAAAAATATGTTTAAAAACCCCACAGATATAGAAAATGGTGCAAAACAGAATTTGTGATAATGAATTATTCTAAGACAAACATTTTTTTTGAAATCACATCCAGGTCAAGAAATAGAACATTGTTAGACAATCTAGAAGCACCTTCCATGTGCCCCATTCCAAACACAACTCCTTAGCACTCTTGTAAGTAAGCACCACCCTGAATTTTATACTAAATATTTCCTGGATATTCTTATGATTATCCCTCCATCACTTCCTTTGACTAACAACTAATGTGTTGAAAATTCAGGCTGTTTGAACTGTGGAATTTCTCAGAGTTTTGGTTGTGGCTGAACGCAGGCACATCATATTATTCAATGTACTTCTCTGTCCTCTGCAAATATATTCACTCTGTTGGGAAATCATTACCACATTCTCATCTTAGACCATTTTGTCTCCCCTCAAAAGAAACCCTGTACCCATTGGGAATTACTTCAAATCCCAACCCAGCTCAGCCTGAAGCCATAGGCAACCACTAATCTACTTTCTGTCTCTATAGATTTACCTATTCTGAACATTTCTTATAAATGTAATCATATACTGCGTTCTGTCATACTTGATTTCTTTTACTCAGCATATTGTTTTTAAGGTTCATTCATGTTGGAATAATTCATTAATTTTTAATTATAAATGTTCCTCTGTATGAATTTATGAAATTTTGTTTATGCATTCATCAATTAATGGATATTTGAGTTGTTTTCATTCTTTGGCTATACTGAGTAATGTTGCAGTGAACAGCTATGTACACATTTTTGTGGGGACATATGTTTTAATTACTCTTGCTTATAGACCTAGGAGTGGAATTACTATATCACATAGTAACTCTCTAACTTTTTGAGAAAGTGCCAAAGTGTTTCCCAAATGGCAGCACCATTTTACATTTCCATCTCTAATTCTACACATTCTTGCTAACATTTATTATCATATGACCTTTTGATTACTAGGCGTGAAGTAATACCTCATTATAGTTTTCATTTATATTCTTTTTTATGCATTTACTGATTATGTGTAGATCATTTTTGGAAGAATGTCTATTCACATTCTTCATCCATTTTTTAATTGTGTTACTTACCTTTTTATTACTGAGTTGTGAGAGTTTTTATATATTCTAGATGTAGCACAAAGTTAATTGTTTTGATGTAGCCCATTTTGTCCTTTTGCTGGTTGTGCTTTTAGTGTCCTATCTAAGAAACTGTTGCCCAACCCTAGGATAAAAAGGTTTCCTGCTGTGTTTAAGAGTTTTATATTTTTAGTTCTTACATTTAGGTCTATCACTAATTTTGAGATATTTTTGTATATAGTATGAGATAGGAGTCCAACTACGTTATTTTGCTTGTGGATATCTAGTTGTCTCAACACTATTTTTTTGTTATTGTTTCATATCAGTTGTCTTGATACCCTTATAAATCAACAAATATAAAGATAAGATTTTATTTATGTACTTCCAGTTTTAATCTATTAATTTATTAAAATTTTTTTGACATTTTTTTTTTGAGAGACAGAGCAGAGAAGGGACAGAGGGAGAGGGAGAGAGAATCTCAAGCAGGCTCCACACTGGCAGCATGGGGCCCAGATGTGGGGGTCAAGTTCATGAACTGCAAGACATGACCTGAGTGGAAACCAAGAGTTGTATGCTTAATCAGTTGAGCCACCCAGGCGTTCCAATCCATTAATTTAAATGTCTATCCTATGTACTACCTATACCATCTTGTAGCAAGTTTGAAATAAGGATGTATGAATCTTCCAACTTTGTTCTTTTCAATATTGCTTTGCTTATTCTGAGCCCCATCCACTTCCACATGAAGTTTTAGATTGCTTGCCAATTTCTGGAAAAAAAAATCCCATCTGGGATTTTGATAGGGATTGCATTGAACCTGTAGATTGATTTGCAGAGTACTGTTATCTTAATAATATTAAGGCTTCTATCTATAAACATTTTAACATATCATTAAAGAAGAATATTTAGATATTCTTTAGTTTCTTTCAACGAATTGTGTAGTTTTTAGTATCTCAGCCTTACACTCCTTTTGTTAAATTTATGTCTAAATGTTTTATTCTTATTGGTGCTACTGCAAATGAAATTTTCTTACTTTCATTTTTGGATGTTCATTGCTACTATATGAGAATGCAATAGATTTTTGTGTATTGATCTTATATCCTGATACATGGCTGAACTTGTTTATTGGGCCCACCATTGTTTTGTTTTGTTTTGTTTTGTTTTGTTTTGTTTTGTTTTGTTTTGTTTTGTTTCTGGATTCTTTAAATTTTTTTATACAAACTCATTGCCCTATTGCCCTGCCTAGAACCTCCAGTACATGTTGAATAAGATGTGAAAGTTTAAATCCTTGTCTTTTTCCTGATCTTAGGGAGAAAGCATTTACTTTTAACCATTAAGTAGGACTCTAGCTATCATATTTTTTTGTTTTTTGTAGATGCCCTTTATCATGTGGAAGCTACTTTTCTAATTTGTAGAACATTTCTACCATAAAAAGGTATTGAATTTTATCAAATGGTTTTCTGTATCTATTGAGATGATCAGATGGTTTTTATCCTTAATTCTATGAAATGATTTATTATATTGATGTTTGCATGTTAAACAAAATTTGCATTTCTGGGGTAAATCTTTACTGGTTGTAGTACATAATTCTTCTTTACATGTTGCTGGATTCCGTTTGCTAGTAATTTCTTGAGGCTTTTTGCATCTGTATTTTAGAGATACTTTCTGTGGTTTTCTTTCCTGTGATATCTTTACCTTGTATCACAGTAATATTGGCCACATAGGTTGTATTAGGAAGTGTCTTCTATTTTTTGGAAGAGTTTTTGGAGAATTGGTATTAGTTCTTCTTTTAATGTTTGGCACAATTTCTCACAAAGCTATCTTGGCCTGAGCTCTTCTCTGTGGGAAAATTTTAAGCTAGTAATCCCATCTCTTCACCTGATGTGAACATATTCAGATTTTCTATTGCTTCTTGAGTCAGTTTCAGTAATTAGTGTCTTTTTAGGAATTTTAAAATTTCATCTAAATTATGTGGTTGTTGGCACATAGTTGTTCAGAGTAAAACACTATAATCCTTTGTTATTTCTGTGATATTGGTAATGGCATTCTTCCTTTTATTCCTGATTTTAATAATGTGCATCTTCTTTACTGTTTGCTCAGTAGAGCTAAATGTTTGTCAGTTTTGTTGATCTTTTCAAAGATCTTTTGTTGATCGTTTCAAAGATTTAGTTTTGTTGATTTTCTCTGTTCTAGTCTTTATTATTTCTTCTAGCTTTCTTGGGTTTTGTTTGCTCTTTGTTTTCTAGTTTCTAAAGGTAGAAGCTTAGGTTATTGATTTGTGACCTTTCCTTTTTTTTAATTTTTTTACTTATTTTTGAGAGAGAGACAGAGTGTGAGTGAGGGAGGAGCAGAGAGAGAGGGAGAAACAGAATCTGAACCAGGCTCCAGCCTCGGAGCTGTCAGCACAGAGCCTGATGTGAGGCTTGAACTCACAAACTGTGAGATTATGACCTGAGCTTAAGTTGTACGCTCAACAAACTAAGCCACCCAGGCACCCCATGATTTTCTTTTTTCTTTTTTAATGTTTATTTGTTTCTGAGAAAGTACCAGCAGGGGAGGGGTAGAGAGAGGGTAAGAAGATGCTAAGCAGGCTCTGCCCTGACAGCAGCAAACCCGATGTGGCACTCAAACTCACAAACCATGAGATCGTGACCTGAACCGGAAGTTGGTCGCTCAACCAACTGAGCCACCTAGTTCCAGGCAAATATACTAACTTTACTTTTATAAAACTCCATTTCCTCCCACCCTTTTTGTGAGATATCTATTATACACTATACTAATATATACTATTATGTCTATGTATGTTACAAATCCAACAAATGCCTTGTTATAATTTTCAGTTTGCATAATCTGAACTGAAAGAAGAAAACAAATATATATTTATAGAGTTTGTTATATTAGCCTTCTTATTTACCTTTACTGGTTTAATTCATTACTGTCTTTGGATGTAAGCTACCATCTGGTTTCATTTTCTTACTACAGTATGGCTTTGTTCTAACTGGTCTCTTCTGTGCTGTTATTGTCAAATACATTACATTTTGTATGTTAAAGGCCCCATGTTACAATTACATTCATATTTTTTATGCAGTTGCTTTTTAAATCAGTCAAGAGAACAAAGGAAATGAAATATATAATTATACTGTCTTTTGTAATTACATAGATAATTACCTTTAACAGCATCCTTTGTTTTATCATATGGATTCCAATTACCATCTGGTATCACTTGCTTTTTAACATGAAGAACTTTTTTTTTAGTTTTTCTGGTAGGGAAGATCTGTTAGCAACAAATTCTCTTGGGTTTTGTTTATTGGTAATGTCTTTATTTTGCCTTCATTTTAAAAAAGAAATTAGTTTTGCTGGGTATGGGATTCTTTGTTGACAGTTTTTACTTTCAGTACTTTGACTATGTCATCTCACTGCATTCTGACCTCCATTGTTTCTGATGAGAAGTACGCTGTTAACCTTATTCAGTTTGTACATGATGAGTCATTTTTCTCATGCTGCTATCAACATTTTGTCTTTGTCTTTCAACACTTTTATTATAATGTATCTTGATTTCAATGTCTGTATTTATCCCTCTTGCAGCTTATTGGAGTTCTTGGATGTGTGATTAATGTTTTTAATTACATTTGGAAAGATTTCAGCTATTATTTCCTTAAATAGTTTTTCTGTCCCTTTCTTCTTTCTTTCTAGTACTCCTGTTACACATATTTGGTGTCAAGGTAATGAACTGGTTCCCTGTTCTTCTCCTTTGTGATGAGTTACTTTTTTTTTTTAATTATCATTAACTCATGGATTTAAACTAATTTGATGGGTTTAGATATGTTATAATTATTATCATTATGAAGCTTAAATTGTTCTCTGTTTGGCCAATGGGAACCTCTTCAATTTGCTGAGTCTTTTTAATAGGATTTTCATTTTCATAGTCATTGATCATTTAGTAGCAATCGGGTATCATGAGGTATTCCAAGCTCATCTTGTATATTTCCTATTCCAGACCTAAAATCAGTCTTTTCCAAGAAAGTTTGGTTTATTTTAATGAGAAACAGTATTTGAAGATCACAGTCTGGGTACTAAGAATACTCATTGCCACTGGGGTAGCCATTATTTCTGTGTCTCTTCAGTGGACAGAGCTAGAATGCAAATACACATAGAAAGATAAAACACCTGATTAATTCCTATTGATACTTACAATACAGATGAAAAACTATAGGGTTTTTATTTAACTGTTCTGTAGTATATCTGATCTCTTTTGTTCTGCTTCAAAAAATCATGATATATAACCTGTGCATACTATACTCTGTTCCTCCTACACTTCATTAATCTTAGTTCTACAAGGGGATCACTTAGGGTTTGATAAGTGAAGCAGACCTTTCCAAATGATATGGTGTGAGATATGGGTCTTAGGGATTAGATTTTACATAATTGTGGAAGCTAATGAAGAAGTCTGTTAAGGCTGTTTCCTCTGATTCTAGAATGTGTAGGTCTGAAGCTGTTATAGATCAGTAGGGAAGAAATAGTATATACGAAGCAGGGAAAAACAAAGAAAAAGTGGAACCCCATAAAGAGAATCTGGGTCTTATGTCTGTTTCTCACTCCCTATAATCCCAACAACATTGGTAATCTGTAGAAGAGACTGGTGCACTTTGCCAAAGAGTTGCACACATGCTTAACAACACATGACTTAGAGAAGCTAAAGAAAGATGTTTTATTGGAACTGAAGGAGTTTAAGTTCTGACTGATGGTAGAGACCAACAAGGCTATCCAATAACAACTATATGGTGGGTGAAGCAATAGTAGTACATGGAATCCTCATCTGACATACACAGCATAATGGCTTCTCTTTCATTTCTGCTTTCTAATTCTTATGAAAATTTGTTTTACAGACAGCTTTAATCTAGGAATATATAAGGAAAGGCATTCTGGAAAGCACAATTCTAGCTAAGCTAAATTGACACAGTAATTAACTGCTTCAAATAAATATGTATTTAATGTTAACCACAAGTCCTAATCTTGACCCCTCTCCAGTTATTTTGGTTCACTAAATCTTGTTGTATTACAGATTTCCCAGAAAGCTCTCAAGAGAAGACTATCCCTAGTTCTTACACTTGGTAACAGTTTGTGCCACTGATATATGTAAGTTAGTTTTGCTGGATATAAAATCCTTGGTCTACACTTTCTTTCCTTGAATATCCTAAATTTGATTATTCTCGCATTAAGTATTGCTGTCAGAAAGTCTGATAATTTAATATTATTTCCCTAAAGAGTCACATGCTCTTTCTTTTTCCTTAAAGTTACTTAGGCATATATGAAATAATTAACTTTTTTAGATAAACAGATCTTAACATTTGGTCTATTCCTTGCTTCAGTTTTCTTGTTTAGAAACGCCTATTATCTGATTGTTGATTTTTTGTTTTTGTTTTTGTTTTGGCCTATCTTCAATATTTATTTGTCACTTTCTCTACAACCCTTTTGATTTCTTTTTTTTAATATTTTTGTAAGTATTTTTATTCCTTTTTATTTCTAAGACATTATCTGTTGTATTCTTGCACTCCTGTGATCTTTCCCATTTAGTCTTCGTTTAAAAAATTATTTATTCGTCTGTTTATAATTCTTTCATAAATACTGTCATCTAAATTCCTAGTCTTTTCCAATTCCAATTTATGTTATCCTTCAGTGTTTTGTATCAGTTTTTCAATGTATTTGAATTCATTTTTAAATAGTAAATTGTAGTTTTAATCTTTTTTATGTGCATGTCATTCTATAATGCATTTGCTGTCTGTAGGGATGTTATTCTGCTCTTTTTTTTTCTATTTCTTATAATACATTTGTATAAAAATCATATTCTCTCACTTAGTCTTCCTTTCTTATATCTTTGTATAGAATTTGAGCTCAACAGTTTTATATTGCTTACCTTTATGTAAAATTATCTTTCTTGGCCTTTTAGAATAAGGTGACGTTTATGGATGTTCTAATTTCACAAAATTCCTTTTCTTTTGTTTTAGTATAATGTTGAAAATCATGGTTGCTACCTTCTGAGATTTCCTGGCTACATTCTCCTTCTCATCTTAGCCCACACTCTCTCCTTTCATCTGTTTGTTCTATTTCCTTCCTTTCTTTTTCTTTTTTTTTTCTACTCCCAGCAATTCCTTCTCAGTAAGAGCCTGTCTTAGAAAGGAATCTAGGTAGGTCAGTAACTAGGGTTTACAGAGGCCAGACTGCTTCAGTCTATTCAGTCTATACTGTGGGCCCTCCCCCAGAATTGGGAGGGGGGTGGTCTCAAATGGCGTACTGTGCTTTCAAGTGCATGTGTGTTGGCTATTTGGGGGGTTCTCCTGTTCTCAAGTCCTTTATGTCCCACCTTGTTGCTTTTTTCCACACAGATACCATTGTCATACAGGCCTTGTAGCTGTAGGTAATTTGTACCTTCCTATTTGTATTTTTATTTGTTTACTTGAGGGTCTACTTTGTCAGCTAGTTTGGTGATAAATGTTTTCCATGGGTTTTGCTTTTGCTATTTTCTTTTGTTTCTTGGATTTTATTTTATTTTATTTTACTTTACTTTATTTTATTTTATTTTATTCTATTCATTTCTTTTAACTTTTATTCATTTTTGAGAGACAGGTACAGAGCATGAGTGGGGGAGGAGCAGAGAGAGAGAGAGAGAGAGAGAGAGAGAGAGAGAGAGAGACAGAATCTGAAGCAGGCTCCAGGCTCTGAGCTGTCAGCACAGAGCCTGATACAGGACACAAACTCATGGACTGTGAGATCATGACTTGAGCTGAAGTTGGATGCTTAACCGACTGAGCCACCTAAGGGCCCCGGATTTTATTTTATTTTTTAGCTTTATTGAGACATAATTGACAAATAAAATTATAAGATATTTAAAGGACACATCATAATGATTTGATATATGTATATATTGTGAAAGGATTGCTTCCATCTAGTTAAGTAACACATCCATTTTCTCACTTTTTTTTTTTGGTGAGGGAGAACATTCAAATTCTACTCTCTTAGTAAATTTCACTTATATAGTACATTCAGTGTTATCAACGATAGTCACTATATTATAAATTAGATCCTCAGGCTTTATTTATCTTATAGCTAAAAGTTAAAGCCCATTTACCAACTCCTTCCTACCTACCCCACCCCTAGCCCTTAGTTACCACTTTCCTATTCTCTGTTTCTAGGTGTTTAACTTTTTTGGATTTTGTATATATGTGATACCATGTAGTATTTGTCTTTCTCTGCCTGACTTAATTCACTTAGTACAATGTCTTCAAGGTCCATCCATGTCGTCACAAACAGAAGAATTTCCTTCTTTCTCATGGCTGAATAATACTGTTATACGTATATGTCATATATATCATTTTCTTTATTCATACATTGGTGGACACTCAGGTTGTTTCCATATCTTAGCTACTGTGAATAATGGTGCTGTGAACACAGAAGTGCAGATTTCTCTTCCAGACCCTGATTTCAGTCCTTTGGATACATACCCAAAAATGGTATTGCTGGATCATATGGTAGTTCTATTTTCTTTTTTTTAATTTTTTAAAAAACTGATGTGGGACTCAAGCCTATGACCCTGGGATCATAACCTGAGCCGAAATCAAAAGTCAGATGTTCAACTGGCTCAGCCACCCAGGCGCCCCATATGATAGTTCTATTTTTAACTTTTTAAGAATCTTCATACTATACTATTTTCCATAGTGGTTGTATCAATTTACTTCTCAACAGCAGTGCACAAGGGTTAGCTCTTGTCCACATCTTTGCTAGTGCTTATTCTCTTTTGTCTTTTTGATGGTGGACATTTTAAAAGGTGTGAGGTAACATCTTGTTGTGGTTTTGATTTGCATTTCCCTGATAAGTAATAATGTTGAATACCTTTTCATGAACCTGTTGGCCATTTGTAGGTCTTTGGAAAAATATCTATTTAGGTCTTTTTTTCATTTTTAAATCCAATTTTTTGCTATGAATGTGTGAGTTTTTAAATATATTTTGTATGTTAGCCTCTTATCAGATACATGATTTGCGAATATTTTTTCCATTACTTGGTTACCTTCTCATTTTGTTGATGGCATCCTTTGCTGTGCAGAAGCTGCCTAGTGTGGTGTAGTCCCACTTAATTATTGTTGCTTTGGTTGCCTCTGCTTTTGGCATCAAATCCAAAAACTTACTGCCATGATGAATGTTGAGAAGTTTACTCACTGTATTTTCTTCTAGGAGTTTTACGGTTTGAGGTTTCAAATTTAAGTCTTTAATCCATTTTCAGTTGATTTTTGCTTAGGAGGATGGAGATCCCTTTTCATTCTTTTGTGCATAGCTGTCCAGTTTTCCCAACATTAATTATTGAAGAGACTCTCCTTTCCCCATTGTGTATTCTTGACTCCTTTGTCGTAAATCAATCATATATACTGCTTTTTCTTTTTTCTTTTTATGTGGGTTTCCAAAGTGTTAAAAATAATGCTGTCACATCTGCCATTCCCCCCCAAATCCCACAGAGCAGTTTTTTTTAAACAAACCTGAATGTGGCACTTCTGTACTTTAAAAATGATTTTATATATTTTTATTATCCTTAGATGAATTCCATGCTTCTTTTAATAGGCTAGAACAGTGGTTCTCCAACTTTGCCCTGTATTAGAATTACCTAGGGTGCTTTCAACAATCCTGATGCCCAGATTTTACCCTAGGGTACAAGCATGGGATCAAGCATGTGCATTTTTTAAAACTCCCCAGGTGATTCCTGTGGGTGGGGGAGGGGGGCTTGAGTAGAAGGCCCTTTACACTATAATCTAGCTCTTTTCTCATTTCTCCAACTCTCTGTGTTGATATTCACTGGCAAGCCCACAAATAACCCATGTATCAGCCATATCAAACGAGTTATAGTGTTCAAATTCATTACCCTGTTGCTTCTTTGGTCTCTTTACTTATACTGTTCTCTTTGCCTAGAATTACCCCTTCCACCTAAAATGTCTATTCACCTGATAACTACCACATATATAGCTTGTAGGTAAAAGATTTAAAGATTATTACAGGTATATGGTCTTAACGTAAGGCAAGGAAAATGGCTGATAGGCTTTCTTGCATCATACTGAACCCCTTGTTGAACCCTAACTGAATGAAAACATGAACCAGTTCTTCCTCGCTCGCAGGTAAGCCCTCAGCTGTCTCTGGGTATCTCCATGAATTCCTGGACAGTAAGTTTTGGTCTTTGGAAAGTTTATTGAGAAGGATGAGTTGCTGACTGGGACCTCTATAGGATGTTTGCTTCTCCGTGTGATGATTTATATTCATAATACCCAGGCTGCAGTTGGAAATTAGACCTGCCACTTTAAAATATGCTTGGTCTGGCTCTGGTATTGTGAGGAGTGGATTCTTATCAGTGGTTGCATTAAAACAGCTTCAGAGACAAGAGCAAGCATATTTTTTAAATGACATCTCTAAGAGGACTTCCTGTTTTAGATTAAATCATGATTCCAGAAGGCTCTGTCCTGGATTAAAGATTTTGATTTGTCTCCATATTCTCTTAATCAAATCTCTTTTTCTTAATGCTTCCGCCCTTAGGAAAAAAATGAGAAACTACTTTTTCCTAATGGGTTTTATTGTATCACATTAAGTCCCAGGAGACACCAAACAACTTATCTTGATTAGAAATAAGATAAACTTTTGGACCAACCAGTAACTACCATGAAGCTGTTAAAAATAATGTCACAGGTTCATCTTTACAGTTATGGACAGTTGATGATACAAAGTCTGGAAGGATTCACACCAAAATAATAAAAATGGTTACCTCTTCTTTGATAAAATTGCAGCTCATTTTAACTTTTTTCAGTGTTCTTAATTTTTTTTCCAGTTTTCTTACAGTGGCCATATATGTGTGTGTGTGTGTGTGTGTGTGTGTGTGTGTGTGTGTGTGTATGCAAGTATAGTTAGAGTTTTCCTCTAAGCTAGTAGAAGTTGCCTTCTTACAGACTCTGTCGAGGGATTTGTAGAATCTATTACTCTTCATATATTTTTTATCTGAATAGCAGAAACTAACGTGTCTCTTAAAGCAACTTAACCTGCCTCCATTCATTTCTCAGTTCTGTAGAGGTCTCAAGTTATGATTTCAAATTAAAGGAGGGAGGTGTTTTTTGTTTGTTTGTTTGTTTTTTCCCCCCTAGCAGGGTCGTCAGTTTATTAAAATCGGTCTTACTCGCCAACTTATACCTGGGGTAAATGGCACGAGAAGATACAGAAGAGGCCACCTGATGATTCTGCGTCTGTTTTTGTGTAGTGTGGATCAGGTCACCCCATGGAGCTTGGCTTTGACTGTGCTGGTTCTGCCCCATCAAGAGATAATGGCTAGGAGGGAGACATTAATTACATGTTAGAAAGCACATACTAGTGCAATAGCAAGGGACTTAAATGCAGATCTCCTTGGTGTTTTTTTTTTTTTTTGAGTCTCTATTAAAATCAAACTTTAATCATGAATTGTGAAATAGAACATAGGCAGTTAGGGGCTGCTAAAATATTAACACATCTATTGAAACAGAAACCCAGGCACTTTATTATCCTCATGACCAGCTCTGGGATTTCATAATTAAGTCTTTCAGTTTGATTTATTTAGACTCTAAGCAAATTTTCAAAGTGAGTTTGAGGGGCTTTGTACTTGGAACATGAATGCATTGCATTTCCCGAGGCAGTTGTGAACTGGGGTTTCATCGCTTCAACGCCCTGGCTCAGAAGCAGGTATTCTGAGATACTTCTCTTGAGCATCCTTACTCATTAACTGTGAGAAGGACTTCACACATCTCCCTTAATAGTGTGAATATTCAGGAGGGAGGGAGAAAGGGAAAGATGTTACACTTAGGAGTGAAACTGTATCAGTCATAGCATTTTAATTTCTCTTGGTCTCTTCTCTTTGGTACTACAAATGGACACTTCTCTCCTATCTCCCAACTGATCCTCTGGCTGGTTCAGAGCCAGTAGAAAGATGTGTCCCTTCCATATTTAGAAACATTGTGTCTTTCACCCTGAAAAAGGCACTTTGGTATTGAGGAACATTGGATTTAGCCTAATCCTGAGATTTAACATGGGGCAAATTCTCAGATAATCTGAGCTTGAACATACTATGTAGAATTTAACCTATCTCAAGGAACAGGATAGGTGAATCAAGGAAGAGAATGAAATCTAAATACAGTACAGACTTAAAGATGGCAGTTTATCCAATGACACATAAGAATCTTCTTTCCAGGCAGAGAAAGGAAGATGTGCCTAATTATTTGTTAATGCAATATGAGAGAGAGTGAGAGTGAGAGTGAGAATGAGAGAGAGAGAGAGAGAGAGAGAGAGAGAGAGAAAGGAGAGGAGAGGAGAGAGAAAGTAAGGAAGGGGAGGGGAGGAGAGGGGCAGGGACGGAAGGAAGGTAGAGGGAGCATTGCCATAGGAAAATACAGTATCCAGTACCCAGTTTTTTAAATATGGGGTTTACTTTAGGATATCCATTTGGAGAATGTGCAGATGACTAGTTGACCTTGGTCATTTGCCAAATCAGCTGCCAAAGCTGGACCAAAATTAAATACCACACCCTTTAATCACTGTGATGATGGAAACAACATGAAGCTTGAGTTCAGCACCAGCATGAACAACCAGCATGTTTCAACTTCCTGGTCTGCTCACCTTTCTCCCCACCATCAAAAAGGAGGTGAGGGGCGCCTGGGTGGCTTAGTCGGTTAGGCGTCCGACTTCAGCTCGGGTCACGATCTTGCACTCCGTGAGTTCCAGCCCCGCGTCAGGCTCTGGACTGATGGCCCAGAGCCTGGAGCCTGCTTCCGATTCTGTATCTCCCTCTGTCTCTGCCCCTCCCCCGTTCATGCTCTGTCTCTCTCTGTCTCAAAAATAAATAAACGTTAAAAAATTAAAAAAAAAAAAAAGGAGGTGAAATACATCCCATTCTAGTTTTCCTCTCATGTTGATGTTGAAAAAGAAGTCGCTTCATCCTGAGTCATAAGACTCTCCTGACCACTTTACAATGTCTCTGTGGTCTGTTTAGATCTTCACAGGAGGTTCTTGAAAACAAAATGCCTTAAGAGAACCAATGATAGGATTTAGTATCATGAGCCCCCAGTGTGAGTCCACACTAACTGTGGAACCTGGAAAAGGTCCTTAGTTAATATGAATCACAATTCATTAATGTGGCAAATGGAAGAAAGTATCATTTATTTCACAGGATAAAGAGTAAAATGTGATTAGAGTCATATATAATTCATTGCTAATGCTCTTAAGCATTGAGCAATTATTGTTTGGGTTATTACTTTTATCATGGTAGAATTCTTGACTGGCCAGCAAAAGAAGTATTTTTGGCAGAAGAGGAGGGGTGCTACCGTTGAGATTGTAGTATCGTATCCCGTAGCAGCTGCCTACTCTACTGGTTTTAGCCTGGCCTCAATCTGGGACTGAGATATTAAACTACACCAAGCCTTTGCAGGAATTAATTTCTCTAAGGTCTCAGAGGTGGCCTCCTTTGACTCCAGTGTGACCTCCTGGAAAAGCTATTAGTGTAACCTTGAGCCTAGCCAAACTCAGTAAATTTAGCCAGTGGGGATGAGACGTGTACTGGGATCAAGGAGGACTGACTCTCAGATTTCTTTCAATGACAAAATTGACCTACATTGTTCTAACTAGGGTTCTAGCTATGATGGAGAAATCAAGAGTGAATTAATAGACCCCAAGCTTAAATCTTTATGCTATGCATTATTTTGCTACCAAACCTAGAATTGAGGAAGTTTACCATGAAAATATTTTTCAATTTTTGTACTTCAGTAAAAAAAAAAAATCTTTGTTAAAAAAACTGAAGTTAATAAAATCACCCATGTCTGGGGCTCAGTTAGTTGGGCGTCAGACTTTGGCTCAGGTCATGATCTTGCAGTGCATGAGTTCAATCCCCACATGGGCCTCTGTGCTGACAGCTTGGAGCCTGCCTCAGATTCTGTGTCTCCCTCTCTCTCTGCCCCTCCCCTACTCTGTCTCTGTCTCCCAAAAATGAATAAAAACATTACATTTTTTTTTAAATCACCCATATCTTTCATAAAATTAAAGCATTCATAGAACCAGAAGTACTCCCTTCAACTTTATGGGTTGTTTGTTTGTTTGTTTGTTTGTTTTTGTCACATGGACAGAGTAAATCAGTGTTGTGGTTTCTAGGAAACTCATTATTATTATTTTTTTTTTTTTTAGGAAACTCATTATTAATACTCCTCTATCATCTGCCCCTGATAATATCCAGTAAATGTGGATTCTTCTTTCAGCCAACTTTTTAAGATGTTTAAGGAGTTTTTAAGGCCCACTGTGAATGGGCCACATATCTGCAATTCTATAAATATCAAATCTGGGAAACATTTGTTCATATAAGTAATGTTAAAGTTTGTGGTTGGGCCCTAATTGGCATCAGAAGCTTCTTAAAACTCATTACAGTTTCTTTTTTTTTTTTTAATTTTTTTTTCAACGTTTTTTATTTATTTTTGGGACAGAGAGAGACAGAGCATGAACGGGGGAGGGGCAGAGAGAGAGGGAGACACAGAATCGGAAACAGGCTCCAGGCTCCGAGCCATCAGCCCAGAGCCCGACGCGGGGCTCGAACTCACGGACCGCGAGATCGTGACCTGGCTGAAGTTGGACGCTTAACCGACTGCGCCACCCAGGCGCCCCTAAACTCATTACAGTTTCTATGGGAAGTGTTGGGATATCATTTGTAAAGATCCCTCATTGATAACTCAATTTTGAGAAGGAGGCACTTTCTGTCATTCTCTCTTTGTTACCCTACATGTGTGGGTTGCCTTTTTCTCCTTATCAGGGGTTCATTTGCATGAGTCAGGGACATGTCTTTTTTCTGTGTTAGTCCACATTTTGATTCCTTTTAAGAAAGCGTGACACCTAGGTTTCATAATCTTGATGGAGAAATGCTCTTGGTGACTAGTAGACAAACAAAGAATCTCAAGTTTCAGGTCACCAAAAATGTGGAGTCCACCCAGGACGTGATTGTGCTGCCCTTTTATTATAGATCCCAACACTAAAACAGCACATCGGGAGTTTACCACATTCTGAAGTTACCACAGCACTTTCAACCATCTGCTTCACATTTCCTCCTTTTTCTATTCACATGTCTGAGATAATGTGGACTGTGTAGTCTGTTAGTGGTCATGTTCACAACAGGCATCCGCTTCCATGCTGGTGGTGACCTGTTCTCATCCTCTTTCCTGGTTGTTCTGGGCAAATATGACCTCTAATAACAACATCCACTTGGAGCTCCATTACTCCATTTGAGGCACATTTAGTGCCCAGTTCCACTCCATGTTGTTCGGGAGCACCACTACGTGGCAAGCGGGGAACTTTTGAGCATATTTTTCAAGCAAACTTTGAAAGTGTTGGATATTTCTGGGGGCACCTCAGTGGCTCAGTTGGTTAAGCGGCCGACTTCAGCTCAGGTCATGATCTCACTGTTCGTGAATTTGAGCCCTGCGTCAGGCTCTGTGCTCACAGCTCAGGGCCTGGACCCTGCTTCAGAGTCTGTGTCTCCCTCTCTCTCTGCCCCTCCTCCACTCATGCTCTGTGTCTCTCTCAAAAATAAATTTTAAAAATTTTAAAAAAAGAAATTGGATATTTGTTTTGTTGCAATAATGTGGGATACATCATTCTGAGAAAGGTGCACACAGGTCTTTATTTATCCTTGCTAAGGACACTAAGTAAAAGTTACTATTTTATTGCCATTTTTCCCCCAAAGAAAGGGAAGTATCATTGAATATCTGGTGACTCCTTTGGGGAGATTTAGAGCTGTAAAAGCTGCTCAGACTAATGTTTCCCAGAACGGGAATATGGTGATGGAGATATAATGGCCAAAGCCAGTGCATTACACTGATTCATTCAATGGATATTTTGGGTTTAGTGTCTACTATGTGCAGATATTCTTTTAGGCAGTGAGGATACAGTAATAGATAAGATGTTAAAAGCCCTTGATCTCATGGAGCTGACATTTCTAAAGCGTAAGCTAAGCAAGGTTTAGTATTTTGGAGGGCCCCAAGAGGTCGCAGGCTCCCTGCTATCTGGGAAGGCCCCACCCCCAGCTTTACCCCTGTGAGTTGTAGCAGATCCTTCCTCCTCTTCTGCAGCATGGCAGCATGGAGGAGTGTGCACACCTCTGAGTCTGGAGGAGATGAGGGAGAGGCAAGTGTGGAATGTCCCCTAATTTTCTCTTGCTTCTGCATAACCTCCTCCTTTCCAAAGTGTGTGATTCTGTGAGACTCCTCCTCCTCCTCGTTTAGCCAGAATCCATTTTCCTACTGATTGGGTTCCTCTGAGTGGTACCCCAGCACCATTTGACAGGAGGAAGACACATTCAATTTCTGCAACAGTACCTAATTTTACTGGCTATTAGAGCATTCTCTTGCTGTGGTGGAGGTCACAGTAGTAGATGATATGGAGACCAAGAGAAGGAAGAGTCAGAGAATAAATGAGTTTGGTGTGGGACCTGGGGGCAAGCCCTAGCTACTGTGGCCCCTCTGGCTGAGCAGGATCAATGGAACCAAGTGGTGTGATGGAGAGAGATGGACTGGGAGAATGGTTGCGCCTGATGCTTCAGTGGGGGAGCAAGGGATTGTAGTAGTCTGAAAGGTAAGTAGCAAGGTGGAGGAAGGAGAAGGAGTATTTCTGGGCAGGACTAGCCATGTTCAAAGAGGGCAATCAAACATTGAAGTGGCGGCTTCCACAGTCTGTGATTTTTAAGAAAGGGCCTTGCATAAATTGGGAGTGAACCCGTCGAGAATCCCTGATATGGGTACAGTTCTCCAGGGGCTGTTGTCTTGGTGCCCTGGGTCTGTGCCCTCTTCTCCTGCAGCAGCATCACAGAAGGGAAACTTGTGCCCAGTGTTACGTGTTTAAATGTGCTAAAAATGTCAACTTGATTCAAAGATAAACTGCAAGCCATTGCCATGTGTCATACTATACCATTTTCAAATTGTATCAAGCTTACACAACCTTCTGAAACCCGTAGGAATACATACGTAGTACACACATCATCTTCAAATAATAGGCACATGATTGTCATTTGGGAACTCAATCGTTTTCTCCAGGTATATCTAAAAAGGCACACGTAATTCTTCAGATATATATATATATATATATATATATATATATATATATATATATATATATATATTCACTAAATTCCTTACCTATTTTCACTATTTTAAGTTCCTTATTTCCTTCACACACACAAAGAGAAAAAAGTTTAATTTTTCTGGGATTTTGAAGAATAGGGATGAGAGTAATGTACTGCTTTTTGACTTTTAACACTCACATTTTAGCTTACAAGAAAATATCTGCATGCTTTTAACTAAAATTATAACTAAAAACACAACCTGTCTCTCAACTCAGGGTGTACTTTTTTCCTCTCTCTGACTTGCTCTGTCACTTTGTTCCTCTCCATTCATCCCCTCTCCCTACGCACACACACGCATGCACGCGCACACACACACACACCCACCCACCCACACATACATTAGGGTTATATTCCAGTGAAATTTCAATATCAGACTTCTGCCCATTTTTCATTCCATTGAGGAAGGTAAATTGCCATCGTCTCAGGTTACTCTTCATTTTCCTTAATGCATGATTCAATGATTTCATTTAACTGAGGAATGTATTTTTGACTGATTCATTTTTAGTTGGGTAGATCTAGGCTTTTGAATTGATGTTGGCAACAGTATCTCTGAGACTACACCACGTCTCTTTTTTCCTGGTTGATGTAAAAACAAACAAGAAAATCAACCTCTTGCAATGGCTGTAAAGATGAATATTTGAAAAGATCGGCTCTTTAAAATTGTCTTTCCCTCAACATTCTCTTACACCTTATGCTGTACAAACTGTTTTTATTCATAAGTGGTCTCTAAAGATCTGAGAGAAGGAGAATAGAGAAATTTTCTGAGCAAAATATGCACAAAGCTATAGATGAACAGTGAAGTTGAAGCTCCAAGTAACATCGTTGAGGAAACACATGAAGCTGTGCTCACGTGATGTGTGGACTTGGAAAGGTGATAATCACTGGACTGTGTGTATTTAAGTGTAGTGAATATTTAATGAATCTGTGGTCAGCCTCATCGATTAAAAAGTGTTTCATTTTTGTGCTCACTCATGTGACTAGAGCGGGGTGGCCCTTGTAAGCCCTTTGCTCTCCTGTGGGCATAGAAGATGAACAAGCATGGTCCCTGCTGGTGAGGGTCCTAGAGTTTGATGGAGGATCTCCTGACAGAGTACAATACAGTGGTGTGGGTGCAAGAGAGATTGGGGGAGGGGCATAAGAAGGGTCCTTACCTTGACCTCTAGGGCCGTGGTGGTTGGATATGGTGGAAATGAGAAGACTTTCTGGAGAATGTACAACTAAGCTGACTCTTCAGATGAGTTATCCAGGCAAATGGAAGAGGGCACAGGCAAGGTTTTCTAGGCAGGAAAGGCAATCTGAGTCATCAGTGAGGCAAGAAACCTAATGTACAAACACTAAAGAGTAAATATGGGCAAGGAAGGAGACTAGATTAAGAAGAGACTCCAATATCAGGTCAAGAATCTCCTCTGTCAGAGAAAGACAGATACCATATGTTTTCACTCTTATGTGGATCCTGAGAAACTTAACAGAAACCCATGGGAGAGGGGAAGGAAAAAAAAAGAGGTTAGAAGGGGAGAGAGCCAAAGCATAAGAGACTCTTAAAAACTGAGAACAGGGGCGCCTGGGTGGCTCAGTCGGTTGAGCGTCCGACTTCAGCTCAGGTCATGATCTCATGGTACGTGAGTTCGAGCCCCGCGTCAGGCTCTGTGCTGACAGCTCAGAGCCTGAAGCCTGCTTCCGATTCTGTGTCTCCCTCTCTCTCTGCCCCTCCCCTGCTCATGCTCTGTCTCTCTCTGTCTCAGAAATAAAAAAAAAAAAAAAAAAAAAAAAAAAAAAAAAACTGAGAACAAACTGAGGGTTGATCGGGGGTGGAGGGAGGGGAGGGTGGGTGATGGGTATTGAGGAGGACACCTTTTGGGATGAGCACTGGGTGTTGTATGGAAACCAATTTGACAATAAATTTCATATATATTAAAAAAATTAATTAAAAAAATAAAAATAAATAAATAAAATTAAAAAAAGAATCTCCTCGGTCATGCACAGGAGAATAATCCAGTGGGTGAGACCAAACTAAAGACTGACACTGAGAATGATAATAATACCAAAGATACAAATTCTACCTCAAATTTATATGTTGTGATATTATTATAATTTTACAAAATATATTCATGCATATTCTCATTTGATGGAACCTAGCAGGTTTTAAGTGGGGTAGTAATATTATGAAAATTAATAATGAGAAAAATATAGGGGTTTTAGGAATATGGCCAAAGCCATGTAACTTGTTGGTACCAGATTAAGTACCTAGAACAAGAATCTCACACTGTGGCTGGTGCAGTATGCCATCCACCCTTGTAATGGAGGTACCTTTACGCAAGGTCTTCACTGTATCCTAAAATGTAGGCCAGCTGTCTGTTCACCCGTGGGTTCATTCAGATGGACTTCTGTTCGGTAGAGTAGGACAGGGTCAAGGGTCAACCCCATTGATGAGGAGAGAAAGCTCCTATTGTACATATAATTCATATGTACGATTCATTCCCTTTACATGAAAGAAACAGATTAAGGAATAATCCATAATAATTAGTGATGATAGATTGGTAATTACCAATTACTTATAATTAGTAACAATCTATATTACTAATGTATTATTTGTACTAATAATAACTGGTAACAACAATGACAAATGTGTTTAGTTCAGGAGCCATGTAAATACACTTTGCATTTACTTCACAACCCCATGGGGCAGGTACTGTGATTGCCCCCATGTTACAGGTGAGCAGACAGGTTTGGCACCTTGCACAAGTCACACAAGTTATAAGTAGCAGTGTGATTCATACTGAGATATTTCTGACGTCACAGCCCAAGTTCTTCACTGCCACGTGAAACTGCCTTTCTCTTATACTGCTGCTTGATTTACACAGCACCTATACTGTACCATATGTGAATTGTTGGTATTTAATATACCATATGGAGACTGCTCTCTCTGTTCCAAGAATTCTGCTGCAGAGGCTGTTCTTCTGTAGATAAAAGAACCCTGTCCTAAAATGTTTACTAACTACTCCTTGGTCCTGCTGTTAAAAAAAGAAAGAAACCAAATGTCTTATACCCTAATGCAATTTGGGTTACTGTTTGTTTCATAATCCAGCCTCATGGGCTGGGCTGTAATGGAAATCTAGTAGGAACTCTGTTTCTTGAAATAAAACCTAATGTGCAAACCAAAGAATAATGTAAGGATTTCATTGAACATACTGAAATCTGTTAGTTTTCACTGGTTCTGACCTTCAGGTTTGGCTCCTGTTTCTGAGAACCCAAAGGATGCAGGGGTGTCTTCGTGCATTTCAATATGTTGGCAGCTATTTTCCCTCTGCCTGTTGTGGGGAACGCACAATCAGGTACTAAGATGTGACAAGATGATGGAAATGAGAAAGTAAAGACAGCAAGTGGGAAGGAAGTAATTAACCAGGATGCATATTTATCATAGTCTGTCATTGTTTACAAACAATATAATGATTCCTGATTGTAGAATTAAACGCCAGGCTCCCAGTTTGTGAAGTCAGTCACGTAACCCCAGCAGGTGCAGATCAGCTAAAGGACTGACTAAGTAAGTGTTCTGATGTATAGGATAGGGCTAGATACAGTGAAAACATCTTTTCTCAAAAACGGATTGCTTGTGGAAGATTTTAATAATCAGTGTATTCAGATGCCTTAACCACTGACACAACCATGACTGAGGGGGGATAACTGTACTTCTAAACAGAAAAATTCTCTACTCTCCTACCCAGCTTTGACAAATCATTTGCTTTCCTGAGCCTCACTTTCCTCATCTGTAAAGTGAGACTAAGGAAATGTATCTCTTCGAGTCCCTGCTCTCCATCTCTACTCTTACAAGTCACTGTTATCAGTTGCCTGGGCTCTGGAGTAGCCTTCTAACTGATTTCCCTACCTCTCTTCTTGCTCACTCATAATCCATGCTCTAGCTTACTCTGCAGCAAGAGTAAGCTTGTTGTAAACACAACTGAAAGTCATGTAATTCCTCTGTGAACGCCTTCCTCCCTAATGCCCTGGTATAAAACCCTAACTCCTGATTGTATCCTTTGAGGTCCTACTCAGTTTGGCCCCTTTCTGTCTCTCTGACCTCATTTTCTACACTTCCTTCTCTGTCACCGCATTCAAGCCATGCAGGCTCTCTTTTTTGCTCCTTGCATATGCTCTCCTATTCCTACCTCAGGACCTTTGCACTTGATGTTCCTTTTGCCTGTAATCACTTCTACAAGATCTTCACAGGCTACCTTCTTTTGGACATTGGGTCCCCACTCAAATGTCACTTTTTCTGGAGATGCCATCTGATCACTCTATCTGTTGATTACAACCTTCTCACCCTAAGTCACCCCATCATATTATCCTGTCTTATTTTCTTTGCAGCCCTCTACACTATCTGAAATTTTATTATCTTTTAATTGTTTAGTGTTATTATGTAAATCCCTGTGGCTAGCTGTGAACCCATGGCCTAGACAGTGTTTAGCAGAGAGCCACCAAATATTAGTTGAGTGCCAAGTGAATAAATGTCAGAGAATCAAATGAGGTATAGTGAATGGAAATGGTTCTATAATCTATTAAGTATTGTACAAATACTAGGTTTCATAATTTCTTATCTCGTGCTAAGTCAGGACTCTTCTCAAGTCATTGTGAGAGTGGAATGAATATAACTTTCAGCCAGAAATGAACTTTCAAATGGACACTTACTTTCCAGGAGGTCATAATAGTTAAATGAAAGACAAGATTAACATAAGAGTAAAACTGAATGTCTTATAGAAAATATAAGATATCTTATATTCATATTGTTGAGGTCCGTTTTCTGTTTTACACCATGCTTCTCTATACAACTGTATAGATGCAAGCATGTCACATAGAATTATGGAAACAAAGATGTCTTCATGGAAAGAGATGAGAAATGTGAGGAAGGGGGATGGAATTTGAAATAGTGTCTGTCTTTATCCTCCCCCCACAACCGCCAACCCCCAAACCCCCAACCCCCAACCTTTTCCTCATCCTGGAAACTTTTCAGGTACCTGTTGGCCTTTTGTATGCCTTATTTGGAAAAATGTCTGTTTAGTTCCTCTGCCTGTTTTTTTAATCAGGTTTTTTTTTTGTTTTTGTTTGTTTGTTTGTTTTGCTATTGAGTTATATGAGTTCTTTATATATGTTGGGTATTAACCCCTTGTCAAATACACGATTTGCAAATGCTTTCTCTCATTCCATAGGTTGCCTTTTCATTTAGTTGGTTGTTTCTTTTACTGCATAGAAGCTTCTTAGTGTGATAGAGTCCCACTTGCTGATTTTTGCTTTCTTTTGCTGTTTGTAATTTTGGTGTCCTATTAAAAAAATCATTACCATGGGGCACCTGGGTGGCTCAGTCAGTTAAGCAACTGACTTTGGCTCAGGTCATGATCTCACAATTCATGGGTTCGAGCCCTGCGTCAGGCTCTGTGCTGACAGCTTGGAGCCTGGAACCTGCTTTGGATTCTGTGTCTCCCTCTCTCTCTGTTCCCTCCCCTGCTCATTCTCTGTCTCTCTAAAATAAATAAATGTTAAAAAATTTTTTTTTTAAAAACATTACCAGGACCTGTGGTCAGGGCATTTTTCCCCTGTGTTTTCTTTTTGGGGTTTTATGGCTTCAGAGTTTGTTTGAGTCTTTAATCCACTTTGAGCTAATGCAATCCTTATCAAAATTCCAATCACATTTTGCAGAGAAATAGAAAGAAAAATCCAGGCTTACCTGGCTGGCTCAGTTGGTGGAGCATGTGACTCTTGATCTTGGGGTCATGAGTTTGAGCCCCATGCTGGGTGTAGAGTTTACTTAAAAAATAAATAAACAGAAATTAAAATTTAGAAAAAGAAAGAAAAATCCTTAAATTTGTATGAAGTCACATAAGACTCTGAATAGCCAAAGCAGTTCTGAGAAAGAAAAATAAAGCTTTCTGGGGCTTTCTGATTTCAAACTATATTACGAAGCAATAGAAATCAAAACAATATGGTACTGGCATAAAAACAGACCCATAGTTCAATGGAACAGAATCAAGAGCCCAGAAAAAAACCCTCACATATATGGTCAACTAACATTTGACAAGGGAGCCAAGAGTACTCAATGAGGAAAGGATCATTTCTTTGATAAATGGTACTAGGAAAAGTAGATAAGCACATGCAGAAAAATGAAATTGGACTCATATTTTTTGGTTCTCTTTTTAAACAGTTATTTTCTAGCTATTTTCCAAATATTAACAGTTAAGAGTGTGTTACTAGGGGGACAGGCACCTGGGTGGCTCAGTAATTTAAGCATCTAACTCTTGCTTTCAACTCAGGTCATGATCTCACCGTTCATGAGTTCAAGCCCCACGTCAGGCTCTGACCTGAAAGTGCAGAGCCTGCTTGGGATTTTCTCTCTGCCTCTGCCCTGCTTGTACTCTCTCTCTCTCTCTCAAAATAAATAAATAAACTTAAAAAAAAAAAAAAAAGAATGTGTTACTAGGGATCTAATCATCAATTAAGAGAAGATAATATATTTAACAACCACAGACCAAGCAATATAGAATTTGGATCTCTCTCAGTGTAACTTCCCCAGGGTGATCAGAGAGACATTTATTTTCCATGCCCTACTATGTGGAAATTGTCAGTGCTTATTTATGTTGGCAGTACCCCTCTGCTTTCATTTATATTGGATATATCTGTCAAAACACTTTAAAGACTGTTTTATATGAATTAACCCTGGTGTGCTCCATGACTTAAGGGTATTTCTCCGTATCAGGGAAGAGTGAGTTGGGCAATTTTATGAGGTTGTGCATTTGTGTGTAATAACTATGACTTAAGAGAAATGGGAAAATTATATATAAAGGTGTAACTCTGAACTATCATCACGGTACACAATTTACCCCCTTTCAGAAATTCTTTTGCCCTAGAGTCACTGCAGTCACACCAGAGCCAGGAGGAAGAGAACTTATCTAGTAATGTATTTGTTCTTAAGCAATGTTTTCCTAAATATTATCAGTCTATGCATTGGGATTAGTTTTTTGGTAAACAGCCCATAATGAGAATGGAAAGTAGAGATCTGGGTTAAGTAACATGAAGATGAAGAAAAGGAGAAGAAACAAGAAATTACCTGTCAAGTTATCATTATTGAAATTGCCTTTTAAATTTTTCACAACTATAACTAACACAAACATTGCCAGTTAGGGTGTCAAAGTGATCAGTTATCTTTAAAAAAACCCATTGTTCGATGGCATCAAATATATTCTAGGACCCTAGTCATGCTGCGGACAAATACCACTTAATTCTTGCGCTCCCACCAGAGAAGTGTTGTTGTTTCTAACATGCTCAGGTGAGGAAGCTGCAGGTCACCAGCTGAGTTGTGCTCCGTTCCTGTTTCTCTGATTCCAAAGCCCAAGTTCTGAACCACAAGGCTTTAGTTATTGCCTGACTTGTAATGGAAATGCTGGGGCCGGACCATCCAGGCCTGCATCACAGCTTGCCTCTTAGAGACTTTGGGTCAGCTATGGGGCCTCAGTTAGCTCTTTGGCAAAATGCAAGTCACAGCTGACACTACCTCAGAAGGATGTTTTATTTATTTGTAATTAATTAATTTTAATATGAAATTGATTGTCCAGTTGGTTTCCATACAACACCCAGTGCTGATCCCAACAGGTGCCCTTCTCAATGCCCATCACCCACCCTCCCTTCCCTCCCACCCCCCATCAACCCTCAGTTTATTATTATCAGTTTTTAAGAGTCTCTTATGGTTTGGCTCCCTCCCTAACTTTTTTTTTTCCCCTTCCCCTCCCCCATGGTCTTCTGTTAAGCAGAGACCTTTTATTTTTTTCTTATTTTTTTTAATATGAAATTTATTGTCAAATTGGTTTCCATACAACACCCAGTGTTCATCCCAACAGGTGCCCTCCAACTTACCCATCACCCACCCTCCCCTCCCTCCAACCCCCCCCCATCAACCCTCAGAAGGATGTTTTGGATCTCAGATGAGATCCTGCAAGGAAAGGACAGAGCAACACTTGGAATGTAGTAACCACTCCATCTGATGTCGTTTATTATCATGAGGTGATTGTGAATATAGGCTGTGGCCAGGTGGGAAAAGTCTTTGGGCAGAGCCTCCATTGTCCTGTTTTGAAACCCTAAATAAAAGAACAGTAATGAATCAGTGACCATGTAGCAGAGATAACACGTTCAGGCAGAGCTGCTAAATTCTGCACATCTTTGTATTCTATTATCTGAAGATAACCTGGCAAAGATGAGGTGTTCTTTGCATTTTATGAAAAGTGAAAAGGCAAGTCAGTTTTCTTCATTTCCTTTTACTCAGCTTCTTTTGGAACTTCCTGTGAATGGAAGATTTGTTTTTCAGAAAGGCAGCATTTCTCAGGAGCACCACAGCATAACAGTGGAACAAGTGGAACAGTCTTAGAGTCAGATCGACCAAAAATCTAATCCTGGTTTCGCCTTTTTAGCTGTATGATTCATGGGCAAATTAGTCAAATTTTGTGGAATTCAGTTTCCTTATCATAAAATAGGAACAGTGTTTATTTACCTCAGGACAGTGGTTCTTAACTGGAGGTGATTTTGCCCCCCAGAGGATGTTTGGCAATACCCAGAGACGTTTTTAGTTGCCTTGACTGAAGAAGGGAGGAGAGGGTGGTCATAGAGACCAGGAATGGCCTGCTGATACACATCCTACAGTGCACAGGGCAGCCCCCATGGCAAGGAATTATTGAGCCCAATGTCAGTAGTGGGAAACCCTGCCTTAGAGTGTTGTTAGAATAAAATGTGTATAAAGCACTTAGCATTGCACATGACATGTGGGACATTCTTATTTTTCATTAATGCCATTTGTGAATTCCTAGGCCTCCTCTGCTGAGCCCAAGCATTGTGATAAACTGAGGCACACTGATGTGTCATACTTATTCTTACACTGTGGGTACATGCACTTCGAAATAAGGCCTTTGAGAGTTGCTTCTAAGCGAATTCCTCTGATGGAATGTGAGTCTCCGTAGGAGCTAGGAGATTCGGTCCCCCTGAGCCTCTTATCCAGGAGGTAGGAATTGCAATTCCTCACCTCTCTTCACTGGTTGTAATGATTCGATGAGATGGTGCAGGTGAAGTGCCCTGTGTGTGGCTCAGGGTGGGTGCAAACAGAGGTCAGCATTATCATCAGGTAGAGGTACCACTGATGCTGCCTCCTTCTCTCTGTCTCTTTCTCTCACCGTTAGGCGTGTGAACATATGGCAGGAATCTGCTCTCTCCAGACTCTTCTGTGTTTTGCTTACCTTGACTGGACTCAGCAGTGGACTCTCCCTGTGAATTTCCCCACCGCAGATGAAAGACTGTCCAGACGTGAGCCCCTCTCCAGCTGGCTTTCATTTTGCCCACAGAGCTGCACATCTTCCTAGCTGTGTCTCTGGCAACGTCCCAGACAGGGCTCCAGGCTTGGAGTTTGGCTCTGACACTTACTGTTAGGCCCCTTTCTTTCTCATTATAAAACAAGGATGCTCAGAGGCCTCAAAGGTCCTTTCTTTAGCTTCTGCGTGGGCCTTCCCACAGGGAGCTCGGCACCGTGGTCCAGGTGGGACGCCTCATGGCCGACTGTGCTTCTCATGGTTAACCCAACTCCCTTCAGAATAGTTTTAAGGTGACTTACAAATGTTTAAGGCACCTCTTTTATTGAATCTGTGATTCTCATAAAATGCACAGGGTTCTCTGTTTCTGGCTTAATTTGCCCTTTATTTTTTTCCCCTTCTACCAGGAGGATCACTCCAAGTTTAGGTTTGCATTTGCCACTAAACCATAGATGGTCATGTTTTGATTTTTTCTGCCTTTGAGGAGGTATCACATATCGGTTGGTTGTTGAAAATCCATGGAGCAGTATTAGTAAGCATTCTATCTTAGTTAAGTGGCAAGAGGCTTTTTTTCCTGTGCTAAGTGAGTACTTCAAGGACTGCAGGTTGCTAGCACGGCACCTGTGTTGGAGCTGAAGCATGGCGGGTGGAGCTGGCGTGCCCACACAGCAGGAGGAGTGCCCGTAACACTTCATCCCTCGTTTAGTCATCTTCAGTTCTTTCCTGTCAGCTCAGGAGGCAGAACTAGCATTTCTTATATAAGTGTGATGATAAAAGTCCTACAGATTCTCAAGTTGCTCAGTGAGTCGGTTACTTCTAAAAGTTACTGAAGTGCTGGAGTCACTGGGACTACCATGACTTAAAGTCAACACTTGGACCCTTTGGGCTTACTCCACTTTTTAATATCTCTGGTGGAAAACTTCCATGATACTGAATATCGTGTCCAACAAAAAGAGCAGAGGCTTTGTATAAAAGAGATCTGGATCTGAATTCTTAGTTTGCCACTTGTCAAATTAGTTAAAAGTTACAAGTGATTAATTTTTTTGAAAGAAGAGCACTTTTTTTTTATTTTTTATTTATTTTTGAGAGAGAGAGAAAGGGAGAGACAGAGTACGAGTAGGGGAAGGACAGAGGTGGAGGCAAAGAATCTGAAGCAGGCTTCAGGCTCTGAGCTGTCGGCACAGAGCCCCACACAGGGCTTGACTCCACAGACTGTGAGATCGTGACCTGACCCAAAGTCAGATGCTCAACTAACTAAGCCACCCAGGTGCCTCTGGGTTTTTTTAAAATGTTTATTCTTGAGAGAGAGAGAGAGAGAGTGAGCACTAGTGGGAGAGGGGCAGAAAGAGAGGGTGACAGAGGATTCAAAGTGGGCTCTATGCTTTGAGTGACCCTGATGAGGGGCTGGAACTCACAAACCGAGAGATCACAAAGTGACATTATGACCTGAGCTAGACCCTTAACTGACTGAGCCACCCAGGTGCCCCTAGAAGAGCATATTTTTAATTCAGGGGTGGGAGGGTTGCTTCCTTTCACACAAAGATGCAGTCCATATGAGTGGCAGGCAGCTGGGAGTGGAGGTGACTGACAGGAGGGTTGTCTGGTTCTGGGGTGGGAGGGGCAATTCCAGGCTCTGGGCCCTGGAATACAGGAGAAGCAGGCTGCCTGAGGGTCTCAGGGACGGGGCCCAGTGCCGTCTGGCCACCTCTGCAGAGGTCAGCTGGGCCTCACAGCCACCATTGCAGGCCCGCGAGAACAGGCTACCTGTCCTGGGAAGGACATCTGCCCTCTGTGTCTGAGTGGTTGTGCCCTCAGCAAGGTGGGCACAGAATCACATCGGAAAGCCCTCATTCCCTGGCCTTTGCTCGGACCCTCATGAGGACCTGTACAGTTCTGCCAGCAGGGTGACACAGGGGCCCCAGTCCCTTGTCACCTGGGCTGGAGCTCAGCATCCCTCCCACAGAACCATCCCCCTCATAGTCATAGATGAGAGCTGTATCGTAGAGCGGGGAGGCTTGGGTCAGTGTCTGCCACCTCCAAGCTGCCATTGATGAATTCAGAGATGTCAGTGGGGCTGGTGGACAGCATGTGGGATGGCTGGGGTAACTTGATCAGATAATTAACCACTTTGAGCTATAATTTCCTCTTCCACAAAAAGGAAAGAATAACATCCACCTAAGAGAGCATTGTGAAGATTTTATAAAGTACTGAACACAATAATAGGCACATAGGGGGCTCTCAATAAATTATATCTGTTATGCTAAGTTTCTGGTTTTGGAGATACAGCTATTATCCACTATCAGAATAATTGTGTATAACAGGTGGCAAGAGAGCCTTAGTATGTCTGAGAGTGTTAGCCAACTTCATTGGAACTCGTATAGTGAAGAGGCACCATCCCATAAAAGAAACAAGTTACCTATGGAATAGTTTAGCCAAGTAAGAGCAGTTGCCCCTAGAGAACTGGTCACATTAGTGCTGGAGTGACACAAGGATGACAGAGGTAAATCAGGCAGGCCTTGAGTGTTCATACGAAAGTAATGGAGTGTTCAAGACTCCTTCCCTACTGGGGGCACCTGAGTGGCTCAGTTGGTTAGTTCGTGGCTTTGAGCCCCACATCGGTCTCTGTGCTGACAGCTCAGAGCCTGGAGCCTGCTTTGGATTCTGTGTCTCATTCTCTCTCTGTCCCTCCCCCCGCTCATGCTCTGTCTCTCTCTCTCAAAAATAAATAAACATTAGGAAAAAAAAAAAAGATTACTTCTCTACTGGACAGAAAACTAACTCTCATGAGATTAAGCAAAGAAAATGCCTGGCTTATGAAATTGTAAGCCTAGGAATGGGGCCAGCTTGAGACACTGCTAGATGTAGGGTTCTGTCTCTTGAGTATTCTCAGCTTTGCTTGTGTTGGTTGGCTTCTTTCCACATGAATGTCCTCTTCAACTGGTGGGAAAGATGGCCAGTGAACTCACATCCCTCTAGCCTGGTGATATCGCACACTAGAACATATTTTACCCATAAGCTACAGCAGAACAGTTTCAGTGAAGACTGATTCACACAACTGGGGTCACACGATTGGGAGATGGGAGGTTCAGATAGGGGTCCAGTGTTCTCTCCTCGTGGCTAGGCACGGCAGCATGCGTGACAGTCGCTTGAGGACAGTATGGGGTCAGGAAGAGGCAGTTCTTGAAAGGGAGAAAAAGGGTGTTTCTACTGGAAAAAGAGAACAAATAAACCCTATCATCATTTCATATACATTTCCTTCTAAGAGACAAAAGACCATTAGGTATTGGATGAGAGGAGTTATAGTGGGCGTTATTGTTGGGGGGAATAGTTCAAGCTTATGAAAAATGGGTGAAGAAAAATGTAAAATGGAGCAGCCATGCTGAAGAGGACTGGGTAGGAAAAGGGATCAGGATGGGCCACAAGACTTCCCTCTGAAACAGAGAAATGAGGACTTTTGAGGCAGGAGTAACTCACAATGATCTTAACTGAGAAATGCTGAGACCAAGAGGAAGAAATACAGTAAGGAGGAAGAAAGCAAGAAAAGGGCAAGGAGAACCTGGAAAAGGGTAAAAAGCCCCTGGAAATAAATGAGTCATCCAGGAAAATTCAGAGAGCAAGGTGGTAGGCCAGGAAGTCCAAATTCAGCATTTCCTGCTTTATGCAAACCATCACATTGTTTTATTGAAAGAGAAATCCCACAGGTGAGAATTCTGAGGTAGGAGGATAGGTCTGAGCATTACCAAATTGGAAAATAATATGAATAGAGACCATGGTTGAATGGTTAGGAAAGTTAATTTTTACTGAAATTGTGTAATGTCTCTAAGGATATATATATATCTCTAAGGATATATATATATATATATATATATATATATATCTCCTTAGAGAGAGAGATCACAGAGCATGAGCTGGGGTCAACATGGAGCCCAACACAGGGCTTGATCTCATGACCCTGGGATCATGACCTGAGCTGAAATCAAGAGCATACACTCAACCAAGCAAGCCATCCACATACCCCCAAGGGTTTTTTACATCAATAAATGATTGAATGATGGTCATTTAAAAAATTATATATATATATATATATATATATATATATATATATATATATATATATGTATATACACACACACACACACACACACACACACATATATATACACACACATATATACACACATACATATACACACACACACACGTACGTACATGCATTATTCAATTCTGGGTATGCCTATGGATCTTGCCATTATCTCTGCTGGTCAGCACACTGTTGTCAATGCATATCAAACGTCTAGTGATATGCCTAAATATTTTCCATTTGAATTTTTTTTCAATGTTTGTTTTTGAGAGAGAGACAGAGCGTGAGAGGGGAAGGGGCAGAGAGAGGGAGACAAAGAATCTGAAGCAGGCTCCAGGTTCTGAGCTGTCAGCACAGAGCCTGATGCAGGGCTCGAACCCATGGACCGCAAGATCATAACCTAGGCTGAAGTCGGATGTTCAACCGACTGAGCCACCCAGGTGCCCCATTATTTTCCAATTTAATTACATTTGCATGTCAAATTTTTCGTTCCTGTGTGTGAACGTGCGTGCGTGTGTGTGTGTGTGTGTGTGTGTGTGTGTGTGTGTAGGGTTTACTGTCTCTATCATACACTCTGAACCAAAAATTTAAATTTCTATACACCCCATCCATTTCCTCTCCCATTCATTTATCATGCAGATGTTTCCTGGGCCTCTACTACTATGTGCCCTGAAACACTAGTCTGTATGTGGCCTGGAGTGTGCATTAAAACGCAGAAGGGAACAAACACAGGCCTTACAGTCGGGTGTGGGAAGCAGACGTTAAACAAATAAATGTAGAAGCACGTCCATAATTACACATTGTGGTGGTGCAGAAGAAGCGGTCTAGAGGCTGGGGACTGGCTTCCATCTGGTTGGGGGATAGAGGTGAGGCTGCTCTGAGAAAGCGACATCTCAGCCAAGCATTGGAGGACAAAAAAGAACAAAACAGGTGAAAATCAGAAAAGTGAGTGTGGCAGAGGGAGAACAAATACAAAACCCTCAGGTATAAGAAAGGGCAGAAGGGCAGGCATGGAACCGAGGTGATGGTTTCTGTCCTTTTATTTCTTGACCCCTGCATTTGAGCACCTGTTCCAGCAGGTCAGGAACTGTGTCTTTCTTTTCTTTCCACCCCGTGGCAGGGTCAGTGTGCTCTTATTAAGCTGTTGTCTCTGAGCCCCAAACCCACCCCTCCCCGTTCTGCTGTGTGATGCTGGGGATTCAGCTCACCTCATTTTGCATCTGCCCAGCGGGCTTCCCGGTGGGTTCTGTGCTGTCCAGAGGGGTTGCCAGATGAAGGCTGTTAGTCGTGAACAGAGGAGGGACTCCTTATCAGCTCACTGCTTGTAGTTTTAACACAGATTTTATTTATCTCAGAAGCAGTTGGTCCCAGTTCCCAACTTTGTTGTGTTCTGTCCTCTGCAGAGCGAGGCCCTTCAGACATACCAGGACCAGCAGGCCACATGCCCTCCTCAGATGCCTGGGTCCCACCTCCACAGAGTGACCCTTGCAAGCTTTCAGGTTCTAATGACTCCGTCTTCCATCTGTCTCCCTACCCTTAAGTATGGTAGCTGCCCCCCTGCAGTTACTGTATTTGTCTCTTCAGTGCTGTCTTTCTTCACCTTTTTTCATCCTTCCAATCCCTGTTTAGCCGATTCCTTATATTCAGTTCTCCCTATTAAGATTACAGGTGGCATGTGCGTTTTCTTGACTGGCCCCGACTGACCCGTGACTAATTTAACTGTCTGCTCTTACCCAAATTTGCCACCCCTTAATGAGGAGCCCCAGCTGGGCCCGTCCAAGGCCAAATGTCCATGAGTGGCAAAGGAAGCAAGAAAGGATGATCACCAGGCTTGAAAATGTATTCCTCTCAGAAGCTTGCACAGCCTGCCTATTCCCAGTCTCTACTATGAAATATCTTTTCCAAGGTTAGCAGAATTATGAAAACATCAATTTGGCCATTATTGACTTTTCAGCCAGGATACCAAGAAAGTCTTTCAGCAGCCTCAATAAATTAAATCTAGCCACCTAGCTCCCAGACTGGCAGGCTCCTACATCATTGACAGGGAAGACAGGGGAAAGCAGTTTTCCCAGCTGTTGCTGTAAATGATGTGCATTGTGCTCACAGCCATTAGCAGGTGGAGAATTTGAAGTGTGGGTAGATTGCAGAGCTCCCTCTTTTAAAAATGCATAAGCACTCTGTGAGTTTGCTAAGTCATGTTTCACGTGGCTCGGTTTGAATTTTTCATAGGGGAGAAATATTCTGTAGTCTTTCCTCTTTCATTCCTCCTTTATCAGTAAGGACTTCTGCCATTAGGGCTATAGTCGAAAGGGGCCGTGTACAGTCGTACAGTTCGCTTGATTGGTTCTCGATATTTCCAAGTTGTACAATGTTGGAAGATTTGAGTTTTAAGGACTTAGGCCAGTTGAGGGTCCTGCTTCCTCCCCAGTTAATCCAAACTACAAACTACTCCCAGCTCTGGGTTTAAATTTATTTTATGTGTCTTCAAGTCAATTTTTATCTCAGAAGATGCATCCATTTGTGAAATTCTAAGCCCTGCACGGTAAAGGAAACTTCTTTCCAAAAGTCTCCCTGGTCACGTACTGTGTTGTGTGCTTGTGGTCACGGTCCACTCCCACACCAACAACAGACATTACTAAATGGCATTATACATTTTCTTGATGAGTCCAGTCTCAGCATTTGTGTCCTTCCTCACGTGATGTTCCAGCCAGGCCTAACAACTGGTTGTATAGCCCATCGGTGGGAACCTACTAATCTTATCTAACAGGCTCCTGATTTGTTTTGTTTATGTAGGTTAGCATCTGGCTTTTAATAGAGCACTTATGTACAGATGAAAGCAATACTTCTTGGTGCTGCCTGCCAGCCATGAAACACCTTCACGTTAATTGTCTCATTTTTCTAAAACCTCTCTGAGGGAGATACTATTATTGGCCTTATTTTATTTTATTTTACTTTTTTATATAGAGAAGCAGCACTCAAGCACGTGCACGAGCATGGGAGAGGGGTAAAGGGAGAGGGAGAAAGAGAGAATCTTAAGGAGGCTCCATGCCCACACGGAGCCCAATGTAGGGCTGGATCTCACCACCCTGAGATCATGGCCTGAGCTGAAATGAAGAGTCAGACACTTGGCTGACTCTGGCTCACTGACTGAGCCAGACAGGTACCCCTTGTCTTACTTTTTATATGAGGAAATTGAGGCTCATAGAGGTGAAGTAATTTATCCAAACTGACAAATTGTGGGGCTTATTCTGGAGCCTACAAGCTGTGCCCTGTTAGGATCTTAATGCAATTCAGCATATGTGTTTGGGCTCATTCATTCATTCATCAAACATTTTTTACCAAACCTCTATTCTGTGCTGGGCACCACAAATGGTAGAATATCCAACAAATTCAGCAATGGTTTATTTAAAAATAAAGAGTGCAGTTGTGCTGTTTGACCATTAAAGAGTTAATAAACCCCTCGAAAAACAATTTTTTTTTTTTTGCTTTTTTAGTATCAATAAATCAGACTTTTCTTAGGATGAAATGGTTTTCTCCCTGTATCTGGCTAATCAGTTGTAACCTATTTTCTCTTCAAATGGAGAGAAATGTTCCAGCCTCTATAGAAAGCTCAGCAGATTGGGAGCAAAAGTATGTTATGATTTTAAGCATCAAGGCATTTATGAGATCGTAATTGGCTATAATTGAGGGGATCCTAGAACACCTTGAGTTACAGAAAGATTGACCTTTTGTAGATCCTTCCACGTCTGCCAGGACTGCTGAGCACATGTCAGTGGGACTTTAAGGGCGGCTGTGTCCAGCTCCCACACACATCACTTCTCTCTTCTGGTTGAAAACCTCTGCTCTGTTTAAGTTCTTGGGAAGCGGGTAATCGGAGAGACAATGCTTCCAAAAAAAGAAACAGAGTGGTGTCTGTCTTCTTACATTTGAGTATCTTTCACATTTCATGATGACTCTTCACACAGTATCTCCAGCTGGATTAATACCATTCTCTTCCTTGATTCTGACCTAATATACAGACTTCAGAAGCCTTCTTATGAATTATCTTGCCAAAAATGTTAAAACATTCAAATGTTCTCATAAAATATTGAAACACGTGGTAGTATAATGGGCTCCACTAAAATTAAGTTGTTCAATTTCCCTTTAATAGTGATAGCGCCTGGAAGAGGTGGAAAGTAATATTTCTATTTGCCCGGAAGCTGGAGAATCCCAGCTGACATTGGAATCCACGATCAGCCCAGCGGTTAGGGAGGAGTCCGCATCTATCCCAGGTTCCTGGCCTGGATGTGCAGTGAGTGTTGTGTACGTTTTTCTGCAGAAACACACAGCGCTCTGTCCCATGATGGTGTTTGTGTTACTAAACTGACTTTTAGGAGAGCCCGGGTGTCCCTCCAAGTCCACTGAAGGAAATGACTTTTTGGTAGGGAAGGTAACTCTTAGGGAGAAGAGCACAGGACAGGCTTGCACTTCTGCTTGTTCAGCAGGGTTTATGGCCAAAATTTTTTGTCATTTCATTGTGAGATAATGGGCAGGCATATCTCAGCATATATTTCTTCTTTTTCTCCCTTCTATCTGTCTCTTCTTTCCTCTCCTTTCTTTTTCTTAAGATTTAGGTCAGTTTCTGCACTTTTCTCAAAAAGGATCAAACTGGATCAGCTCTGGCCTGATATGATTACTTTTTTTTTGGCCCAGTGCATTCGAGCCATTTCTCCATCAAGTCATATTAGTATAGGGATGGCTGGGTTTGGAGAGGTGGAGGCAGATTCTGCCTTCAGAAGGAGAGAAATGATACCCTCAGAATCTGAGCTGGCAGACAAAACATTTTCTCTTGCTGATATTTTCAGTCACCAGCTGGTACATGTTGAGCATTTTCCCTGTTGCATGGAAGATATTTATTGGTAATAGCCTGGGAGAAGTAGAACATTATTGCTGTGGTGATTCCTTTTGGCTAATTGGATTGTTGCATTTCATTTAATGGGTGTATAAATACAATGATTACAGTCACATTTTAAAAAGTGGTCTGAAAGAGTGGGTATACTTTAGAGATAATTGTGGAGTTGGGAGCTGCGATTCACAGGGACTCTTTTTTTTTTTTCTCCCTCTGGAAAATGTTTAAGATAAGTGTCTATAAATATTTAAATTATTTAGATATGTAGATGACAGGCCTTTTACAAGAAGACAGGACATAACTTTGCAAATAGTTTCTTTTTCCCTTTTAGGTTTCCTCTACCTTGACCATATTAGAAATGGCACTAAAGTGGGATCTTATTATAATATGATCCATTATTTATGAGAATAAGATATAGCACAAATCAAAATTGGGTCTCCTTTTAAACACATAAAGATACTACATTATCCTTGTCCTCAATATTAGCATCATAAAGGGGACTCATTTCCCTTTATTTTTTATGGCTTAAATGCAATGAGCTATATGAAATGTCCAGCATATAATATACGATGAGTAGATAGTGTCAAGTTCATGACTCTAAGAAGACTGTTCGGAGCATAGAAGGCTGGGGGCAGTGACTTATGTTTAGGAACTTGCTTTGTTCCCTAACTGTAGATTTTCTAGTTCAGAGAGTCACCAACCACGTATCTGAAAAATGAGTCTGTCTCCAAACAGCTGAATGCAATGCTATGAGTCAAGACTGAGGGGAATAGGAAGAGAGGAACTCACATTGGCTTAAATATAATACAATGGTTCATAGAGCTTAAAAGCCTACTGACAGTACCAGCTTCAGGTGTGGCTAGATCCAGGGCTTAAAAGTGACTGTTAGGATACAGCCTTTTATTGAATTTGTACACTGTACTCTGAGCTATTTGCTGGGGTTACAACAATGGACACTATGCTGTGCCCACTTCAGGGAGCTCATGGTGAATAGCTGAAATGCATAAAGTAAAAAAGAATTATAACAAAATGTGATATGTGCAATAATAGAGGCACTTCGAAAACAAAACCATAATTCAGAGAAAAAAGTGATAAATATTTCTGAGGAGAGGTGAGCAAGGACTGCAGAGAGAAGTTAAACCCTGAACATTGTTTTTTAAAGAAACGCAGGAATTTTTACAGTCAAGCAAATTCAAGAAGAATGATTAATTGCTTTGGTTATGGTATTTGGGAAATTTACATTCAAATCTCAGCTCTGCCACTTGCAAAATGTACAAACTAGGGTAAGTTTCTTAAATTCTCAGGGTCTGTCTCAGTTTCCTTGTATGGGAACTAGGAGTGGGGCTACTGAGCTCATAGAATTATCATACGGCTCCCATGAGTTGATGGCTGTGCAGAACTCACCTGGGGGCTGCCACAAAAGAAGCCCTCCCTGACCCTTCCCCTCTTGTACCTGATTACAGTAACGTGGGGCTTTGGATCCGGGTTTAACGTCAGCCACAGTAAAATCAGGTAGCATTTACGGAGGGTAAATATCATGCACTGCATTAAGCATTTCACTTGATTTATTTAAATCCTTCCTACAACTCAAGGTAGTAGGAGGGTGATTATACTCACCTTCCCAGTGAGGAAACTGAAGCTTTGAGAATGGAAGGGGACTGCCGGGGTGACAAGGTTAGTGAGTGGTACAGCTGAGCCGTTGGTCACAATGCCTGTGGACGGAAGCGTGATGCCATCCTTCCTTTTGTGCAGTAGACCACTAACTTCCTTCCATCAGCAGATTTGGCTTTTGGGTAGTCATGCTGTAGCCTGGCCTGTGTGGCCCCCTGCTTTTTCTGAAGACGTGGCTGTGGACGCTTGGGTGCGTGTGTGTTCAGGTGCTGTGCTGCTCCTCCAGACTGAGGTGGCTGGCATTAACCCCTTGGGTGCTGTGCTTCCTTGCAGGTGAGCCTTCCAGGTGGTCATCCTCACACTGCCACTGCTGCTGCAAGAGCACCGCAGGCGACAAAGAAGGGGAGAGTGGCACGTCTTGCAACGACCTCTCCACCTCTAGCTGCGACAGCCAGTCTGAGGCCAGCTCTCCGCAGGAGACGGTCATCTGTGGGCCCGTGACACGCCAGACCAACATCCAGACTCTGGACCGTCCCATCAAGAAGGGCCCCGTGCAGCTGATCCAGCAGTCTGAGATGCGGCGGAAAAGCGATCTGCTCCGGACTCTGACTTCGGGCTCCAGGGAGTCGAACATGAGCAGCAAAAAAAAAGCTGTTAAGGAAAAGCTCTCCATTGAGGAAGAGCTGGAGAAATGCATCCAGGATTTCCTAAAGATCAAAATCCCAGATCGGTTCCCCGAGAGAAAACATCCTTGGCAGTCTGAACTTTTACGGAAGTATCATCTATAGGGGAGGGGTGGGGGGCGGGGCAATGGGAGAAGAAAGAAATCATGTCACCATTTGGAAATAAACCTCCTAGCGAAATTCACATTTGAAAGAAAAGTAACAACTAACAATACGTTTGTGAGAACACAGTAGCCCATCGATACACTACTGCCTATTTACCTAGTTCACCTTAACATTTAAATCCACAGGGTAGATCTCTTTCCAGATGTGGAATTATAAGAAAATCTCTTTTTGGTTACTTGTTTGTTTGTTCACTGGGTCCCATGTGCTGAGCATCTTAGTATAAGGAGAGCCAGCTACAGTGGAGTAGCTGAGAGGCCTTGGGAGTCCTCTCTCCCCAACTGGGTTTTTCTCTCATCTTCTCCCTCCCTCCTTTGAATGAGAGCATGGTAGAAAGAGATCTGGCCCAATGGCATAGGTTTGGGTTTTTTTAATTTTCCTTTTCCTTTTTGTTTATGGGGTGGGGGGGAATGGCAGATTTATATGACTTTTCACTCAAATCTATTATGTGCCAGTTTATATTGATGACATACGCATGAGTATTTGTGCAAACACAAGCACAACGATGTATGTACATACACACAGTGCACACGTCCCCAGGGCCGGGGCATCCTAAGGGGATCACCCCTGCTCCCAGCAGCAACCTCTTAGACTCCTTCAGACAGAGGAGTCTCAGCTCCTTTCTTAAAACCCTTCTGGGAAGATTTCCCAGCCTCTCTTGGCAACACTTTATACCATCAGGTAACCCTCATCGTCAACAAATTGTCTTCCTTATTTTGGAATGAACACCCTCAGGCTCCATAGTACGGTTTTGCTCTTTCTCTGCACTAGGAGAGGGTGAGAAGAGCTAGTAAAACATTCTTTGTATTAAAGAAACAGACATTCCGAGCCGCGAAAATTCTCCCTGACCCCACACTCAGCCTTCCCCACCCTGAGCTGAGTTACCTTCCTTCTCTCAATGTTTCCAGAGTCCTTCCTGCCCACGTTTTAATGGCGTGGGCTTTTCATGTAATCTGCATTCAGTTCTCTGCGTCCCTATATGGCTGTGGAAGTAAGAATAACACACAGGACTTGAATAGGGGTCCAGCCTTTTGTTTTGTTTCTTTAAGAAGCACTTGTATTCCACACTCTACCTGATTTCTCATAGCCTTTTCAAACTACAGTGCTACATTGTTACTTCTGGTAGCTGGTCTTGTCTTTAGTATTCTGGGATTTGGCTGTGTCTGTACTATGATGTGGCTGTCATTTCCTTGATATGAATGCACAACCCAACTGGATAACTAGAGCTTGAAAATGAAGGTTTTGGCTTTCTAAGCTATCTTTCTTGAGTCCATCTTTGGCCTGTAGAGACACAGCCAAAAAGAAATTGTTAATAGCCATCTATCCATATGGTTCTGTATTCCATAAATGTACTAATAGGTCTTTCATAGGCTTGTGGTAAATGAGGATGAAAAGACCAGTTTTTATTTTCAGCATTCCTCATGCATTTCAGTGGGAACTTAAACAATAATTTGTCAATCATTGTTTGTGTGCCAAGCACTCCTATTTTTATTTTTTATTGTGTGTGTGTGTATGTGTATATGTATCACAGGTAATAAAGGCAACTGGATGATGTCTGTAGGAGGGAAAAGTAATGACCACTCGCTTCCTTTTGAAATATTTTGTTGATGCACATTTATTATGTAAGAGGTTCTCTCTTGATTCCTGTTACTAGTGCCTATTTAGTATATGGATATCTTTCTGAATTTTTGTAATTATTGCCCTCACCTCTGGGCGACAAACGCAGCCAATGTTTTCCTGTCCTGAGGTTCAAATGGAATTTAAAGGTCTACTTAAGTGAAAAAGAAAGTTCACCTGGGGAGTTGAGTTGTTAAGAGATTTACCATTTATGAATTTAAGTGGTGTCCGTTTATGTATTAGTATATTAACAGGCATTTGTTCGTAACTACAACATAGTTTTGTAAAGCCTACCAATATGTCTTGTTTCCTTTCAAAGTTTCTTAATACCATACCCAAATACCATCATCCCAATGATAGCAGTCCTGCAAAGAATCACAGAATTGAATGGGTCAAGAAGAAATTGAATACAGATAAAATATCCCCAAACTCACTTAGGTCGGATGATTCCTGTGGCCCTGTTGGAATTTGCCATCTACATTAACTGCCCAAAGTTCCAGCTTCCTTAAATTTCAGGCCTGACTATAATGGTGTCAAGACAGAGATGCACTAGTAAGAACTGGAGGAGGAGGAAGATGTCAGTCCACCCCACTGCTTCTACCGCCTGCTTTCAATAGGAAACCCAACACTGCAAAGAAAATGTTCATGGCATACGTCCCTGACCCTTGACCCGTCGTGAATTTTTTTCTCCATAGGCAATCCTTAGACCTCCCCAGTGAACAAAACTGGTGGTAGGAAATCTGATTAAAACAATAATAACAGTTTTAATCTGGGTCAGCTCTAAACTGACACCTACCCGTAGTCCAAATAGCTAAGACAACTGTGGGTGTTGATTATGGAGATGAATATAGACCTGATCAGGAAATCTCTGAGGAGCCACCAAGTCCGTGGGAAGCTTCTGTCCTTGTTTGAGTGCAGTCATCCCCTGAGGAAAGTGTGGCCTGCCACAATGGAAATGAGCTCTAAGTGAGTTACACGATTAAACCTTCGGTTACCCCTGATTCATGCCAGTTTCCCAGAACTTAGAATAGCTTTAGGAACTTGTAGTTCACTTCTGGACAGAACGATATATGTGGTTCACTTCTTAAATACTGGTTATGATGAGGGCCGTAATTTGCTGATATGAGGAAACTAAGAACATCCGATGGATCGAATGAATGAGGAATCATGTGTAGAACCCCAACTTAGGTTGCAGTGCTAAAATCCAGTGAGGTTGGGGATGTCACTCTCTACAGGTCCATGGATCTCCTGAAGTCAGAAACACATTTATGAAGTCCTCCTACCCACTATCAAAAAGGAAGTGACTTATGTTTAGCAGGAAACGGGGGAGACAGGAAAATAAAACTGTGAGATCACTGTGGTGCCGTGATCTCCCTCCCCCTGCTGAGAAAAAATTGCACTGAGATGTGGTCATAAAACAACAAAGTGAGGTGGCTTCCAGAATATGCTGTGGTGTAATCCTTTGTGATTGTAGGCAGTTATCTTACTGGACATGCATGCCTGGTAAATTAAAATAAAAGGGGAACAACGCACAAATCATGTGTTCCCTTCGCCCTTTATTCCTCCTTAGCCATGTCTACCCTCAACTGATTCACTTAGGGAGACACATTTATTAGAAGAAAACTAATGGACATTTTCACTTTTCAGTTGCCCTTGTTTGATTCAAAGGCACCTTTATTCCTAGGCACAGATGTGTGTTCTTCATCGTGGGCCCTCTTAGTTGTCAACAGCTTGTGCTTTTGCATTACTTTTGCTTCTCTAGGCTTTAGATTCCCCTCTGATTATCCTTTGTTGCTGCCACAGGCAAAACACACTCCAGTGAGAAGAAGAAAAGGCATATATGGTGTTTGGCAAAATTTCCTGACACCAACTCCCATAATGGGAGCCACACATAGATTCTCAGACATTTTCCTTCGTTTTAGTTGTAACCTTCCAACTTTGTATGTACCGTGACGAATTAACCCAGCGCATTTGAGTGCTGGTATTTTCTGCCACTAGATACCATGCTGTGGAATTTGACTAACCTTGGTCTTCTAGATGATCTTTGCTAGAATGAATGAGAGTCTTTCTGTGAACTTTTAGGGAGAATTCTTTGTCACCTCCACTTGACATAGCAATTTTCAAAGGAAAAATGAAGAGAGTCGTTTTTTCCCCCTGGTGACTCTGTAGCAGATAAATGCTTTTGCCAATTTGCATGCTGGGTTGTAGGTTTAGCATGGGCCATTTCTCTCCTTAATGTCTTGGCATTGTTGGCATCTTGCAATCTTGATGGCCCACTGTTCCAATTTATTTATTTTCTTTTATTTGTCAAATAACACACTAGAGAAGGAATCTGAGTGAGTATTCTGTATTCTGAGTTAAAATGGAGTTAGATGTCATTTGTACAGGACTGTACAATGATTAATATCTGCAGAGAAATTAGACCAAATGAAACCTGCTGGAATGAGTTTGATTTATATTGCCTTCATCACTCTGGATTTAGATGAAATGGTTATTGCTCTCCACCCCTGCTGAAAGAAAAGAGTCTTAAACTTTAATAATCACCATGTTATGATGCAACCACAGAACTTATATGTTTGAAATATCTGTATTTCTCATCTTGCAACATACATTCAAATGGAGATTCTTTTCCTAGTGACCTCCACTGCAAACTTTTAGCAGTGTTGTTCAATACTTGGTGTGCACAAAAATCTTTTGTAGTACCTGTAAAAATGCAGATCCCTTTACCGTAGCTCCAGAGAGAGTGATTCAGAAACTTCTAGCAGGGCCAAGGAATATGCATTGTGGCCCAGCATCTTTCATGATTTTAATGGGATGGTCTCTGGACCTTTAAGAAATTCTGTTGAGGGAACTATGAAGAGGTCTGTATTTTCTCACTTCCTTTCACTTTTATTTCCACTACAAAGAAGCCAAGGCTTACACTATTCATTATCTTAAGAGAAAAGGCCCAAAGAAAAGAATCCTAGGACTAGGGCAGAGTAGATTCCATGGTTCTTCTGCCCTTTCATCTGCCTGTCAACCACAGCACCTTTCCATTTTGTGCATATTTGTGTATTTTGTTTTTGTTTTGTTTTTTGCCAAACTGAAAGCCTGCATCAATATAGTTTTATGTCTTGGTACTGAGGGTAGATGGGAGCACATCTCTGAGTGAGATGTATCCTTATGATACCCATCAAGGAAGGAAAAAAAGGTGAAGTTTCGCAAGGACAGTTGTTTGTTTCCAGGCCTTGTGCAGTCTGAGTCAGAGGAACTTGATAATGATCCATAATTTAATGGTGGTGTGTGTGGCCCCAAAGGCGGTCCCATTAACTGCACATATAAACACCACCAAAATGAATAGGCAGTGATTAGTGAATTTAGCTGCATCTCACCAATAAGATCCTGAGTCATTGAATTGCTAAGTTTGTCCAATTTGACTTACGCAAGATTATGACACTCTCAGATAGTTGAAGATCCTGAATGCCGATATTAACTAAAACTGGCAAGCAAAACCCATGAGGGAAAATAAATATGGAAGGAAGGAAGGGAGGATAGAAGGAAAGAAGGAAAGGGGAGGAGAGGAGAGGAGAGGAGAGGAGAGGAGAGGAGAGGAGAGGAGAGGAGAGGAGAGGAGAGGAGAGGAGAGGAAGGAAGAAAAAGAAAATTCAAGACACTGTTCATATTTCATATACGATGGCAAGAAGGAGATGAATTTCTATAATTTTCCACTCTGACCAGAAGGGATGGCCATACTATGATTATGAAGATAGAAACCATTTTAGGGAGTTTCAATGATCCAGTTGGTTCTACCCATATAACAGAATAACTGGGCAGGTATCAAATTCCCACTTGATACAAGAAATAGAGAATGAATGGCTTAAATACACTCTCATGATGATCCTCCATGAATATTTAAACACCACTGTCATAGGAAAGTAAAGAATGGTTAATGAAATTAATAAACTTAAATTGCCAGTTAAGATTATTTGGCCAAGATTTTTTAAAAATGTTAAATTGGATTCAGCTTGCTTCCCTCCTCTATTTCCCAAGTAGGGCCCTTCATTGTCCCAGCTTCCTAACCTTTAAAAAAATGTTTCTCTTGTTTGTGAACAAAGTGTGTTGTTTACTGGGGAAAGAATTTTTAGTTCCTAGACTGTCACCCATGCTTTATTTAGGAAATTTACTTTGAAAAAGCTAAAGAAGAATGTACCCTAGCCCTGCAACTATCTAGGGGTTTGTCCTGGGTTGAACAGGAGTGGTGATTTTCCTGTTAATCAGCCTCCTAAAAGCACTTACATGCTGACTGGAGGATTTAGTGTCTCCTTTCTCCAGCAACCTCTTTCATCTTGTCAGTTGATTCTTAGAATTGACCTTTAGCTAATTTACCTGCATTTGCACAATAAAAATCAGCCTCACTTCAGACTCTCTCTACTGCTGGTGGTTGGCTCCATCCATCACAAATGGAAGCAAGATTGATGCACCAGAAAGTAGCGGAGACTTGCTTAGTAACTGCACCTCCGTGTGAGTGTATGGGAGTGTGGACGCACACTTGTGCGATTTTTAGGTCAGGGTTGGGTCAATGGCTAATGTCCGTGATAATGCTATCTGCATGCATGGAAAAAGTCTTCGGTTACAAAGTTTCAAAGCTTTGAATTCAGCACGAATTGGTCTTTACTATGGGTGTCAGTGCCTGACAATGTTGAGCAAAGCTGGTCTGCAGATGTGGATTTTGAGCACCACGGGTTTCAGGGTAAACATCAAACTCATTTTTATTCATATAGTCACTAGTAGCAATGACATTTACTCAAAAAAGAAAAAAAAAATAGAAAAGGAAAGGGAAGAAAAAAAGATAACCATGAAAGCTAAAATATACACAGGATTCTCAGTGATTACTGGCAGTTTTTCTCAATTGCAGCCAGTGGTCATTGATTTATTCTTGTATGTGAGAGAAACAGTCTCAGGAAACACTCTTCTTCGATTTGTGTGGGTTACGTGTATTTCAGGCAGTGGGTCTCATTCAGGGGTGATTTTTGTCAAAGCCCCAGGGGACTTTTGGCAGGTGCCTGGAGACATTTTTGATTGTCATGACTTGAGAGGTGCTAACTGGCATCCAATGGGTAAAGACCAGAGATGTTGCTAAACATCCCAGAATGCACAAGACAGCCCCACAACAAATAATTATGCAGCCCCAAATGTCAATAGCGCTGAGATGGAAAAACCCTGAATTAAGGGTTGGCTCTCATGTTCCAAAGCATTGTTGCCATGAAGAGAAAGGACATCTGGTTCAGGAGATTGGATGAGGTGGTGTGATAGTTATTATACCACCTTACATCTCTACAGGGTTTACTTAAGATGGCATACAATTGTCCTTTTATGCAAATGTGAATGCTGAGATTTAGAGAAGTTTACATCCTGGTTTCTGGGGTGTCAGTAATGACGGGGTAGGTCTGCGGTCTGGGATTCTGTCTTCTAGTCACTTTCTGCCTCAGAAAAACGGTATTTCAGTGAAGTCATCAATCTTACAACTAAATGGGTTTGGTGTAAAACACTTTGGGAGCATTTTGAGTTCACACGACCCTATTAGGGATGTTTTTCAAGCCAAACCACAGTAGCTAACAGGTGCTCTTAAGAAATGAAACAGGAAAAAGGGAGAAATAGTACTGAGAATAGGCCAATGATTTCATCGTCTTAAACTGCTTATCATGTACTTTGTTTCTTTAGGCCGAAAACCCCCTTGCTAACGATGACACTTAGAGCTAGGAAAATATTCTCATTCTCATACTGGAGGTCCCCATGCCCTTATTTTCAAAGACGTGACAAGTCTGAGCATAGACCCTGGCTATTGAGCCATATTATTTCATTTGTATGTACTGACTTCATTAGGACACAAAACATGTTTGTGTCTTAAATATTTGACATTTTTCTTTCAACTTCTCATGCTAACATCCCAGTGTTGGAATAAAGGTCAGAACATTCTATCCTCATGTCATCCAAGGGAAACTGGGACCCAGAGACTTAAAGTCAGTCATGCATTCTTTCCTTTTTCATGCATTCATTTGGCAGGCTTTTGTTGAGTGCCTACCATGTACAGGCCACTGTGGTGAGCATTATAATGTACTGGGGAATCACGTGTGTGATACAGCACTTGAATTCCTATCCCTCAATTCCTAGACTAACATTATTTTTGTATGTAATTCTGATCCACATTCTAGATTTCTAATTTAAATATTAAGTTATAAATGACGTATATTAAGGATAGTGTGCACACAAGGAATATGTGCCAGAAAACATGCCTTATCTAACCCTATAATTACCCAACAAAGTAGGCCCTGTTACTGTCCTCTTCTCACAGATGAAGTCAGTGACAATCAGAAAGGTAAAGTCGCACATAACTTGACAGTGGAAGAGCCAGATTTCCATCTGGGTTTATTAGACTCCAACCACCTCATTATATAATGTTTTGTCTCTGTTCTCTGGATTTCACCTGTTTCTGGTTTCTTCTACTCTAACCAAAAGGTAGCCAGGAAGAACCCAGCCTGACACCCTTCCGGAAAGTCATTAGCTAATAAACTATAAATCCCATTAGACATGCACCTCCCTAGGAGATAAAGAAGGGCACACCTGGAGGGGTAGTCTTGCCTCCCACAGACTGTACTTCCTAACACACGCCCTATCAAGGGGCAGTAACGTTACAGAACACATGTCTGGGGAACACTGATGCCCTAAGAAACCCAAAGTGGTGAGATACGTTCTGTGTTAAGACGATGGTGCCTACACATGCTTCCTGGGCATTTACAGGTTACCAGGGAGATCTCACGGGAGGTAAAATAGGCCTGCGTGCGTGTGTGTGTGGGTACGTGCGTGTATGTGCTATTTTCACCTTTGGGCCTTCTAAACAATATCAGTTTTTTCAAGATAGGTCAGAAATCCAAACATGATTGGCTGCCCCCAGAATGTCATCATTACTGTTCTAAGTTGGAAAATAAGAGAGGCGGCCACGAAAGGAAACTGCACTGAAATAGGAGTGTGTGTATGAAGAATATGTATATATGTGTGGTGTGTATGTGTGTTAATATATAACTTTTATGTATATATGTATATATGTGTGTACATCTATCTAAATGTATATATCTATCTATATCTATACATATGTATACACACATAAATCTGATAGTTTGAAACTGGGATTTTGGGTTTGAGGGATTATTATTATTATTTATCATTGGTTTCCTAGATCTGTTTTCCAAAGTTATCTCCCACTATGAGTGTGTATATATTATGGTACCAAAAATATGATTAGAATACCTTGGTATAACATCTGTGGATACAAAACCAAAGTGCATTTAAGGAAAAGTCAAACTTGTAAAAACTGGCTTTCTTATTTGAACTAGTGGTTTGAATTCCAAACTATGTGTTTTCGAACATGATCATTCCCGCCCCCCCCCAAAAAAAGTCCCAAAAGAACAAAAAGCAAAAACCCCACCAAATGAATATGATGATATTTAAGAAGAAAAGAATAAGACTATATCGGTCTACAAGAGCACAAATTCAGTGGTTATTACACTAATGGTATTTCACCTGCTATCCATTAGTTTATTCTTTCCCTACTGGTTTCACTTTAGCATTCGTGGCTTCTAAGGGGATCCCTGTAACCCTACACAATTTGTATGTGGAGCTAGTTACCTGTTTAATTGTTTTAAGACTATAGTAAATAATTTGTAATATGCACATTGTAAATATATAGTACAGCTTAAGGGCACGTTGTAATAATAACCAAACACTTTCCAGACTCCTGCATATAACCCAGTAAGCCTGTTCAGACACCAAAACAGCTGCTCAAAGAGGGAACAACATACAGTGAAGTGAAAGACAATTGCTTATGTTTTGGCATCTTATAGACAGAATGGCCAAATGACTAAATTTAATCGGGGCACTCTTACGAATATGGTAAGTTATGTTTTCGTTCATAACCACATGCTTTGCATGTTTTGCGTATTCAGTCAACCTATGCAAACAGAGCTTCCCTGGAGGTCCATGGGATCAGTTTGTATGCCTACAAGCCCATCCCCTCAGAAATAGCCTGACTCCCAGCCCAGGGCCAGCCTACCTGTCCAAGCACACAATCCTTCTCCCAGGGACCTGTCAGGTTTGCTCACACAATCAGAAGCGTTTGCAAGATAATTCATTACGGTCACTTTTTTTTCCCATAGGCTCCCTGCAGATGTGGTCTTAAAAGCATATGAAAGAAAAATCAATTTTGTAGCAATTAAACGTTCTAATTAGCTTTAAGAACACTTGAAAAAGGAGTGGGTGTTTGTCCCAGCGATTTTGGAGCAGAGGGGGAAGTTTTACCTCATCCCTGGCTTCAAGTTCCCCTATCATTTTCTCTCATTGATTTATTTTTAATTCCAAAGGAGAATGTTGAATCAGGAGAATTTTGCTTGAAATATGCTTAGTGTATAAAAGGACAGAGTAACGTGTTTTTTGTAAATCAGGAGGGGTGGAGAAGTGCCAAAACCCCTGATTACTCTGTTTCTGATATAAAGAAATGGATTCATGAATTCATGGAGTGGTATCCTTCTTAAAACACATAGAAACACAGAGGCACCTGGGTGGCTCGGTCAGTTAAGTGACTGATGCTTGATTTCAGCTCAGGTCATGATCTCACTATTTTTGGGTTTGAGCCTGGTGTCGGGCTCCTCACTGACAGCATGGAGCCTGCTTGGGTTTCTCTCTCTCCCTCCCTCTCTCTGCCCCTCCCCTGCTCATGTTCTCTCTTTCTCTCAAAAATAAATACATAAACTTCTTAAAAAACACAGAGAAATACAAACTTAGGGGACTTGCATTTCAGAGAGTCCTATTGAAAGCTTTAATGGGATCTGCTATAAATGGGTGACCTTTTAGATTAGTGATGGAGTCCAGCTTGCTTCCCTTATAAGACTTTACTCTGTAAAATCAAGAATCTTTGTGTTGGCTGAAGGAATTGAACTCATGATCTCAGTTGAATTCCTGTTCCCCTCATCTTTCAGAACCAGCAGAGCACTGGGTTGAAGCTAACCAACAAGATGATCTGTCCAAATTAAATGGACACATTTAAATATTATCAGCATCACCCTCGACACTTATAAAAATCAAGACCCTGTTGATGAGGTCACCTGGAGATCTCCAAACACGGTTTGCCAGGAATTGTCAAGCTCCTCCTACATCCATTGCTGATGCTTTGAATGTGATGTCAACAGAGAGGAGTCTGAATTTTGCTGGTACTAATATCGAGTGGTGATCTGTTGGGGCCTTGCTCATGTTACTTTTTCCTGACCTCATTCAAGTGCTTGATGACTTGGGTCAGTTTGTTGCACACTGATGTATACCAAGTGGCACCCACTGAAATTACCTCTTCTCCTTTCCAATGCAGTTCGCTTGTACATAAGTGTAGTGTCAAATTGTTTACAGGTTCTTTTTGTGTATAATTGTGATAGCAGATTTAGCTCAAATTTTAAAGGCATCTGTTTATTGAATGGTGTTAAAATGAATGTGCTTATTACAGCATAAACATCATTAATTATGGACTCCTACGAATGCATGTCTACATGTCGTCAATTTCCAGCAGCTCGGTTATCCAGCAAAAAGTCTGCGGTCTGTGAAAAGCAAATATACATAAACTACTGTGACTCTAATAACTCAGTAACTGTTTTTACCTTGGTATGTAACACTGTAGATTTTAGCCTGCTGTATTACTTTCTTACCTATTTGTTTGGGGGAGAGAGACATAAAAGGTAGTACTACTAATTGTCCCAATGGCATTGCACACCATTTTGGCCACCATTGGTCCACCTAACAGGCAGCTGCCTATTGATGGAACAATGGCCCTGAGCAACATATAAATATATACATACATATCTATGTATGCAATTTCTACAATGCTAATTACTACCATCTATTTTCACTGCCAATGGAAACTACTATTTTCTTTGGAATCATTGATGATATAAAAAACCAATTTGCTATTATCTGCTTTCATGTTCTGTTTAGCTCATCTAGTATGGTAAATGATACAGGTGCAGTATCAGTATTGTAAAATTGTGTGGTGAAAACTACAAAAGTCATTCTGTGGATATATTTTAAAAGGCAGACCAGAAACTATATTTCAGATTCTTGTGTGAATATGATTACAGAAATAGGCAACTATTTTTTATGTGTTTCCATAAATGACTCCATTTCATATACATTGTAACTTAGCACCAATCATAATAAATCATTTGGTAACATTTAGTTGCTATATATATATATATCTATTTTCAGTAGACCTAAGAGACTGATGATTCAACATTATTTCACGTGAACTCAAGAATTTTAGATGGAAGGTAATTACCATTGCAATTAGTTTATTTCTGGTTTGTTGTGGCAGCTTGCTGGATCGGGGTACAAAAAAGGAGACAGTAACTTGTAATTTAAAATTCTTAGAATAAGGGGCACCTGGGTGACTCCGTTGGTTAAGCGTCTGACTCTTCGTTTCAGCTCAGGTCATGATCTCGCGGTTCGGCAGGCGGAGCCCTGGGGTCGGGATCCATACTGACAGTGCAAAGCCTGCTCAGGATTCTCTCTCTCTGTCCCTAGCCACGCCCCATCTCTCAAGATAAATAAACTTAAAAAAAAATCTTAGGATGGAATTACAATGAGTGGAGACCTTAGCACTGCCTCTTCTTACTCAGGCGGCTTCACTTTATTTATCAAGCCTCTTTGAATTTCAGTTTCCTCCCCTGTAGGTAGGGAACAAAAATAATAGATGCTTCCTAAGGCTAGTGTGAGAATTAAATCAGATAATTCAAGTAAAGCATTTAACACAGTCTGTAGTACTTTAAGTAAATACTTAATAATCCCTAACTTTTCTTATTACTGTTATCCAAAATGCATATTGTAAAGAGAAGTTTCCCTTCAACCCTCTCAATATTTGTATATGTTTCTTCTCTTTTCCTCTTCAGCCTTTTATGACATCACCGATAGAGCTAAGTATTCTGTATGATTTTTAATCAAAAGGGAAAAATTACACAGAAGAAAAAGAGAATTCTTTTTCTTAGAGGGGCTTTAGAAATAATTTTGCCTTTTGCTGCCCATTGAAGTGTATTCAGCAGAACACTTGTCACATGATATGTGCTGAAAAGAGGGAAAGGGACTAGATGACGTAAGGCTTAGGGAATATAACTTTCTACCCACCCCACTTGATAATGTTAAAGTGTTCTTTACCATACTCAAAGCCCAGGGAGTTATGCAGTAAAGGAACTTTCAGACTTTATTTAACCCAGAACCTTTCAGACTTTTCTCACCAAGGATGCTTCTTGTCACTGCCTGGAGCAGTACAGCCTTGGTTCGTAGCCTTCTGGCAGGAAACAACTCAGCCAAGAGACCAGAAAACTCCAGCAAGCAGAGTTTACTGAGCACACTCACGAGAGTGGGGTGTAGGCAGCTTGGGGGAGGCTTAAGTGCCCCAGCAGAATTGGTCCCAGGCTTTTTACTTGTTAACTGGGGGACAAAATATTCATTACTTGGGGCAAGAAGCAGGGTTTCATGCCTTTTCTTCCTAATTTGGTGAGGGCTTCCTGTCCTGGTATCCTCCATCTTGGGTCTGTCTGGTTTGATCCAGCTCCTTGTGAGGTACTGACAGGACAGTCCTTTTACCTTCCAAATAGCTGGCCATGAAGGAAGGCTCCTTCCTTGGGGCCATGCGCCTTCGTCAAGTTCTTTTGTCTAATTCATTACATAGCATCCCTTAAGAAAGCCCACCGGGAGAGGGGTGGGCGAAACCACAATGCTAATGGATGTCCTGTGGCTTCTGTATTCGAATTTCCTTGACCATCTGGGCAGGATATGTCTGACTGCAGGTCCCAGATATCTCCAGCCCAACATCCACCCCCCCCACCCCCAGCTCCTCCTCTTTCCTGTGGGACCCGGGCCTCACACAACTATCTAACTGCCTACCACACACACTTCTAGTTTTGAGGTGCACGTTTTGGGAAAGGCTAATTTATCCTGTCTCTACTTTGTACAGGAGGGAAAGCTGAGCCCCAGGGAGAGGAAGGGATGTGTTCAAGTTGTGGTCTAGAACCCTGGGTCTAGAACCCCATCTATGGCCCCAAGCTGGGACATTCCTCCTAAAATACTCTCATGTAGGTGGCTGACAAAAGCAATGGAGTTATTCTGAAAAAGTCTTCTAAATTCACGACATCTGTCCTGCACAGACCCACAGTAAAGAGTCACACAAGGTACCGAAGTCCAAGCAGCAGAAAAATGAGGATCCAGTGTAGAGGAATCCTTTCCTAGACTCCGTCGCCTGCCAGATGACTTGGGGCAGGCCCAGATACCTGCCTGGACACCCCTATGCTATCAGTATAGATCATTGCTACTACCAACACAGATGTGGCACCACGCTGTCCCTTAGCCCAGCAGAGGGATAAGAGCTTAGATAGACCAAAGTAGTGGAGGGGTTTGGAGGGCAACTCTCCTATGAATTCTTCTTTTTTAAATTTTTTAACGTTTATTTATTTTTTGAGAGAGGGAGAGAGAGAGAGAGAGAGAGAGAGAAAATGAGCGGGGGGGGGGGGGGACAGAGAGAGAGGCACAGAATCTGAAGCAGGCTCCAGACTCTGAGCTCTTAGCACAGAGCCCAACATGGGGCTCAAACTTATGAACTGTGAGATCATCACCTGAGCGGAAGCCAGAGGCTTAACCGACTGAGCCACCCAGGTACCCCTGAATTCTACTTTTGTTAAAAGTAAGCTCTGTACACAACCTGGGATTTGAACTCTCAGGGCCAAGATCAAGAGTCACATGCTCTACTGATTGAGCCATCCAGGCACCCCCCCACCCCATGAATTCTTATGTGAGTTGTTGTGGCTTTCCTCCAAAAAAATTTAGGAATACCCTGTGTTGGGAAATTATGAAGTTCTTGACATCCCAGCCCAGAAATGGCTTAAATAGAGCCAATAACTTTGTTAAACGCACACTGTAGGGAAGACTTTGCTTCCATTGTTCCAAAATAATATAGACAAGTGAAGGATCGATGTCAACAGGATAAGCTGGCTTTAGGCTTACAGGCTACAGCTTTAAAGAACGAGAAGCCTCAAGAACGTATGTGACACCATTGTCCTACCTAGTACAGCAGCTGGGTTCTCCACAAACCAAGGGTCCAGAGAACACCCTGCAGAAGCACTGTGATGTGGGTAGTGAGGATATGAGGCTGCTCTCTGCACTTACTTGGGAAGCTGTGTAGAAGAGAGGGTATGTGAGGACCCAGTGGGAATGTACTGATGGTGAATCAGGAGAAAGACTTCCCCTTGAGCTTTCTGGAGAGACCTGAGTGAAATATGTCCTCATACATCTCAGCCCTGAAGTTACAAAGAGCCAGCGGTTACATACAGCCACTGTCCAAAAACTCATCCTTCTGACAAATTGAGTTGAACAGGACTTGATCAGAAAGATCACAGCTTTTGGAATGAGGGCACTGAAATAGGGAAAAATACCACCTTCTCAGACAACACTTCTCCTCCCCTCCAATTTCAACCTAAAAGAAGCGTTCCTTCCCATGGGAGGAACGAAACGTAGGAGCCCTGTCAATCTCAGCCCTAATGGCAGCTGTCAGGGACACAAGTCACCATAGGTGTTTATCCCAGTAGGGGGTAGATAACAGCTCCTAGCCTGGCCGAACACCTTCAGCTTTTAATAAGTGAGATTCACCTTGAAAGCCTTAAAAATAGCAACGTGGTGGCAGCAAAGGCCCAGGAGGGCCGGTTTTCCAGACACTCAGAGTCCCAGAGAGCTCCGGATTCACCCCCGTGGGATTGTTGCTTAGTGTCGACAACCACGTCATGAATGTACCAAAAGGAAAGTCTGGGCACCAAGTTTGGTGTTTGGCTTGTTATCTCCCTTTCTTCTCGTTCACCGTATCCCCTGTCTTTAGGGTAACAAGAAACAAAACACCCTCTGTAACCTGAAGATAGCAGGTACATTGAAATGAGTTTGCTATTTCTCTGCTAAGAACTGGGTCTGGGCTGCAACGTGCTGTCCAAAGCTATAAAATCCCTGGTGGAAGTGAAGCAATTCAATGTGACGTCCCCAAGACATAAAATCACCAAGCCACATGTCCCTTCTGACATACAAAAAAGCCGGTTTTATTTTTTCCTTCATCCCTCTTGGTTTCTCTGCTTGTGCATCTCTGCTTTTCCGTTTCTCTCTTTTTGTTCTGTTTGCTTTTCAAATGTCTGATATACAGAGTAAACATGTTTGATATATATGACCCCCCCACCCCCAGTGCCACACTCTTCTCTAGGCCTCTGTTTCCTTAACTGATCTGTGAACAAGGACTTTGGAGGAGGTGCTTCTATGCACCATGCTGTCATTCCTCCTCTCTACTGGTTTTTGCCTGGGCCCTCACCAGTCCCCTAACTTGAGGGTATGCGTGGAGGGGCCGGATGGGAGGCTTTGCCGTCTCCCCCCAGTTAACAGTTTCAGATGGTCTTTGACAGACAACAGCTGGTCTATCTAAGAGAGAACAAAGGATAAGAAAGAGGTAAGGTGGCTGTGGGTGGACCCTTTCAGATGGTGTTGTTCCAAAGTCTTCCTGAATGGGTGGGCTGTCCTCACTCTTCCCTCTGACTGTGGGCCTCCCAGGGGCTGACATAGGTACCCAAGCCCTTTCAGTGTTGATTTCCATATGTGCCCAGGTTTAATGACTCATCTCCTGCATGACCCAGAGCTGCAGGTTGTGTTTCAGAAAGTCCAGTGTGAATTTCCAGTTTGCCTTCAATATAGAGAGATTGGACAAGGGTAGACAAAAATGGACAAAGAGTCAACTAATGGGAGTTGGGGATGGGAGCACCATGGCTGTCAGCAAATTCTTCTTTCTCCCCCATCTCCCCTGGGAAAGAATATATCTTGGTACCTAGAAATGAAATGTCAAAGATGGACACTGGACTCTCTCTCTGCCACCTCCATGAACAAATGGGAGAGGGTATGAAGAAAGAAAGAGAGAAAATAACACTCTATGAATGGGAGGCATGAGAGTATTTTCCTGCTCAAGTAAATGAATAGCATAGTGATTATCTTGGTCCACTCTTAAGGAAGCTGCTACCTGTAGGTCACTTTGCAGAGCCTGGTTTCCACGTTCACAATGGGAATTAAATCCGACTTACCCGTGAGGTTTGCAGTGAGTATGCTTTTTTCATCTAAAGTTCTAAAAGCAGAAGCAAAAGGTCAGGATTTGGAAAGTTTTCCACCATTTCCCCCTTCTATCATCCTTTCACATAACTTCACATGGGTCTGTTAGCCATGGGGTACCTTACACTGATATTTATGAGGCCGTGAGGAGATTCTGGAATTAGAGCAGAATGAAAGTTAGTGAGACGACATAGAGACATGTTCAGTGCAGTTGCCTCCCATATTTTGTAGTATTCTTTTATTAATAAATGTCAACCAAAGACAAAAACACACAAGGGGTATCTTGGGTAGCTTCTTACTGAGTTGGGGAAAATTGATTATTTTCTGGCTTATGACATGCAGGCAGGGTAGATGCCATCTTCCGCCCCAGCGGAAGCACCCAAACAAAAGACACCTCTGAAATAAGCAAGACCCAGACCCAAGGAGACCCATAGGGGTTCCCACGACCCTAAGGGCAGCCCTGGAGGAAGTCATCGCAAGTGCTGAATTCCAAGGGTCTTTCTTTAAAAACCCTGGGAAATACCCTTTGTAGCAACGTGGATGGAACTGGAGAGTGTTATGCCAAGTGAAATAAGTCATACAGGGAAGGACAGAGTCCATATGTTTTCACTCCTATGTGGATCCTGAGACACTTAACAGAAGACCATGGGGGAGGGGAAGGAAAAAAAATGGTTAGGGAGGGAGCCAAAATATAAGAGACTCCTAAAAACTGAGAACAAACTGAGGGTTTATGGGGGGGTGGGAGGGAGGGGTGGGTGGGTGATGGGTTTTGAGGAGGGCACCTGTTGGGATGAGCACTGGGTGTTGTATGGAAACCATTTTGACAATAAATTTCATATTAAAAAAATAAATGAATAAAATAAAATTAAAATAAAATAAAATAAAATAAAATAAAATAAATAAGTAAAAACCCTGGGAAATAAAACAAATGGTAAGAGGTCCAACAATTATATTTCCTACAGGCACAAGACCTTGGGATGTTTCTCATGGGCCCAACTTCATGGGCCTAATCTCGTGAACTTGACTTCCCCCAGATCTTTCCCTCCCTCTGACCCTGTTTCCCTCCTTTGCTGTTTCTGCTCTGAAATTCTCAGAGTAACCTAGGGGGAAAAAAAAAGGCAGAAAAGAGGCAACAAGGAGTTGGAATGAAATAGAGTCTGGGAGGGGAAGGGAAAAAGGTCTGGAGGCTTGCTTCTCAGGGGATCCTGTGCATAAGCAGCTGTGGCAGTACCCAGAGGCATGTTAGAGCTACAGGCTCTCAGGGCCACCCACCCCCCCACTCCTACTGAATCAGAATCTGAATTTCATCAGAACCCAGGTTGTCACACACAGGTCAAAGTCTGAGAAGCATTGGCCTGTAAGGTATGGCAGGATGCCTAGACATAGCCTTGGGGGCAAGGAGGTTCAAGGTGAAGGGATGTATGAGAGGTGGATGGCTCCGAGTGGAGCCTTGGAGTTAGGTGATGGGGAGGTTGCTGTGGCGATAATAAAAATACCACCGGTGGGTGAAATTACACTTCATGTTTGAGTGAAGAAAACTTTATTGGTAATTTTTAAAAGTTTCTTACTTTGGATAAAAGATGGTCAATGTGAACGTTTAGCAGCTAAACAAAAGAAGGCAATAAAAGTTAACTGTAGTTGCAACATCAGTTATAACCAGAGTTAACATTTTATCCTTTCTTCCGCTTTCTTTGTGTGTGAGTATATTATATAAAGACGGATACACAACGACATATGGATATAATTCATCAAGGTAAATATTTATTATTAAGAATAAATTAGCTACAGGGGTGCCTGGGTGGCGCAGTGGGTTAAGCGGCCGGCTTTGGCTCAGGTCATGATCTCACGGTTCGTGAGATCAAGCCCTGCATTGGGCTCTGTGCTGACAGCTCAGAGCCTGGAGCCTGCTTCACGTTCTGTGTCTCCCTCTCTCTCTGCCTGTCTCTCTCTCTCTCTGTCTCTCTCAAAAATAAAAATTAAAAAAAAATTTTAAACATTAAAAAAAGAATAAATTAGCTACAAAATATATAAATAAATGCTAAACAATATAATAACAATATATCATATACAATCATTTATATGTAATATATTGATTTTATAAGAATGGGAATATAAATGCTATGTTTTCACTTTTGTTTCCTGCTTACATCATATTTTGATATTTTTATGCATGTGAATTTTGTGAAGGGTTATTTTTCATTAATACTATTGATCTAAAAAAAAAACCCCACATTGATACTGAAAGACTGACCAGCTTAATTAAATGCCCATAAGAATGAAAAGCAATGGGAACTCTCTCTCATATATTTCTTGTAGGAGAATTACGTAGTAAAGCTACTTTGGAAATCCCTTTAGCATCATCTGTTAAATATCAGTATAAATTCCACACTACAAACAACCTGAATGCCATTCCTTAACAGATTGGATACAAACAAGAATACATACTAGATGATTCCTTCTATGCAATATTCTAAACAAGCAAAAGTAAGATGTGCTGTTAAATATCAGGAAAGTGGGGGCGCCTGGGTGGCTCAGTCCATGAAGCATCCGACTGTGGCACAGTTCATGAGCTCAGTCCCTGCGCTGGGCTCTGTGCTGACAGATCAGAGCCCGGAGCCTGCTTCGGATTCTGTGTCTCCCTCTCTCTCTGCCCTTCCCACTCCCCTGCTCATGCTCTGTCTCTCTGTCTCTCTCTCAAAAATAAAGAAAACATTAAAAAAAAATCAGGAAAGTAATTTCCATTCAGGTGTGACAGGGGATGCAGGATGGGGGCTTCTGGAAAGTCAGTGGTGTTCAATTTTTTGACCTGGGTGGTCAAGAAATACACTTCAATACATTTGAAAACAGAGAAAGCAGTAACTGACATTATCATTTTGATAAATGTTTCCTTAACTTTTTCATTTCTTTTAAAAATGCCTCTTTTTTCTCCTAAATCCATATAACATGTACCTATTAAAGTAAGACCCTAGAAAATCAAAGGCATGAAGTAGGAAGGGAAAGATCATTGCAATTTCATCCTACAGAGGTACATTCTGTTAAAATGTAGTGCTTCCTCACGAAGGGTTATTTTTAAAGTGGATCTTTTATTTAATAAATAAATGGGGTTTGATAACTTCATCTCCCTCCCTCTCTCTCTCTCTCTCTCTCTTTATGGCTTGCTTGATTTGTTTTACTAATTTCCCTTTCCATGCGTCCCCATATATTAAACTTTATTCCGTTAAAGAAAGTGAGTCACTACCTCCGGCCTTTTGCTATCAAGGTACATGATTGAGGGAAGGGAAGAAGGAAAGGAGAGATTAGCTTTGACTGGGACCCACAGGTCATCCCAGAAGGGTGCCCTGTTTGGACATCTCAGTGCTGGCTCCCAGTGACTTGCTTTTCTCCGACAAAGGCAAGAGCCAGCCTTTGACACTCAGAGCCTTTCCTGGTCACAGGCCAGCCAGTAGCAGAAGTCTTAAAAAGGGGGGAAACAATTGGTGACGGAAGTCTCCTCTAGCTTCCTTTCTGTGCTGGGCTGTCGAGGGGAGGTGGACTCTGACAAAACCTAGTGGTCACAAGGTCCCGTGAAATCACGTAAGCCAGTGGTTCTCAGCTGGGTCAATTTTGTCCTGCAGGGAATGTTTGCAACATCTGGAGACAGAGGAGACCCTGGGGGGGGGGGGGCGGTGCTTGCTACTGGCATCTAATGGGTAAACACCAGGGATAGTGCTTACTATCCTGCAATGCATGAGGCAGCCCCACACCCAACAACAAAGAACTATCCAGTCTAAAATGTCAGTAGTGCTGAGGGTGGGATACTGTTGTGAGCGTGTGTGTGTGTGTGTGTGTGTGTGCATGTGTGTGTTGGGGGAGCTGTTGGTTTCAGCTCTGGCCTCCTAACAGGTATGCAGATAAACAGCCATTGACAAATTTTATTAATCCCCAGGGAAATTTCCTTGATGGAGGGCAGATAATGATTCAGTTCATTCTACAATGATTTGGGGCACAACACTCACATTCTTCAAATCGATTGGCATTGGGTTACAGAGTCAGAGCATGCACATACATCTAGAGTATGACAAAATTAGTAAAAACAAAACAAAACAAAGCAAAACAAAAAAACCATGTCAGCCACGGCAGTCTTGTGGGAAAGAAAGAAGTTGATTATCCCAAAGAGGCAGTCTGGCAGCCAGCACCCAGGCTCCTTGTGGGCCAGATGGAAGAACCCCAGACAAAGAACTACCCAGCTGAAATGATGCTGATCAGAAACAGACAGTAAGAAGTGATGGCAGGGTGCCAGGGGAGGGGAAACTGGATTCTCTGGGCAACGCACAGGACTCACTGGGGGACCCTGGGCAAGTCATTTAATAGCTCTAGAACTCTTTTCCCCATATTTATGAAACAAAGGAGAGGGAAAGAAAATTAACATTTACTATGAATCTACTATTTACTAGCTTATAACTTTCTTTCATTCAGTCTTCATCATAGCTTGGTGGAGTAAATAGTGGTATCTCCATCTTACATATGAGGCTCAGAGAGGTTAAGTTACCTGCCCAATATCACACAGCTAGAAAGGAGTAGGACCAGGATTTCAACTTACATGTCCTGATGGCTTTTATTTTTCATGTTTCTATAGGTCTTCTTTCCTCAACATGTAAAATAGATGATGCATAGGTTTTTGTGTGCAGATTTATTGATATAATGCCCGCAGCTTCAGAAGAACAGTAGACACTTAATAAATGCAGAGCATTGTTTTTTATCATTATGATTATTTAGGCATTTTTCATGTTCAAAAAATGTCCTCTCATTTGGGAGAAACGACTGCTTAGAAGTAAAATTCAGTCATTGTTATTAGATACCAATTACAAAGCAAACGTATGAAGTTCTTTTGGAATAAGAAGTCTCCTGATTTCTCTTTTCTGGCTGATTCAACTCACTTAGGACCTGGAATCCTGACTTGGAGACAGAAATCAGGCTTGCCTGGGCTTCAGTGCCCGATTCACCAAGCAGGGGTCTCCCTGCCCTCCAGTGGCAGGCAGATGGGAGTAAATGATACCAGTAATAATGACAGTGAGCTAAGCTTCTCCACCAAGATCTCAGAAGTTGCCTTTCTCCTTGGTTATCAGGTTCTTGAAATACTCTCCACAGATTCTCAACTGTGAGAGTAAATGATCCCAGTCTGGGAGGTTGAGTAATTCAGTGTCAGCAGTAAATATAGGGGGGAACAGAAGTATGGGAGGCATTAGTTGCATGTAGAGGCAACATGTGGTTTTAGACTCCTGCAACCCACTAGCAGCCCCCTTCCAGCAACACCTATCAGGGTGCCTGCAAGCCCCATCCTTAGAATCACACCTCCTGAGACATCCAAGGCTCTTGTTAAAATGCAAATGTTACTTGGGGCAACAAATGTATGAATATGTTAGCAGGGATAAATAATGTGTTTGTTTATCAGATTAGCTGTCCTTCAGAAAGCAGATCCCTGGGGGAATAGGAGCCATTTTGCATTTGTATTGCTGTAGAAAAAGACCACCCAAGGGGTTTGGTCTCCATATAGAGTTTAAGAGATACCTACTATCACTTCCTTTGGTGTTTACAAGCTTGCTCTAGGCGTGGCAAGAAGCCAGGGTCAGAGAATTTAGAACTGCTCCCAGGTCACCAGATGAAGCTAAAAGGGGGCTGAAGTCTGGCTCAAGTCCAGGAGTTTTAATTTTTTAATTAATTTATTTATTTTGAGAGAGAGAGACAGCATGAGTGGGGAAGGGGCAGAGAGAGAGAGAGAGAGAGAGATACAGAGAGAAAGAGAGAGAATCCCAACCATGCTCCGTCTGTCAGTGCAGAACCCAATGCGGTGCTCGAACTCAAGAACCATAAGATCGTCGCAGTCCTGAGTTTGAGCCCCGCGTCAGGCTCTGGGCTGATGGCTCGGAGCCTGGAGCCTGCTTCCGATTCTGTCTCCCTCTCTTTCTGCTCCTCCCCCGTTCATGCTCAGTCTCTCTCTCTGTCTCAAAAATAAATAAACGTTAAAAAAAAAATTTAAAAAAAAAAATAAAAAAGAATCATAAGATCATGACCTGACCTGACATCAAGACTCACTCAACGGACTGAGCCTCCCAGGTGCGGCAAGGCCTGGAATTTTAAATCTAAGTTTGATGCTGGCAGTTTAGTGGCTCCTTTGTAGGAAGGCATGGTGGAACAGCCCTGGTGAACAAAAGCATGGAATTTGGCACTCGACTATGAAGACTGAGGTTTGGTGTGAGAAGTAACGGAGGTGATTCATTTTCAGAAATACCAAATAAAAGCTGTACTGTCTAGCTAACAGTAGGTTTACAACCTATTGGAAATATGTAGGAACTCTCCCCACAACGGAGTCCCACGCGCTTAGACACTTCACTTCCTGGTTCTTCTCCCAGCCCCCTACCTCTCCCCTTCCAGCGCTTACTTTCACAGGCTTTGCAATGAGCATGCGCCAAAGAAGAGAGGGAGGAGGGACTGAAAGCCTCTCAGTCACCTCAGGGAATGTGCAGTTGTTCCAATCAGACAGCTTTTTGCCTTATATGGGCACAGGTGACGTCCTGGTAAGGCTGTAAGCTCTGTAGTACTGGGCCAATGAGAAACCAGGGGAAGGACCTGGGTCCTAGGAATTAAATCGTCTGCTGTGACTGCCCCGTGTGCGCCTGTCAGTCAGACACCTGCTCTTGCAAGAACGTTGCTTAAAGCCTCGCTTTGCTGTGCTTCGAGTCCCCGCGTCCGTCCTGTGACTGGGTCAGTGGGTTTATTTCTCACAAATTTGGGATTTAAGACAAGAAGTTACTTTGCTTTGTTTTAAAGATGGAGGTACGGCACGGATTGATAGTGCAGAGGGGGATGGGGTGGCTTCTTTTGCCAGAACCTACTATGTTTTATTTACTGTCATCTGAACCAAAAGTAATATGCCTTTCGTCTGGGCTCTCAGTCCTTTACAAAAGGGACCCTTGCCTTCATGTTCTGTCTCATGAGCTGCGGGTAGGGGCGGGGGTGGTGAAGTCGGGCCTTCCGGGAAATCTTCCCTGCCTAGGATCCCTGCCTGGACTCTACATGACTGTGACTTTTGTATGTATAACAATCTAAAAAGCACCTAGCATGATGGGGCCTGGCACATAGTATATGATGGGGTTTTGGGTGATGGGGGTTCGGAGCCGATGGCCAAGAAAGAATTCTTGAGACGTCTTTGGCGCAAAAAAAGGTGATTTTATTAAAGCACAGGGACAGGACCCGTGGGCAGAAAGAGCTGCCCCAGGACAATGAGGAGAGACTGGTTATATGCTATGGAGTTGGTGGAGGTAAAGTCCAGGGGAAGTTTCCAAAGTCATATGCTAAAGAAGACACAGGATCCTGGAGGCCTAGCTATGTCAAGCTAGGGTTGTTTTTCCCTTGAGCAAAGCATGAGCATTACGACAGGAGGGGAGGGAGTTCCTGGAGAAATGTTTTGCTCTGCCAGCATCAAGTATTTGTCAATGGGCTACAGGTTATAAAGATTTATTTATTTATTTATTTATTTATTTATTTATTTATTTATTTATTTATTTAATTTATTTTAGGGAATTTAATTTATCTGCCGTTTCCTTCTGCCTTTGTTTCCCACATCAGTATGTTTGTATGGTTGCGTTGAATTCAGATCAGAAGGCTTTGAGCCTCATTCAGGCAATTACTCACTAACTGTACACTCTGACTTCCCCCCCCCCCCAACATTTATGAAACCTGGGGTAAGAGTTCACAGGGAAGTCAGCATGCCATATGTCTACATGTTTAAAGATAATAAATCAAGCTTAAAAGCCGTTAAGTAAAATATATTCTATCATCCTAACTTAATTTCCATAATGACAAAATCAAAATGTGTAAAGTTTTAGCTTTTGTATGACTGGAAGTTCGCAAGATACCAAAGATGATGGAATTTAATTATTTCATACGTCTGGGTGTTTTGTGAATAGGCCAGCAATATTTGAATGAGGAATGAAGACGCGCATAACTAGTAAGGTATTATACACTCATTTCCTCAAATTTTTTCCTGTTTTATTTCAGCCAAAGCACTAGCAAGGCTGTTAGAATCAAGATTTTTCCAAATAATTTGGTTTTGGAGTATTTAACTTAAAACGTTAACTTAAAAGGTTAAAAAATACGATTATATTCAAAATGTCCACAATTTGATTATATTCTCCTCAAAAAAGTAAATTACAATAAATGTAAATAAAGTCACGAACTATAAAAATATTTTCTACCCGTCGTCAAAGTTAATTTTTCTAAATTATGCAAAATCGTGAAAATTAAAAGGGAAAATTCAAATCATTAATAATGCACATCAATGCTGAAAATAGTTTCTTAAATTAAAAAGTTGTAATTTAATTTTAATTACATTTTGAAAATGTGATTACCTTTTATTAAATAGTTTTATGTTAATTAAACTGTTTATAATTCTACCATTCAGTCATCTAATTGACATGGGAAAAGTTGCAGCATGCTATGGGAATTTAGGAGTAATGTCAGTTGTTTAATGTGGCAGAATATTCCTCAAACACTGCGTTGCGGATACTGCACTAATTCCTAAGTGTCTCTGGAACTATGAATCCAATGAGAAAATGGACTCGCTCTGGGGAAAGTATACTTTGTAGTGTAGGAAAAGACTGCTTTCATACTATGTGAGGGAAAGGATTTGACAAGTTAATGAATTTGCCTTTCCTTTTACCTAACCACTTCTGCTGCTCAAACCCCGCCCTCCCTCTGAAGCAGAGTCAGTTTCCAACACCCGCAGCCCAGCCGGCAACCACAGGTGTTCACAGCTTTGGGGTATAATTGCCTTTTCAGAGCATCTAGGGCAAGAAAGGTGGAGAGAGTGGTTTCTTTAGCCTGAACAGTATCAATCAGGAGAGGGGGTGTTTAGGGCCACACTGTGCCAGGTCTGAGTGCTGGATTCTGAGCGCCGTGCCCACGGATTCTTACAGTTAGGTAGTGTGTGTTTTTATCACTCAGCGCCCCCTCTGGCCTGGCTGTAAGGCTAGTATTATGTACGTGCATTTGGGCAGGTCGTTTTTCCTGGCATTGGCATTGTTTCTTTCACTTGAGAAAGGGAAACACTACCTCCTGATCTACTGACCTCATAGTGCTCTTGAGAAAAGTAGACAGTGTGTTCACATGCCTTTTTTTTAGAATGTATTTATAATTTTGGTAAAAACCTTGGTATTGAAGGAGCATAAACCTTTGCAGAAACAGGGTTTATTGTTTGTCTGGATTTCTTTTTTGTGTCTACATATTAACAAAGGACTCAAAGTGAATAAAAAAGACATTGTTATCAACACCTATGAAATGTCAATCAGCTGGTAGTTTTTATTAAAACAGGCTTTCATGCAAAGGATTCTGGAAGGGTTTTATTCTTTACCTTACTAATATTCTAAAGTACATGAAAAATTATAATATCTGTACAAAGTAGAATGCAGGTGGCATTTATCCCATAAAGTCAAGCCATACATGTCCATTTGCCCACGAGAACAATATTATCAGTTCCATCTTTCAATGGGACAGTTCACTGAAATCTTGCCTCTGCTCATTTTTGCATCTTGCTCAATTTTTTCTAATATGAGAAAATTTTGGGAAGACATTTAGTGCCTATTCTTGGGTAGAATCTTTTGCATGTAGTGTTTCATTAAACCCTCCTAATCACCAGATTCTATTGCCGTGATCCCCTTTCTAAAACTAGGAAACAGAGACTAACTGATTTGCTCAGGGTCACATAGGTAGTGACTGGAAGGACTGGAAATAAGATTAGTCTGATATCAAAGCCCAAGTTCTAAATGAGTGCAGTGTACTGTCCCCTCTAGAGCTGGAGGAAGATGTCAGTCTGGGTTTCAGGATTCCGTCTGCTCTTGAACACTTATCTGTTTGGATTAGAAATAGAGTCCTGATAGCTCTGGGAATGGGAACCAGTCAGAGAAAGTCTGACTCAGAAAGCTGAGCTAGGAGCATTCTAGGTTGACAATACAGGTTCCCAGTTGTGCTGGGATATATGGAGTACTGATTCCGAGCGCCCGGTCCAGGACACTATATAACTTTGATGTGAATGAAAACATCAGCGTGCTGTTTTGGGCACAGCTGTGTAATCAAAGCCACACAGCCTAGATGGATTTCAGCTAACCGGCTCAACAAAAACTTACAGCTGGACTGGGATGGAATGGAGCCGTCTGCCGTTGTGCACGCGGACCAGCCTCAGTCACGTTCCCTGGCTGCCACGCGAACAGATACCCTACTTTGTAAAGAGGCACGGAGTGGTGGCACATAAATAGCTCAGCTGTTTGACATTTGCAGACATTCACGGTAATATATCTGCTGTCAATACGCGCACACACATTAGGGGGGATGGCGACAGTATTGCTGACACATTATTGATTCATGGCAGAGGCTGTTTATCTGTGACGAGAAAACATCAGTTGATATTGACGAATCATCTGAAAATACTCACCTACTTGCACTCCATCAAGTTGAGTGAAATATGCAGTAAACTGACTGCGTGGAGTCCAAATGGATCCACAGGGAGAGAGTATCCATAAGATACTCGATATTCTTTCTAAATTCACAGTCCAGGTTTAGTGATGATCAAGGAATAGTTTTCTCCCTGTAAGGCCAAAGACCGAAAACCAATTACGTTAATAACAGGAAAGAACTATGAACGAATTTGGAGCAGGGCTTGGGTATGTAATTCTGCCCTGTTTTATTGCCCTAAAAAATGAGTTTGAGAAGCTGCCTGGTGTGCAGTGCTGGGTGGGTGAAAGAGTCTCCCTTCTTAGGGAGATGAAAGTGTGCTCTTATTTTTAAAAAGCCATGATTAAGATGGATGATTTCTAATTAAACCTATATTTTATAAGCATATTACAGAATTCCTCACCTTTCTTGTGGAGGCGGGAAGTCAACAATGATTTTGAAATTGTGGTGCACATTCTGTCAAGCTAGAGGGTGAGGGTTCCATATAAATTACCTGGGAGGGGGGGTGGAAAGATTGCCATTGGTCTAGAAATGCTGTTTGAAAAAATGTATTCACTTGTCCACCCAAGATTGATAAGCAAGAGACAAGTCCCTGACCTCATGGAACTTACATCCTAGTTCGGGAGGGAGACAAAAAGAGGAAATATAAAATAAGGAAATATAAAAATAAGTAACATTAAGTTGTAATAAGTAACGTGTCAGAGGATATTTTGAAATGGATTTCTGCTAACATCAAGAGAGTCCTGCATGGTAACAGTGTACTGTGTTGGGCATATCTGGATATTTCCCAAGTCCTCCATTGGCATATACCCAGGGTGAGGTGAGGAGGGTTAGGGAGGAGAGCTTGAATTTATTTGGTAACTAGTATGAGTAAGCACTGTACTAGGCACACTTATGTATAGTAAGGATTGTGAGTATCAGCTTGGTGGGAAGAATTCCAGATTTGAATTCAGATCATCTTTATTATTTAAAAAAAAAAATATTGTTTATTCTGAGAGAGAGCCTGAGTGAGTGGGGGAGGGGCAGAGAGAGAGAGAGACAGAGAATCTGAAGCAGACTCCAGGCTCTGAGCTGTCAGCATAGAGCCCAATGTAGAGCTCAAACTCACAACTCACAAGCTGGGAGATCATGACCTGAGGCGACGTCTAAGTTGGATGCTCAACTGACTGAGCCACCCAGGCGCCCACACGATGTATTTCAGTAACTATTCCTGCTTCCATCACTAGCTCTGCTGCATCGTGGCCTCCACCGTGGCCACCTCGAGCACCTACGTCTATAGGCATCTTACCCCTGTTAAGCCCTCACAATGTACCAGGCACAATGCTAAGCCGTGGACTAGATTGTCTCACCTGATTCTCACAACAACCCCATGTGATGATGTTATAACCTCTCATTTTATAGGTGAGAATTGGAGGCATGCTCTAGGTTAAGAGATTAATTCAGCTTCAAGCAGCTGGTAAGGTGTGGGATTGGGCTCCAAACTCAGGCAGCCTTGTTCCCCCAAATTCCTCCCCTAAGCTGTGTACACATGCAAAACTAAAATGAGCTATTTAAGGCATTCTTTAGTCCTGAGTTGTTAAAGCAGCTACAGGAGCCACAAGCGGTCAGTTTCTGTGATCATCACTAGCCTGGAATCAGCTAGACCACCTGACTGCAGGCTTGGCAGTGTCCCAGGCTGCTCTTTCCCTTCAGGGTACAGCTCAGGCCCAGGGAGAATCTGGCTCAACAGGTGCTAATTGATAGTGTTACAATAAGGAAAAGACAGAAAGAAGATCTGTCGTTAAGGCAAAGACTTGGAAGTAATATGTTCTATTAAAAAGCTTTCTCATGAGTTATTAATAAAAGTCAAGAACTGGTATTTCCTTATTTGATCGGGTCCCCCGTTAAGGATAGATTGAGTTCACACATTTGCCAATTTACTGAAAATAACTTGAAGTGTCATTAAGTGAATTTCCATGGAGTCCAATTTCAATCTGCCCTCTCTCTTTGTTTATAGCCACTATTTTCTGGGGTACTGCAGGGGACTTTCTTTCTCTCCAACAGATCTAATAGAAGCAGGAAGATATTTTGCAGAATTTATAGGAATCCTTTTCCCTAGCTTGTCTCAATGTACTTAGCTCAGTTGCCTATTATGTTTTATGGTTATTTTGTGTATGATGTTAGTGGTGTGGCTTTATGTCTTAGGAATCAATTCCTTTTTCAGTGATAAGCCTGTAAGATCTTTGGGGGCTGTCTCTGAGGTGGGACTATTTTATAGGTGAAAAAATGTTACCTTATAATAAGTCCCTTCTGGAATTTTGACAATAAAATTGCCCTGGGTAAGAACTAAGACCTAGGTCATGTGAAATTCCAGGTTAGACTGGGATCTCCTTTAATGGGACATTGTTGTATTGGGGATGGATGTGTTGGGAAATAAAGTAAGTGGAGTGGCCTATAAATTATTACTCATTGCAACTAAGAACAGTGTTTGTTTCTAGTTATGTCATTTATACCTTTTAAGCCAACTGGCTTCTGCTTGGTTTCTGGTTAATGATAGTCACAAAATGATATAATATGTTTTGCCTACTTTTTTTTTTTTAATGTTTATTTATTTCTGAGACACAGAGAGACAGAGTATGAGCAGGGGAGGGGCAGAGAGAGACGGAGACACAGAATCAGAAGCAGGCTCCAGGCTGAGCTGTCAGCTGACGCAGGGCTCAAACTCACAACCCATGAGATCACGACCTGAGCCGAAGTTGGTCGCCCAACCGACTGAGCCACCCAGGCGCCCCTGTTTTGCCTACTTTTAATTAAATCTTGATTTCCAGAAATAATGAAATAGTTCAGTGTAGTAGCTTTTCCAAATTGGAATTAAGTCACTGAGTTTCCCAGGGTGCCCAATCCACACGATTCTTAGACGCTGGGGAGGTCAGTGTTTGGTGGGCATATTTTCTCCTTTTATACAAAATGAAGTAAAGACAGGGTAACTTGTAAAAAATCTTACATAGAGTAAGTGGTGGTCCTAGGATTTGAATAAAGATCTTTCAGACTCTAAAGTTTAAATGTTTTGTAATTTTTTACCCTCATGATATTCTGATTTCCTATGATCCAAATAGAGAATTGAGATGTTTCTAATGTTCTGTTCATGTATATGTGGCATTGTAGTTTTTGCAGGCCCACTTGGAAAAGCATGTGACTCTTGATCTCCCGGTCATATGTTCGAGCCCCATGTTGGGTGTAGGTATTACATAAATAAATAAATAAATGAGCTTACAAAAATGAAATGTACTTTAAAAATATTTTATGTTTATTTATTTATTTTGAGAGAGAGACAGAGAGACAGAAAGAGAAAGAGAGAGAGAATCAATGAGCAGGGAGAGAGAGGGAGAGGGAGAGGGAGGGAGGGAGAATCCCAAGCAGGCCCATACTGGCAGCGCAGAACCTGACGTGGGGCTGGAACTCAGGAACTGCGAGATCATGACCTGAGCTGAAATCAAGAGTCAGATGCTTAACCGACTGAGCCACCCAGTTGCCCCAAGAAATGTACTTTTTGAACCTTAAATGTCTCCCTGTTTCCCAGATGTTACAAGCTTCTATTTAAAATCCCATTCATTTACCAAATATTTATAAAACATTTACCCTATATCTGAGGATACAAAGATAAGACCTGGGAAGTTGCAATCACGAATCTCCTAGTTCCCCAATCTATGTCCTGTTACTAGTTCTATATGTCAAAGTTTTCATCATTATATTCTCAACAGAATGCTGCAGTGTTTGTTGTTTTTTATTTCACTGTTGATATATGAGTAATAGCCTCTTTTATGTTTTACCTTTATAAGTCCCAGATCAGATATTTAAATGATAGAAAATATTGCTTCACCACCATGAAGTTAAATGATCTTCTTTTTCTCCACATTTTATTTTATAATAGCTCCATCCTAAATCTTCATGAGAATTTTATTATTTGTCTGAGGGAATATTTGCATAGTTATTAGCATATAATCTAATATAATACTTGTCATGATTTTCACTGGAGCAGCTAATCTAAATGGAATGGTTAACCGAAGTGGACTGCACTACACAATTAAGGAAGAGCATTCTGAAAAGCAGAGAAAACAAGATATCGTTTGCACAGATCATTCCTCAATATGCTTATTATTGTCGAGCTCATGTGTTCAGCCTTGCATCTTTGTATCTAAATATCCTTCTGTAGAGACTTCTTAAGCTAAAGAGCTATCTTTTTCTCAGTAGTTTTGAATGTTGGAATCACCAGTATAGCATAGGATATTAATTGAAGCTGACAGCAGCTTGCAGATTTTAAATTTCAAATGATATACCTTGGCTGATGCTTGAGTCTTTGAGGAACCAAACCAATCAGAGAGCACTCCTAGATACATAGGGGAGAAATACAGAAAGGGTATAGAATTTGTGGCCAGAGACGCTAGATCTGAGGTCAGTTGCTAGGGCTGAGCTCTGGTGTCCTGACAGTCGGCTACTAAATGTCTCTGAGCTTCTATTCTAGTTTTCTCACTTGTAAAACAGAGACAATAACAATGCAGTACCTGGCTTCTGGGTTGGTTACATCTTTGTTGGGAGGAGGTTCTGGAAAATATTCTTATAGCTGTTTTGTAAAGTTGGGCACATCTCCACTTTTCCTGATTTTCAAATGCTCTAACTGGATCCAACTCTAATTTCCAGCAGCTAGCTTTGCACCTATCTGGAACCTCCACAGATGGTAGCTGTTGTTATGATTAAAGACATAAAAGTTCCAATGCAGGACATTAAAGCCTAGAACACCAAGCTTTCCATAATCGTTCTTGCACAGGTTGGCTTTATGTTACACATGCAAAAATTCTCTCTGCATTCGTTTTCTGCTGGGATTATTCTATGTATATCTGGCCAGGCAGTCTTCACAAAAAGAACTCGGTCCCTAGGAAGATGAGTGAGAATACAATCACTTCTGAAATCAAAATATTTCCATGTACAAACAAGTGTTTTATTTTTTAAAAAATGTTTATTTATTTTTGAGAGAGTGCAAGCAGGAGAGGGGCAGAGAGAGAGGGGGACAGAGGATCTGAAGCAGGCTCTGTGCTGACAGCAGCGAGCCCGATGCGAGACTCAAACTCACATTCCATGAGATCATGACCTGACCTAAGGTCCAACACTAAATCAACTGAGCCACCCAGGCGCCCCCTAAACAAGTGTTTTATTGAACTCTATCTGGTACCATATCCTCAATGCTTTCTCTTAGTTTTCATGTTTCTTCCAATAACACCTTTGCCTGACTCAAGAGCCAGATAGATAGTTTGCTATCTTTGCCTTTCTAAAAAAAATAATGTTTATAACTTTGATATTTTTAGAGAGAAAGAAAATTACCAAAAATGTGTGCTGAAGAAAACAATTGCCAGGCAAGGCATGTTCTAGAACACAGGAGAACTTGACTCAAAGATAGGGGAGTCAGGACCCAGGAAAGGGGCTTTGACTTTAGGAACTGCAGTGTCACCAGAAAAATTGGCTTCAGAAATCCTGGAAATGGTTGTGAATGGGAGAGAATGCAGGTCTTGTGCAGATGATGAGTAGGTTTTCTTGTGTTTCCTTTGCCTACCAGTACCCACTGAGCTCCAACAGTCTCAGGAACTTCTGTGGTGCACAGTCACATATTCTGTGCATAAGAGCACTAGGTACTGTAACTGCAGGCATGAGACCTTCATAAATGCTTTGGGTAAAAGAAACTTGATTTATAGGAACAGGATCATATATGCTAGCCTCTCTATGGGCATGGCATTTCAACTCCTATCATTTCAGTAATGTTTAATCATAAGAAGCAGATCATCCATAGTGACTCACTTGTATATGTTACATCCTTATTTATCAATATATTGCTCTTACCCTTTGGTTTATAGAGAATGTTAGTAAGCTTTGTGTAAAACTAGATCTTCATGGGAGAAATCTACTATACAATGCTTTCCCCCCCTTTTTTTTCTTCTTAGTAAAATAATTCTAACAAGTAAGTCCTAACATTACCTTAGGTAGCGGTATGGCACCTAACAGTGGATCGTTCTGGAGCCCAGCCATAAGGCTCTATCAGAATCCAGGCTCCACCACTAGTTAATTTTGAGTATCAGTTAATGCTTAACTTATAGACATGGAACCACTGTAAGTATTAGAGAATAGAAAGTATACCTTAGCCATTGGGTGAATCAGGGGAACAAAGGGTCCAAAAGAGACCAGAGAAAAGTGACTGGCACAGGTGAACCAGTTTGGGGCATGTGAGTAAGTTGAAGCCTGCAGGAAGCTAGGCATGTCCAGTGTGGGGGGCCGGGCCCTGGTGCCAGGCTGAGACCGGGTTGAGCAATGTTCCCTGTTGACTCAAGCCAACCCGGTGGTTCCCCCTCCCATTCCCCCACTTTCAAGGGCATACGAAAGCCTGGTCAAGGCTGAGGAAGTTAATTCCTGAAGCCTGTGGTCTGCAGGTGTTGGCAGTAATGCTACCTCCCTTTTTCTACCCCGAGTCAGATAGAAACAAACATGGGAATTGTGTTTTGCTAGCAATCTTATCAACAAGGTCTTGTTGTGACCCGTCTAGAAAATGCACAAGAAACACAGAACTAAATGTTTTGGTGGGCAGCGATTATGTGAAACCTGTTTATTCTTCGAATGGCCTGACCCATAAGAGTCTGGATATAAAAGATTGTGTACAGCAACAATAAGGTCGTCACTTGGGCCATCAGCCCAGGGGACCCTCCTGTTCCCAAACTTTCTCTCTTTCTTTTTTTCTTGCATTCCCCTACCCTCAGGACGCTGACCTCGGTGTTTGTCGCGCGGGTCGCGACAGTCCAGCTGCTAACGGGCAGAGAAGACTGCAAATGGGCTGGTATAGAAGTCTATGAAAGATTGTTGACTCTGTAGGCATTGCTTTTGTGAGATTTCAGTGAGATATCCGGGTGTAGTCTTGGAGTTTCTGCAGAAACTCAGTCAGGAGGAAGACATGGACTCAGACTGGAAAAAAGTAAAGACTAACAGTAACCTCTCTCAAACCACTAAAATGGCTGCTGATTCACTCTGTTGCCAGGATTATAGCTAATGTTCCTTGTGGTCAACCCTAACCTGAAGTCACATGTGGAAGGGGATTGTGGGGTTTGTAGTTCCAGGATAGCTAAGTCAATGCAGCACAAAAACATTATTCTGTGTGATTTTAGGTAAATTTCTTAAACTTTCTGAGCATTTTTTTCTTATCTATACAGGAATCATAATAATAGTACTTACTCTGCAGCATTATTTTAGGATTAAGTGATGTGCTTTATGTAAAGCATCTGGTACAGTGCTTAGCATGTGCTAAGAGCTCAAAAAATTAGTTCTTTATGTTTTTACATCTATATTCTCTTGTTAGGTGCTGCATATGCCCTCCCATGACTGCTCCATCAATCTATGTTTACCTTTGCACTTGGGATTCTTTCTTTCTTTCTTTCTTTCTTTCTTTCTTTCTTTCTTTCTTTCTTTCTGATTGTGTCAACTTTTACTAAGCAAACATTCAGGGACAGGATGTTCTGCTCTCTGAGGCTGTTCTAGAGAGGGTTGGTTCTGGATTCAGAAAGAGATTATTCACATGAAAAAGATAATTCTCTACTCTCCAGTATAGTGGCTCCTAGAGGATGAGACTTGTTCACTAACTGTCTTTACCTGGGAAGAACCATATTCTGATCTGTGCTTTGAATAAAAGCAAAACTCTTTGAATGATCCAATCTGCTCAATGCATCACACTGTCATGGCCAGGCAATACAAGATCACTCATTTCTTGCTTTTCTGGAATATGTTCATGGTGCTAATGATCTTTTTCCCTGCTTTGTCCAGTCTGGGGAGGATGTTAGTTCACTGCTGTTTGTAGCTGATCCTAATTTTAATTAGGATTTGGGTAGGACTTTAATTGATTTGGGTAGACCAGGAGGCCCAGCTCACCAGGGATGGATGACACCTAAGTTCGTTTCAGACGCTCTTCCTTTAATAGGTGGACTTTACTGTCACCCCATAAAGATAAATCTACTGCTAGCACTAACCTTTCCACAGGTCAGAACACTGAGACAGGTGGTGACCTTCAATGGCCTGGACCTCCCCATGCAGTAGTCCTGTGGTTGTCCTACCCAGGCTGGATTGTCATAGACACTTACAGTGGTAGACATCTGAATGGGCAGCAAAACTTTATTGGTAAAAATTAGTTTCAGCTGTGGAAATTGAAAAACTTGAATCTGGGGACCCAGGAGCAGCAGTGGAATAAAAGTAGGAAGGAGTCAGGGGCTATTCATCAGACCCAGTGTTCTTGTATTTGCCAGAAAAGATGTGGTGTGTAGTTGTACCATGGGCCAGGGAAGTCTAGAATTGGCCTTCACATTAATTCTACTCCTAGTTTTCAATTACATACCACAGCCAGAAGAGACAGATGAAGGCCTCTTTTAAGATTTATCTAGCAGTTCATCTTCCCTTAGACTTCTTCTTGACCATCATATCTTGGCCTATTTCCAGTCTCCATTACTTTCCCCACCTCTCCAATCTGAGTTGATAGAATTTTAGCTTACTTTGTGTGACAGTTAATTTTGTGTGTCAACTTGAGTGAGCTAAAGAATACTCAGATAGCTGGTAAAACATTACTTCTGAGTGTATCGGTGAGGCTGTTTCTGGAAGAGATTCACGTTTTAATTTGTGAACTGAGTAAAGCAGATAACCCTCCCCAACATGAGTGGGCTTCATCCAATCCTTGAGGATCCAGATAAAACAAAAAAGTGGAGGAAGAGCACATTATTTCTTCTGCTTAAGCCGAGACATTTACGTTCTCCTGCTCATGGGTATTAGTGCTTGGGCTTTTGAACCCAGATTCAGACTTATACCCTTATTCCCCTGATTCTCAGGCCTTTGGACTCAGACTGAGTTACACCACTGGCTTTCCTGGTTGTCCAGCTTGTGGATAGCAGAACATGGAGCTTCCTGACTTCCATAATTGCATAAGCCAATCTCTATAATAGACCTTCTTGTATATATCTATACATATCCTATTGGTTCTGTTTCTCTGGAGAATCCTAATACCCTTTGTATTTGTTCCATTCTTACATCTGGATCACACTGTATCTTTATTGGCCTGCTTATATTGTTCTACATTAATGTCTTTGATCTTAGTTGTAATCTACTCCAGTACAAAGACTATATATAGCCCTATAGGTCACATGCACTGTAATCTGCTGCAGTGAACCAACTAGATTATCATTCCATATCCTGTGTTGTCATTTGCACCAGTGCAACAACTATGGGTCTATGATACAGACAAATATAGACTCCAAGAACCCAGAGCCCAAAATTGTTCATCACATTGTTACTATCACTTTGGCATGTCAAGGGACAACTTCACAAATAAAAGGTTCAAAATCTGAATGCAGACTTGCAGAAGATAATGCAGTAATACAAAAAAATGCTGTTGATAATTAGATTCCTTATTTGCCTGTATCCAGAAGAACCTGTTCTTTCACTAGATCTTTTAGTTTCAAGGGCTTCAAGTAGCATCTGTGATTACTTACAGTCAGTGCTACACTGTTTAATCTGAAAGTTTAGTTCTCTTGATTATATGCATGGAACTAGTAAAGATGTTAAGGTGTAGGTAGTGTGTTCCCCTGATAACCAACCTGTGGATTAAAAGTAAAAAGTCTCTATCAATCAATTAGAGGTTTCTGGAACCAGCTGTACATACAATGCCAAGTAGTTGAACATTTGGAAACATCTGGCTAATTGACAGATTCTTGTTTTAAGCATCTAGATCTTTGATATCACATTGACTTGATTAACACAGAGGTTGCTTTCAAGATTTGGGACTCAGAAATAATCCTCACTTAATAGAAATAAGGCTGTGAGGCGCACCTGGGTGGCTCAGTCGGTTAAACATCCGACTTTAGCTCAGGTCATGATCTCACAGCTCGTGGGTTCGAGCACCGTGTAAGGCTCTGTGCTGACAGCTCAGAACCTGAAGCCTCCTTCGGATTCTGTGTCTCCCTCTCTGTCTGCCCCTCTGCCACTATCATTCTGTCTCTCTCTCTCAAAAATAAACAAACATTAAAAAAATTTTAAAAAAGAAGGCTGTGAATGGATATGATCTATATACAAATTTAAAAGTTTTGAAGTTAAAGAAGAATTTTCCCTTTAGCCAAAATCAGATTTTAGATTCCTTAAAATATTTCTAGGGAAATGGAGGATTCATTTTAAGAAAACCTGACCTAAGATAACACAGGAGTTAAACCAGATGCCCTTGGGTATGGCAATGACTATAGAGAGAATACCAAAGGCATGATCCATGAAAGAAAGAATTGATGAACTATACTTCATTAAAAGTAAAATTTTTGCTCCTCAGCAGACAATCTCAAGAGAATGCAAAGACAAGCCATAGAGTGGGAGAAAATATTTGCCAAGGACATTTCTGATACAATAAGCTTTTAAAACCCAACAATAAGAAAACAACCTGAACAGACCCCTCACTGAGCCTCACCAAAGAAGATAAGCAGGTGGTGAATCAACATTTGAGAAGTTGTTTACATGTTCATAGGTCATTAGGTAATTACAAACTAAAACAGTGAGATACCACTATGCACCTATTAGAATAGCCAAAAAAACCTGGAACATTGACTGTACTACCTGCTGGCAAGGACAAAAAAAAAAAAAAAAATCACCTTAGAAACTCTCTTCCTTCCTAGTCCAGGTCCCTTATCAGTGACGGAGGGAAACTCTGCCAAGGGAGTTCTTCCAGGAAAGAATGAATGGCTAGGTAATCCTTACAGAACCTTCGATTAATGACGCACAAAACTCGCCTGCCTTTGCTCCCAAACCTCCTCCTCCTCTGCTGTCCGAGAGCAGTGCAGTTATTTCAGGCAGTGGGGCTCCACGCATCTATTCTTCCTCTTCTTTGCCTTTCATTTCCAGCCAGTGAGTAAGCGCTTTCTCTGGAGTCAACTTAGAGGTATATTCCTACATATCTTTTGCCTCTCCTCCTGAGATTTAAGTTCATATCAGACCCCCTTTATTCTCCAGAGTAAGTGTTCAACTTTTTTTCTTAGTTTATTTATTTGTTTTGAGGGAGAAAGAGAAAAAAAAAAGAGAGAGAGAGAGAGAGACAGAGAATGCCAAGCAGGCTCCACACTGTCAGTGCAGAGCCTGATGCGGGGCTTGAACTCACAAACTGTGAAATCATGACCTGAGCCTAAACCAAGACTTGGACGCTCAAGTGACTGAGCCACCCAGGTACCCCTCACCTTCTTTTTAATTATAAGAATTATTCATGTTTTTTTGGGTAACAAATTCATTAAAATTTTTTTTTAATACTTATTTATTTTTGAGAGGGAGAGAGACAGAGCGTGAGTGGAGAAGGGGCAGAGAGGGAGGGAGACACAGAGTCCGAAGCAGGCCCCAGGCTCTGAGCCGACAGCACTGAGCCCAATGTGGGGCTCCAACCCACGAACCTGAGATCATGACCTGAGCCGAAGTCTGATGCTTAACTGACTGAGTGACCCAGGTGCCTCTTGGGTAACAAATTCAAATAAAAAAATTGACTAAGATAAAAATTGAAGCTTTCCTTTAATCTCACTGCCCAACTGTTGTTAACTGGACGGTGGTTATTTCCTGATTTCATTATGCTTATATAACATATTTATATTACCTCCATGTATCAATGTGCTATATTCATATCAATATATACATCATGATCACAAATGAGCTAGTGTTTATTGTGGAATTACTATGAGCCAGCAGTGTGTTGTGCAACATACATAAATTTTCATACGCAATCCCTGTTGTACACTCTGGTAAGCGATTTAATAAGAATTCTAACCTCTGACTAACTCCAGAGCCTCAAACTTTGCTCTTACTATGCACAAAAAATATTCTATAAAAAAATGAAATAAAATCGTGATGACATTATACTCGTTTTTCTATTTCCCTCTTCTTAATAGCCATATCTGTTACATGGATGAATAATTATTCAGTTAAAATATCCCCTATTGATTGACATTTAAGTGATTTCCTCTTTTTTCTGTATTACAAAAAATGCAATAAATATTTTCATATGCTAGAATTGTTGCTGTTGAGTAAGTTCCTTAGAAGTAAAATTGCAGTAAGTTCTTAATTTGTTTGCCCACCTCTACTTTCTGCTCCCTCAAATATCTCTTTTTCATGCCATCCAGATTTATCACTACTTCACTGCTCTTGGCTCCCTCAACTTTTGGATAACTTATAAATACCTTGCCTCTTCTGGCTTTCCAAATTTTATGTACTTTCAACCCCAACTGATTGTACTCGCTTCTTTCACCCACTCAGTGCTCCAATATTAAGTGTTTCTAGTACTTCCTTAGCCTGGCATTACGTCCTCTTCCACGTTTTTTTTTCAGTATGGTTCCTTCTTACCATCAATGACTCCTTCCTTTGCAAGTTCTCCCCAGCTGGAAATTATAGCTCCTTAGCTCCAGTTTCCCAAAGCATCTGGTCCATCTCTCTGTTCGCACAGCTATCAGGTCCTACTTTGAAAAACAAAAAATAATAATGCCCAACGAGGGGCTTAAACTCACACTCCTAAGCTGAAGTGTTGCATGTTCTATGGACTGAGACAGCCAGGCACCCCCATCAGGTCCTGCTTTGTAGTAGTGCTGATCTATATATAACACATGCGTCACCACCCTCTGAAAATTCTGAAAAAGAAAAGAAAAAAAAAAGAGGAAAGAAAATCCTTTGGGCATGTTCCATATCTAATGCGTCCTATATTTCCCAAGGCATGTAGTATTGTCTTGTTCATTAAGTGGTTATTTCTTCAATTAATTTGCATTTAAATGTGAAGACTATTTTACTGTTTCCTCTAGCTTCTTTCTCTACATACTAATGACATGGAGCTATCTGAACATGCTAATTTGAGCTGTGTACCTTTCTATGAAATAAGCATTCTCCTACTTTTAAAGTGGTCTTATTGCCTTTTAATTGGTGGTTCACTAAAATTTCTACAAACCAGGCAGTGACAGGGGCGCCAGGATGGCACAGTCGGTTAAGCGTCCGACTCTCGACCTCGGCTCAGGTCGTGATGTCACGGTTTGCGAGACGGACCCCGCGTCCGGCTCTGCACTGGCAGCCTGGAGCCTGCTTGGGATTCTCTTTCTCTCCTTTTCTCTCTGCCCCTCCCCTGCTCACTCTTTTTTTCTCTCTCTCAAAATAAGAAAATAAGACATTTTAAAAAATAAATAAAAACTGAAATATTTTGGCTGATGAGATCACAAACCTTTCACGTAGGTGTTTGTAGAAAATGGCCCAGTTTCTAATTCCTGACCTTAGCCAGCCATAGCCATGCCTCTCCCTGCACTGCTCCAGGAGATTGGACTGAGGATCAACCCCTGATCTATGGACAGGCAGTCTTGATGCCGGTCAGTATACTGGGGTCTATTTTCAGCAACAAAACATAAAGTAAGCCATGCAGATTCTCCTTCAGGATTTGGAATTGAGAACTGTGAATCTGTGATGTTATTTGGAAAGCAAAAAGTTCTGTGGGAATGCCTCAGTGCCCAGCATTATCAGAATGCATAAAAGATGGACAGTGGAGTCATGTATTAGAGGTTGGTCCCTAAAGACAGTTGGTATTACAGGCTGTCAAACCTACCCTTGAAAATCCCTTAAAATGGTGCCACTTTGGGACCAGCATACTGTTTCTTGGTAAGCTCAACATAGCATGATTTTTCTATAGCTTTGGAACAGATTATTCCTTTTTCAGTAGAGCACCAGATGAAGTAGTTGGCTTGCATTTAGGGGCCCTGTTTTACTGAAAATATGTACCTTTCAATGATAGAATTACGCTTCGCACAGTGAGATCCTCACAGTATGTGAGACACTTGGAGACTGAAGCTGACTGAGGGAACAGCAGTTTTAGGACACACGTCTTTTGCTCACTTCTGCGAGTATGTGGGCAGCATTGCGAGATGAATATGCATCAGCTAAATCCATGCATAATTTGGCTCCAGGGTAGAGAACAGGGGAGGAGTCCTACAGAGGGAGGAAGTGGAGGAGTTTTGCAGAGAGGAGGTGGGTTGTCTTGAGGTAAAAGCTGTGAAGCCCCTGAGGGAGACACAGGAGAACAGGTAGCCCCTCAGGCTGGCGTCCATTGGGAACAGTCCTGTCTTCTGCTGTAGTCCTTGCCTATCCTTACAGTAAACGCCCTTCCTCGAGATGACCTAATTGGGTCTCTGTTCACTACAACTGAGATTATCCTGACTAGTCAGTGCAATGACAAAGACACTGCTTCTTGATTTCCCCTGAAGTTTGTATCCATGAACATGTCTCTGAGTAGTAAGAACAGAAAAACATCTATGGAAAATGTTTACCACTGTGTACTTTCCAGAGAAATTCTATATTGGCATTTCTGGAGTTAGTACAATTAGTGTTTGGATCAAGGAGTGTTACCTGACTAATATTGCTCTTTCTTTCTTTCTTTCTTTCCCTTTCTTTCTTTTTCTTTCTTTCTTTCTTTCTTTTTTTCTTTCTTTCTTTCTTTCTCCCTTTCTTTCTTTCCCTCTTTCTTTCTTTCCCTCTTTCTTTCTTTCCCTCTTTCTTCCTTTCTTTCTTTCCCTTTCTTTCTCTTTCTTTCTTTCTTTCTTTCTTTCTTTCTTTCTTTCTTTCTTTCGTGCATAGCATATCTAATGTGTTTTATAGCCACCCAAAGTTACCTTTCAAGGTAATTCAGACCAATTTCAGTATTTTCAGCCGTAGATAAATCATATTTTCTGCCCCCTCTTGTATATCACAGCAAAACAACTTTTACAGTGAAATAAAATGCTTTTTTTTCCTTTCCACAGAAAGAACATGCATAATTTCAAATGGTCATCTAGATGATAGTCAGCTCTGAATAGATCCTGTTCCCTCCTTTTTGTGAGAAGCTTGTACAGTGAACATTCTGGGATTTAGTCAGCAAACAGTAGTGCAGAATTAGCTTAGAAAAATACCCCTCTCTAACACGTCTGCTCTTCAGACAGACATTGTGCACTGCAAGGCAACGTCAGACTTCAGAAGGAAAAACAGGCTGCCAGGGAAGGGATGGCAAATGGCAAATCTGGACTGCCTTGTGCAACATCTGTCGGGTGTCCACGAAGTACCGGGTGGCGTGCAACCTGGATTACACTCATCACCTGAGGTGCCAGGTACCCCACCAGTGGGAAATGGCTTCCAGATCTACTGGGCTGGTGCCAAGAGGAACACAGAACATTCTTGGAGCAAGAGAAGGAAAATAGTTTTGGATGTGCTTGGCAAGAAAAAAGATCTTTGTGCCAACTTTAGTTTTCGTTCTTCTCCTTAGGGAACATTGGTCTTATGATCTGGGCTGAAATTGTTTTTCTTCACGTACCAAAAGCTTAGATTGGAAGTCACACACACACGCACTCAGATGTTATCTGAGAACTCTAACTGGCACACACCGCTTCATTTTCGAAGAATAAAAAAGGATCCTTCTCTCTGAGGTACTTTACAGTAGAAACATGCCATCAACCATAATAGCCTCTTTTGTTGCAATATCTCTTTCCTCCAAACCAATAACTTCTGTTTCCCATGAATGCACTTGTCTCCTCTTGCCTAAAATGAAAGCCGACCCATCTTTGCTCTCCACTGATCAGAGTCATCGCACTGGCTTCTCATCTTCGTTCAGACAGATTCCGTTGACGATTCTGGCAAAGCTATTTTGTTCAGGAAACCAGAATCCAAAAGTGTCTCTAGAATATTCACAGATGGGGTTTGACCAATGAGTGAGGAAGCCAGACTTTATCAAGGCTAATTAGAATTTGCATACATGATTTCTAATAAGAAAACTAGTCAGAAGACAGAGAAACGGAAGGAAGTGAAATCTTTACTGACATGTAACGATAGTAAAATCTCACAGCGTGCCAGTTTTATGGTGTTTTATGTAGGTTTTCTCATTATTCCTCAAGAGTTGCCTAAAAGGAAGAAATTACTATGTATTTTCCTGGCCCAGATATTGTGTAATCTGCCTATAATTAATTTACTTAGTAAGAATAAAAATTTGTGTGGCTCCAAGTTTGAAGACTCCCCGATCTACTCTACTGCCTCAGTAGAGTGTTAATTGTTCTTTCATTAACAAGTTATTGAGTGTCCATTCTGTTCAGGCATTTGTCCAGTACTGGGGAGATGGTGGTGAAGCAGTTTGCATTTTCTTCTCAAAGTGAAAAAGGCCCTGGGAGGGAATCAAATCAAATCTAATCTCATCTAATCTAACCTAGCCTAACCCAGGGGGGAATCAAATCTCCTAAGCTTTGAAAACACATTAACCAAACAGTTAAAACATGGGCTCTGAATCTGGGTGTAAATCAGGGTTCTGCATTTTCTAGTGGAGGTCTGTTCTCTCCCTCAGTAAAACGTGGTTTGTAATAATAGTACTTTACCCACAGGTTTTTTTGTTTGTTTTTGTTTTTGTTTTTGTTTTTCAAGACCCAGGAAGATAGTGCACAGAGTGCTTAGTATATCCTTTTGCACAGAAGAAAACCTTCATAAAAGGTTGTTGTTGATTGGGATAGGGATGATGATGAGAGATTCTGGACAATTATTACAACAATAAAAGGGCAACCTTTTCATTCAGAGAGAGGAGTATCTGAGGCAAAACAGGTGATGCTTAAGTTTAGAATTCAGGGCTCTATCATAAGGGAGATGTACCTTGTCTTAAAGAGATTCTTAAAAATGGGTCAAACTAGATCGCCAGTTAGGCTGAAGAGTTTTCAGGTTGGAGGCCACAATCGTATGAACCCCTTTTCTTGGCTCATCTCTGCAAGTCCTTGGCCAGGTACGTGACTTCTGCAGAGAGGTATGGGGTCAGTGTGGAGATCTCACACTGGTGTGTGGAGCACCAGAGGTAGAGAACTGGCATTCACCGTGGGAGAGGGGGCTTTTCTTTGACTCATGGGTGCCCTTCTTCCCCGCCAAAGGATGTGAACCACTCTTGTTACAGAGCCTGGCAGCCCATCCATGAGATGCTAGATGGGGAAGAAGACCATATAATGAGCACTTATGTTTGAGTTGTGATCTAGAGAAGGTTTAGATGTGTTGGCTCAATGGATGGATATAAATCTGCATATTCAGATTGTCTGGCTAGGTAATCATGTTCACATTTACACAGGTTGTTACAAATTCCCAAACTTTAAAAGACTGGATGGGCTTGACACTCTCTGCTGGCATAGCTCATAGATCCTGCCCATTGTCGTCTAGAGCAGCACAATCTGGCAGCTTCTAAAGTTGCTAATTAATAAATACTTAGGTGTTAGAGATGAGACTTTTTCTTGTCACTTACCTTCATAAGTGAGTTATAGGCTTAGGACAGATTCTCCTTCCTTGCAGACTGCTAACATCTCTGTTCAAGGACACCAGGAGATCGCAAGGAAAACATTTAACCTCCCTGTGCCTGAGTCTCCTCAACTATGAAATGGAAATAGTCACATCTGTCCAGATACTCATGTGAGACTGTATTAAAATAATAGATGTGAACCCTCCAGTTAGAATGAATGTCTCTAAATTTTTGGAGCAGTCATGGCACAATTCACTTTTTCTCTGTATGATAGTTTTTTTTTTTTCCTTAAAAAAAAAAAAAAAATCCCTCTGTCTTGCCTTCTTTGCCAGACCACAAGCAACATTAGTTTAAGGTTAGATGTCTCTTCCGTCTCTATACCTTCCTTCCATAGCTCTGCATGATCTTTAATTCTGTTTTTTTTTCCCTTTAATAAAAATTTGAGGGGCGCCTGGGTGGCTCAGTTGGTTAAGCATTTGACTTTGGCTCAGGTCATGATCTCATGGTCTGTGAGTTCGAGCCCCGGATCGGGCTCTGTGCTGACAACTCAGAGCCTGGAGTCTGCTTCAGATTCTGTGTCTCCCTCTCTCTCTGACCCTCCCCCATTCATGCTCTGTCTCTCTCTGTCTCAAAAATAAATAAAAAACATTAAAAAATTAAAAAAAAATTTTTGAATAATTTCTATGTGCCCATTTCTGTGTAGCTGGAAACCTTGCTCTCTTTTCGATTTCATCTCCTTCCTTGGCTGCTCCAAGATCAGACTCAAGGTGGCTAATTAAAGGGAATAGTGCTGGTTTCACATGGCTGGTATATTGTTGTTATTTTACTTCTTAATTAAAAAAATATATTTATTTTAGAGAGAGAATGCGAGTGCAGGAGAGGGGTAGAGGGAGAGAAAGGGAATCCCAAGCAGGCTGCACTCTCAGCGTGGAGTCCGACACAGGGCTCTATCCCACAACCCTGGGATCATGGCCTGAGCCAAAATCAAGAGACGCTCAGCTAACTGAACCACCCAGGTGCCCCTTGTTGTCTTTAATAAACTTTTGATTTTAAAAGTTTTCAATTTAAAGAAAAGTTATAAAGATGGTACAGAGAGTTTTCATCTACCCCTCACCCAGTCTTCCCTAATGTTAATGCCTTACATTACCATATAGTACATTCTTCACAACTAAGACACCGATATAGTTACACTGCTATCAACCAAACTCCACACTTTATTCAGACTCCACGTGTTTTCTTACTAACATCCTTTTTCTGTTCTAGGTTCCCATCCAAGATGCCACTTACCTTTTGTTGATTTACCTTCTCTGGTCTGTGAAATCTTCTTTGTACTTCCTTACTACTCATTACCTTAAAAATTTTAAGAAGCACTGGTCACTTATTTTGTACAATGCCCCTTAATTTGGGTTTGTGTGATATTTTCTTATCCGATTTGAGGGTATGAGTTTTGGAAAAGACCACAGTAGTGAAGTGTCCTCATTATATCATCTCAGTGTATATGCTATGAACATGACATTTACTGGAGATGTTAATCTTTTTTTTAATGTTTATTTATTTATTTTGAGAGAGAGAGAGAGAGAGATAGAGAGCGAGTAGAGTTGGGGCAGAGAGAGAAGGAGGCAGAATCCCAAGCATGTTCTGTGCTGTCAGCACAGAGACCGATGCGGGGCTCAAACCCATGAACAGAGATCATGGCCTGAGTCGAAATCAAGGGTCGGTCACTGAGCTGACTGAGCCACCCGGTTGTCCCCGATGTTAATCTTGATTATATGGCCAATGTAACGTTCAGCAGATTCTGCATTGTAAAATTGTTTTTCTTCCCTTTTCCTTATACTGTTCTTTGAAAGTAAGTCACTAAGTCCAGTCTGTATTCAAAAAGGTGGGTGAGAGGGGCTCTGGTCATGATGTTGTAGTTCATGAGTTCGAGTCCCACATCAGGTGAGCACAAGCCCTGCTTTGGGTGAGCTTGTGCCCCGCTTCCGGTGAGCCCCCCCTTCTCAAAAAACAAAAAAAAAAAGGTGGGTGAGGGGAGAGCTAAGCTTTACCTTGGGTACTTGCATAAATTATTTGGAATTTCTCTGTAAAAAAGAGTTTTTTTCCACCTTTATGTATCTATTTATCACTCACATATATTCATTCATTTATTTAAATCTGTGGCCTCATGTATATTTATTTTTTCATCCTTTGTATTATAATATGATAGTATGTTTATTATTTATTATTTATTTTGTTGCTTAATTGGTTTCACCTTTGGGCACTGGCATCTTGTTCAGATTGATGCTTGTGTGTTTGGCAAGCCCCCAACCTTTTGATTTTTGAGTATTTCTTTATTTTTACACACTAAAAGATGTTTTAAGATCACCTTGTATTTTCCTACCCTGGCCTGATAATTAGCATTTTCTTCAAGGAGCTGTGATTCCTCTTATTGGGGAATAGTATCAGAAACCAGAATCTGGGTGCTACTGGGGTATCATGGATTTTAAGCCCCTCACTGGTTGGTATAATTTTAATGCAGCATTGAATTCTCTGTATTTTGGAAGATTCACAGTTGTCTCTTCTCCCTCGGAACATGCTTGTGGGTTCCTCAGAGGTCCCTCCCCTGGAGTTAACCAATAATGGTTACGTTATTGTCATTTGGGACCACTGATGACTAATGATTTTTAAATGCGGCATGATAATGAAAGCCGTATTCTAGAAACATCACTTGCATACCGATTTGGGGGATAAAATGGAGTAGAGAGTGGAATAGCCAGGCCTGTTAGGAAATTAATGTTCTAAGTTTAGGGCTATAAAAAAAGAAATCTGGACAGGATGATTATTTTAAAAGCCAAAAGAAGGGAGACGGACATAAGAAATATTTATTAAAACTGTTGAAGATCTGGGTATTCTCAGGAACTTCTTGCCATTGCTGTATACTTCAAGGATCTTCCTAAATCCAGTTCTGGTGTTACTGCAATATAGAAGCTGGGACAGCTTCTAACCCCAGTCAGACTCTCAGGCGTTTTACAATAGGAGATTCACAACATGGTTCCATAGCCTGGATCTCTTGGGTTCGAGTCTCAGGACTGGGTTATTCTCAGATTCTCCATTAAAAATTTTTTTTTAATGTTTGTTTATTTTTGAAAGAGAGAGAGAGAGAGACAGGGCATGAGCAGGAGAGGAGCAGAGAGAGGGAGACACAGAATCTGAAGCAGGCTCTAGGCTCTGAGCTGTCAGCACAGAGCCTGACACGGTGCTTGAAATCACGAACTGTGACATCATGACCTGAGCCCAAGTCGGACGCTTAACCGACAGAGCTACCCAGGTTTCCCACAGCTTCTCCATGTTAGTATTATTGGACGTTTTGCGATTTCCCTCTAGGCAGTAGGTAAATTTAGGCAGGCAGTGTGACTTGACACCAAATGATGGTTCGAAATTGCTCTTGTAATATTGATCCTCTATTTGACCATTTCCTGTTTCTTCTAAGAGGGAGGATGAAGAAAAGTACTGGAATAAGATATTTATGATTTTGTAACGGTGAGAATGTGCCATGTGAGAGCTTATGGGTCTTAGATAGCTCTTTATGAGAGATGAGTTTGTAGCTCTGTAGCCCCAGAAGGCAATTTTTTTTTTTTTTTTTTACTGAATGATATGGAGGACTCTAAATGGCTAGGTAGGAAGTTGGTATTTGGTCTTCTCAGAATGCTACCCAAATGCAGTCCACAGGACAGCAGTAGGGGCATCACCTGGGAGTTTGTTGGAGGTGCCAAGTACCTGATACCATCCACTGAATAAGAATTGAATCTCTATTTTAATAAGATACCCAGATTATCCATATGCACATTAAAGTTTGAGATGCAGTGGTCTAGACTGCTGGTCCACTAACTCAGCTGTGCATGAGAGTTATCTGGAGAGTTATATAAAATACTGAAGCTTGGGTCCGATGCCAAAGATTCTGACACAATTGGTATTGAATGTGATCTGAGTATTTAAATTTTTAGAACTTCGCATTATGCAGCAAAATTTGAGAATCACTATTGTAAGCCAGTGGTTCTCAGTTCTATTTGGACATTATAATCACTTAAGATGCTTAAACAAAAAAAGATGGGTGGCTCCCATCATTTGTTGGAGAAAGTCTTTGAGAGGATGTTGACCTGTGAGCTGGATGTGGGCAATGGGCAGGGCTCCTTACCCCCTGCTCATCCTTGGAATGTACTGTCCCGTGTTTCCCCCATAAAAGTCATTTTTAAGGATTTAAAGTTTTGAGAGAGCACTGTGTTGTTGAGATCATCTGGATGATATATATGACCGAAACTTGTTAAGTTTCTGTATAAATGTTTGAGATTCTGGCAGGTGGATGTGGAGATCTCCTTGTCTTGTAGATGCCAGAGGCCAGCCTCATGTGTTAATCTCCTTGCTTATCAAACCTGCCACCTACCAATCTATAATTGTCTCCCTCTATCTTCAGTCTGTCCTTGTCCTCTATGTACGGGGGCCAACAATTAGTAAGCCAGTGGGTATAGCAGATAAATGGGTCTTGGGAGAAAGGTATCCTCAGGGGAAATTCGCAGCTGGCCTTCAGCTTCAATGTGGGGAGAGGTGGTTTGTGTGTTAGATGCGTGTGGACCACTGTGTGAGGACGGGGATGCCCTGAAAACATCAGCTGGTCTAATGTGCTTGTTTGAGGAACTGCACACAGAACATTGAGGCAAAGAAGGGAAAAAAAGTGGCTGCCACGGTGGGCTTCTCCCATGCGCAGTTCAGCCGGCCACTGTGCCCAATGAGAAGATGAAGCTTGAGTTAACATTGGAAGAAGAACACTGGAAGAAGAGTTGATGTTAAAGAAGAATGTGCGTGTGTCTACTACTGGACTAGCCTTGGAGCTAGCAGGTAAGGTGGGAGAAGAAGATAATAAGTTGGAGACCTTAACATGCCATTTTACAAAGTTAGAAGAGCAGATAATGCAGGCGCTTAAGGTCCAATTGCTTGTGAAAAGCCTGATTGAGACAATAGGAGGCAGATTCCCTGGGAAATTGAGAAGAACAAAGGGAAGAATGGTACACCAATTGACAATGGAATGAGTGAAGTGCCCCACGCCATCCAACCTCTAATACAAAAGAAAATTTTAAATAGAAATTACCCTGGACTCCTGATAATGGAGAAATACACCCCAAAACTGAGAGGAAAACTTGCATTTTTTTCCTCTGTCCCTTCAAGACCTAAATCTTATTATGTTTTTGGAATGTAAACACTCCACAACATAATTGAAACACTGCCCATGATTGCCTGAAAGGAAGAGAAAAAAGGAAAGTGACTTAAAATACAGGTCTCTATAGAAGCTCCCTTGCCTGAAACCTCGTCCCTATAGTTTATGTAAGATTATTTGTCAAAGGCAAACAGAAACCTTAAAAGTCTTCTCCACAAATGCTATTAAAAAGCCTTAGCCATTTGAGTGGGTGAGTTTGTTCTGTTTGCCAGAGACACGATTTGGATTCAACTGTTATGTATAAATGAGTGAGTTTTTATACAGTTGTACCTGATTCATGGCTCTGATTTTGGGATGAAAGTTATCAGCTCTCTGTTTAGGTCTGTTTGTGTGTTGATGTATGTGGACAGGATATATGTTACATATAGGGTGTTTTTCTACCTCCAGATGGTACTGTCAAAATTAATTGGTGAAAGAGCTCTATTTAATTGGCTTAACGAAAAATAAGCCTTAATATCAATATCATACTTATATAAAGCTGAAATGTAATTTTCCTTCTGGGCCAGAAAGACAAAATGTTATTGGATTATTGGTCTACTTTTGATAAGATCGTGAAGGCTTTTATTTGCCTTTTAAGTAATCTGCCTGGGAAATAAAGATTCTGTGTTTTATCAAAATAACTTCCTGTGCATCATGTTGTCTTTATCAGGTCTTTCATTACTTAAGAAAACTGAGTTCTTTATTAAAAGAGTAAAGTTTTCTTTTCCACTTCTTTCTTTCTTTCTTTCTTTCTTTCTTTCTTTCTTTCTTTCTTTCTTTCAATTATGTGACTTTCTGTATTGGCTATGAAGTATTTAATTGTCACTTTGGCTAAATGGATAACTAAATACTGCTTCCCAGTGACTTATGATCCTATTCAATCAAGTGTTTTAAAATGTTTTGGCTTTTTTTTTTTTTTTTTTTACAAAATTTCCCCAAATAAATGAAATATTTTTTTTCAAATGTTTATTTACTTTTGAGAGAGAGAGAGAAAAACAGTGCGAGTGTGGAGGGGCAGAGAGAGAGACACACACACAGAATGTGAAGCAGGCTCCAGGCTCTGAGCCGTCAGCACTGAGCCGGATGCCGGGTTCAGACTCACAAACCGTGAGATCATGACCTGAGCAGAAGTTGGACGCTTAACAAACGGAGCCATCCAGTCTCCCCTTAAATGAAGTTTTTTTGAACTTGAGCTAACTTTGGGATTTTCCAGAGTCCTTGGAGCATTTCAAAAGTTTATTGTCTTTGCATACAGAAAATGGTATTAAACTCAACTTACCTGACATGTTAAATTACATGGGAAGCATTGTCAAACAAGAAGTGATACTAATCTTTCTTAGGTTATATTTGTATAAATGTGAGCATTCCAGAAATTGTATGAAGTTCCTAAAAATTTGATATGTCCTGATATAATATGATTTGTCATAATTCTAGTTATTCTTTTAAAATGGTTGTCACATAAATAACCAAATCCCCTTGTCAATTGCATTATAATAAACTCATCAGATCTCTAACCATGACCACTTTTTAAATCTTTTGTCATTCACAGACAGTTATTGTTTGACTCTGATGTTTTTGAAAAAAATGTTCCTGTAAAATGCTTCCTCTTCAAAGAGATTCATGGAAAAGACCAACAGGTACAGGCTTCTGATAACTAAGATCATACCACTGGACTGAATACGAATTTACAGAACTCTAAAGGAAAAACTAATGAGGATGATTGTAATCTTTATAACTTTCATTTCAAATATTGTTGGCTCTTTTATAGTTTGCTTTTTTAGATTTAAGAAAACCTTTTTCTCCTTTCTCTTAAACTATCAGCAATTTGCCAACACGTACCTTTGTGAACAAAGATGAAACATTTGTCTTTTCCTCTCTACCTGATCCCTCCAGAATTTGGAAGCTCTTAGTATTGTTATTTTTATGGCAATATAGTTATTTGCATAAGTTCATAAGAATCTGTTCTCCTTGTAACAAAAAAGAACTGCAACTGCCAGTGGGCTGAACTCAGAGTGTTTTGGCTGGAGATCACTCTTAAGCTTTGGCTATTAACCCTTTGCACAGACAACTGGGGTGTCCTAAAGGGATTGGCTGTATAGTGTGGACAATGGCAAGTCAAGGGATGATGTGTGACCCCATATGGGGTCAGGATACATGGAAAGACATTTGGGTTCTCCTGCAAAGCTGGAGGAAGTCCTCATGTTTTCCACATCCTGGCTCATAGATGCTGACACACCTTTAGCAACTGGATCCTTCTGTAGATAGAGCAAATTGGGTATATAGAAAGAGCAGCTGGGGCACCTGGGTGGCTCAGTCGGTTAAGCGTCCAACTCTTGATTTCGGCTCAGGTCATGATCTCATGGTTCCTGAGTTTGAGCCCCACATTGGGCTCTGTGCTGACAGTATGGAGCCTGCTTGGGATTCTCTACCTCTCCCTCTCTCTCTGTTCCTTCCCTGCTTGTGCTCGCTCACTCTCTCTCTCAAAAATAAATAACTTAAGTATTAAAAAAAAAAAAAGAAAGCAGCCACGGTAGCACCTTGGCGGGATGGCATATTGCTAAAGATGTTGGATTACTATTGAAATACAGTAAAACTTTGGTTTGGGAGCATAATTTGTTCCAGAAACACTCCTGTAATCCAAAGCACTTGTATATCAAAGCAAATTTCCCCATAAGAAACAATGGAAACTCAGATGATGTGTTCCACCCACAAAAATATTCATATGAAAATGATAGCAATTGTAACACAATATAAAATAATGAAGAAAATACAAAATATACAGAGAAATAAACAAATTAACCTGCAGTTACCTTTGAAAACCTTCATGGCTGGTGTCTGGGAGACAAGAGAGAGGAGGGTTATTGTGTAGGATGACTTTCACTATCACTAATGGATGTTGACTACTGCCCAATATCAATAAGCTCTCGTCATATACTGTATTTAGTGTAACTGGCAACAAGGCAGAATAAAGAGTGTATCTGTAGGCAGCCTGATCTAGAATGAAGCAAAGCATTCAAGCTTCCTCTTGTATGGAAAAGCAAAGGACTGTCCACAGGAGCTTTGAAGTGCCAATTATTAGTGTAATTACATGAGTGCCAGTTGTGGGCACCTTCCAACATTCTCAAAAATCACTGATTTCTGCCAAATACCATGGCCTGAGAGTGGGCATCCGAGCATGGGAGACGATCACCCACAATGCCACAGAGAGAGAGAGAGAGAGAGAGAGAGAGAGAGAAGAATCATTGGCCTAGTTGTGATCATGTGACAGTTGGCATCACATACTCTCGTATTGCAAGAAATTGCTCATTTCTCAAGTTAAAACTTATTAGAAATGTTTGCTTGTCTTGCAGAACACTCGCAGAACAAGCAATCCAAGGTTTTATTGTACAGTGACATTGTTAATGCATGTCCTGTGTGTTCTAAAAAACACCCAAGTGAACTACTAAAAAAACGTGACATCATACACCAGAGTTCCCAACCAGTGAGGAACTGGGAAATTAATTAGAGATAACCCTTGAACTACATGAGTTTGAACTGTGAAGGGCTATTTATACACATAGGTTTTCAATAAATATGGTGTAGTATGGTAAATGTCTTTTCCTTACAATTAACATTTTCTCTCTCCGTTTACTGAGAAATTGTAGAAATACATATAGTATCTAATACACATACCATGCAAAATGTATGCTACTTGACTTTATGTTATCGGTAAGGTTCTTGTTCAATAGTACACTATTAGTAGTTAAGTTTTGGGGGGGTGGTCAAAAGACTGCAGGATATCATTGCTTCTAACCCCCAAATTGTTGAAGTGTCAGTTGTATCTTGGCCCCTCCCTCTGAGTGAGGGGTCTAAATGTGCCTTGGTTTGTGTGGTCACTGCACTTGGCCTAAACTAAGCTTCCCCTTTGCCAGGCAAGACAGGCTGGCACCATTAGGGGATTAAAGAAGTTAAGTATGATGTACAGATGTTCTCGATGAAGAGACAATGATCAGGGGTAACATTTCTAAGGTCATGATGTGGGAGATTGGACAAAAGAACATGACATTGAATATAGGTTCCATCTCCCTATCATCTGTGAGCAGGAGAGTTGTTAGAAATGAAGAATGAAATATTAAAGCAGCAGACTAAATTGCTTATAAGTAAAACCACCTTCCCCCTGTGGACTAAAGTTCTATCCTAGGATTTAACACATTTAAAAAATCAACCAGTAGGTCCTGTTGTCCCATATGCCAGCATGGGGCCCCCTACTGAGACACCAATACTGAAAAGGTATAGAAATCATGGTAAACAGCCACTTCCCTGACTCTCACAGTGGACCAACGTGCTATGTATGCGCTGAGAACACTGAGTCCCATCAAGCCTGGGAAAATCACTATTTACTGGAATTTACAATGGAACATCCCACCAGAATGGATGACTCAATTTGTACCCCTGGCTGAGGGGGGCTGTTTAATCTCCACTAGGATCCCATGGTCTTGCTGCAAGCCAGTCCTGTTAAAATGAACTATACCTGGAGTGGAAGAAGCACTGCTGGAAGAAGGGAGAAAGTGGAAATTCTGGTCTTGCGTATTCACTAAGTCTGTCTCCTCACGCCTCACAATCCTACCTCTCCTAATCAACATGTGTAGCATGCGCAACATGGTCACATTTCTATAGCTGCAGTTCTATCCTCTAAAGATCAGACCACAAGTGCAAATCTTATAGAAGGAGAAGACCTTCCCATAACAGTTCCTACTATGTATCTGTCTTGCTGACTTTAGAGCTCTGCTGCATGTGGTATCTAGCCATGGCATGGGCACCTGATGCAAACACCTTCCTGCAGTGGGCCCACATGTATGCCCAGTAAAGGAATCAATCCAACTGTTGGGTATGTGGGCGGCTGAGCCACTGTAGCTTGTCAGGATTGCCATGGTGAGTATCACCATGCCAGAGGGGGTTGGAAAGCCCTAAAGCAGTACATTAAGGAAGAACAAGCTAAGGCTAGTATTCTTAATTCATTTTATATTACTAATGCTAATCCCCAAACCTGGCCTGTGGCATCCACTATCAGTAATGCAGCCCTGAGTATTCTTTTTCTGTCAACCTAACTACACAGGCAGCCATTCAAACTGCTGACTAGAAAGGTCCTAAAAATACCACCAAAGCCATAGGTGACTGTATTCAGATTTGGGATGGGTTAATGTGGCTCTCCCCAGGTTATGGACATTTGAGCATATGGGCACCCCTATGTTGGTGTTAAAAAGAAAATCAAGGGCCCAAGATGGAGTCACTTATGCCAGTCCAGATCACCAAACTGGACCTTAATACCTATTCTAATAGTGCCAACTTCCCGAGTAATGTAGTCTTAACTATTCAGTCAGGTATTTTCTGGTCAGCACCTATGAAGGAATCTGTCACATGGGCCCTTTCATCCCCCAAAGCAAGATGGAATAATCCAGCTAACAAGTCCCTCCTGCTGTCCCACTAAGGGAAGGTGACCTGCCTGCAGCAATCCTTTCTTTTGCTGATAGCTTCCTTGCTTAACCTCCTTTCTGTAGAAATCTTCCATTTCATACAGTTCCTCAGCGCTCCCGCTCCCATCTCCTCGCTAGATGGGATGCTGCCTGATGCATAGATCTTCACATTTACTGAGTCGAATTTTTGTTCTTTAATGTTGTGAACAGAAAAATCACTCTGAACAGAACCAGGAATATGAGATGTTTTTCACCACAAGTGTGTAGTCCTTCTGTCACATTAAGGGATAACGAGTGAGGATGCCTGGCTGGCTCAGTCAGTGGAGCATGCGACTCTTAATCTCGGGGTTGTAAATTCAAGCCCCACATTGGGTGTAGAGATTACTTAAAAATAAAATCTTAGAAAAAAAGGATAGCAGCTGGTTTGGCACTGAGTGGTTGTGCTTTCCAGGTATTTATTTGGTAGTCCCAGGGTGGGACCCAGTGGTTGTATGGCACAGATCTTTGGCTGTGGCTTCCACCTCAGTGGCTGGGCTGCTGTATGCTGGGTTTTCCATGAGCACAGGGGAGAATCCAATGCGTAGTAATGTAAATTATCAACCTTCCTCTCCTCGAGGCCACCTGGTCACGTTCTGTCTTCCACTTCCAAAGGTGGGCCGCCACCTTTGTCCCCTCCATTGACCTGGAAGACTGTTCCAAAAGTGGAGTAGTGGCCTTGAAGGAATTAAGTGACTTGCCAAGAGAGGAGGGATTGGAGGTGAGGACTTTGAAATTGCTGTCCTAACTGTGGAATGAGGTTCCCTTCCATTTCCGAAATGAGTAGCACAACACTGTGTAAGTACTAAATATCCTCATTACTCATACAAGAATTTTATTACTCATTTGACTCCTCTGGGTAACATGAATCCTATGACATTTGCAAATTTGGAAGGAACTGCTTTATCGATACATGTCACATTGCCTCTTGGAAGCCAGGTATCAGTCACTGCATTGCGTGACTCCCGCATCTCTACCCATTACAAATTTGAAGCCCTCCATCCCCCACGGATTTCTTCCTTCTACTCCAGAGCACTCCAGTGCATCTCTACAAGCTTGGCTTCTCCCGTTGCCGCAGTGATACGGACACTGAGCAGCCTTTTCTCCTGTCTTTGCAATCTGCTCATACTCTCCTTATAAACACGAGCTTCAGCTTTTATTTTTAGTCTTCTAATACATTCTGATAAATGTTCTCCTCCTAAGGGCTTGTCTGGAGCAAGGGTGATTGATAAACTGTTTCAAAGGAAAGAGAAAAATGTTCTCTCGAATATCTGCCATTGTGACAGATTACATAAATAATGTTCTAAGGCTAATCGGTACCAAATGGATTTTGTATTTTAAATGTTCTCTGCAGCCATCCAGGTATGAATCACATTTCTGTATCAAAATCATTAGGAGGGCTGCCTTGACTTGTAAAATCAAGCAAATAAATATGGGAAGCCAAATGGTGCTAGATATGTGTATAAGCATTATCAGAGCATGTGTCTTTAGCAAGCTCATAAATCATCACTCTGTGGGAAAAGACTTGCCTTAATAAAATAAGAGCTTTGTCCTTGGTCATCAGCATTGTCAGCTTGGAGAGGTGTTGAGTTGTCTGTCAGACAACAGCTGTTCACTTCTTGTTTGAGTTTGTTTCTCTTTGCTTATATTTCAGGACCGTTTGTGTGTGTGTGTGGCGGGGCGGGGGGAGGTATAGGTTTCTGAAGAGTGTCAGGCAAGGTGATGTTAGGTGGTACATAAGAGACTATTTGGATTTTTGACGGTGGTAGTATCTTTCCATTTTGTATTAAGTCTGCTGTGAAGTTTACTTATTTCTCCCTTTGCCTGCAAAGGGTCAGAGCAGGAACAAGTAAATAGAGAAATGAAAGAGGGATTCAAACAGAGAGGAGGGTCACCTGGGTGGGTCGGTTTGTTGAACCTCCAACTCTTGGTTTTGGCTCAGGTCAGGATCTTGTGGTTTCTGAGATGGAGCCCTACGTGGGGCTCTGCACTGACTGTGTGGAGCCTGCTTGGGACCACCCTCTCTCCTTCTCTCTGCCCCTCCTCTTCCTCTCTCTCTCCCTCTCTTAAAAGAAATAAATAAAACTTAAAAAGTCATTGTTAAAAAAAACCCCAGGAAATGAGGAAAGTGAAAAGAGAAGATCCGTTGCTAATGGAGAAGTACTGGACTTAGGGGTTGTAGCGGAAACACAAAGATTTATAGACGTGGCAGCATGTGTGTGTCTGTGTCTGTGCATGTTTAGAAGCTTCTTCCTAACCTGCCTCACCGGGGGAAACCACTGAAACCCCAGCTAGACAATTCTGCTCCTGATCCCATGTACCCACCCTTAGAATCAGGGGGAGAAGAGATTTTGGAAAGGTGAATGAAGACAGAGATGGTCTGTGATTTAAAAAAACAAAGGGTTCAGGGGCTCTCGGGTGGGTTAGTGGGTTAAGCCTCCAACTTCAGCTCAGGTCATGATCTCACAGTTTGTGAGCCCGAGCCCCACATTGGGCTCTGTGCTGACAGCTCGGAGACTGGAGCCTTCTTCGGATTCTGTGTCTCCCTCTCTCTCTGACCCTCCCCTGCTCACACTCTGTCTCTCTCTCTCTCAAAAATAAATAAACGTTACAAAAATTAAAACAAACAAACAAACAAACAAACAAACAAAAAAACCCCAAAGGTTTCAGAGATGCAAGACTAGGCAGTTAAGACTGCGGCTACAAGATTTTTAGCATAATTAGAGGTTCAAGCCTGCCCAACTCTGGAGGTGACTGTGCTAAGACCTGCGATAGGGCAACTTTGCATGTGTAAGGGAAATCACTGTATTAGAAATTACTGAATATAGGGGTGCCTGGGTGGCTTAGTCGGTTAAGCGAGTTAAGCGTCTGACTCAGGCTCAGGACATGATATCGTGGTTCATGAGTTCGAGTCCTGCGTCAGGCTCTGTGCTGACAGCTCAGAGCCTGGAGCCTGTTCTAGGTCTGTGCATCCCTCTCTTTCTGCCTCTCACCCTGCTAATGTTCTCTCTCAAAAATAAATAAAATATTTAAAAAATAAAAAAGAAAAAGAAATTACTGAATATAGATCTAATCCCCAGCTGTGTGTTTAAGTCTATGATATAAGTATCTTCCCTTTGAACTTCAGTTTTCTCTTATGTAAAAGGCAATGTTTAGATTAAAAAAAAATAGGTTTCATTGCCATTTTGTAAAAGAATAAATCCAGTATGATGGGGTTTTTGTTGTACATGTGGTTACATGTTTTAAATTACCTTCTGTTCATGGTGGGTGAAATTGGTTTTCTATTTGCCTTGAGGTAAGCTTATTTAAGTTAAAATGGTTGTACTTGGACAAAGTCAATAATTATAGTAGGAGTTGATGGTTTCATGACATTTTTTTTCCTGTCAGGCTTTACATATATTTAATTGTCATTTGATTTTTAGGATCTGCATACAATAATATATTCTCAGTTGACAGATGAGGACCCTGAGACAGAAGTAAAATATCTTAATATCCCATAATTCTTAAGTAAAGGAAGTCAAAGATAGGATCCAGGTACTTGGGCTCCAAAGTCAATGTTCCTCTATTATAACAATGTTACTCTCCTCCATTAGCCATTACTGTACTAGCTGTTACATATCAATACAAAAAGAATTATATTGCAAAAGCAGGGATGTTTCTTATTTAAAACTTTGTCTAATAAATAAGGTAGCTGCTAAAAAATTGCTGTCATAGATAAATCAGTGAACTTTCTTTCTATATCATAATCAGTAGTATCTTTCTAAAGCTTGAAATCTATCACGTTATTCCTCTGGTTGAACTTTTTTAGTGACTTTCTTTTAAGGTTGCCAAATTAAGCAAATAAAATATAAAGGGTCTCTAGTTAAATTTGGATTTCAAATAAACAATGAATTTTTTAGTGTAAGCATGTTCCAGGCAATATTCAGAACAAACATACTAAAAATGACTCATGATTTATTTTAAATCAGATTTAGTTGGGTTCTTGATTATGTCTGGATACCTTACTCTCCATAGCCCTCAGAATAAAGTCCAAAATCTTCAATTTGCTTTAGAGTCTGTAACCTGCTTACAGATGACTTCTCCAACCCCATATTAGACCATTCTCCACCAAAAAACCAAAAAAACAAAAAAACAAAAAAAGCAAAAGAGCGTTGAGATTTTGCTCTGAAGACCTTTTGATTTTGTTACTCTCTAAGCCTCAATGAACTTCTTGGTAAAATGGGGCAAATGATGGTTACTTTTGGAAGAATGTTGCTTTGTAACTTTTAAAACATTTAACTTGAGCCAGATAATTAGAAGTTGTTGCTAGTCTTTGTGTCATTTGTCTGCCTACCTGCCTGTTGGTTTTTCTTTTCTATCACATACATGTACACATCCACCCTGGGATATTTGAGTGAAACCACCTGTGCTTTCCATGGATCAAACACTGGCTCAAAGCAACCATACTTGAGCATTAGGGAAGCCAGCCTCCTCTGTCATGGTTTGATAATAACTATGTTACTATTTCAGGGTGTAGCAATACTCACTAACCCTAGTGGAACAGGTTACATAGTTCTAATTTTACCCCAAGTGGTATCAAATGAACTGGATTGTTTTTTGTGATTCTTGCTGCCCTGTGGATTTTGTAGGCCTAGGAAGGATGACAGTGTATCTGGTGGGGTTATTAAGCACTCTTCCTACATCTCAATGTGTCTGGTAGACTTTCCAAACCTGCTGAATATCAAGTGTGTGAAGTTCTGTGATTAAATTCCTCACCTGGGAAAATATATGTGCCTAACAATGTTAGCAATGATTGGTTCTTAATAATGAAAATTTGGAAATAGCACCAATATCTATAATGAGAGTTAGTGGTTGTACTTCACTGCATTTACTATTAAAGAGTGTCAGTAGATGCTTGCTCTAATAAAACTGTATTCTGAGCAGCCCCTGACTCTACCTGAATGCCCAGAAGACTGAGTGAATTCACTTCTGGAGGCATATCTGAAGTCCATCTATTGCATTCTGGGAAATTCTCAGTTATAGCATGTATGTACAGTGGAGTACTTGTAGCTACAAAAAAATGATAACGTAGATATAAATGTATGCCATGAAAAGCTATCTACTGCCAACTGTATAGTAGGAAAAAAAGGTTGCAATTGAGTATGTGTAGTTTATACAACTTCAATATAAGTGCACATCTAAAATACCTGAAGGGAGAACCATCAGTATTGTATTCCTAAGTGATACGATTATTATTATTATTACTAAGCGATGGGATTACTTATTATTACTAAGTGATAGGATTCTATTTTAGATCTTTTTTAAATTATATATATTTTTAATTTAAAAAATGGTTACCATGAGTAGGTAGAACTTTCCCAAGATGATAATCCTATACATTTTAAAACAGGAGTGGGGCCCATCTGTTGTTGGTGTTGAGTTTACCCCCACACCACATCCTGCTTTTTCCAATGTGTGTACTTTTCTGCAAGGGGGCCATGATCACTCCAGGCCAGTTCTTGTTAATTCCACTCCTCTGATTCAGGTTGATTCTGGAAGATGATAAGATAATAAGAACACATCAACTTTTCAGGCCACGGGAATTGGTTCAAGTTTGGGAGTCTGACTCCATTTGGAACATGGAATTGGGAGCTAAGTAGTAGTTTCTGGAAAAGTTTTCTTGGTGTTATTTTTTTATTGTTTATTTATTTTTGAGAGAGAGAGAGCAAGCAGGGGAGGGGCAGAGAGAAGGAGACAGAGGACCCCAAGTGGGCTCTGTGGTGATGACAGCAGAGAGCCCGATGCAGGGCCTGAACCCATGAACCATGAGATCATGACCTGAGCCTGTCAGACATTTAACCGACTGAGTCACCCAAGCACCCCAGTTTTCTTGGTTTTAAAATAGAGATTTAGGGAGGGGATTATTTCTTCTTTCTCTGGATTTTTTGTTTCCTGTTGTTGATGTACCTTTTTGCCTGAACATTGAACCAGAACCAAGAGAATTAAAAATAAATGGCGTCAGAGTCCCTAAATTAAGCATTCCAGAATCTTATTTACTGTTTCCCAAGCAAATACTTTTCCTAGACCTCAGTGAACAGTCTGATTTTCTCGTCACTGAAAGCATTTCAATGGATCCGTCTACTTGGTTAATCCCACGTCATCTATATATCAGATATATATAGTACACATACACATGTGTGCCATTTTAACGTAGATGTGAGATACTTTGTGACATTTTTTTTAAATCTCAGTGCTATCGAATTATGTATGCCACATAGGAATTTAAAAAGTATCATTGCCACATTTAAAAAAGTAAAAATAAACGTGGGGAATTAATTTTGATAATGAATTTTTAACAATATATCTAAAATATTTTTAACATTTCATCAGTGTGAAATTATTAGCGACTTGTATATTATTTTTTATACTAAATCTTTGAAGTGTGATGTGTATTTTGTACTCATGGAACATCTTCATTTGGGTAAGTATGTGTGAGTCCTCCATAGCTGTCGGTGGCTAGCATGATTAACCATCGTGGGTTTATCTCCATGCTGACAGATTCTAAATGCTAGCAGCATAGGGGAATTTGGAAGGTTACTCAAAATGCATCTTAGGTCCACTTCAGACCCACTGAATCAGAGTCTGCACTTCAACAAAAATCCTAGGTGAATTTTTTTTTTTTTTTTTTTTTGTCCATTACAATTTGAAGAGCTACTGTTTTTATTGTTCTCACTTATTTTGGTGTTTGCAGAAGTGAACCATTCATACCTATTTTCTAAGCTATATGGCCGGTTTGTGGCAGATGGGAGGTACAGTTAAATTATATTGCAGACAAATTCTTCAGTGTGGGCCCTGTGGGGCTCCTCCAAGAATGGCATAGACTCGTCAGGCTGTGTAGGCCTGATGCTAGTCCTGAAATGGGTGCTACAATCCTAATAGTCCTATAGCAGGTTCATTGTAAATCTCATGTGAATGGCACAGCTGTAATGTGTTGACATCTTCATAATCAACAGATTTATTTTTATGGTCTGGTTTTGCATAAGATATATCTGATAAGGGATTGTTGGTAAAATATTTACAGATTTTAAAATTTTCCTTTGGAAAGATAGGCTAGGAACTGAATTGAACAATAGAAGGTCTTCATTAGGCCTAAATCCATGCCAGGTTTCTGTAAATTTGTTTTGCTTTGATTCCTGTCTGCTTTGTGTTTTCACCATGATAAATTGTATCAACTTATTAAATAATAATTTTCCATTCACTGAAAGGAGAGACCAGTGGATTTACAGAGAAAGCATCGCTAGTCCCTCATTTCAAAGTGAGTGTAAACCTGGGTGCATTTGTCTTCTCCATAGTTATTTTTCTATTCATCCCAAACCTCCTACAACAGATAATAAACCACTTCATGAGCAGATGTACCACTTATTCATCTAGTTCTGTAGTGATAATGAACAAAATTTAATCTGGAGTGTCTATGGAGGATGAACTAAGGCCAGATTGGAATGAATAATAAAGTCTCTGTTGAAATGTTGGGTCCCACATGAAAAGCCAATAATTATGTACTTGTCAATGCCATCTTTGATAAAGTCCAATAGTGTATAGAAACAACCATCTCTTGGGTGCTGGATTCCACGTGGAGCTACTGTTTCTACAGATGTAAACATTCTAAGTTGCTTAGAACATAAAGGATACATTTTCTTGCAGCTGGAAGCAACATCTGACATTGCAAAATGTTGCAAACATGTTGGAGGGATTGCTTTATTCAGACAAATTTAAGATAAACTCAAAAACATGTGTGGCTTAAGATTTTTGGTTTAAAACAAATAAACAAAAAGAAACACCACAAATTGAGACCACTGTACTTGCAAAAAACTGCAGAAAGATCTCTTGGGGGAGGAGGGGATAATGATTAGCTTCAAACCTGCCCCGCATTTGACCTTCGTTTCATACGTGTCATGTAGCTGCCCTTGACAGAGCTGTCTTCTCTGTAGGGAAGAGGCAGTTTTATGTTCCGTGAACTCCAAAAAAGTGTTATTGTATGGATGATGTTAACTTCTCATTTCTTAGCAAATCCAGTGTACCAAACAACTATAACTTGCTGTAAACTCTGGAATGTCGATTTTTGTCTCTTATTCTGAATATGTCCCACGTTTTCAGCACAGTTATCATTCTTGTCTGCATTTGTGTCTTTGTTTGGGAAATGTGGGTATGAATGAAAATCAATTTGCCTTAAGTATATATCGAACTGAATAATTCTGTTCATTTTAATTTTTTGAAGTTTATTTATTTTGAGAGAGAGAGAGAGAGAGAACGAGTGGGGTAGGGGCAGAGAGACAGAGAGAGAATCCCAAGCAGGCTATACGCTGTCAGTGCAGAGACTGACATAGGGCTGGAACTCATCAACTATGATATCACAACCTGAGCCGAGATCACGAGTCTGACGCTTAACCAACTGAGCCATCCAGGAGCCCCAATTTTGTTCATTTTAGAGTGGGAATTTCATGGAGAGCTTAGGTGGTTCAGTCCGTTAAGAGTCCGACATGGGCTCAAGTCATGATCTCATGGCTTGTGAGGTTGAGCCCTGCGTAGGGCTGTGTGCTGACAGCTCAGAGACTGGATCTTGCTTGGGATTCTATGTCTCCCTTTCTCTCTGCCCCTCCCCCACTTGTGCTCTCTCTCTCTCTCTCAAAAATAAATATTAAAAAATTATTTGGGGCACCTGGGTGGCCAGTCAGTTAAGCATCTGACTTGGGCTCAGGTCATGATCTCATGGTTTGGGGTTTGAGCCTCGTGTCAGGCTCTGTGCTGACAGCTCAGATTGGAATGAATAATAATTCATTATTGTTGATATGTGTCTCCCTCTCTCTCTGCCCCTCCCTGCTCATGCTCTGTCTCTTTCTCTCTCAAAAATAAATGAACATTGAAATAAATTTCATTAAAATTTTTTTTAGAAGTTAAAGTGGGAATATCTTGGTAGCTGCTTATAGTAATGGGCATCTATATAACTCTATCCTGCTCAACAATGGAAAATAGTGTGTTAAACCCAGAAAAATCCTGCTTTTGACCTATGTACACAGCAACATTCAATAATTCAATTAAGAGACCCCATGAGAAACAGTTAATAATTATTTCTTAAAAGTCAACATGGTTGTAAAACAGCTTGCCAATATAAGCAGAAGAGGGAATTTGTAATAATAAGTCCATGCTGTACTTACATTTTCTAGTGCATTTAATATTTTTTAAGGTGTCCAAAGCAGTAGCTCTAGGGAAACTAAGAAAGTTGTTTAATGGAGAACAAATAGAATATTAAGTTGTGCCTCAGGAAAGATGTTTTGTATTCAAATCTTACTGTTCAATGATATTTGATCATGAATTCTCCAGGTTTACTGTACCACCGACTTCTTCCCACCTTTCTTGTTCTCTCCTGTTCCTCGTTTCTGCGAATGGCTCCATTACGCAGACTTTTTGTGTGTCTGTGGCAGTGACAACCGGACCTTGTGGAGCTCCACATCTACTTACATGTGACAGGTCCGGGACTGACATGATTACATTCCTGTGCTGGTTTTTCTGCTGGAATCAGTTCCTCATTCCTCTTTTGACCTCTTGTCTTCCTTCAGCGTCTCTACCTGCAGTAGGTTGGCTCACCTCAGATATGCCTTCCTTCACAAAGCCGCCGTTGTTTTACCCTTAATGCCAGGCCTGGCCTGGCTTACTTGCGCTCATGTGATGTGGTGAAACGGAGGCCCTTACCACTCTGCACCACCGCCCCTCACTCCCCCACCCCGCCATGCTTATTTATCTCCCATGCTCTGTGGTGAGCTGCTTGAAGACAGACGCTGAATCCTATCAGTCGTGGTATCGAGTATCCCCAGCAGGGTTCTACTGCTCAGGAAGGGTGCTCTGTATAGGGTACACGAGTAAACATGTGTTGAGGGGATAGAGGCCTTAGTAATAGCACCTAACTAAGTAAACCACACTGGTAAGCTAAACCCTTTAGAATGCTCTTTGCTTACCTCGTGCGGGGTTTTGAAAATTATTTTAAGGCCGAATCCTGTGGATGTCTTATAAATCTTCCTCTCGTGCATTTCATTAGCTCTGCTAATTGTTTTAGGATACCCTGGCTAATCCCTGTTATCTATGTTGCCTAAAGCCGTTTATGGATCTGTAGGGAATCAGGACTCTGTTACGTTCTGTGGAAATGACACAGTATGGAGTCTTCAGAGGCAGGAAGTGCAGTGTTCTCTCAGCAACAATTGGGCCGTGAGAATACGATAGAACTGTTTTCTATGAATATCATAAAAAATACAGAACTCTGAGAAAGAGCCACTTTTTTTCATGTGCCTGGGAGGAAGGAGTACTGGATGATTTGGGGGTAATCTGCATTCCTTTGTAAGGAGTTTGAGATGGCACACAGCATTTCCCCTGTGGTCTTCAGACCTCATTATGAGAGACATGCCCCAAGTTACTGCAAATCAACATTATCTGTTTTTTTTTTAAATGTTTATTTATTATTTTGAGAGAGAGAGAGAGAGAGAGAGAGAGAGAGAACGAATGGGGGAGGGGCAGAGAGCGAGGGAGACGCAGAATCTGAAGCTGGCTCCAGGCTCTGAGCTGTCAGCACAGAGCCTGATGAGGGGCTCGAACCCCCAAACCGTGAGATCATGACCTGAGCTGAAGTCGGACGCTCAACCGATTGAGCCACGCAGGCGGCCCTCAACTTTATCTGTTTATTCTAGGACACCCCAGCACATGTATGATGCAAAGGTTGTAGTGGATAGAGTTTTAGGGTTCTTATTTTTGTTTGTTTTCTTTTTTTTTTTCTTTTTGTGAGTGCCTCTTTCTCTCTGGGAGAAAATTCTAAGGATGACTATAGGACCCAGGGCTCCAGAATGAAGGGGATGGGTAAGGAGAAAGGGCCAAGTGTGTCTCACCAGCTTGTCTCTGGTTCACCTTAAGTGAGAAGGATGAGGCATCTTCAAGTCCCACATGTGCTTCTATCAAGGTCAAGGCGAGTCTCCTCCCTTTGTCTCAGGGAGAAGAGTTTAAGATGCTCTTGTATTCTGATCATGCAAGGTCAGTCCCTGATGGGTATTTGCTCACATTTGTCCTATATCTTCCTCATTGATATTTACCTATTTAAAGGGACTGAACTCTTCAAAGACCAGTGTGAATCCTGTTTGGACTTGATAAGGTTTGACAGCCTAACTCACAGTGCTGCAATTTAAAAAAAAAACAACCTAAGTCTTCCCTTACTGACTAGAGTCAATTCCATTCAGTAAACACTTGGCGAGTGCCGACTTTGTATGTGTTCATGTCTGTCTCCAGCTCTCCCCCTGCTTCCAGCCCCCATCCCCCTCACTGCCATTGCAGAGTGAATGTTAATCCAGTAGCTCCCACTTTTACTAACAATGATGGCATTAGCACCCTGATCTACTTCTCTCCTCTGACATTTTCTCGAAATAGTGTGTAATCAACACTTCTATGATGCCAAAATATTGTTGAAAGTTGCCTTTGCTCACATGGCCTTTGTCTAAGCGTAGCATCCAACAACCTCACTGACAGAATTGTTTAATGAATTGACTGTGTTGATGTTGCAAAGACCTAATCCTTTATAATCCATAAGGTCAATATTTGTCAAAAGATTAATATTTTCTCTTAATAACCAGTGATTTTGATCAACTCCAATTTGGCTGGAAATAGTTTTTTTTTTTTATGACAATGAATATTCTTAGTCTCTATTAAGTTTTTGGTAATTGGTTAGTCTAAAGGAGCAGTTCTTTTTTTCAATATCTTTAAAAATGTTTTTAATCCAATTTTCTTACTCCATTGTTTTTCAGAATATTTTTCTCTTCTACTTTAAAATCCATAACTCAGGGTGCCTGACTGACTCAGTAGGTAGACCATATGACTCTTGATCTTGGGGTTGTGAGTTCGAGCCCCATGCTGGGTGTAGAGATTACTTAAATAAATAAATATTTTAAAATGTATAGTCCATGTGAAGAAATATATTTACTAAAGTGCTTTTAAAAATCAGCTCTGGGGCCCCTGGGTGGCTCAGTCGGTTAAGCATCCAACTTCAGCTCAGGTCATGATCTTGCAGTTCATGGGTTCAAGCCTCACGCTGGGCTCTGTACTGGGAGCTCAGAGCCTGGAGCTTGCTTTGGATTCTGTATCTCACTCTCTTTCTGCCCGTCCCTGCTCATGCTCTGTCTCTTTCTTTCAAAAATAAATAAAACATTGAGAAAAATCAGCTTTATGGAGGTGTAGTTTACAAACATTATCAACCTTACATATACAATTTAAATGAGTTTTGGTAATTTAGTACAGTTACATAATAATCACTAAAATAAAAATATAGAACTATTACATAATTTCAAAGAATTTTCCTGGGCCCTTTGGCAAACACTTCTTTATCCCTACCAGGGTGTCTTGAAACAACTGATCCTTCTTATCACCAAAGGGTCTTCTCCAGATTTTGATACCAATAGAATGATAAAGTCTGTAGTCTTCTATGTCTGGCTTACTTCAGTCAGCATAATGTTTTGAGAATCACCCATGCAGTTGTGTGTTTCAGTAGTGGGTTTCTTATTATTGCTGATGAGTATTCCATAACTGTCTATGTACCACAATTTGCTCCTTCTTTTACCAGTTGATGGATCTCTTGGTAGTTTCTAAGATTGGGCCATTAGCAAAGCAGCAGTGTATGAGGCTTCTGGTCTCTCTACATTCTTCCCAATATGGTATTCTCAACTGTTCAGTTCAAAATAGTCCCATGTTGTCTTGTTTATTTTTTTTTTAATTTTTTTTTTTTAGGTGGAAAGTGATCCACTTTTTAAAAATGTTTATTTATTTTTGAGAGACAGAGAGAGAGGAGAGAGAGAGAGGGAGTGGGTGAAGGGCAGAGAGAGGGGGAGACACAGAATTCGAAGCAGTCTCCAGGCTCTGAGCTAGGGCAGCACAGAGCCCAACGCAGGGCTTGAACTCATGAACCGGAAGATCGTGTCTTGAGCCGAAGTTGGACGCTTAACCAACTGAGCCACCCAGACACTCCCCATGTTGTCTTTTTATTTTATTTTATTTTATTTTATTTTATTTTATTTTATTTTATTTTATTTTATTTTATTTTCCATGTTGTCTTTTTAATAGCTGTAATTGTGTCTATTCTTTCATTCCTAATTACCTTTCAAAGAATTTTCCTTTGAAAATGAATTACCTTTCATTACCTAAGTGGTAATCTAAATCTTTTTTCTCCTGATCAATATGATGAGAGCTTTATCAACTTCATTGCTGCTTTTGTTATTACTGATTTCCTCCATGGTTTTTCTGTCTTCAACTTCATTGATTTATGTTCTTAATTATTTCCTTCCTGCTGTTGACTTCAGGCTTACTTTGCTTTTGTTTTTTCCTATAGTTTCTCAAAGTTGAATCCTAGATCATTGATTGAGACCCTTCTTTCTTTGTCATTTATTTTTTTAATTGAAGCATAATAATGAAGAGTGCTGTATTAGTTTTAGGTATACAAAATAATGATAGAACAATTTCACACATTAGTGCTCATGAAGATAAGTGTACTCTTAGATCCTTGTCTCTATTTCACCCCTCCACCCTCTCACTTCTGCTCTGGAAATCACTAATTCTCTGTATTTGAGTCCGTTTTTTGTTTGTATGTCTCTTTTTCCTCTTTGTTCATTTGTTTCTTAAATTCCACATTTTAGTGAAATCATATGGCATTTGTGTTTCTCTGATGAACTTACTTTATTTAGCATTATATGTTCTAGGCCCATCCATGTCATTGTAAATGGTAAGATCTCATTCTTTTTTATGGCTGACCAATATTCCATTGTACATATATATCACATTTTTTTAAATGCTTTTAACATTTATTTTTGAGAGAGGGAGAGTGTGTGGGGGGAGAAGGGGCAGAGAGAGGGAGACAGACGGTCCCAAGAAAGTTCCATGCCATCAGTGCAGAGCCCAATGCAGAGCTTAAACTCACAAACCATGAGATCATGACCTGAGATGAAACCACGTCTAAGAATGCCTAACTGTAGCATCTGGGCCACCCAGGCACCCCAATACTACATCTTCTTCATCCATTCATCTATCAGTGGACACTTGGGCCACTCTCATAGTTTGGCTATTGTAAGTAATGCTGCAATAAACACAGGGGTACATATATCTTTTCAAACGCTCTTTTATAATATAAGTACTTAATGCTGTAAATTTCCCTTTAAGCATCATTTTCCATAAAGTATAATAGGTTGTGGTTATATTTTCATTTAGTTCAAAATATTTTCTAATTTTGCTTATGGTTTGTTCTTTGATGCATAGATGAGAAATGCATTTATTATTTTTTAAATATTTGAAATGGTTTACTTAAATAAAACAGGGCAGCATTTACTTGGCTGGAGTTGGGAGTCCCTGGACAATTCATCTTTATGATATTGAGATTAATTAACTTAAATTTTGAGACCAACTTTTAATCACATAAAACCTGTTGACTTCGGATAATGTTAAAGGTCTGTCACAGATATTAGAGATATTTTACATTTGAGTTACAACTAGAAGAATATCCTTATCCTTATTTGAAGAATCTTAATTCCTTGGTTCTGTGATTTTAAATACCGTGTTCGGTAGAGAATATCTTTTATTGGGGGGCGCCTAGGTGGCTCAGTTGGTTGAGTGGCTAACTTCAGCTCAGGTCATGATCTCATGGTCTGTGAGTTCGAGCCCTGCATCGGGCTCTGTGCTCACAGCTCAGAGCCTGGAGCCTACTTCAGATTCTGTGTCTCCCTCTCTCTCTCTCTGCCCCTCCCCCATTCATGCTCGCTCTCTCTCTCTCTCTCTCTCTCTCTCAAAAATAAATAAACATTAAAAAAATTTAAAAAGAATATCTTTTGTTGGATTCAGAAAGCTATTACAAAAAAATAGGTATGTTGTGGTCTTGCAAGAGCTGTGTCAAAAACACCAGACTAAGCTGGACAGGATTAGACCCAGCATTACTGCATGTTATTACATTAAAGAGACCAAGTAATTAGATTTTGGGAAATGAACATTCTGTTCAAGAGACCATGATTGGAGCAAATACCCTTTCCTCTTTAATTCTCCTACTTTTGTTTTGCCTACTTTTTATGGGTAGACTCAAGTTTAAGAATGCCTAATGAGAAACATTTCAAGAAAATTTATTAATGTGAAGAAATTTATGAAAATTTATGAATGTGAAGGGCACCGACTGTCAGTTTTAAATTGTAGCATCTGATTTTGCTGATCATTTTACTGATCTTTTCAGAAAAGTGACTTTTATTTTTGTTGATTCTGTTATTTTACTCTCTATTTGATTTTCATTTTAACCTTTCTTTAAGCTCGCTTTGGGTTTCTTTTGTCCTTCTTTTCCTAGTTGCTTAATGTGGAAGCTTATTAATTGGAGATCTCTTTTGTCGAATTTTTTTAGTGTGGTATGAACACTTGAAATCCTAATTTATAAGTGTACAATATAGTATTGTTAACTATAGCCACAAGGTTGTACAGCAGATATCTGGAAATTACTTTGTAATAGAGACTTTAGGCCTGTTAATTAGCGTATTCCATTTTTCCTTTTCCTTCAGTCCCTGACAACCACCATTCTTTGTTCTGATGCTATGAATTTGACTATTTTAGATACCTCCATAAATAGAATCACTCAGTATTTGTCTTTCAGTGCTGGGCTTAAATTAGGTTTTCTTTATCCATTCACCTGTTGATGGACCTTCAGGTTGCTTCCATGTCTTGGCTATCTTGGAAAGACACCTGTGTTTACATGTTCATTGCAACACAAGGAACTAATAGCCAAGGTATAACCTTTGTTTTTAACATGGGTCTTTATAGCTATAAATTTCACTCTGAGCACTGTTTAAACTGAATCATTTGTTTTGGTAGTTTTCATTGTTATTGAAATCAAAGTATTGTTAAATTTCTCATGATTTCCTTGATCCACTGGTTATTTAGAAATTTATTACTAACTTACCACATGGTTGTGAATTTTCCAAATTTCCTTCTGTTAATGATGGCTGATTTCATTCCATGGTGGTTGGAGAACATCTTTTGTGTGATTTCTAACTTACTAAAGCTTTTTATTTGTTGTATGGCCTAACATATGGTCTATATCCTGTATGTGGTTCCATGGACCCTTAAGAAAGTATGTTTTCTGTTGGCTGGAGTGTTAATTTCTTACTAATTTCTTGTTAGTAGTGTTATTAAAGTCTTACGTTTCCTTGCCTATCTTCTGTCTGGTAGTTCTCTCCATTATTATAAATAGGGGTATTCAAGTCTCCAGCTATTTTTTTTGAATAACCTATTTCTTCTAGAATCTCTGTTTTAAAAGGCAGTTGCTTTTGCCTATGACAAACAAAACAACCAGCATTTGTTTGCAAATACCTACAAAGCATTGCACACCATTTGTTACTGAACTTTACCTTCAAAAAGGGAACCTTAAGGTTTCTTAAGAAATACTGCTCTTTGAGTTCTTTAGGTAGGAAACTTAAGAAATAATATACTTGGGGCACCTGGCTAACTCAGCAAGTAGAGCATGCAACTGTTGATCTCAGGGTTGCAAGTTCAAGCCCCATGGTGGGCATAGAGATTACTTTTTTTAAAAAGTAATATTCTTCACCCTTTCTTTTAATAGTTGAGGAAAAAAGTGATACTTAAATAAAATACCTTGACCAGGTTGGAACTGGTGAAGCTAGTGCTTGAATTAAGTTTTGTTCACTTAAAATCCTGTATGCTTTCCACTGTGCTGTGGTGTGATCTTCCCATATCCCCATTCCCCATGCATCAGGATAATGGCTCCATAACTTCTTTTCGTGGACAGAGCCCCATCCACCTTTCTTTCCCTTCAGTCCACTAGGTCCTTCTCTTTTTCAGCCTACTGATTTTGGCAGAGTCCATTCCATGTCTGGCTCCTACCCAAGAATCTACATCATTAGCTTACCTCTTGGAATGGTGTCTTCTTTTGTTTTTTTGGCCAAGGGCCAACAATTTCTGGTGATAGTAGCCAGACCTGCCCACCTGTCCATTCAAACCCTGCCAGCTTGGTAGTATACCTTTCTGCCAACCACCTGCCTTCATTCCTCTTCTGCCAAAGCACCTCTCTCCCAATCCCAGCTCCCGATCAACTATTCTCTTGGAACACTCGAGAGGAACATGGCAGGCTAGAATTATATAGCAGGAATTTTTCAAAATCATTGCATGGCAATAAATGATAAAAGTCTGGATCTAACTACTGAGGACTAAACAGCTGAATGGAAAGTGAAGAGTCAGTCAGCTATTTGTTTATAATCTGCATTAAGCCAACAAAAGAAAAAAATGGCTGATTTTCTTGGTGAATTAGCCAGAGGTGTCCATGTCATGTAGATTTATGATGGTTCAGAGGAAAGGGGACATTTGACCTCCACGCAATCCACTTTGGGTTGTTGCAGAAAAAGTCTGAGGTTTGAATTTGATGATAGGGAAATCTCAGGGACTTAGGTCTATATGTGGAGCAAGAGGAAGACCAGGGGCTTGGTGTGGCTCCACAATGAGAGTTTGGAGTGCCAGAAGTGAGAGAAAAGAGAGCCGATTGAAAAGGGACATGAACATTTTGCCAGGGCATATAGTTTTCATTTTTGTATAGATCTCTTTATTAGGCACCCTCTGTGACAAGTAAATTGATGTTACATTTACATAGACCAGTATATGTGACAGAATATGAAACTTGTACCTGAAGTATTGCTCACAGAGCAAGAAATAGATCCAAGGGATGAGATCACTTTAAAGTCCAGATAGATGGCTAAGATTTTTTAGGCAGAATATGTTTGGTGTGTGTGTGTGTGTGTGTATTTTCTGGCAGGGAGACATTTTTGGAGAGCTTTTGGAATATACACAAAGAACAACTTGAGGATTCAATAATTTAGTGTCTTTGTCTTTCAAAGTTGGTTTATCATCCTTTGATCTCTGCTTCCTCACACTGACTTGATTCTGAGGCAGTGAAGGAACAGTGAAGGCAAAAAAAAATCCTTACTTTGTGGGTGTTTGTGGGATAAATATGGCCACTGATAATTCTGGGATTACATGTACCTTAGAAATAGGATCTCTGTGAAACACTTGCAGCAAGAGTCCCTTCTTGGGAAGGTCCTTCCTAGGTTCCATGATTGGCCAGGCCCTGAGTCATCACTCATTCACAGAGCTGGTGGAATAGGGTAGGCCTCAAAGATGGTGGGAACTGGCATAGTCAGGAGGAATAGCACACTCAAAGGGAATGTGCACAGTATGGAATGGCACCTGCCTAGAGCGAGTGAGCACCTGCCTAGAGGGGTGCCCAGGGATCAATCAGACGAGTGATGAGAGGTAGCACTCCCTCCACATTGGAAGGGCAATATGGCAACAGATGAAAAAAACTGCCAGGCCCCAAATTTCTGAATTTTTTCTCTTTTCACATAAGAGAAATTCTTTGTCATTTTAGGCAGCAGAAAATTGTACATGTGCTTGAGAGAGATTATTTTGGTCAGAACTTATAAGATGAATTGGGGAAAGGAAGCATTAGTGACATAGATTCTAATTAGAGATTCTTGGTAGCCTCATGGTGGGAGACAACAGATATAATATTCTGAATTGTTCTTCTTAATAGTGACTACAAAACCAAGGCAGTGGACAATTCAGTCATTATTTATATTGAGCTTTAAAACTAGTAGTCGTTCTTTGAGCTTTTGTTTTTTGTGTGTGACTTCTTGGAGGGGATGTAGGCACTTCCTATGAATAAGTTTTGATTTAAGATCAATGTAAGAAATATTTATGAACTTTTTTCAGCTTTAGTGACTTATAATTGACAAAATTTATGGTCCTTAAAGTGGATATCCTGATGACTTGGTACACATACACATGGTAAAAGGAATCCTCTGATCTAGTTAATTAACACACATCATCTTGTGAAAAACATGTATATATTTGAGAATGTTAAAGTTCTACACTCAGGAAATTTTGATTATGCAGTAGAGTGTTATCAATTATACTCACCATATTACACATTTGATACTCAGACCTTATTCATTTTAATGTTGAAAATTTGTGCCCTTTAAACAACCTCTTCCTGTTTCCCCCATACTGCCCTAGAAATATTCATTAATTCTTGTGTGCTAAGTGCTGCTCTGTGTTTCCTGGGATTAAAAAAATAATAAGTATGGGCCCTCAAAGAGCTTTAAATACAGCTAATGAGAATAAAAATGAATTCGCTACATAAAAGAAAAATACAAGAGAGACTGTGGCCTATGTTCTTTGCACACTTCCCATTGTAGCACACAGCAGGTAGTTGAAAAGTAGGAGAACGAAGGTGACTAGAAGGCTCCTATGGTCACATGGAAATTACCCATTTGCAGCTGCATTTAGAAGATTAATGAAGAAATGGGTGTACATAGAAAACATCTAAATGACTATATTTTTACATTTGGAAACTGCTGGTGACATAGGCCCACACCATCTGTTGGCTTGGCAGCTGTGACAGTTGACAACATTGCTCAGCAGAGAAGCCAGTGTTCGCTTTTGGGAGGATAAACACACAATTAAGCCTGGCTGGGAAGGCTTGTGAACAAGTGGTTAGAGGGGCTAGCCCAGAATCGACTTCCTTGATTTTTATACCCACCCAAGGCTTGGAACTTTGAAAATTCCACCTCGGCACAACTTTCTCATTTCTCTTCACCCCAAATAAACCTAGTCTCAACCCGAAGCCCATAAGGCCTTTCTTACCGAGGTTCTCATGCCTCTCAGCTGTCTTCGTTCCCTTATCTGTTTTGTTTTTTTTACCTTCAACGATTGCACAATCCATTTTGCCAACCTCTAATTCTGAACAAGCTGTTTCATTTTCTTGAAACACCTAAGTTTCTAGCGAGATAAATGTGAATGAAATTGCTGAGTTGTTTTGTTCTAATTTCACACAAACAAGATACTAACATTACAAATCTCAATTCCTTATGTGTAATTCTAATGTCAAAAGTTTTGGAAATGAAACTTTTTTTTACTATGTATTTGGTGGCTACACTGATGTGGCTTGCACTAGTTTGTCAACAACTGGAACTGGCCTGAGGCTGTTTATTTATGTATTCTTCTTAATCAGAAGATTAATATTTCACTGAAGAAATATGATTACAAGATGATTTCCTTGGCCTTATTTGGGTTGGTACATAACAGATGTTATTCTTGCACTATCAAGTCTCTAAAAGAAATTTCGAATTCTGAAGCACATAAAAACCTAGGTATTTTACTTAAAGAATTGTGGACCCATATCCCCTTAATTTTATGGGTTATAAATAATTCCACCTGTGCTACCTTCATTACGGCTTAAGGCAATCCTGAGACGTAATGAAAGCATGACTGCAAGCATTTTCAAAGACTGAGGTTTAAACATGTAGGTCTCCAGTCACATAATTAATCACAGAGAGAACAAGGATTTGAAGCTAGGTTTTCTTTTCTAGTCCCTTAGTACTTATTCAGATTTTTTTCTTTCGTTAAACAGTTACAGCTTTTTTTTATTATAAAATTAATTGCAAGTTTTCATTAAAAGTCAAATGTGAGTAGAAAGAAAAGATTAAAAAATGCAGCTTTGAGATAACATTGTTGTTAATACCCTATTATTCTTTTGTTCATTTACAATATATTTAAACATTACTGAGATAAACCATATATAATGGTTGCTATTCTGATTTATTGGTCATTTAAATTTTATACATGTGTTCTCATGACATTAAATTATTTTCTGCATCATGATTTTTTTTTTAAGTCTCTGGCACAGAGAATTCAGGGCACATTTTTATTGTCAAAATTGTTCCTCTTGTTCCTGACCACCAATCATTTTTAACCCTACTTCTCCCTCAACCCACAAACACACCCACTCTACTATGTTGGGTACATGGCCCTGGATATATGGGTATTCTTTTGAGTGCCATAAAAGAAAATAAGTTACCTGTATGTTTTCCCCGTTGAAATATTTTTCAGACTGCTTGTGCTTCATAGTATTTATAATAATCATCCATTACATTTGATTTTTTTCATTCCTCAACTGATAGACACTGTATCATTATAAACCATGCTGTGAGGAATACCCTTGAACATGTTCCCTTATGAGTGAGAATTTCTCAGGGTTGTATCCCCCAGAGTGTGATTTCTCCATCAAAAGACATATGGAAGTTGAATTTCTATAAATAATACCAGATACTTTGGGGAGACAACTCTTCCAGATAACCCTCCCATAAGCAATGCTTAAAGTTCTGATTTTCTCGCATTAAATCTAGGTGTGATCAAAGTTTTGAAACTTGTTTAAATCTAAATATTAATGTGAGTTATCTTTATTTTCATAAGATGATAGTGAATTTGAGAAAATCTTCATAATTCTAATTATCCATTTATGGTGTTTAGAAATTGCTTGTTCATGCTGTTTGCACATTTTGAACTGGATTTCTATCTTTTTATTTCAGTAGCTTCTATAAATATGACAAAAATATTCTATTTTATTGAAGTATTAAATTTATTTTACCTATTTCCTATCATATAATATTTTAATAATATCTACCTGCTACCATTTTATATAATGCTGGGATGAGAATTCTAGCATATTTGTATATACTTTCAGTTCTTAAATACTTTATTTTAAATAAAAGTACTGAAATTCAACTATGAATTTGTTTAAAGTGTTAAGTAATTACTTAAAAAATAAAGTGTTAAGTAATTACTAATTAGTTTATATCAACTTAGCACAGTGTATGGCATTTCCTATTTCTCCAAACTCCTGGCAACTTTTCAGTCTTTATCTGAATAATTACTAGTGAAACCAGTTTTAGTTAGCAAGTCTTCAGTAACTAATGCATTGAACATGAGAGTGCCATCAAACTTCTGGTGTCTATTCACTTACTAGTACTACAGAGTTTTAATTATAGTACATTTAAGACCTGTTTTTATACACTGTAGAGCTGATCGCCATTATTACTTTTTTTTTTTCTTTTTGAAATTTTCCTGGATGTTCTTGCCTCTTAATTTTTGTGATTGAATTTTAGAATTACTTTTTCTAGTTTCTCCTCACCAAAATTTTACTGGGTTTTTCTTACTTGTGCTTTAGGATTTTTCTTAAGTTTTTAGATCAATTTAGAAAGGACCCACTTTTTATAGGTTGAGTCTTCCTATATGAGAACATGGCATCCCTTTAAATTAAAGTCACTTTTACATCTTTTAAGATGCTTTAAATTTTCTTCATATAGATTCTACACACTTCTTAGCTTATTCCTAGGTATTAACCTTCTTTGAAGGGACAGGAGAGTTGACATTTTAAATGGGATTTATTCTTCCATTATAAATTCTAACTTATTGTTTGTATAACAAGACTATTGATTCCCTGTATTAATTTTGTGTAGTACCTCCTTATTAAATTCTCCATGTCTGTAATTGGTTCCAGTTAATTTGCTTGAAATATCATTATTTGCAATAATAGCCTCTTCAAATATTGGAAATTTTTGACTCCTTCCTATTAATTTTTGTATCTCTAGTTTTAGTTCGCTAATTTCAGTTTTAATCCTCCAAAACAATGTTAAATAATAATGATGGCTATGGAATCTTTTATTCGGATTCCTGATTTTAAGGGAGAATGTTTCAAGTACTTACTATGTAAAATGTTGACTTTAGTGTTGCGATGGTTGTAATTTATGATGTTAGGCAGTAGGCATTTTGTTCCTATATTATTAAACCCCATTTCTATTAAAAATAATTTTGGATTTTTAATTTTTTAGCATCTATGCAAATAAGCATAATTCATCTTTTTAGACAAGTTATGTATTTTAATGTGTTGCAGTTTAACTACACTTGAATTTCTCGAATCAAGTCATTTGGTCATGGTACATAAATATTTAAATGTGTTGCTGGGTCCTGTCAGTTAATATTTAAGGATTTTTAAATGACATTTTAAAGTAATGTTTGTATATAGAATCACTTTGTCTAATGTTTCTGAATCGTTATCAAGGTTATATTCATATCACAAATAGGAGGTTTTCTTACTTGCCTATGTTCTAGAAAACTGTAAATAGCATTGTTATTGTTCCTCTCTCTCTCTCTCTCTTTCCCCCAAATATTTTGTAGAACTTGTCTCTGAAACTTGTAAGTATGGTGCTTTTTGGGCCGATAATATTTGGTCAACTTCCTGTCTGTCTTTCTCTAGCAATGGCTCTCAACTGGGAATAGTTCTATTTGGACCAAGAGGTGGGCAGGTGGTTCAGAATGTAACATCTTTTCTTTAAAAGAGATAAACTCATTTGCAAACATGAGGTTTGCTCATTTGATGAGTTTCTATATGTGTGCTCTTTTCTCTGGATGGTTGATGGGTATTTCATCTGAGGAAACCTCTCCAACCTGTCCATGTGCCCTTTTGGACCAATGTAGACCAAGAATAGAGATGTTGGACCCATGTGGGCCTCCTCTCGCCTTCGGGAGAGTAGTTTGAGCCATTGACTGTCTATCTGAGGCCATGACTTAACTCTATGATTTCTTGCTTTCTCTGTGAGGCTTTGGCTGTCCTTTGGCACATCTTGAGAAGTGAGGCTTTAGCTCTTTTAAACTGAAAGTAGAATGTGCACATTCTCTTTTGCTTTTAGGTAACTTCTCAGAAGAGAGGTATTGGAATGCTTGCTTAATGACTTGCTTTTGAAACAAACAGTGATTAAAAAGCATTTTTCTGTGGTTTTTTAAATTCCAAATAAATTTGCAATTTAGAAAAATGTTCTTGTGCATTTCTCATTTTAGGGACTTAATGTATTATGAAGAACATGTTAAATTTTATCAGTGCTATTATACAATGTATCAAGATTATAACATTTTTAAATCTTTTGACCTATTCATGCAATGAAATATATTCGTATACACTTAAAGTTAAACCTCTTGCATTCATTAAAATAAATCTATTTAAAAAGGTAACAATAACCAAAGATAATATTGAGTATCTACTCATACACACTCAATAAATGCTACTAAATACTTTGTATTATCTTTTTAAATCCTCACCACAATGCTATGTAGTCAGTGCTGTTAATGTTTTAGGGTTGAAGAAATGGAGGCTCACTGAGGTTAAGTCACGTAAGTTCACAAAGTTAGCATTCATGGTAAAATCAGGTTGTAAACCAGGCTGACGGATTTCATAACCCACTGTTACATTATTTTAATGTACTAGTAGATTAAACTGACTGACAATTTATGAAATATATTAGATGTATTTCAATATACCAGTAAGATTTGCTGTAATGATATTTTAAGAATGGAAAGAAAAAAAAACGAAATGCTGAAGTTTAGTTGTATGAGGTGATGGAGAGTGGGGGTTGTCCCTGTCTTAAATAAGCAATTGTTACCACTTATAAAACCATTTAAGAACAGTGATGAATGTCAGAGGCAATTATTCAACATCTTTTTCTGTCGTTCAGGGGATCCATTTTTTTCTTTTCAGGTAGATTTTCATAATTTTATTTTTCTAGAACTTGTTCTTTTTATTTAAATTTTCCATATTCATTTAAAACTATATATTTTAGTGGCGACAGCTGACGATACACGAGAGGCTGGGGCCAGGTATTCGTCCAGACTAGTCCCGCGGGAAGAGCCAGGCCCGGTCAGAACGTCTGCCTTACTGGTTTCCCCAGGGGAGGAAAGAATAATCTTCCGCCACTTCTAAGCATCTGCCTTTAGTTCAGGTTTTGGAAAAATGTTAAGCGTTTATTTTGAGGTAAAAATAAAAACTAATTTCATACTAAAAAAAAAAAAAAAAAAAAAAAAAACTATATATTTTAGTACACACAATAAGTACCTACCTATATAATATACATCTAGATATATAGATAAATATATACATACTCAATATGTGTGATCATTTTCTCTATTGGCTTCATGATCTTTTCTTGATTTCAGCAGACCTAAGACATTACTGCACCCACCCAAAAAACACCTCTTAGACCCCTGTATGATGTCTTGGCTTTTGTTTGAATGTACTTGGTTAAATTTGAATTAATGTTCTTTTCCTCTAATATTTAAATATTTCTTTTCTCAATCTTGAAGTTAGAAGTTGCTTAATTCAAAGGTATGAATTTCTTTGAGCTTTAGCCATTTTCCGTGTTACAGTAATCTTATTGTCCTTATTTTCTAAATATCTTATAATTATAGTTTTGATTTTGCCCCTTTTAAAACAGTTTCTTCGTTAGGTCTCAAAAATATACTTTTATTTTTTAATTCTGCCTTTATTGGATGGTTATTAGAGAAAGAAGTATATAATTTCTACCTTTGAGAATTTATGCAGGTCTTATTATTGCCAAAGAATATAACCAGTTTTGGTAAATGTTCCATAATCTTTGGAAAATAAAGTAGATTCTTGGCAAAAAAAAAAAAAAAAAAAAAAAACCCACAAAAAAACAAACAAAAAAAACCCCCAAAAAACCTGTTCCATACATAATTATGTATTATATTTGAATCGTCTGTGTATTGTTTACATATATGATTTTTTCTGCTTCTTCTGTCAAAAGCAGGGAATGGTATATTAAATTTTCCTACTACTTTTGTGCTTCTGACAATTTCCTTCTATAATTCTGGCAGTTTTTGATTACTATATTTGAATTTGATTTTCTCTACTTGAAGGTTCATGACTCACATCTTTAATGTCCTTACTGTTTTTAACTCTTGTCAATATAAATTACTCCTTTTTTTCCTTTTTCCTTTGATTTAAATCTTACTTGAATAATTTTGCCAACCCATTCTTTTCCCCCTCTGATAGGTCTTTATAAGTTCTTGTATTTGGTCACCAAACCCCCACATCAGTAATTCTTTTTCTTTTAGTAGGAGATAGAATTCATTTAAAATTATACAGATGGCTGATAAAGTTGAGTCTCCTTACAGTCATTTTCATGACATTTACTTTTTTGTTCATGGTTTTTCTCCTTCCATAGCTTTATTATGTGTCTCTCATATACAAACACAGATGTTTTTGCTTTTATTTTATTAAGGTAATTTGTTACTTTTTTTTAAGGAGGGGGTAAAGAGTCATCTCAAGTAATTGGAACAGTCACCCTTAGCAGTACGTCAACATTGAGTCCGTAATGGTAGGCTCCCTCAGAATTGTAAAGCACCCTGGAGTTGCTGAGGGGATCTTCCTTAAGAAGTCAGATGAAAAACTCACTTGTCCAGAGGGATGTGTTTCTGAGTCCAGCAGGAGGTGGCCTGCAGCCTGTTCTGTATTGGCATTCCCAAGAAGGATGAGGACGGCTTTCTGGAAGGTGGTTATACAGACCCAGGCAGCAGAGTGCTCAGAGCTGTAACCTTAGGAACCCAAACCAGGAGTACCTTGCCCAGTCCTGCCTTGATAATGCTCTGGGAAGAATCTACAGTTGGTACAGCAATCCCTCCCAGTGATGGGCAAGAACCTTTTTCAGATTGCTAATACCCACTCAGAGCTGTGGTCAACACACCTTACTTCAGGGCATTCTCTATTAGGTATGTAGTAAACTAACCCTCTTGGGTGTGAGTAAAGCCCTCAAGTTGGTATCTTACTGGGGAGAAGAGAGTCTCAAAAGGGGACAGTGGAACCTCCTGCCAATTGGGTATTTGTTGGTAAGAGCAATTGGGAAAAAAATGTATGTCACTGTATCTAAACCCCAAGTTTCTGGAAAGGTTAGGTCATTTTTTAAACTTAAAAAAAAAAAAACTTTATTCATTTTTAAGAGACAGAGAGAGAGAGAGAGAGAGAGAGAGAGAGAGAGAGAGCACATGTGCACCAGCGGGGAGGGGAAGAGAGAGGGGTAGACACAGAATCTGAAGCAGGCGCCAGGCTCTGAGGTATCAGCACAGAGCCCGATGTGTGGGGCTTGAACTCATTAACCATGAGATCATGACCTGAGCCAAAACCAGGAGTTGGATGCTTCACTCACTGAGCCACCCAGGCGCCCCCGGTCATATTTAATTTTAATTATGGCTACTTTGAAATAAAAACAAATTTTTAAAGTTACATTTGTTTACTAAGATTGATACTAAAATTTAAATAATTGACTATGATGAGGTACCTGGCTGGCTCAGTCGGTAGAACATGTGACTCTTAATCTGAGGGTCACTTTGTGCTTGGAGCTGACAAAATAAATGAATAAATGAATAAAAAAATGAATGAATGAATGAATGTGTAACATAAGAATTTTAGAACGATACAGTTTACATTCTAAAGCCATATTGCCCGAAATTATTTCAATGTTACCTTGTTTAATTTAGTTATATTGCACACACTTCAGCCTCATTTTATAATCATTCCCTTCTCGAGATGACTATTTTGCTTTATATCTGCAGTGCTGTTATATAGCTTCAAGTAATTTGTTTTTTAAGAAGAGTATTTTGGGTGTTATACAAGTAGAATCTCTTTTCTTGTCATCTATTTATAGGTGAGATCTTTTTATTCTTGAAATAATTGCAAAAGTTTTTTTGGTCTCCACTTTGTACAATACTTATGGTACTTGATACTTATAGTACTTGGTTGTACTTAAAAAAACTGTTCATTTGTCACTTTGTATCCTTCCTCAAGTTAGCAAAGTTTTCTTCTATTGTTTTCTTTTCTGCTTGCTCTTTCCCTTTTGTTTCTTAATTATCATCTTTGTCTTATTTTTCTATTCTCCATCTCTTTTTGATTCTTCATATAAATCTATTTTTCATGTCTTTCATCATGTTAATATTTTTTGGCATCCTTATGAATTTTTTGAATTTTTCATGTATGTTGTGAATTTATGGGAGGTATCTAACCTGTGGTTTATTCTAATATTAAAACAATGTAGGGGCCCCTGGGTGGCTTGGTTGGTTAGGTTTCTGACTCTTGATTTTGGTTTAGGTCATAATCTCATGGTTGGTGAGTTCAAGCCCCACATCAGGCTCTGTGCTGACAGTGAAGAACATGCTTGGTATTCTCTCTCTCTCTTTCTCTCTCTCCCTCTTTCTCTCTATTCCTCCCCCACTTGAGCTCTCTCTTTCTTAAAATAAATAAATAAACTTTTTAAAAAGATAATGTTCACTTAAAAAATGTTTATAAAAGTCTTTACTGATTATAGAAGATGTTTCATAGATAAAACAGTCTCTGAAATCTTTTAGGAATAATACAGAATTCTTTAAAATGCTTCTTTGATTTTCGCTATGTTAGAGTGGTTTCCTGTGATTTCTTTTTGTAAGGTGATATTCTTTTTCTGAACTGCACTTCAAATTTAGAGTATTTCCTCAGTTGGAAGCAAGTCAGGTGATTTTTTAATTTTTCTGTTGAAGTCATATTTCCTGGAAGTCCTGCCTCATTACCATCCCTTCAAAGTCTGCGTCCTGCAATAGCATGTTTCCTGTTCTCTCATTTAGGGCATTTATCTGGGATTGAGTGGAGAAGTCCTTCAGTTCTTCTCCAGGAAACCATATCTCATGAGATAAGTCATCAACAGTTACCCTTTCTACCTGTATTCTGTCACTTTCTGAAGATCACCTACCAAAATCACCTAGATTACCTAGAAATTCCTTGATTTTTTTTTTTCTGGCACCTTTCTTATTTCAATTTCTGGTCAGAAGTTTTCCCTATTAAAAAATCCATATGAAATAGTTATCTAAATGGGGGAACAAGGTACCAGCACTTGTGTGTAATATATGCTATGCAATATTTTATAATGTGATATATTATATTACATTGTATCTTATATAATGTACTATATACACAAAACAAGCTATACACATAATATAGTTTTCATAAACTGATATCCTTCGTTAAGCTCTACCATGATAGCATACAGACTGTTTATTCCAGATGTTTCTTAATCACTTTAAGACCCCAGAACACTAATACAATCCAGTGTGACCTCCCCCAGCTATCAACACAGAGCCTGACATGGGGCTCAATCCCATGAGCTGTGAGATCATGACCTGAGCTGAAATCAAGAGTCAGACGCTTAACTGACTGAGCCACCCAGATGCCCCAACACCAATTTCTACTTTAGGGAAACATTCTGAAGGTTCTCTTAATATTCACATATCCTGTAAAAGTTTTACAATGCAAAAATACTTGATAACATGATACTTGCAAATTTCTTTCAAGTTCCATTCCTTTCCCCTCCAGAAGAGTAATGTTGAAAGTGTGTAAGCAGTACACAGAGGTGACCTTAATGTTTTTGTTTTTCATCATTCCCAGGTAACCATGTTCTGAGATTTACCTATTCCTTATGACTGATTGAAATTGAAAAATGACGCTTTCCATCTTTCAAAAGAGTTCTGTAGTTCTTTGCAACATCCCCTTCTAGCTAGCAAATTATCCAAATTGGTAATTTTGATTAAATGTCTGGTACATGACAGAAACATCACTACAAGCATGAAACCTACAGACATCACAATGACTATAAACCCATATCTTTCTATAATAACACTGAACGTAAATGGACTAAATGCTCCAACCAAAAGACATAGGGTATAAGAATGGATAAAAAAACAAGACCCACCTATTTGCTGTCTACAAGAGACTTATTTTAGACCTGAGGACACCTTCAGATTGAAAGTGAGGGGATGGAGAACTATCTATCATGCCACTGGAAGTCAAAAGAAAGCTGGAGTAGCCATACTTATATCAGACAAACTAGACTTTAAAGGCTGTAACAAGAGATGAAGAAGGGCATTACATAATAATCACAGGGTCTATCCATCAGGAAGAGCTAACAATTATAAATGTCTATGCGCCGAATACCGGAGCCCCCAAATATATAAAACAATTACTCACAAACATAAGCAACCTTATTGATAAGAATGTGGTCATTGCAGGGGACTTTAACACTCCACTTACAGAAATGGATAGATCATCTAGACACACGGTCAATAAAGAAACAAGGGCCCTGAATGATACATTGGATCAGATGGACTTGACAGATATATTTAGAACTCTGCATCCCAAAGCAACAGAATATACTTTCTTCTCGAGTGCACATGGAACATTCTCCAAGATAGATCATATACTGGGTCACAAAACAGCCCTTCATAAGTTTACAAGAATTGAAATTATACCATGCATACTTTCAGACCACAATGCTATGAAGCTTGAAATCAACCACAGGAAAAAGTCTGGAAAACCTCCAAAAGCATGGAGGTTAAAGAACACGCTACTAACGAATGAGTGGGTCAACCAGGCAATTAGAGAAGAAATTAAAAAATATATGGAAACAAACGAAAATGAAAATACAACAATCCAAACGCTTTGGGACGCAGCGAAGGCAGTCCTGAGAGGAAAATACATTGCAATCCAGGCCTATCTCAAGAAACAAGAAAAACCCCAAATACAAAATCTAACAGCACACCTAAAGGAAATAGAAGCAGAACAGCAAAGACACCCCAAGCCCAGCAGAAGAAGAGAAATAATAAAGACCAGAGCAGAAATAAACAATATAGAATCTAAAAAAACTGTAGAGCAGGTCAACGAAAACAAGAATTGGTTTTTTGAAAAAATAAACAAAATTGACAAACCTCTAGCCAGGCTTTCTTTCTCAAAAAGAAAAGGGAGATAACCCAAATAGATAAAGTCATGAATGAAAATGGAATTATTACAACCAATCCCTCAGAAATACAAGGAATTATCAGGGAATACTATGAAAAATTATATGCCAACAAACTGGACAACCTGGAAGAAATGGACAAATCCCTAAGCACCCACACACTCCCAAAACTCAAACAGGAAGAAATAGAAAACTTGAACAGACCCATAACCAGTGAAGAAATTGAATCAGTCATCAAATATCTCCCAACAAATGAGAGTCCAGGACCAGATGGCTTCCCAGGGGAGTTCTACCAGACATTTAACGCAGAGATAATACCTATCCTTCTCAAGGTGTTCCAAAAAATAGAAAGGGAAGGAAAGCTTCCAGACTCATTCTATGGAGCCAGTATTACTTTGATTCCTAAACCAGACAGAGACCCAGTAAAAAGAGAGAACTACAGGCCAATATCCCTGATAAACATGGATGCAAAAATTCTCAATAAGATACTAACAAATCAAATTCAACAGCATATAAAAAGAATTATTCTCCATGATCAAGTGGGATTCATTCCTGGCCTGCAGGGCTGGTTCAACATTCACAAATTAATCAATGTGACACATCACATTAATAAAAGAAAAGATAAGAACCATATGATCCTGTCTATTGATGCAGAAAAAGCATTTGACAAAATTCAGCAACCTTTCTTAATAAAAACCCTCGAGAAAGTCGGGATACAAGGAACATACTTAAAGATCATAAAAGCCATTTATGAAAAGCCCACAGCTAACATCATCCTCAATGGGGAAAAACTGAGAGCTTTCCCCCTGAGATCAGGAACACGACAGGGATGTCCACTCTCACCACTGTTGTTGAACATAGTGTTGGAAGTGCTAGCATCAGCAATCAGGCAACAAAAGAAAATCAAAGGCATCAAAATTGGCAATGATGATGTCAAGCTTTCACTTTTTGCAGGTGCCATGATATTATACATGGAAAACCCGATAGACTCCACCAAAAGTCTGCTAGAACTGATACATGAATTCAGCAAAGTTGCAGGATACAAAATCAATGTACAGAAATCAGTTGCATTCTTATACACTAATAATGAAGCAACAGAAAGACAAATAAAGAAACTGATCCCATTCACAATTGCACCAAGAAGCATAAAATACCTAGGAATAAACCTAACCAAAGATGTACAAGATCTGTATGCTGAAAACTATAGAAAGCTTATGACGGAAAGTGAAGAAGACATAAAGAAATGGAAAAACATTACATGCTCATGGATTGGAAGAATAAATATTGTTAAAATGTCAACACTACCAAATCAATCTACACATTCAATGCAATCCCAATCAAAATCGCACCAGCATTCTTCTCGAAACTAGAACAAGCAATCCTAAAATTCATATGGAACCACAAAACGCCCCGAGTAGCCAAAGTAATTTTGAAGAAGACCAAAGCAGGAGACATCAGAATCCTAGACTTTAGCCTCTACTACAAAGCTGTAATCATCAAGACAGCATGATATTGGCACAAAAACAGACACATAGACCAATGGAATAGAATAGAAACCCCAGAAATAGACCCACAAAAGTATTGCCAACTAATCTTTGACAAAACAAGAAAGAATATCCAATGGAAAAAAGACAGTCTCTTTAACTAATGGTGCTGGGAGAACTGGACAGCAACATGCAGAAGGATGAAACTAGACCACTTTCTTACATTATTCACAAAAATAAACTCAAAATGGATCAAGGACCTGAATGTGAGACAGGAAACCATCAAAACCCTAGAGGAGAAAGCAAGAAAAAAACTCTCTGACCTCAGCCGCAGCAATTTCTTACTTGACACATCCCCAAAGGCAAGGGAATTAAAAGTAAAAATGAACTATTGGGACCCCATGAAGATAAAAAGCTTCTGCACTGCCAAGGATACAATCAACAAAACTAAAAGGCAACCAACCGAATGGGAAAAGATATTTGCAAATGACATATCGGACAAAGGGCTAGTATCCAAAATCTATAAAGAGCTCACCAAACTCCACACCTGAAAAACAAAAAATCCAGTGAAGAAATGGGCAGAAAACATGAATAAACACTTCTCTAAAGAAGACATCCAGACGGCCAACAGGCACATGAAAAGATGCTCAACGTCGCTCCTCATCAGGGAAATAAAAATCGAAACCACACTCAGATACCACCTCACGCCAGTCAGAGTGACTAAAATGAACAAATCAGGAGACTATAGATGCTGGTGAGGATGTGGAGAAATAGGAACCTCTTGCACTATTGGTGGGAATGCAAACTGGTGCAGCCACTCTGGAAAACAGTGTGGAGGTTCCTCAAAAAATTAAAAATAGATCTACCCCATGACCCAGCAATAGTACTGCTAGGAATTTACCCAAGGGATACAGGAGCGCTGATGCATAGGGCACTTGTACCCCAATGTTTATAGCAGCACTCTCAACAATAGCCAAATTATGGAAAGATCCTCAATGTCCATCAACTGAAGAATGGATAAAGAAATTGTGGTTTATATACACAATGGAGTACTACATGGCAATGAGAAAGAATGAAATATGGCCCTTTGTAGCAACGTGGATGGAACTGGAGAGAGTTATGCTAAATGAAATAAGTCACAGAGAGAAAGACAGATACCATATGTTTTCACTCTTATGTGGATCCTGAGAAAGTTAACAGAAGACCATGGGGGAGGGGAAGGAAAAAAAAAAAGGTTAGAGAGGGAGGGAGCCAAACTGTAAGAGACTCTTAAAAACTGAGAACAAACTGAGGGTTGATGGGGAGTGGGAGGGAGGGGTGGATGGGTGATGGATATTGAGGAGGACACCTGTTGTGATGAGCACTGGGTGTTGTATGGAAACCAATTTGACAGTAAATTTCATATTTAAAAAAATAAATAAACATTAAAAAAATAAATACATCTCTGGTACATGACAGTAGTTTAAATATTTACCAAAAACATACTTTTAAAATCAATAGACAGTGAATTATGGGATTTAAAATGTAACGATTTTGTTCCTCTTTTGAGAAATTGGTTTGGGGATGGGTCTGGGGAGCTCCTCTGTCAGACTCACTGGTTGGTGATTAAATTGCAACATGTAGGGTGCAAGATTAATTGGTGAGTGATGGTGCCTCAAGTTTGTGCAAACTTGTGCACAAAACATTTGAGTTCATGACATACTTCTACAATTCTATTCCACTCATCTTTACAATAACTTGATGAGATATGTAGAAAATGTTGAACTATTCTCACTTAATAGGCAAGGTGGGGCACCTGGTTGACTCAGTTAAGCATCGGACTCTTAGCTTTGGTTCAGGTCATGATCTCACTGTGAGTTTGAGCCCTACATTGGGCTCTGTGCTGACAGCGCTGAGCCTGCTTGGGATTTTCTCTCTCTCTGCCTCTCCCCTGCTCGCATGCACACTCTCTCCTCAAAATTAATAAATAAACTTAAAAAAATAGACACGGAAAAGTAAGGGTTGGAGAAGCTGAGTGGATAGAGAAGGTGACACAGAGTGTCAGATTCCGGTTTCAGATTCTGGCCTCTGATTCCAAAATCAGTGTTTCTCCCTTAGACAATATTATCTTGGATGTGTACCTCACACATACCTGTTGGGTTCCCTGGGTGGCTCAGTTGGTTAAGTGTCTGACTTTGGTCATGTGTTCAGCTCAGGTCATGATCTCCTGATTTGTGGATTTGAGTCCCATATCAGGCTCTATGTTAGCATCCTGGAGTCTGCTTGGGATTCTCTCTCTCCCTCTCTCCGTCCCTCCTCTTACCTCTCTCTATCAAAATACTACTACTACTACTACTACTAAATGTTAATAATAATAAATACATATCTGTTATTTATTATTTATTTATTTTTAATTTGGAATCCCCTCCTTGAGTGTAACCCCATCAATATCAGTGGCCTTCTATTTATCTTTGTATTCCTAGAGACCATCACAGCCACAGTGAGCAGAGTTGCTAACTATGTTGGTATTTGATAAATCAATAAATCCATCTCAATAGTAATATTTACTGAGTGTTGACTTGTTTCAGATGCTAATGCTGATAGTGCTTTGTTGCAGATGCTAATGACTTCATTAACTCATTTGGTCCTTGCAATAACCTTATGAATTCGATGGGGTAATTATTATCTCTATTGTATAGTGGAGGAAACTGGGTCAGCCAAAAGTGATGTAATGCACCCACAGCCAGGAAGTGGTAGAGCTACCATTTAAAGTTTTTTAATGTTTATTTATTTTGAGAGAGAAACAGAGAGAGAGAGCCGGCGAGCACTAGCAAGGGAGAAGCAGAGAGAGAGAGAGAGAGAGAGAGAGAGAGAGAGAGAGAGAATCCCAAGCAGGCTCTGTGCTTTCAGCAAGAACCTGATGCTCAGCACAGACCCCATGAGATCATGACCTGAGTTGAAATAAAGGATCAGACACTTAACAGACTGAACCACTCAGGTACCCCTAGAGCTGGTATTTAAACCTGGCACAGATTTAGCTCCTGTGTTCTCCTGTCTTGCAGTATTTGCTTCCATTTTACACAGATCAGGTAATAATGGTGTGGTGGTATGAAAGCGTAATGACAAATTACCAACAAGTCTTCCATGGAAGAGTGTGAAATTATAATCTCTTCTGTTAAATCTGGGGAGTTTGAAAGTGACATTATGTGGCTGCCAAGACTGGGCCATAGATGGCCATGCCCCTTCCACCTTGTTACATGGAACATCTGTTAATAAAGTCCTGAACTGCAATGAAAGTCCTCTAACTAACCAGAGGATGCCAGAGTGACAAAACCCAAGGTTTGCAGAGAAGTTCTGTGTAGGCATCTCCGATTAATAGTCCCAGCTGATAGTAGCTTTCTAAGTTGACTCAGTGCTGCTGTCAGCAGCCTGGAGAAGGCTCTAGAAATTTCCTCCCTAGGTTTGTGCATCACTCCCTGCCATTCTAGTGTTGCCAGCTAAGGCCCCAGATATTGTGCCCTTTCTGTATTCCCAATTCATAGGATCTGTGAGCATAACAAATGGTTGTTGTTTTATGCCACTACAATAACCAAAATAATGGGATTTAATCATGGTTAAATAAACATGCCCATATCCTGAAGCCACTTGCTTTCTGGTGATATTATTCTAGGGCTGTTGGGTTGAACCAATCAAACATGTCCTGTGTTACACACACCACACCAGAGGGTGCCGTGCATTAAGCCGACAAAAGAGTTTAAAGGGATTGGCCTGTTGAATAGCTCTTTGTTTCCAAGAAAGCCACAGGAATATGGAATCTCTTGTTGATATTCTGCTGAGCTCAGTGCGTTGTGTGTTTGTTCTTGGCTTCTTGCCCAAGAAGTCTTGGCAATCAAGTTGCTCCTTCACTGATTATTTTGCAACTGGGTATGAATTACTGCCACTGTACTTAGGTTTTATTCTCCATGTAACGGCTGCTTTGGCTAGCTTCCTTGACCATGCAAGTCTGTTCACCACCCCTAGCTTTGTCCAGGACAAGCCAGACCTCAAGAAATTGAGAATGGCTACTGTTAGCTAGGGCTCTCCTCTTAAAGCAGGATACATTTTGTTGGTTTTGTTATTTGTATATCCTCCTATAGACTGAGGGTATCAGTTTGCTCATCCAGGTTCTAGGCATCTCTAAGAATGCATTTGTGTATTCTGAACACAAAAGACATGAAAGGACCTTATTGCTAATGCATATGAGTAACAGCAGTTGTGATGTGTTCCAAGCCAAAATTGCTATCTGAACCATTCATTTATTCATTCATTGAAAAATGATTAATTGAAGTCTACATGCAAAGTATTCTGAATCTCCACCTAAACCAGAAACACACTACATTCATTTCCTTTTCTTTTAGTTCTATCTTTGTAGTGCCTGTACTATGGAAGGCTGTGCCCTTATCCACAGGGTACCTGACACAATTTAGGGGCTCAATTTCATATTTGTTGAATTACTATAAAACACAGGTGATTTTTTCCCTTTAGCGTGTGTTTATTCATGAAGTCTTTGCTTATTTTCTTATCTTGTATTTTGCCTTTCCTCTAAGCTCCAGATGTCTCAAATGTGTACTTCTTATGTTATGGAATTTGGATTTTCTATTACACTTCTATGTGCTTTAAGTCAGTAAGTGCCTTATCACCCGCTAAGCACTATTTGGTTGATGATCCACGAGGCATTTGATGTTTGGCAAGTCCTTTTTTCTCTCTAGGCCTCAGTTTCCTCTTCTATAAATTAAAGCATTTCACTTAGGTAAGTGGATTGCACTCTGCATGTCAAGAACCTCAGGGACAAGGTTGAGGAGTGGCTATATTTTGTTTCTAAGACCTTCCCATTTATATTTAAAATGTAATTTGTGAGAAACATAGAAGGGATCCTTATACAGGCAGGTCAGAATTATTGATCTGTTGGCAAACTATGACCAGCCAGCAGCTTGTTTTTTATAGCCTACACGCTAAAAATGTTTTAACAATCATTTTTAAAATGTAAAGATCAAACACCAAATAGAGAAGAAAGAGTATGTGACAGAGACAATACTATGACCTGCAATGCCTAAAATATTTATCTAAAATATTACTCTGGCTCCTTACAGAAAAAGTTTGCTGATGCCTAATGTGGACCAAGGATGATATGGACGTGGCTTAGATGCTGCTGTTCTGTTTTACCGTGCGCGTGGCAGACACCTTTAATGGGTTACAGAAACATTCTCTGACTGCTTTAGGATCCCCATCAACTAATTACTCCTGGAAGTTCATACTAATCTGGTGGGGTTGCCCTTTTACCCCTCAAGTTTGCTAAGAAGACTTTTGAGGCATTCTCTGCGAGTGCCCCCAGCCCTCTCCTTCTAACCTTTAGGCGCATTCTAGCAGACGTCTTCTGCCATTATCTTCCTGTCTCGTGCCCAAGGGCTTTCTCCAAGTCGCTGAAGGTGGCACTGCTCCGGACTCCTAACAGGTCAGAAATACCTAGGAATTACCACCTCTGGGAACAGCTTCAGGAGTTGGTGTATAAATACCCCAGCTGTCCTGCTTTTTGGATAGGATAATTTGAGCCGTCCTTAACAAAATCTGACTTTCCTCATGAGGTTAAGCTATATTCATTCGCTCATTACGGAAGCTGGCTAAGTAATGCACATCGATTAGCTGCCTTCCTTTTTCTTTGACATTTTCCTCTTTCCTGCTGATGCTGTCTGCATCTCTCCAGTAAACCTCTTGTATCCAATTCCTTATCTCAGAGTGTGCTTCTGGCAAAACCTAAACCAAGACTGATTTCAAATCTGCTCTTCCAGGGAAGTAATGCTTTTACAAAAGCCTCTAACTTAAAGCATCAAGAGTCTCACTTACAAGTCCTGGAAATTGCTGGCTGCAGTTACTGATTTTGAGGACAACCCAATTTTGTGTGGTCTGATGTCTCTATTGTTGACTCTGACATTATGGATGGGTCAACCAATTAATTTTCTGATTGGATACTGGGAGCTTTCAGCCTATTTCTCCAGATGCCTATTTCTCCAGACTCCTATTAGTGAAGAAACTTCCTAGGTGCCCTTATAATGGAAAATTCACAACCAATAAACAATTGAATCTTAAGATTTACATTGGCCAGGCAGGTTGCTATACCAAGCTCTAATAATAACTCCATTTTTCCTCACACCCTGGCAGAAAATGCAGGCAGCTGTGTCCAATTATGCTGAGCACAGCAAACTCAAACTTATTAAAGGTAGGAAACAGACTGTTTCAGGATGTGAAAAACTCAACATAATGTAAAGATAATTTCTCAAGTGTATGGTTTAGCTGCTGTTTTTATTTTATTTCTTAAGCCAGAATTAAGTTTTTAGTTCCCAGTATAGAGGAGGGAACATGGTCTTTTTTAATACATGAAAGTCAGAGTCCCCGTATATGAGTTGTGTTTCTGGACCAATCAACAGCTAAAGTGAATGACCCACACAAATGATTTGTTTGATTTTTGTGGTCCAAATATGCAATTAATAATGCCTTCCTTGTAAGAGGAATTTCGATTAACATTTATTGTGGGCTTTGAGATCTAATATCAACATGTGGAAAAAAGGAAGTTGGAAGAGAACTTTAATTAATTGGCTCATGGGTTTACATGGCATTTGGGAGCAGTGTTTCATGAAATGGCTTTCATGATACTGAGAAAAAATTCATTTTTTTAAGAAAAAAAATTTTTTTCCAAATAACTTTTCCTCCTTTCACCACCTCTGGCTTCCCCTGAGAAGTTGATTCCATCAGCGGCTTGTTCCATTGCCATGATTCTGCTAATCTTTGCCAAGCTTTTAAATAGAGTTTTCCATGGTGTAAGGAAGACCTGGTTCAACTTTTCTCCCTCTTCTAATAGAAATAATTGATCCCTCTGCTTGCTGTCTCTAATGAGAGCCAACCAGGGATCAGTCTCTCTTCTAACTCTTGGACTAATGGAATGTTTTCTGCATCATGTGATGTTTTACACCTGTTTTGCAGAACCATACACATAAGGTGTTTCATGCTTCTGAAATCTTGTACCTTATTTTTCTATACAACTTTCCTGTTTTCCCATCTAAATTAGATCCTTTGTCACACTTACTCATGACTGTGTGTTTTCTTTTCAATGAGTTTAGCGCTGTTTTTAATTAAGTATTCATTTAGTTGGTTATGTGACTAATGTCTTTGTTTCCCCAGTAGCCTCTATGTCCCAAGAGGGCAGGGACCATATTGGTGCATCACTATATTCTCAATGATAAGACTTTTCCTAATACATAGTATTGTTAAATGATAAGAATTGCATATTATGTATACTTACTAACACACATATATATTGAATTATAATTATTGTTCAATACTATGTTCTATGAACATACTTAACCCTAGAAGATATATATATATATATATATATATATATATATATATATATATAAAATTTATACACATGCATATGTAACATATAAAGTATATATAATAAAATATAACATATAATAAAACAATGCAATAAAATGTATAATATATATACATTACTATATACCACATAATATACACATATTACTCTATACTGTATAATATGCAATATACTATATAATGCATATGTATGTGTATTAACACATATACATCTATGTAGAAATATATGTGTGTGTATATCTATATCTATCTATCTATCTATCTACATGATGAACTGAATCTAAATAGCCTTCACCCCTTCAAAATGTCCGATTTTCATAAGTTTCCATCTGAGGGAATAAGAAACTTGTTGGAGTCAGTTGTCCAAGTTGTGTTTATTTTTAATTTTTTAACAGATTGTTTTAACAATTGTTTTTTATTGTTTCAGACTGAGAATGTACAATGCACTGGCTACATTTATATTAGTTGCCATGGTTTCCAATACTTTAGAAATTGTCCAAGAAAGGAGTGGAATTTTTCTCACTATGCAAAGATGTTTTTCCCCAACTTGTTTGTGCCCACGTAATGTACCAGTTTGAATCGTCTGCTTCTCTCTTTCCCATCTGTGCTGTTTGCAAGGGGCGGGAGAAAACAAAACCAAAAAAAAAAAAAAAAAAAAAAAAGGAAAGCAGGTGGAAAGAGACACAGCTTCCATTCCAGAGGCAATGAGCTCAAAATTAGACTCTTTCGTGTATCCTGAAGGTCTCTGTCTACATGGTATAGATGTGGCACCTATAGTACATTTCACCTTGCTCAAATCACTCCTACAGGAAAGTTTAATAGTTTTTGCGGAGATGGTAGGGCAAAGGCCACGGTTGTCAAGAGGCAGTCCTGCTGGAGATACCGTGCTAACAGCTTCATTGCTGCTGCTGTGGCAGTGGTTCTTATTTATTTTTTCTGACCAGTTGAAGGGGTCTGCCTTCACAGGGATGACTGCCTTTGGTTCTGCTCTAATTGCTTCTCTGTATTTTTATCTCAATTCGCCCAAAAAGGAGAATGCATCTTTCTCTTGGGAAAGTGTTACTTTGCATTCTCTGGCTTGTTTTCCTTGAAGTAGCTTTGGTGTCCTGGCATGACTTTCTTAATAATTGCTCTCATTTCCTGAACACTTGCTTTGTTCCTGGAACCAAGGTTAATGACAGTGACAGTATTCACTCGACCTTCAGAATAACCCTGTACAATTGATGTTGTTATTATCCCCATTTTATACACAAAACAGCTAGAATCTAATTCATGGGCGTGGGACTTTAAAATAGATCTTTGTAAGACCAGGCATTTCTTAACTCATTCTCTTATGAAATTTGCTGAGAGCTTACTATGACATAGGTAATTTTAAAAGTGCTGGCAACTCATTACTGAACAAAATAGATAAAGTTATTACTGTCATGGAGCTTCCATTCTACTGGCCTTGAATCAAGGTTATGGTATTTCTCATATGTCTTACTGAAATCAAAGAAATATTTTGCCAGAAAATATTGGGATATTTAATTATGTAAGTTAGGGTAACACTCATATCAGCAAAGTTGGCTGGACTATTTCTAGAGAAGGAAGCTCTAATAGAAAAGTTTGGAGTGCCTGCTTAACCTTATATTCTCTTCTCTGAGTGAGTTCCTTCCAATCATGGGAATATGCCCAAAGAAGCATGTCTTTTCTATGTTACATTACCCTCTCAATCACCATGGCCAAACCCATGGGCTCTTACCATGGCTAGATAAATAACATTTTTTTTCTTAATTTCAAATTCCAAATTCTATACTAATGATACTTAAAAGACTGCTGATTATTTGAAGAGAGATTTAAACTGATTTTTGGCTGTCATTCTTGGCTATGTACATGCTGGAATACAGGAAGTTTGCCTTGAGGGTGAGAGAGAGAATTGTGGCGGAGGGGGCAAAGTAGTAGATGTGCACAGAGAAGCAGTAATACAGAAGCATGTGATCCTGGAGACAAGAAAACCCAGAGGGCCCTCCCTTCATATAGCCCTTGAGTTTCTTTGTTTGTGCTGTCACGGAGCTTGCCTATGAGATTTGGTACCGGGAGTGGTCCTAGGAAGCAGCCTGCTAGAAAGGAGTTTTGGAGGGGATCCCCTCCCACCAGTTGGTAATGGGGACACCATCGCTGATGGCAGACGGAGTTAGCAACAACCTCTAGCATGAAGTCACAGTGTATACGCTAGGCGGTGAACCAGTAAAGGGTACAACGGAGGGGATGTACCAGCCGAGACGCTTTCTCACGCATTTCAAGGGTAGAGAAAGATACTAATTATAATGATACCGTGCTGTCCACCATGGATATTTTGAAAAGAAGAAAGGACAAGCTCAGGATAATTGATAACCAAATTCAACTAAAGCATGAGGGTCAAAGGGCCTCCTTGGCAGCTTTTAAAGAGAATTTTACCAGCTGCAACTGGAGGGCATACCCAGGTAACAGACCTGGGGGGCTGGCAGAATTTTGGAGATAGCTGATTCCCAGCCTCTGTAAGTCTCCTTTGCCAAATCAGAGCCAGTCAAGTGTGTTCCAGGAATGGGGATGACTGTAACTGGGTAGACTTACTTGAGCAACTTGAATTTGCACATGGTCCCGATCCCTTTGCACCTGAAGAAGTGCAAAGTGCAAAGTGCAAAGAAGTGTCTCACTTGCTCTTGTTGGAAGATAGAGCCCAATCCACCCATCTATCCCCATACCTTTTACAGAAATCACAAATGAGGCAGGTGCTTTTTAGATAATTTTGGTCTTCAGAATCTGCTTCCTGCTCTTCCTCCCCTGGTTCGCAGACCAGTAATGAAGAAGGGAGGGCAGAAAGAGCTGCTCTGATAAGGTGGAATAGGAGTTACATGCTAAAGAGGCCACACGATTTGACTGTCTTATATTAACTGCAAGTACAGAGTTGGAGCCTGTGGCTGCAGAATCAAGGTATTAAATTGAATAAGGAGAGCTTGTTGATAGGAGGCACTCTCCCATGTCAAAGGATTGGCATTCTAGCAGGACGCTGGAAGCTGGGCCTGGTATGTTGCTGGAACAAGCCTTAGAAGCTTGAATAAATTGGTCCCATGTTCAATGACCTAGAGATGGCAGAACTTCCATGGCAGATAAAGGAGGAAGGCATCAGAAGACTCAGATAAGTGGCATGCTAGAAGGGGTCTACTGTACAAGAATGGAAAACCCACGAGCTTGCTGTATCTTGCGAGGCTCCTGAGCGCACTCCATTTACTAAGGGGATAACTGACAAAGTTTGGAGAAGAGTATCGGCATGACATGGTCCTTGAGAAGCTCAGTGGGGGCTGTCACCTGAGGCCAGAACTGACAGTAGGACGTGATGGTACAGAACTGAGATGTCTGGTGACAGTGGGGATAATAGGATTTTAGATTACCAGAGGCCAGAGGGAAACTCTTAATCATCAGAAGCAAAGTGGGCTTAAATATCGTATTTATTAATTATGCTGTAAAGTGAGCAGCAAAGTTAGAATGGCATCTAAGAGGCCTGACCTATGGGAATCGATGAGATGTCTAATGAAGCCCTCCTTGCATAAATCATGAGTTTCCAAATCCTTCTTTCAGGCTTACATCTAGGGGACTTGACATAAGATGACCCCTTATGTAGCCCTAGAACTCTCCTGTCTGGGCCTTCGTCATTTTGGAAGCATCGAAGAGAAACCTTCTCATTCTAAAAGTTACGTCTGGGCCTCCCAGGAAGTTGCCAGGCAAGGGACAGCAGGATGGCAGCCATTGGTACGTACCTACCTTGTCCCGCTAGAATACAAACAGATCTATTTGCTCAGCCCAGAATAACGGCCCTGGAAATATAGCTTGAGCTGGCTGATGTGGGAGCAGGGAGTGCTCCCTGTGGTTGCCAGACGGTATAAGCTCACACAGACGAGGCGTGTGGACTCTACTGGATGGACTGGGGCAAGACCAGGTGAGTCAGACGGTGAGTGAGGGTCCAAGTTGGTCACAAGGATGAGCCCCAATAAAAGAAGCATGTGCTTTCATAGATGACTTGGTGCTTTTTAAGTGGCTGTGTTTTCTTTGGATACTGTAATAGGTTGAGTTATTTTGGGTTACGCAGGAGAGAAACACACTTAAGTTCATTCAGAAGGAAATCTATTAACTCACAGAACTCCAGGGAGGGTTGAGTCAGCACACCACAAAAAAGGCAAGTGAGTAACCAAGTCAAGAACAAGTGGGGCCAGGAACACAAATGCTGTCAAGTCTTAACCCCTGACTCTCCATTTCTACCTTTGTGTTTTTTCTTTTCCTTTTCTTTTAATTTTTTTTTAATGTTTATTTTTGAGAGAGAGAAAGAGAGAATATGAGTGGGGGAGGTACTGAGAGAGGAGACACAGAATACGAAGCAGGCTCTGAGCTGTCAGCACAGAGCCAGTTGTGGGGCTCGAACTCACGAGCCATGAAATCATGACCTGAGCTGAAGTCGGACACTTCACCAACTGAGCCACCCAGGCGCCCCAACCTCTGTGTTTTTTCTTATGTGAGGTCCTTAAATATTTGGAGTCTGTTGACTCATCAGTACAATGGAAATGACTGCATCTACCTCACTGGGTCATTAAGAGAATTAGAGGATAACACATGCAAAGAAATAAAATACCACAGTAGGTGTGTTAGCATCCATTAGCATAACAATGCCAATAGCTTTAATCTCCTGGCAGTGTGAGTTCATGGACTATTGGGGTTACGTTTTATGCACATTCACTTATTCCTATAAAGTAATGCCAGCATAGGACTTGCCATGTTAATCAAAATATGACATATATTTTCTGCACCTTTACATTACAATAGCCCACCATCCACATTTAAACCTATCACTCACCAGTTTAGAAAAGAAGTACTGAGTTTGGATGGACACATGCACACCCAGGTTTGCATTATTATTCTATCCCTGGCATTACCATATTAGAAACTACTTATTTATGTGATCATAAGTAGAGTTATGTCATTGTGATTATGGAGCACTGCAGGTGAATTTTACACTTGATCTTAGCCAAAAGGCCGAGGAGCGATGTAAGTGAATTTTTACATGGTATCAATGCATAAAGGATGGGAACATGCAATAAAGACCACAATTACCTAGTGTTTTCACATCTGAAGATTTATTTAAGGCCAACGTATTTAGAATTTGTATTATTTAGACACGTATTAGCTCTACATTTCATCAGCATATATAGATACATGCTTTCTAAGGATTTCTGAAATAACTCTTTTCCTTTATAGTGTCTGTTTTTCTGGGCCTGTTGGACAGATTTTCTTAGAATAGAGGAGAAAGGAAACACATGTTAATTTTGTTTGCTTGGAGAAGGTACTGGGAACCTGTCTCCTGAGGTACACCTGTTCAATTGTAGCTCTGGCTTGGAGCCACACTTTCCCCAGACTGGTTCATTTCTGGGGAAATACCATGCTTTTTCAATCCCACCTGGAGTGAGGCCTGAAAGTGACATTTTAGATTCTGGTGTTGGTTCCAGGAGGTTCATTTCTCCGCTTTCACAAGGAGGGTCTTTAACAACGCATGGCCTCAGTAGACTGGATTCCCAGGCCAGTGAGTTCTATTTAGCACTGGAGGCAGACCAAGAGTAAGAACATTCCTGTAGGAAAAGAAAGACAAGCCATTCATTATTTGCTTGCTTGTAATTGTGCCTTTCCTTGCTCACAGAGCTGTAGCCATGTTTGTGTTGTTTGGCTTAAAGCAGAGGAATGCTTTTTCCAGACATAGTTTTAAAGCAGATAATACACAATCCTATAGTTATGTGGTTTCCTAGTTTTCTTCTTCCTTTTTTGTTCCACCTCCAAAACAAGTGAAAAGCAGCACTGTCACTTGCACTTACCTCGGAGCTGGGCAGTTCCAAATTGTCTTAGCCTGAGTTTCTAGAAAGCAGAGCCTGGGTGAAGCCTTTTGTGGTACCATTTCACAAAGTCGATGGATACAGTTCCAGAGAGTCTCACTGAAGGGAGAAGAGGTATGAGGCAGGGAAGGAACAAGAACCAATGAGCCAACATAAACCACATTACTAAGTGAGCAACTACTTAGTATCAAGTGGGACTGATCTCTCCATCTTGCAGGGCTGTCTTCACAGAAGTTTATAGACTGCTTCTCAGGAAAGATCATGCAAGGGAAGAAGGAAGACATTTATTCTCTCTTGTTAGATTTCCATTGGCCCAACGTTTCCCCTAATGAAACATTGATTCCCTCATACTTGCCAGCAGTATCTCTTACCTCAGTCTCCGAGGCAGAGACCTGAGGAGAGAGATAAGCTGTATACAGGGTGCACGTGAAGTGTAATGCTCTGCAGCTGTGTCTGTGGGGAGTGAAGTCCAGCTGAGAGCTAGGTGAGGCTGAGACCAGTGGTCAGAAGATCGACAGTAACCCCTAAGAGGTGTTTTGTATACATGTGAATTTGCAAGTAGACCTTTTTCTTAAATAGATATGGGGTACAGTACTGCACAGTGGTTGAAAGAATGGGCTTTCATTCTGGCAAAGGGGAGTTTAATGGTAGCTTTGCCACTGTGGGATTTGGGGACACACAGGATTCTCATCTGTGAAATGGGGCCAAGAAAAGGACCTATTTGGTCAGCTTTTGTGAAGATTAGGTAAAATAAGTCATGTATGGCATTTCACACACTATCTGACCTCTGACAAGAACTGAAAAATTGGTAGGTAGTGTTACTGTTACCCCATTTCTGGCATTCATTTCTGTGATAATAAGACTTCATGTATAGAACCTTTAAATATTTTTCCCCCAAATCCACAAGTTGGTTTAGGAATAACTGATTATTTCTGTGTATAATTTGAGACACTGAAATGGAAGAGGAAAACTAGTTAGAGGGGAGCTGATAGAGACACACATGCAGAATTTCAGTGATGAGTTGCAGAGGAAGGAATCTGAATTTAATAAGTTCTCTGTTTGTTGTGATACAGCTTATCCACAAGCCAACGTTTGGAAACTACTTTTATAGACTATAACTACCTCTAACCACAAGCTTTGACATTCCTATCAGTTCCAATAGGATTTATGAGATTTTGGGTGGTGTTTTTCTTTTATAACTTCCCTAAGGTAAAATCACACAAACACACACACACACACAGGCACACACATTTTCGTGGGTTTTTTGTTTTGCTTTTACTTGAGGGTTTGGACACAGGGTACAAAGGAAATAATTCGAGTGCTGTAAATTGCTTGAGTTTAATTATTTTGGGGAATGTATAGAAAGAAGAAATGATGAGTTTTCCCCTAAACTTCCCAACTTTCATACATATTCTTAGTAACTAAAAATTTTAAAAGCGTTCTGTGGATTCGACTCTCAGTTATGCTTTACAGAGATTGTCTGTTTTGTGAACTCTGAGCACCAGTTGTGTCTCCATGGCCAGCATGTGAGGCTAGCTGGCTTGCCTCCCTTCTGAGGAAAGCATGAGTTTACCCAGGAAACAGTCACTCAGTTTTAACATTGGCCTCAGCAAAACCTATTTGAAGGCAAATCCAGTGATCCTGAAAAATTAAAATCCGACTTGAACACCTTCCTAAACCAAGTTGAAATGACTTTTGGATTATCCATGGTAGTGGATTATTCACACCACTGCTCTTCTATTAACAAACAGTTGAGAGTTAACCATCCAGACGGTCTCAAAACTGTGAATGGGCACCATTGCAAGTCTGTTGGACCCAACTCAGAACATGCTTCCATGTAAGATGTGTAAAGAACTGTGGTTAGACTCAGAGATCAGTGGTTCTCAAAGTGTGGTCCCTGACCAGCAGCATCAGCATCGCTTGGGAACTTGTTAAAATTCAAGAAGTTCTTTAGCTTTGTTTCTGTTTTTTTTTTTTTTTTTTTTTTTTTAACCTTTGGTTTTAAGAGAGAGACAGAGTGCGAGCAGGGGAGGGGCAGAGAGAAAGGGAGACACAGACTCCCAAGCAGGCTCCAGGCTCTGAGCCGTCAGCACAGAACCTGATACGGGGCTCAGACTCACAGATCATGAGATCATGACCTGAGCTGAAGTCAGACGCTCAACCGACTAAGCAACCCAGGTGCCCCAGAAGTTCCTTAGCTTTTTGTATAATGAGATATGGATAATAAAAGAAACATTGTAATAGATGAAATGAACTGCCTTGTAAGTCTCCAATGACAGGATCCACTGGGTGTTGCATGGAAACCAATTTGACAAAAAATTATTTTTAAAAAATTATTTGTATACAAAAAAAAGAGATTCTTGCTTTAGGTGAGGCATTAGATGAGAAAGTTGCTAAAGTTGTTTGCCACACTGACATTATTTGCTATCAGCAAGAAGTGGGTGGTCAGCATGTCCGACCTTGGTGTCGCCGTTTAACTCTCATCCACGGTTCATGCAGCCACACGAGTACTCATTACTTTCATATGATTGCAAATCTTTTCCTGAGTTTTACTGCAATACGTACATGTACTCCAAAAAATGTTTCGGAAACAATTTTACAAATGAGTCTTGTGATCAGAATTTCTGAGGTTTTAAAGACTTTAAAAAGTAATGAAAACCAGTAAAAGAAATCTGTGTCAGGGATGAGGTAAAAATGTTTTACATTACGGTTTAAATCTATATTTTCATCCTTATGGACAGAAGATAATTAATAATAACATAGTTTATCAAGTTTTAGCCTAAGTTGTTAGTATCATGAATAATAAGGAAGTAACATTTGTGTAGTGCTTTGCAGAGTAAAAAGTGCCTCCCCAGATATGACCATGCTTTCTCCTTCTGGTGACCTTGTGAGCATTTATGATAATTACTCTCATTTTATGAAAGAAGAACCTGGTTTGGGGAGTGCAGTTACTTACTTATCTAGGATCACTGTTCTAATTAGTGATGCAGGAGGAAGTGGATGGAGTCTAGGCCATTGATTTTATAAAGTCCATATTCTTTCCCCTGCACAAGTGGTTTTTAAATGATTTTACCTCAGGACCTCATTTACCAAGGACCTTGAAGATTTTTTCTTCACAGGACTTATATCTATAGACATTGACCATATTGTAACTTAAACCTGAGAAAATATTAAAGTACTATTTCATTTATCTTGAAATTTTTTAATTTTTTAAATTTTATTTTAATTTTTTTTCAGTATATGAAGTTCATTGTCAAATTGGTTTCCATACAACACCCAGTGCTCATCCCAAAAGGTGCCCTCCTTAATACCCATCCCCCACCCTCCCCTCCCTCCCATCCCCCATCAGCCCTCAGTTTGTTCTCAGTTTTTAACAGTCTCTTATGCTTTGGCTCTCTCGCACTCTAACCTCTTTTTTTTTTTCCCCCTTCCCCTCCCCCATGGGTTTCTGTTAAGTTTCTCAGGATCCATATAAGAGTGAAGCCATATGGTATCTGTCTTTCTCCGTATGGCTTATTTCACTTAGCATCACACTCTCCAGTTCCATCCACGTTGCTACAAAGGGCCATATTTCATTCTTTCTCATTGCCACGTAGTACTCCATTGTGTATATAAGCCACAATTTCTTTATCCATTCATCAGTTGATGGACATTGAGGATCTTTCCATAATTTGGCTATTGTTGAGAGTACTGCTATAAACATTGGGGTACAAGTGCCCCTATGCATCAGCACTCCTGTATCACTTGGGTAAATTCCTAGCAGTGCTATTGCTGGGTCATGGGGTAGGTCTATTTTTAATTTTTTGAGGAACCTCCATACTGTTTTCCAGAGTGGCTGCACCAATTTGCATTCCCACCAACAGTGCAAGAGGGTTCCCGTTTCTCCACATCCTCGCCAGCATCTATAGTCTCCTGATTTGTTCATTTTGGCCACTCTGACTGGCGTGAGGTGATATCTGAGTGTGGTTTTGATTTGTATTTTCCTGATGAGGAGTGACGTTGAGCATCTTTTCATGTGCCTGTTGGCCATCTGGATGTCTTCTTTAGAAGACATTTTCTGCCCATTTCTTCACTGGATTATTTGTTTTTCGGGTGTGGAGTTTGGTGAGCTCTTTATAGATTTTGGATACTAGCCCTTTGTCCGATATGTCATTTGCAAATATCTTTTCCCATTCGGTTGGTTGCCTTTTAGTTTTGTTGTTGTTTCCTTTGCTGTGCAGAAGCTTTTTATCTTCATAAGGTCCCAGTAGTTCATTTTTGCTTTTAATTCCCTTGCCTTTGGGGATGTGTCAATAAGAGATCGCTACAGCTGAGGTCAGAGAGGTCTTTTCCTGCTTTCTCCTCTAGGGTTTTGATGGTTTCCTGTCTCACATTCAGGTCCTTTATCCATTTTGAGTTTATTTTTGTGAATGGTGTGAGAAAGTGGTCTAGTTTCAATCTTCTGCATGTTGCTGTCCAGTTCTCCCAGCACCATTAGTTAAAGAGACTGTCTTTTTTCCATTGTATATTCTTTCCTGCTTTGTCAAAGATTAGTTGGCCATATGTTTGTGGGTCTAGTTCTGGGGTTTCTATTCTATTCCATTGGTCTATGTGTCTGTTTTTGTGCCAATATCATGCTGTCTTGATGATTACAGCTTTGTAGTAGAGGCTAAAGTCTGGGATTGTGATGCCTCCTGCTTTGGTCTTCTTCTTCAAAATTACTTTGGCTATTCGGGGCCTTTTGTGGTCCATATGAATTTTAGGATTGCTTGTTCTAGTTTCGAGAAGAATGCTGGTGCGATTTTGATTGGGATTGCATTGAATGTGTAGATAGCTTTGGGTAGTATTGACATTTTGACAATATTTATTCTTCCAATCCATGAGCACGGAATGTTTTTCCATTTCTTTATATCTTCTTCAATTTCCTTCATAAACTTTCTATAGTTTTCAGCATACAGATCTTGTACATCTTTGGTTAGATTTATTCCTAGGTATTTTATGCTTCTTGGTGCAATTGTGAATGGAATCAGTTTCTTTATTTGTCTTTCTGTTGCTTCATTATTAGTGTATAAGAATGCAACTGATTTCTGTACATTGATTTTGTATCCTGCAACTTTGCTGAATTCATGTATCAGTTCTAGCAGACTTCTGGTGGAGTCTGTCGGGTTTTCCATGTATAATATCATGTCATCTACAAAAAGTGAAAGCTTAACTTCATCTTTGCCAATTTGATGCCTTTGATTTCCTTTTGTTGTCTGATTGCTGATGCTAGGACTTCCAACACTATGTTCAACAACAGCGGTGAGAGTGGACATCCCTGTCGTGTTCCTGATCTCAGGGGGAAAGCTCTCAGTTTTTCCCCATTGAGGATGATGTTAGCTGTGGGCTTTTCATAAATGGCTTTTATGATCTTTAAGTATGTTCCTTGTATCCCGACTTTCTCGAGGGTTTTTATTAAGAAAGGGTGCTGAATTTTGTCAAATGCCTATTCTGCATCGATTGACAGGATCATATGGTTCTTATCTTTTCTTTTATCAATGTGATGTATCACATTGATTGATTTGCGAATGTTGAACCAGCCCTGCATCCCAGGAATGAATCCCACTTGATCATGGTGAATAATTCCTTTTTTTATGCTGTTGAATTCGATTTGCTAGTATCTTATTGAGATTTTTGCATCCATATTTATCAAGGATATTGGCCTGTAGTTCTCTTTTTTTACTGGGTCTCTATCTGGTTTAGGAATCAAAGTAATACTGGCTTCATAGAATGAGTCTGGAAGTTTTCCTTCCCTTTCTATTTCTTGGAATAGCTTGAGAAGGATAGGTATTATCTCTGCTTTAAACCTCTGGTAGAACTCCCCTGGGAAGCCATCTGGTCCTGGACTCTCATTTGTTGGGAGATATTTGATGACTGATTCAATTTCTTCGCTGGTGATGGGTCTGTTCAAGCTTTCTATTTCCTCCTGATTGAGTTTTGGAAGCGTGTGGGTGTTTAGGAATTTGTCCATTTCTTCCAGGTTGTCCAGTTTGTTGGCATATAATTTTTCATAGTATTCCCTGATAATTGCTTGTATCTCTGAGGGATTGGTTGTAATAATTCCATTTTCATTCATGATTTTATCTATTTGGGTCATCTCCCTTTTCTTTTTGAGAAGCATGGCTAGAGGTTTATCAATTTTGTTTATTTTTTCAAAAAACCAACTCTTGGTTTGGTTGACCTGCTCTACAGTTTTTTTAGATTCTATATTGTTTATTTCTGCTCTGGTCTTTATTATTTCTCTTCTTCTGCTGGATTTAGGCTGTCTTTGCTGTTCTGCTTTTGTTTCCTTTAGGTGTGCTGTTAGATTTTGTATTTGGGATTTTTCTTGTTTCTTGAGATAGTCCTGGATTGCAATGTATTTTCCTCTCAGGACTGCCGTCGCTGCATCCCAAAGCATTTGGATTGTTGTATTTTCATGTTCATTTGTTTCCATATATTTTTTAATTTCTTCTCTAATTGCCTGGTTGACCCACTCATTCTTTAGTAGCGTGTTCTTTAACCTCCATGCTTTTGGAGGTTTTCCAGACTTTTTCCTGTGGTTGATTTCAAGCTTCATAGCATTGTGGTCTGAAAGTATGCATGGTATGATTTCAATTCTTGTATACTTATGCAGGGCTGTTTTGTGACCCAGTATGTGATCTATCTTGGAGAATGTTCCATGTGCACTCGAGAAGAAAGTATATTCTGTTACTTTGGGATGCAGAGTTCTAAATATATCTGTCAAGTCCATCTGACCCAATGTATCATTCAGGGCCCTTGTTTCTTTATTGACCGTGTGTCTAGATGATCTATCCATTTCTGTAAGTGGAGTGTTAAAGTCCCCTGCAATTACCACATTCTTATCAATAAGGCTGCTTATGTTTGTGAGTAATTGTTTTATATATTTGGGGGCTCCGGTATTCGGGGCATAGACATTTGTAATTGTTAGCTCTTCCTGATGGATAGACCCTGTAACTATTATATAAGGCCCTTCTTCATCACTTGTTACAGCCTTTAATTTAAAGTCTACTTTGTCTGATATAAGTATGGCTACTCCAGCTGTCTTTTGACTTCCAGTGAAATGGTAAATAGTTCTCCATCCCCTCACTCTCAATCTGAAGGTGTTCTCAGGTCTAAAATGAGTCTCTTGTAGACAGCAAATAGATGGGTCTTGTTTTTTTATCCATTCTGATACCCTATGTCTTTTGGTTGGCGCATTTAGTCCATTTACATTCAGCGTTATTATAGAAAGATATGTGTTTAGAGTCATTGTGATGTCTGTATGTTTTATGCTTGTAGTGATGCCTCTGGTACTTTGTCTCACAGGATCCCCCTTAGGATCTCTTGTAGGGCTGGTTTAGTGGTGACGAATTCCTTCAGTTTTTGTTTGTTTGGGAAGACCTTTATCTCTCCTTCTATTCTAAATGACAGACTTGCTGGATAAAGGATTCTCGGCTGCATATTTTTTCTGTTTATCACATTGAAGATCTCCTGCCATTCCTTTCTAGCCTGCCAAGTTTCAGTAGAGAGATAGGTCACAAGTCTTATAGGTCTCCCTTTTTATGTTAGAGCATGTTTATCTCTAGCTGCTTTCAGAATTTTCTCTTTATTTTTGTATTTTGCCAGTTTCACTATGATATGTCGTGCAGAAGATCGATTCAAGTTACATCTGAAGGGAGTTCTCTGTGCCTCTTGGATTTCAATGCCTTTTTCCTTCCCCAGATCTGGGAAGTTCTCAGCTATTATTTCTTCAAGTACACCTTCAGCACCTTTTCCTCTCTCTTCCTCCTCTGGAATACCAATTATGCGTATATTATTTCTCTTTAGTGCATCACTTAGTTCTCTAATTTTCCCCTCATACTCCTGGATTTTTTAATCTCTCTTTTTCTCAGCTTCTTCTTTTTCCGTAATTTTATCTTCTAGTTCACCTATTTTCTCCTCTGCCTCTTCAATCCGAGACGTGGTTGTCTCCATTTTATTTTGCAGTTCATTGATAGCATTTCTTAGCTCCTCCTGGCTGTTCCTTAGTCCCTTGATCTCTGTAGCAAGAGATTCTCTGCTGTCCTGTATACTGTTTTCAAGCCCAGCAATTAATTTTATGACTATTATTCTAAATTCACTTTCTGTTATATTGTTTAAATCATATTTGATCAGTTCGTTAGCTGTTGTTATTTTCTGGACGTTTTTCTGAGGGGAATTCTTCTGTTTTGTCATTTTGGATAGTCCCTGGAGTGGTGCAGGACTGCGGGGCACTTCCCCTGTGCTGTCTTGAATACCTTGAGTTGGTGGGTGGGGCCGCAGTCAGACCTGATGTCTGTCCCCAGCCCACTGCTGGGGCCATGGTCAGACTGGTGTGTGCCTTCCCTTCCCCTCTGCTAGGGGCAGGATTCACTGTGGGGTGGCGTGGCCTGTCTGGGCTACTTGCACCCTGCCAGGCTTGTGGTGCTGGGGATCTGGTGTATTAGCTGGGGTGGATAGGCAGGGTGCACAGGGGCGGGAGGGGCAGGCTCAGCTCGCTTTTCCTTCGGAGATCCGCTTCGGGAGGGGCCCTGCAGCACTGGGAGGGAGTCAGACCTCCCAGAGGGATGGATCTGCAGAAGCACAGCATTGGGTGTTTGCCTGGTGCAAGCAAGTTCCCTGGCAGGAACTGGTTCCCTTTGGGAGTTTGGCTGGGGGAGGGGCAAGGGAGATGGTGCTGGTGAGCCCCTTTGTTCCCTGCCAAGCTGAGCTCTGTCATCCGGGGCTCAACAACTCTCCCTCCCGTTGTCCTCCAGCCCTCCCGTTCTCCAAGCAGAGCTGTTAGCTTATAACCTTCCAGATGTTAAGTCCCACTCACTGTCCCAACACACTCCATCCGGCCCCTCCACTTTTGCCAGCCAGACTCGGGGGCTCTGTTTGGCCGGCGGGCCACCCCTCCGCCCCGGCTCCCTCCCGCCAGTCCGTGGAGCGCGCACCGCCTTGCCGCCCTTCCTACCCTCTTCCGTGGGCCTCTCGTCTGCGCTTGGCTCCGGAGACTCCGTTCTGCTAATCCTCTGGCGGTTTTCTGGGTTATTTAGGCAGGTGTAGGTGGAATCTAAGTGATCAGCAGGACGCGCGGTGAGCCCAGCGTCCTCCTACGCTGCCATCTTCTGAAATTTTTTAAAAATATTTTTTAAATGTTTATTTATTTTTGAGACAGAGAGAGACAGAGTGCGAGTGAGGGAGGGCCGAGGAGAGAGACAGGGAGACAGAATCCGAAACAGGCTCCAGGCTCTGAGCTGTCAGCACAGAGCCTGATGTGGGGCTTGAACCCATGAACAGTGAGATCAAGACCTGAGCTGAAGTCAGCTGCTCTACTCACTGAGCCACCCAGGCGCCCCTATCTTGAAAATTTTTTTTAATGTTTATTCATGTTTTGAGACAAGGGGCCAGAGAGAGAGAGAGACCCAGGATGCGAAGCAGGCTCCAGGCTCTGAGCTGTCAGCACAGAACCTGACAAGGGGCTTGAGCTCATGAACCATGAGATTGTGACCTGAGCCGAAGTCTGACATTTAACCGACTGAGCCATCCAGGCACTCCATTTCATTTAAAGTATTTCATTTAAAGTAACATAAATAGGGGCGCCTGGGTGGCTCAGTCGGTTAGGCATCTGACTTCGGCTCAGGTCATGATCTCAGGGTCCGTGAGTTCGAGCCCCGCGTCAGGCTCTGTGCTGACAGCTCAGAGCCTGGAGCCTGTTTCAGATTCTGTGTCTCCCTCTCTCTCTGACCCTCCCCTGTTCATGCTGTCTCTCCCTGTCTCAAAAATAAATAAACATTAAAAAATTAAAAAAAAATAAAGTAACATAAATAAACCAATCACACTGTAATGCAACTATGTATATTTTTTACTTAAAAAATACTTGGCAAAACAACAAAAAAATAACAGTATTTTTGCAAAAACAACAAAAATGTTATGTCTTTGTAAATTTGAAAATATTTTTTAAAGGTTTGGATTAATAGAAGACAAGTAGCCTCTCACATTTTCTTTTGCATTTAATTTGTTTCAAGGGGATGGTTTGGTTGATGGGTGTAGAAAAAAAATTGACCATCTAGATATACATGGTTGGAAATGAAGGCAGTTTTTAATATACTTTACAGATGATTGTGGATGTTTTTCTTTGTTACTACACCAGAACTCAACCGGTGATAGTCTGTTGAAAACTAGTTGTGATATGGAATGTGTACTCTTTTCAGTGAACTTTTTGTATTCTGTCACATTAAAATACAGTGGTCTACTTGCATTTTGAATGAGTATTTTACCAATGCATGATTTGATAAAATCATGCTCTGGTTATTTGAAAATACTGACTTACTGAGTTGTGAAGTTTTTTTCAAATACCATCATAATTTATTGTATAGTCTCAAAAAAAAAAAAAATCACACATGTTAACAGCACTACTGATCTTACCAGAAAGGTCCTGACATACTGAGAAGCTTTCAAGTTCATGGTTTCAGACACATGGTTTTCAAAATTCTCATTTTTCCATTCAAATTTCATCTTTAACAAATACCAGTTTTTCTTAAAGTTACAGGCTCACTTCATTATTCTCAAGAAATTCTCAAGAAAATTATCTTTATGCCACATTTCCAAGTCTTAATGACTAGAGTTTATGTTTAATAAGGGGGGGAAAAAACAAACTTTGAAACTCAAACATTCACATAAGCATTTTTGCTCAAGACAATCCCACTTTGGGTGTGCAGCATTAATGTCTCATGCATACCTCCCGATTCATCATTTCTTCACATACAGTGTTAAAAAGACGTGTACTTAAGATTGAGAGTCAGTAAAATAAAGTATACATCTTCAACAAGGATAGTCTTTGGTGATATATATATATATATTCATATTCATTATGGTAGAGAATACAGTGTTTCCCAGTAGTACAGTCTGGTGGTACTGACTTGATTTGTACAAAGGCACGAGAAATTTTACACGCCATAGCTTTTGCTCTGTTAGTGCAAATATCAACCCAGTGTGAACAAGGCAGTGTTGGTGTACTCTGAACACAGTTCTGAGCTCATGGGTGCCCTGGAAATGTCTTGGGGACTTTGCTGTTCTTAGAATTGCTGCCTTAAATCCAATCTGCCTTTCTCTTGAGTAGCTAGAGTTTGAACAGTTCAATTCTGTGCTCCATTTTTGAGTGAACAATTCAGATGCCAAATGTATTACTGTTGCTTACACATCTCCGATTTTGTGATTCTCATGGCCCATTTTGATGAGCCAGTACATTGTAGTCCCACTAATCTTTCTATCAACTCCCTATGAATCGCTTCTCAGCCTTTTGGCTAAGATCAAGTGTAGTATCTATTAACTGCCTATGTTTTCTCTAGGTCCTGCGACTATTCACATACTTTTTCTTCAACTAGGAACACCACTTCCCTCCAAACTGTGAGGGTAACATATACTCAGATATAAGCTAAATATCATTTTCTTAATAACATGCTCATTGATACCTACATTTGTACTTACTTTTAAACATCTGTTATATGCTATGGAATAGGAATTAGGCATAAATTTGTAAATTTTGGATGTTCATTTTTATGAGTTTAATGTCTATATCATTCACTTTTTTTTAAAGTGTATTTATTTTTGAGAGAGAGAGAAAGAGAAAGTGTGAGTTAGGGAGGAGCAGAGAGACAGGGAGAGAAGACAGAATCCCGAGCAGGCTCCATGCTGACCTGGGGCTCAAATCCATGAGCCGTGAGATCATGGCCTAAGTTGGAGTTGGATGTTTAACCGATTGAGCCAGCCAGGAGCCCTTGTATCATTCACTCTTAAATCAGCCCCCGACAAGGTGCCTGTTACGCAATATTCACTCAATAAATACTTGTGTATTATATATTCTTCACAGTCTGGAGTACAGGTGACCCAAAATGTTAACTATTTTTCTGTACCTCCGTTTAATCTCTGTCATGTTTTCCTTTTACCTGTCAGCAAATAAATAAATAAATAAATACGTTTAATTCTAGGTAATTCCATTGTTTTTCTACTTATAGGTAAGTGATAAAATTCAGGGTTTCTTCCTTTTCTTCTCCCTGCTACAGATTTTATCATCTAGGATTGACTCAAGATTAGAGTACCTGGAGATGGGTACCCTACTGCTTGGTCTGGATCCATGTATCCTGGTGCCCATCAGTTAATGCAACAACACTGTTGTGCTTTGTGATAGGCAGACTCCATCCCCCGTGGCATTTGTACATAAGACGGTACATCCCTACATGAAACTAACTAAGATGGCCTCTAGTATACAGCTAGCCGGTCCTCATTATTTGCAGCTTTCACAATTGTGAATGTTCATACTTGCTGTGATTGGTTTAGAATCTTAAAATCAATAGCTGGCACTATTTTGTGGTCCCATAAAAACATGATTAGAGCAGTGTAAAAATCCGCTGTGCATAATCCCAGTTGGGGCTGAATATAGCGATGCTCAGTGTTCTTGTGTTACTTTTCCTGCTATAAGCAGGGGTCCTTTTTGAGTCTATGTAGTGCTGGCTTACCCAACATTTTTGAGCTTTTTTTCTGGTGATGTTGCGTTTAAAATGGACTCGAAGCATAGTACTGTCGAGTGTTCCTAATTACGAGAAGGCTGTGAAATGCCTTATTGAGAAAATGCCATGTGTTAGAAAGGCTGCATTCAGTTCTGAGTTATGCCGTTGTTGGCTGTGGGTTCAAATCAGGTGAGTTAGCTAGCATTACATGTGAAATAAGGTTTCTTTAAACAAACGCACACACAAAACAAGGTTCCATATTGATCGGTTGATAAAAATGGTGTGGCCAAGGGGCTCGTGAGAACCTAAACCTGTATTTCTCCTAGAAGGAATGGTTTAATATTTGCGAGTTCTATATTTGTAACTACTTGATAAAACATTAATTGCCATGAATAATGAGAATTTACTGTGCCATTTTCCTAGGACTTCCTGCAGTCACTGAGTGTGCAGTCATGACCCTGAATTCTGGTTCTAGCTCCACTATATACTCACTGTATGCAAGACCAAGAGTCTTTCCAAAGAAGCTTCTCTAAGTATAGAAGAGAGTTATTTTTTTCCTTCTAATCTGTGGTGGTTTGGAGTGTGTCCCCCAAAACATTATGCTGAAGTTCTATCTCCCGGTACCTGTGAATGTGACTTTATCTGGAAATAGGGTCTTAGGAGATGTAATAAAATTAAGAAGAGGTTGTACTGGATCCAGGTGAGTCCTAAATCCAATAACTGGTGTCCTTACATACAGACAGATTTGGAGATCTAGAGACAGAGAAGAGACCTATAGGAAAGAAGACCAGCTACAGATGGAGGTAGAGATTGGACTTGGCCAAAAAGCCCAAGGATTGCTGGCCGGTACCAGAAGCTAGGGCAGAGGCATGAAACACAGTCTTCCCCAGAAGGAGCCAACCCTTTAGACACCTTGATTTTCGACTTTAGTGTTCCAAAACTTTGAGATAATACATTCCTATTTTAAGCCAGCCCATTTAGGGTACTTTGTTACAATAGCCCTGTGAAGCTAACACACACCCTTTAACATTTTAAGGTAGTATCATTGATGAGATCCCACAGAAAAATAAACTCCAAAAAGATCTATGAGAAAAGGGTATTTGATCAAATGCATCATGGTAGTTCACAATTGGCAAGTCCTCTGCTAATTAACTGGAAATTCTAGCCTCCAGTTTTCAGATAGCGGGTGTCACTGAGAAGTAGGACGCTGGAGAGCGAACTCATGGGAAAGTTTCTTTGTGTGCCATTTCACACTCTCAGATCAAATGCTGTTTAAAGGAGGAGTGATAAATATTAATGTGGCACCTGCTTCAATTACTTTCAACTAGCAAGCAGGAGCTGACACAGTGCGGCACACCCAGTGAGACCCTGAGGAAGCAGCTCTTGACACTGGCAGGTGTACCTCAACGATCCTTCCTGAACCAGACCCAGTACCTTTCCTAATTGGCCCTCTGAGGTGGGATGTTGCTCGCCAGCCTGAAGACCCTTAGTGACTGCGGGGCTGTTTGCCAGCTCTCATGCAACACAGGGGTTGCGTCCGTGCCTCATATGTAGGCTGGTGGGGAAGGGAGCTGTTGACCAGCGCTCCCTTTCCCAATCAAGTGCCTGGAGATGAGCCTGTGGAAGCTTAGCTCCTTCCACTGTACGTGGAACAGCCACCTTGCCTCAGGATTTTCCCGGAGGTAGTGTTTGACTCATTTGCTTGCACTTCCGGCTGCTGCTGGGGTCACACACTACCATGAACCTGGCAGGGTATCTTCCAGGGGATGTTTCCCTTCCCATGCTTCAAGTTATTTATGGGGGCACCAGGACTTGAGAATCCTGCATAGGAAGGAAGTAAAATCAGGAAGGCAGCAATAAGTACCAGTACCTGTGTCTGGGCCTGCCTCTAGCCATGTAAATTATTTAGAAATTGCTCAATGTAGCCCTCTGTGACAAGCTTCACCGAGAGAGTGGGAGAAGTGATAGCCTATTCTCCAGAAGCTGCATGCAAAAAGAGCATCTCCAAGTGAAATTTTTCAGCCATAATTTATATAGGATTCTAGGTGTGCCAGCTGCTACATGATGTGCTTAATAAGTTTAATTCTTCAAATTCTAGCAACCCTAAGGTGGATCAACTATCATTACCTATATTGTACATATAAAGACTCCTAAGAATAGTAGAAGTGGAGTAAATTTTCCAGGCAACGACTAGTAAGTGATGGAACCTGCTTACAAATACAGGTCTACTTGACTCCATTTCCAATCTTTTCTCCTAAGCGCATAACCTCTGATTGGAGCTTGAAAACACAGCACACGCGTGCACACACACACACATACACACCCCCACACACACATGTTGGACCAGAGCTTTAAATAATATAGACACACATATATGCACACATACATATGTTGGATTCTTAGGTTAGAATAAAGTCTATGCCTGACATATTACCAATAGTAACATTTCACATGGATATACCAGTAGATAGATATCTTAGAACAGAGACGATTTCTGTTCTACCAGCCGAGAATAGTACAGCATTTGGCACTAAGGTATACACAGTAAATATTGGTTGAATTACTAAGTGAAACAAATATACAGCCAGATAAAATTCTTCTATTGATTGCAGTTCTGTACCCTCTATAAACTTTTTAATTCCCAGACCAGCTTCAGGAAATAGGCAGAATAAAAATGATCATTCTTACCTTGCAGACATGGAACTGGAACTTATATTTTCTGATTGCTGGGTTTTGCTCTCTCCACTCCATTTTTCTGATATGGCAGCCTTGGGTTCAGCTATTACTCCATACGTTCTTGTTGTTTTCATTGGCCTAATTTGAGACACTAGACAGACGTTGCTGATTGCCGAAGAGGAGGCAAAGAATGACCTGAAAATCCCCAGAGTTTGTACTTTCATCTAAAGAAACTGTGAACATGCTGGGATCTCTTCCTCTTCTTTTTTTAAATGTTTATTTATTTTTGAGAGAGAGAGAGAAGGAGGTAGCGTGAGTCAGAGAGGGGCAGAGAGAGGGAGAGAGAGAATCCCAAGCAGACTCCATGCTGTCAGCACAGAGCCTGACATGGGGCTTGATCCCACAAACCACAAGATCATGACCTGAGCAGAAATCAAGAGTCAGAGGCTTAACCGACTGAACTACTCAGGTGCCCCTGAGATTTCTTCTTAACTTTGGGAAAGGTGCTCCCATTTGAACAGTAAAATTTGGAGCTGGCAACTGAGTACCACAAAGATCATTCCATTTTGGGAACTAGAGACCCTTAGGTGAATCCTAAAGTACAATCAAGGCATACTTACCATTTCAACGTGTCCTTGGTGATACAGAGATATGTCCCTGGTTTGACACATCAAATTACTCAAGAACTTTAAGGAATAAATCTCTGTTCCATATTTTGGAAGAAGAATAAAAGAAAGATATTTAAGTGCATCTAGAGCTGTAGATACAGATAGATATATGAAAAGTCACAAATACCTCATGATTTTTAACTACACTCTCAGTTGTGAATGATATTGGAAAATAGTATTATGGGAAAATTTAAATGTTAAACACATACGTTACTGCTTCTAGCTTTTCCTCTGTCTGTTCTACATTGTCCATGGGTAGGATGGATAATTCTCAACCCCTCCTGTGGGGAGTTTCTCTTGTAGCCACACGTAGAAGGCCAAGATTATATATCACCTTTAGGCAACCAGATACCAAGAAATCAAACATGGTCTTGTATATTTACCAAATATTGTAAGGAAGAGCCCAGAGATGGTTAATGACCTACCAGAAACTGCAACAACTATTTTGGACCTATTCCCATCTATTATCTTCCTGTGAAAAGCTAATACTAGATATCTATTCATTATATTAATACAAGTAGAAAAGCTTAATTAATTTCTCCATTTTTCGTAACAGAGCTGCATCTCTTGAAAGATGCTATTTGGGTCCACTACAGAGTTTTGAAGTCCACTACTAGGGGTAAACTCCCTTAGACTCTAGCTCATTTTACATATGCACCTGATACTACAGACTCTTGTTCTTCCCTTTAGGCTCCATATCACCATCACATTCCTTGTGCCTTAATGGTAATGACCTTTCCTTTCTTTTTCTGATTTCAGTTTGAAGCTCTTAAATCCTTATTATCAATAGTCAGTTCTTCTTTCTCTTTATATACAGTATCTCATGAGCTCCAAGTTTGTTAGATTTGGCTTCATAGGTCCTCTTCCTTCCCTTTTTACTACAACCTCTCTCTTCCATTTTCCTTGAATACCTTTACTCTCTATCTACAACTTTTGAAATTTAAAACCTCTTTTCAGAGTCCTCTGAGAAGCTATGATCTCTAAGAACCTTCTGAAAGTGCAGCTTGCCCAATAAAATTTGAGATTGCCTTCACCTGAAATGCTATAGCATGTGTATTTCTTGTTAAAAATCTATCTAGTATGATATGGTTCTATCTATATAGCATGATAGTTATGGGGGCCCTGTTTGATTCTCTCCTTTTTTGAAATATGAGAAGCATCAGTGTCAGATGCGGCCCTTGGGGGCTGGCAGTATACTACACCTATTAGCTTTCTTTGCTCCTAATAGATAGTCTGCTATAGAAATTTAAGGGTTCTATAGTCAGGCTGGCTAGATTTGAATCCCAGCTTTGACATATAGGACTTCAGACAAATTACTTAATTGCTTTGAACCTCAGTTCTCTTATCTAACAAAGACCAATGACTGGTTTTGAAATGTGTGTTTTAATGCACATTAACTGTTATTCTTTGAGTACCTATTCTGTGCTTAGACACTTTTTTTGTGTGCTCAAAAGATACACATTGGTAAACAAGACAGACAAGTGCCTTACTTTCACAAGGTGTAGATTCTAGTGGGAGGAGACCAAGGGCTGATGTTAACCTGTTATGCAATACCATGGCTGTACCACTTCCTGTTTTCAGTTAAATTTCCATCCTGTTTTCAGCTAAATTTCTAATCCATAGGTTCCTACATCATTTTGGTTGTTAAAGATAGTGAATGTAATTCTGTGTACAGATACTTAGCAAATTATGTTGAAAGGGACGTTTTGGGTGAGGCACCATGACAATAAATACCATACTCCAAAGTGAAATGAGAGGTCATGATATAAACAATTCAAAAGTGGTGTTGAAATCCACTTCCGTATCTATTAAAATCTTCTCATGCATTGAGTATAACTAAATGTCAGCTTGAAGATAAAAGAAAAAAAAAATGCTGTTGAGAGCATTTGGGATCCTCTAAGTGCTACCTTTTCCCCTAAGGATGGGAAGGGTGGGTCTGCTTCTTTCTTCTGCTTACATTAAGAAAGATGTACTTTAAGGAGACCATTCAGAGTTAAATATGATTTCTCCTTGTTTTGGGGAACCCTGTACACTTGAGCCGATCTCTTCTGAAAGATCCAGAAAGTGAAAGATAGGTCAGCTAGCTGCTTTGGTACTGGAGTGATGGAGTATTGAGTGGCCTGCATCCCTTGACTTTATTGAGGAATATAATACTTAGATATTCCCCATGGACAAAGTATGCATGGAAACAAGGGGAGGGGTGTTTCTGGGAGGGCTGTAGAAAGATTGAATAGACATCAGAAGAAAGATCTTGAGGTACCAGTTGATACCTATGTCCAAGGAAGGAGTAAGTAGACAGCTGCAGTAGAAATGTATTCATATTCATCAGTAATCAATATTGACTGAGCTGTTGAGATGCTTAAAAGAGATTTCATTTATACTCATATCAGTAAACAAGATAATTTGAGCATGTGGTAAAAGCCATGAGGAGATAGGTTTGGGCAACTTAATAGATATTGACTAGGATAAAGCAGAAGTAACTTGAGAGTGGATGCTGAAGGGAGGTCTCTCAGAGCAGGTAATAGATCGGCAGGAGGTAGGCAGGCAGGTCATGTTCTGAATCCTGAGAAGGTTCTACAGGAAAAGGGAGTAGCGAACATCAGGACCACTGGGTGGGAATGAGGTCAACATATCTTAGCAATCCAAAGAAAGCCAGTGTGTTGAAACTCGGTGAGTGGTGGTGATGGAAGATTACTGGATGTCACCAGATAGAATTGTAGAGACAGATCAAGTAGGATTTTGCAGGGCATGGTAAGGATCTTGGGTTTTATTTTCAGTAGAAAAGAAAGCCTCTAGAGACTTTTAGGCAGGGAGCAACATGAAGTAATTTACATTGTAAAACTATCCCTTCTATTTCGGAGTAAAGTAACAGAAAACTGCAAAGTACAGGGATAATGGAGTGATCAGAAATCTCCTGGGGAAGATCAGACTTGAACTACACCTGGAAAATTTGGATTGAATTTAGAGAAGCTGGGGAAAATGGATGGAGGCTGCATGGAGGAGCTACACAGGTACAGAGGCAGGAAAGTATAGCACAAGACACAATTTCCCTCCAGCATAAACAATACCCAGTCAGTCATTGGGATCCTGAGTTCTAGGTTGGTTGATGGGATTAATGAGCACTGGCCAAGCAGGGGTCCAGAGGAGGACAACAAGATACAGGGTCCAATCAAACCAAGTCAAATTTCCAACTGTGATATCCATCCAAAAGGCTAAGTGAAAAGTTACATTTCAGGAGTAAGGGACCTGGGTAAAAAGATTCCAAAGGCTGGTGAGCTATAAAGTCCAAAAGAGTGGCTAAGATGTAGTAACAGGTTCTAGCTTATCGGTGGTCATGGATAGAGAGGAAGCTATTAATAGTATGAAGACAAAGCAAAACTCTAATTGCTTGACTGGGCTACTGTTTGCACTTTTACATTGGCAGTTCCTTGTTTAGAGCTCTTAAAATCCAAATGAGCCTCTATATGGCAACTTCATGGCATTAGTCTGAATTGTGCTTTTCTATCTGTGGTATTATTTAACTAGCATCTGTTCCACAACAAGGCGATCAGCTCAGTAAAACTAAAGCCATTTCTAATTTTGCTCACTAAGCTATCCCTGCATGATGCCAAGCACATAATAGTTACTCAAACATTTGCTGAATGAACGGCTAATGCATCACCTTCTAAACATTTCATGAGTTTGTCTTGCTTCTTCCAAATCCAAACAGATTAGCACCCTTCTAGATTGTGAATGAGACAACGACACAGACTTTAATTTTTTTATACATCCAAAAAATCTTGATTGACACCTACTATGCGTTACCCACTGTGAAAGATGTTCACTGATACACTGATAAGCATGACTTTCATGCCCCTATTCTTAATTTTTTTTACATTTATTTATTTTTTTTTTTGAGAAACAGAGTGAGACAAAGCATGAGCGGGGGAGGGTCAGAGAGAGAAGGAGACACAGAATCGGAAGCAGGCTCCAGGCTCTGAGCAAACAGTCAGCACAGAGCCTGATGTGGGGTTCGAACCCACAAACTGTGAGATCATGACCTAAGCTGAAGTTGGATGCTCAACCGACTGAGCCACCCAGGTGCCCCAACTTGCCCCTGTTCTTAAGGAACTTAATGTTTAGTGCAGGATGTTAAATAATTTTGCACAAGGTTATTTAATTATAGTTAACATATGTGCTAACGAGGAAAAATACAGATTTCTATGAGTAGCATAAAAACCCATTTTCTACTTTCAAAACCAAAAAAAAATATTATAATCTTGGAGGAAGATTACTTGTAATTTGTATGATACCTAGAACAGGCCCATTCAAAGTGCTAAATGCTTGTCCGAGTAGAAAATCAAGCTGACATATTGACATTACATGACAATACATGCTGACCATGCTAATCAGTCTATCACTCTATTTGTTCTATCAAAATAGCACTGAAATCATGATGTCTTTATTCTTGTCCTACAGATAAGGTGATCAGGGAATTACTGAAGAGACTTTCCATGGGGTAGGATAGTAGACATTTCTTTTCCATCTGTCTGTGCATACAGAGGTGTTGGCTCTTTCCCTGTGTCAGAAATTAGAATGATCAGTATAGAAGAGCTGGAATTAGATGTGTGCAGAGAATACCTTTAGTGATTAATAAAGGACTAGAGTCCCCTTAGAGATTTTAAATTGGGCTGGATGGTCATCTACCTAAAAGCACTGAAGAAATTCAGGGGGAAAAAAAAGAAAATTTAGAAACTTAAGTACATAAAAGTAGGAAAATAGAAATACCACGGTGAGGATGCCAGGATTTGATGAATCCCAGTGAAAGATTATTTTGTTGCCTAGCTGACCCTGAAGCCACACTCCTTAGGGATTGTTGCTTGCATTCGCTGTACCTTCTTCCCTGGACTGCTTTGTTCCTGCCCCTTTCCCTATTTACCATATTTTTGCACTTGAGATCTAGCCCAAGAAACTTGCCTCAATGACCTCTTAAATGTTGGACCTTCTCATTTACTCTTTCATTGTCCTGTTATGTCCTCTTTAACATCACAATGTGCATTTACTTTATTTGCATAGTTTTAGGTTCATTTTTGTTTTGTATTAAAATATATATAGACACCTGGGTGGCTCAGTCAGTTGAGCATCTGACTTCAGCCCATGTCCTGATCCTGCGCTTCCTGGGTTCGAGCCCTGGGTCAGGCTCTGTGCTGACAGCTCAGGGCCTGGAGCCTGCTTCGGATTCTGTGTCTCCCTCTCTCTCTGCCTCTTCCCAGCTTACACTCTGTCTCTCTGTCTCCTCAAAATAAATAAACATTAAAAAATTTATATATATATATGTTATGTACGTATATGTGTATATATATATAATCAGTGGGGGAGAGGGGCAGAGGGAGAGACTGAGAGGATCTCAGGCAGGCTCCATGCTCAGTGCAGAGCTTGACAAGGGGCTCAGTCCCACAACTGGGGAATCATGACCTGAGCGGAAATCAAGAGTCAGAGGCTCAACTGACTGAGCCACCCATGAGTCCCAGTAATTTGTATCTTTAATTACATTTTTTTTAGGGAAAATCTCCCTAAAATGTAAGCTTCATGAAGTCATCTATCTATTCTGTGTTAACTTCAAACTTAAAAAGTAATCGGGCATGTGAAAAGTGCTACATAAATATTTATGAAGGAGGAAATGAAAATTGTTTGGCTATGATGGGGACTGTAAGGATTGCATTTTACATTGGTGAAAATCACTTGGATTTTCCAGGCTCACAGAGAAAGAAACTCATTAACTCTTTTCTTTATTTCTTCCCTTATTTAAGTACTTTTAGCAGGCAGTTTTTGTATGTGTGTATACCTCAGAGTGTACTTATATTTCCCCCCAGCTTTATTAAAGTATAATTGACAAATAAAAGTTGTGTATATTTAAGGTGAACAACATGATGTCTTGATATACATGGTGAAATGATTACCACAATCAAGCCAATTAACATATTCATCACCTCAACATACTTACAATTCTATGTGCATGATAACAATTAAGATCAACCCTCTTAAGCAAATTTTAAGTATATAATACAGTATTACTAACTATATTCACCATGCTATACTTTAGCCTTAAATCATCTCACACAACTGGATTTTTACAATTTTTTCCCAGTTGAAATCCTCTGATGCTTAAACTGAAGCTTGAGGCCTATTTTTCTCCTCTAGTGATAAGAAGCTTCATGTATTTATTCTATCCTCTCAGTTTGCTTCTCTTTAAGTAATTTCTTTCCCCATTCCTCTCCTGTGAGGAAGTAGAAAGAGCACTGACTGTGTGTCTGGGAAAAAAAAAAAGTGAATTTGCCATTGAGATTTTGGTCACAAAAACCTTCTAAGATGTGTCACTTATTTTTTTTTTTAATTTTTTTAATGTTTATTTATTTTTGAGACAGAGACAGAGCATGAATGAGTGAGGGTCAGAGAGAGAGGGAGACACAGAATCCGAAGCAGGCTCCAGGCTCTGAGCTGTCAGCACAGAGCCCGACGCAGGGCTCAGACTCACGGACCGGACCGTGAGATCATGACCTGAGCCGAGAGCCGAAATCGGACGCTTAACCGACTGAGCCACCCAGGCACCCCAGATTTGTCACTTATAAAATGAGCAAGTTGGAGTAGATGATAATGTAAAGTGCTTTCTAAGTCTAAGATGTTATGATTCATAGGAATTATTTTTAAATCTTTTATTCCTGCTTCCAGCCAATCTTTCTAGAAGTCAGAATTGGACAACAGATGCTAAAGAAGGGCTTGGCTGAAGCTTGAGTTAAGTGAGAAGGTAATGTCAGTGTTAATTTAGGTTTTGATTTTGCTGACTGCTCTTACAGGGAGCCCCAAATACTCTAAATCACATGGGAACCTTAATTACTAAAATTTGCCCATCCCTATGGAGATGCTCTGGAAACTCAGACATAGTTTTCAGAATAAGCCATGATGTTGGCTGAAGGGAAAAGGCCAAGGGATGATTTTTTTCATAAAAGGATAACCTGTGAAAAATGAATAAATCCAGAAACTTCATGGTTTTTACCAGAATCCAACTTCTCCTGGAAGCCTTTTTCTTTTTTAACAAAACATGTTTTGCCATTGATCTAGATGGCAGAGAGAAGCAGAAAGAACCATAATGAAGACAGAGTATTCAGTAGTTAAGAACTTATACACTGGACTTAGATCAGTGTTTGGGTCACTTAACTCATCTATAACCTTGGACAAGCCACGTATCAGTTCCGAGTCTTAGGTTCCTTATCTGTAAGATGTCCATAGCGATGGTACTGGTATCCTACTTCTGTGCTCATGTTTTAAACGAGTTGATATATAAAAAGTGTTGATCACATTGCCTACTTCATTATCAATGCTCCATAAATATTAGCCATGACTCTATTACTGTAATCCTTATAAGACCAAACCAGTATTTGTGAGCAGCGTACGAAATCAGATGGAGAAAAGAGTCTCTCCCTAGTATTCGTGACCTCTTCTCACCTTTACACCTTTCATTGTTGTTGAAACTGCAAATACTTTGAAAAGAAGGTATGCTTAGCAATGTAACAGTATATTAATGGCTTCCAACTTGTTATGAATTATTTTAAAATAGGGAAGAGAGACAAATTTTCACTAATGGAATTCCCTGACCCAATCTATCTCCTAAAACTGTCTCCTTTACTTCCGGCATTAAAATGTATTCATTCATTGTATTCAACTCACGCTGAATAAAATACAGACTTCATATTTCTACCAGGGCCACTGGAGAATATAATAAAAATACAAGGTCCCATGTTACCCTCAAAGAGCCTACAGTACAATCGTTAAGAGCACAGGCTTCAAATTATACAGACCTAGTTTAAAATTCTGGCTTCCTTGACTCCTAGCTACATGAACATGGGGAAATTATTAATTCTAAGCTTCATTTCTTGTGTATAAAATGTAACACCTTCCTTATATGTTCTTATGAATGTAATTCATGTAATGAATATAAGGTAATTCTTATAAAACACAGCGCAATCACTAACATATAATAAGCACCTAATAAATGGCAATTATTGCTAAAATATGCTATGGTGTACAATTTAAAAACACCTCATTTTGATCATCCCATACTTCAAATTATTGGCATTTCTACTCCCTTATTAATTGAGTTAATTTAGGTTTATAGGCAAATCACTAATAGCAACAAATTTTAAATGTCAGTCATTTAATACAACAAAATATAATTTCTTGTTGAACCAAAGTCTCTGTGATTCCAAGTGAGGCCTCAGGCCAGCTGTCCTTTACATGGTCAGTTGCAAGTTGCATTGCTTTTTAAAATCCCCACCAACTCAATGCAAGAAGACATTTCCACGGATCCTGTGTGTAAAATGGGTACCAGGGAGTTCTAGTATTGTCTTTTATAATCTCCTCCTTTCTAGTAGACTCATAAGTCTACGTATTAAAAACCTCATGAAACGGGAAAATGCTGGGTCATAAAGAGACAAGGAGAAAATAAAATGGAAGAGGAGGACATTTGTAGGGATGTTTTATCTTTTGTGTTAGTGTCAATTCATTGTTTTGTAATTGTCCAGATGGCTTGGTTAAGAAAGTTAATCTTGATTAGCAGGAAAAGCACCTTCGTCATTTACCATTGTCTTCTCTAGGCTCAGAATGTGGAAGCAGTGACACATACACCACACTTTTGTCATCCTTGACTTAAGTATGCATCTTGAGTCTCTTGTCAGGGGGTTACTATTTTGAACTATGTTTACTAAAAAATGTAAATGTGATTCCATTGCTTTTTCATATTTATACTCCCCACCTATTTTTCCCTATTAAATTTTAAAACATTACAGATGTAACATTATTTTACTAGTAAATATTTCAGGACACATAAAGATAATGATTCTTTAACATTATCTAATTTCCAGTCCATGTTAAGTGTTTCTAATTGTCTCATAAATGTTTTCTTAAAGTTTTTAAAATCAAACTACAAACCAGGACAATTTGTAACATTTCCTTGTTGGGTGTCCTTAGTCTGTTTTATCTGATTGGTTCTCATTCCTTCTTTATGCCATTGATTCCTTGGAGAAATAGGATCGCTTGTCCTGCAGAATGTTGCATATTATGTATTTACTTGATCCCTCATGGCTTGGCTTCTTTTTCCTTCTTCCTATAAGTTGGTAGGTGGATAGAGAGGCTGGATTATTTTTAATGTCTATTCATTGTGGTGTGTGTCTATTATTTTTACTTATTTTTGCTTCAGTTTTATATATTCAGTTATTTTTTTGTAAGTTATTTTGAATAATGGTGGTGTGGACTTTATTAGATTAATATTTCTGCTATTAACAATTATAAATGTATAATGTCAAACAAGATATAAATAAGAGTTATGTGAAAACAAATCAGAGTGATGCTCTATGGGCAGAAATTTGAGTAACTGTTTGAAAAAAGGGACATATAATAGTTGGACTCCAATTTAAATGGTTTTTCCCTAGTTGCAAAAATGGCTGAAAATTGAAAGGAATCCAGTAAAAAAAGTCATGGAGGATGGAAGCTGCAAAATCAGCATATATGTTCTCTTCAAAAATATTGATAGTTTCCTAAATTGGACATGAATGGGATGAAACTTCAAGAAATTACAAAAACGACAGGGGTGAAACAAATGAAAATTGAGCAGTTTGCTGGTGCTGGAAAGGGTTTGGGATGCAGTCATCCCCGAGTTTTAACAGAAGAGTAAACACCTTGGCCTTTTGAGTAAAATGCCAAAGGTTCATGTTTTAGGACTAAGAACTACATGGCAAAACTAAGGGCTGTGCTCTAGGACTAAGGAAAAATCCAAAACAGACCTTCGCTAATAAAGCTTAATACCAAGCTGCTAGAGGATATAGGTGATCTATCATTAATTTAATTTTCCCCTGGAATAAAATTCCACATGACTCAAATGAACACAGATAATGCAGAGTACATACAATGCATCATCTATAGTGTCCAGCACACTAACACACAATTACTAGACAGAATAAAAGTCAACAATGGACTGTAGAGAAATAAACAATAGAAACAAATTCACAGATTGCCTAATAATTTCATCATCTGGGGTAAGACTTCAAAATAACAAAATATGTAACAAAATACCTATGAAAGTAAAGTATGGGAATATTAAAGGAGACAGGGAATTTTTAAAAGAGAAGCAAGCAGAAATCCTAGAACTAAAAAAATAAAGCCTGAAATTAAAAATGCAATGACCAGGTTTAAGTGCAGATTATGAAATTCAGAAGAAAGGATCAGTGAATTTGTAGAGCATAGAAATTACTAAAGCATAAAAGAGGGGTGATTGGGTGGCTCAGTTGGTTAAGCATCTGACTTCAGCTCAGGTCATGATCTCACAGTTCATGAGTTCAAGCCCGCGTCGGGCTCTGTGCTGACAGCTCAGAGCCTGGAGCCTGGTTTGGATTCTGTGTCTCCCTCTCTCTCTGCCCCTCCCCGCTCACACCTTGTCTCTCTCAAAAATAAAAACATTAAAAAAATTTTATAAAGCACAAAGAAAAAAAAAAACATTGGAGAAAAAAAACCAAAAAAACCAAAATGATCCTGGAACAATGTTAAGTGATTGAACATGTATGCAATTGGACTGGGAAAAGAAAAGGGAGAATGGAACAGAAAAAAAAAAAAAACTAAAATTGAGAAGATACCAGCTATTTATTTATTTATTTTGTTAATGCTTATTTATTTTTGAGAGAGAGAGAGAGACAGACAGAGCGCAAGCAGGGGAGGGGCAGAGAGAGAAGGAGAGACAGAATCCGAAGCAGTGCTGAGCTGTCAGCACAGAGCCTGACATGGAGCTCGAACTCATGAACTGTGAGATCATGACTTGAGCTGAAGGCAGGCACTTAACTGACAGAGCCACTCAGGCACCCGGAAGATACTAGCTATTTAAAAAAATAATTAAAAATAAAAATTGCAATGCATAGATCCAAAAAGCCAATAAAATAAAAAGGCAGAATAAACCCAAAGAGAACCAAGCATAAACAGCTCATAAACATTTGACAACAAAATATAGAACATATTTTAACAAAAGTCAAATAAAAAGTTTACATTTATGCAAGAATTTTGGTAAGAATTATAGCTGACATCATAAGAAGCAAGAGAGACCCAAAGACAATGGGAGGCCATCTGTAAAGTACTGAGTAAAATGAAGCAACAAGAAGGAAAACATCATGTAAAATATCCAGAATATATTGTTGACCCTCGAACAAAGTGGGGGTGGGGGACACTGACTTCTTGCCTAGTAGAAAATCTGTGTATGACTTTGACTTCTAATGGTCTACTGTTTTTTTATCAACAACATAACAATCAACATACTTTATATGTTATATGTATATGTGTTGTATTCTTATAATAATGTAAGCTAGAGAAAGGGTTATTAAAAACATATGGAAGCGAAAATACATTTACAGTATGGTGCTGTATTGATTGAAAAAATCTGCATATAAATTTTGCAACTTCTTATGTTATTAATTAATTAATTAGTTTTTTATTTTGAAAGAGGGAGAGGGAGAGAGAGAGAAAGAGAGAAAGAGCTTACGCAAGTTGGGAAGAGGCAGGGAGAAAGGGAGAGAGCCACAATCAAGAGTCGGATGCTGAACTGACTGAGCCACCCAGGCACCTATAAATTGGGCAATATAAACTTCTGTTGTTCAAGGGTCAAATGTGTGTTCTAGTATTTCCAGAGATGTGGGATAAGAATTGTGTTTAAATCTTTAGTATTTTTTAGAATGCTATTAATTTTGGAAGATTGAGCTAGGATGCCATAAAATTAAATTAATGGCAATAGATTTCCAATTCTTTATAGTGGTATTTATGCAACTAATTATTTAAGGGGAATTGAGATGAGCTAGTACATAAGTAGTTTTATTGAATACCTACTATATACCACACTAAACTAGGCCCTGAGGATAAAGCAGTGGGTGATGCAAACATGTTCCCTGGTCTCATAAAGCCACAACCCATAGTCTCTGAAAGGACATCCTATTGAGGAAACTCTAGAAGAGCATTTGAGAGAACTTTATCCATTTTTTTTCTTTTTTACAAAAAAGAGGTCTTTCTACAGAGATCTCCTAGAGATAGAAGGAAATCCTTGTTATCAGTATAAGAAAAATGATAATATCAAATGTGTCTTATTGGGACTTAATCTAATAACCATTTTCAAAACACATCATGATGTGATGAATTTGGTAGTTGAATTTTTGTAGAAAGAGCGTGGTGGTAAATGATTGGGAATAGAAAAATTCTAGAGCAAATACCTCTTGGAAAACAGCTGAAAAAGAACACTGTTCACAACACAGTAATCTCCTGGGATGACAGATGGGCACTTGGTTTCCTGGGACATTCAGAGATTATCTGAAAAAAATATGGTGGGGATTCCATCATCATTCTACTGCAAATAGACTGAATTCCCTGTTCTTCTATGTGATTCCAATTTCTATCCTAAATATGAACTAATTAGTTTAGCTTTTTAAAATATATGTATACTTGTCCCGTGCCCTGGATTGTTTTTAAAAAGGTATAGACTTTTAAATTTGATTCCTAGTGATTTTTACAATAGAAGAGAATGAATTTAGAGGGAAGCTGTGATCAATGACTGATAGGAATCAGAATCTGACTTTGCTTGTAATAATTTTACTCGATGTGTGTGTTTGACACACTAAAAATAAAGTGATGCACACTGTTTAGAGAAGATAACTTCTAAATGTAGCCGAGAAAAATTTGTAAATGCTTATATAATATGCTGCATTTATGTGAGAAAATTATATTTAAAAATAGAGACTTATAGTCAAATGCACCATCTAACACTTTAAATTAGCGGAGGCAAGCAAAATGTGCCACAAAATCTCAGTGGACAAACATGATGAAGTTTCTCCATTATGCAAAGTGAACTGAGGATCAGGATGATGCTCTAGGACACGTGTTCTCTGAAAGATGACTTTGAAATTCAGAACTCTTAAGGTAAGTCCATATCAATATATATTCCTTTATGTATGGAAAAAAGGAGAAGAGAGTGTCTTTTGCACTGAAATGAAATGTTTTGGCCCAGAAGGAGTACCTATCAGTTGTGCTCACAAAGCATTAGCAAGACTTGGTCAGAACTAGTCATGTGACACTTTCTGCTAAGGTATCAATAAATGTTAGGCTAGAAAGAGAAGAATCATATATAGGTGATTCCTGGAAGTCTGAACCATGCTGATCCGTTTTCTCCTAGTAGAATGTAAATTCCATGAACTCAGGCGTGTTAACCACTTGAGTTCACAAGTGCTGCATCCTCAGAGAGTTGAATATTTCTTGGCTTGTAATGGATGCCCAGTTTGTTGAATTAATGTAGAAAAAAATCACCTGGAGGTTATTTCCTCTTGAGGGGTGGAGGCTTTTGGTATGGCAGGCAGTTGGACTTAATTGGAGTGTGCTTTAGTAAGTAAGCCGTATAATAATAATACTGAAGAGTAAGGAAGCTGGTTTGGCTAGATCACAGGCTCTGATTAATCATTCTGACAACCTCTAATCGTGGTTACTTTCAGGTACAACTGACATGTTAACCAGGTAAAAGAGACTTAAATAGTATTTGATATTCCATTATATAATTAAAAAAAATAGACTGAACGATGATCCTGGGTTGTTCTACTTGCTCAGTAATCATCAGGGACCCAGGGTCCCCCTGTCTTTCTATTCCATTATCCTCAGTGTGCTGGCAAGGATCAAATAATAGTGATCATCACATCCTTATCTAACAATGTGAAAGTAAGAATAAGTTTTCCAGAAAGTTGTCCTCCTATATCTCTCTTTATCAGAATAGAAATTACTTTTCAGAACTTCCTCCTGAAAGGTTTTGTTCTGCATCTCAAGGGCTACGTCTACATCACACACCATCATCACCCAGCTATGAGGGAGAGAAGTGGGCTGGAGGTAAAAATTTGGAATCATCACAGAGATGACATTTAAAGTCGTGAGACTAGATGAGATCACCAATGAACTGGATGTTGACAGAAAATGGAAATCATCAGGATTCTTCATTATTAAGAACTTAGGGCAATTGGTAACTTTAGGCAAGCTGTTTAACCTTTCCTACCTTCCATTCCTTCAACTCCAAAATTAGGATAAAAGTTAGATTGCGAGATAATTAACCAGAACTCCTAAAGTTACCTAGGCTTGTCTTTTTAATGTAACATCAAGGTTGTAAGTGTTAAAAGAAGTAATGCATGTGCTACATGTTCTAAGTTCTTCATGTTTGTTAATTCCTTTTACCAAAGTATTTTATCGGCTTAAATGGGAGTTGCCAAGGATAATTATTTTGTCCTGCTTACTACCTTCAATGGCTTCCTGACGCACTTGGAGTGAAGTCTACCTTCTTGTCATAATCATGGAACTTAGTGGTGTCCCACTGTCTGTAAAATTTCCCTCCATTCCACTTTTCCTCCGGTCTTGTAACCGAGATGGTTTCACATTCCTCTCTGGTTGACTAAACTTTAAATAGCTGTCTTCCTGACTCTAGAGCCTGACCTCTCTTTTTCTAGAGCATCTTCTTTTGGGAACTTGTGAATTCTTTCTCGGAATTTTTGAGATGTAAGTCTTCTAAAATGTCTCTTGTTAGTTTTAAAACTGGTCGGTCTTTCTCAGGGAACTTGGAGCCATCCCTTTGAAATGTAATAGAAGATATCATTCCTATTTCCCAGTTTCTGTGGGAGGGTAGGAGCCTAACCTCTGGAAGCACTTTGTCAAAGTTCTAAAACCCCCTCCTCTCATGAAAATAGGAGAAAGTTGATTGTTATTGTGGATAAGGTCAATTAGCAAACACAGATGCCCTAAAACTACCTCACCCTAGCTTTTAAAAATTCTCCTGCCCTTTATGTGGAGTTGAGTTTAGACCACCTTGTGGTCTCTCTTCTCTATTGCAGTGGAGTTGGATCATGTCTTTCTTGCCTGTTTAACTCAGTCCAGTTTTTGCTTTGGCACTACCCTTCTGCCTTTTTGGCATTTCTGATCCTGGAACACACACAGCTTTTTCTCACTGCAAGGTGTTCACACATTCTGTCCCCTTTACCAGGAATTACCTTTCCTAACAGTTGCCCATGGGCATCTCCTATTCATGAAGATGGCAGCTCAGGGGCACCTGGGTGGCTCAGCCAGTTGAGCCTCTGACTCTTGATTTTCGCTCAGGTCAAGATCTCATGGTTTGGTGGGTTTGAGCCCTGCATCAGGTTCTGTGCTGATAGTGCAAAGCCTGCTTGTGATTTTCCCTCTCTCTCTGCCCCTACCGCACCCACACTCTCTCTGTCTCTCTCAAAATAAATGAACATACTTAAGAAAATTAAAATGTCAGCTCAGATATCTCCCTCTTAGAGGCCTTACACACTTTCTTTGCGGACGTGAGGGAAGTTTATGAAGGGCTAAGCTTTGGTACGCTGACCTAGGTTTTGACTTGGCAGTTAGTGACCACAACAATTTCTCCCAGTTTAGATACATGAATTGTATTACCAAGTGGCTGATACGCGATCCAGTGACTCCCAGGTTGAAGTTTTCTTGCTGGGACACTTGAGTCCAACTATTAAAAAGCAGTGTGTACAGGGGCACCTGGGTGTCTAAGTTGGTTAAGCATTTGACTCTTGATCTCAGCTCAGGCCTTGATATATAGTTTTGATCTCAGGGTTGTGAGTTCAAGCCCTGCATTGGGCTCCACACTGGCTGTAAGAACAAAAACAAAAACAAAAACAAAAACAGTGTGTACAGTCATCTGCATAGGTCTGTTCTTTGGTGCAACAGAACGCTGGGTGACTGATTTTTGGCTCTGAGCACTGGTTATTTCCAGTCACATGTAGTGGAGACAGCAAGCAATTCCAGGTCCCCCACACTGTTTATCTGGAACAGCTAAATAATTAATCAAAGTTAGAACTGCTTCACAGTTTTTCTCATTATTTTACTTATAAAAAATATGTTTATATGTAGGGAGCTTAAGAAAATGCCCCAAAAAGGGGCACCTAGGTGGCTCAGTCAGTTGAGTGTCTGCCTCTTGATTTCAGTTCAGGTCGTGATGCCATGCTTTTGTGAGTTTAAGCCCCGTGTTGGGCTCTGCACTGACAACACGGAGCCTGATTGTCATTCTCCCTCTTTCTTTGCTCCTCCCCTGCTCTCTCTCTCTCAAAATAAATAAATAAGTTAAAAAAAATTTTTTTAAAAATGTCCCCAAATAGGGCAGACTATAGATATGGCTCTTGTTCAGCTTCGTAATTACTAGAAACATGTTCCATGGTATTAATCACCACTGCTGTATTCAGAGACTGAAATCCAAAAGCAGCTTCCATTGATTTGATAAGTCACCGAGTTACATCTCTTAACCGTTCCCAACTCCAGTGTTCTGTTCACCATCTCTTTCCACTGAGGCCAAGTAGAGAGTCAAGAACTTATCTGGGAAATGTGATTAATGGTGACATGGTTCAGAACAAAATCCTACTTCATTATCAGTAGGAGGTGTTGCTCTTAAGGTCTGGAGTTCCTGAATAATTTTTTCAGCTCATTCCATTTGTCCTTTGAAGGCACAAGGAAGCAATTTGATAAGAAAAAATCTTCCCCAGGGGACGAATGTATATTAGTTAAGAGAACATCAATAGAATGTCTTCACCTTTCACATCTTTGGCATCTGATAATCTCAGTAATGTTAATAAAAATCTCTTGGAGAGGGGGCTGTAGAAGATGAAGTGATATTTCATGCAGGCAAAAGCAGAGAGAAGAGAGGAGTAGCCTTAGCAGTGAGAGGATGCTGGAGTCTCTGCAAGTTTGGGGAGCAGAGGCAAGAAATCCAACATGACAGTGGAGGCTGCGTCTTTCCTCAGTTGGGAGGAAATAGGAGGGGACACGTAATGTTAAGTGGATGGGGCGCCTGGGCGGCTCAGTCAGTTAAGCATCCGACTTAGGCCCAGGTCGTAATCTCACAGTCCATGAGTTTGAGCCCCATGTCAGCTCTGTGCTAACAGCTCAGAGCCTAGATGCCTGCTACAGATTCTGTGTCTTCCTCTCTCTCTGCCCCTCCCCTGCCTGCACTCTGTCTCTGTCTCTGTCTCTCTCTCAAAAATAAACACTAAAAAAAAAAATAAGAGAGAGATGTTAAGTGGTGAGTGGCAAGGCAAGTGGTGCCGGGGAAAGCAGCTTTCTTTTTCTTTTTACTTTTATTCAGAAGTAGAGAAAGGAGTGGGAAATAATTTGAAGGTCTAAAGGGTGATGAAGATTGAATACAGCAGAAAGGAGGAGATAGGGATCATAACAGAACACTTTTCGCTTTGTGATCAAGTACAAAGGAGAAAAATCCAAACTGACCATGAAACAGTATACGGTATTGTTGCCCAAACCTTCCTTTTGTTACTGATTTAGCCACCAATACACCAATCAGGGCCCGCCCTCCAGAAGCACCACGAGTCCAGGGTAATATGTATTGAAAATAACACCACTTGGTAAATTTATAATTTTAATGTAAAAGCCCAGAGTAGTTGTAAATTTGACTCATTGCCTTATGCCCTTCATACCATGCAAAAAATTGAACCCATAACCATGATACAAGCTCAAACAGACAGGTTTTTTTTTTTAATGTTTATTTATTTTTGAGAGAGAGAGAGACAGAGTGTGAGCATGGGAGGGGTAGAGAGAGAAGGAGGCACAGGATCTGAAGCAGGCTCCAGGCTCTGAGCTATCGGCACAGAGCCCGATGTGGGGCTCGAACTCACAAACCATGAGATCCTGACCTGAGCCAAAGTCCGACACTTAACCAACTGAGCCACCCAGGTGCCCCTCAAACAGACAGGTTTTTACAAAAGTCTTGCAAGTTGCAAGATGATAATAAAATGCCAAGGCCTTACCCATCAATCCTGTCTTCTACATACAACTTCGTGATTTTGTTCTGGACTACTTCACCATTATTCTGCTTTTTTTGAAAAAAAAAAAATTCTTTCCCAATATATATAGTTTCTGGCGTCCTGTATGTATGTTGGTGGTCGGCTTCTCCCCACCACAGTTTATGCTCCTCGGTGTCAGGGACTTTGTTCACTGCTGGTTCCCAACATGTGGAACAGTATGAGGCACAGAGTTCGGATTACTAAATTGGTGTGTAATAAACTGTTGTGTAAATAGCAATCCCTTCATTTTTCTAAGAACTTTTTTTTTTTCATTTGGCATCATTACCCGGAAATTCAGCTGGTTGCTATACGTGTAACTATTCTAGTCCTTTTCATTGCTGAGTAGATTTCCTTGTTATGGATGTTCTGTAGTTTATTTACTTGTTCACTACCCCTCTGCCCCCTGTTTTTTGGTTTTTGTTTTTTTGTTTGTTTGGTTGGTTGGTTAAAACTTTTTTTTTTTTTACAATTTTTTTTAATGTTTATTTTTTCTTGAGAGAGAGAGACAGAGACAGAGCATGAGTGGGAGAGGGTCAGACAGAGAGGGAGACACAGAATCCAAAGCAGTCTCCAGGCTCTGAGCTGTCAGCATAGAACCCAATGTGGGGCTCAAACTCACACGCTGTGAGATCATGACCTGAGCCCAAGTCGGACGCTTCACTGACTGAGCCACCCAGGCGCCCCTAAGATTTTATTTTTAAGTAATCTCTATACCCAACCTGGGGCTTGAATTCACACCCTTGAGTTGAAGTGGTGCACACTCTACTGACAGAGCCAGGCAGGCGCCCCTGTGTGCTCACTTTTTGAAGGAAATGTGGGCAGGTTACAGTTTGGAGATATTATGAATAAATCTGCTTTTGTGTTTACTTTTTTGTGGAAATATAAGTATTCATTTCCCTGAGGATGAATAGTCCAAGCTACAATTACTGGGACCCGTGGTAGCTGCATGCTTCATTTTACAAGGGCCTAACAAACTGTTTTCCAGGGTGAATGTAACATCTTATATTTCTTCCAGCAATATAGGAGTGCTTCCGTTTCTCTACATCCTTGACAGCTTTTGGTGTTCTCACTATTTTTTTCACTTCAGCTATTCTGGTAGGACTGCAAGTGATATCTTATTGTGGTTTTAATTTACATCTCCCTGGCGGCCAGTGATGCTGAGCATCTTTTCAGGTGCTTATTTACCATGTTGATGTCTTCTGTAGTGAAATACTATTCATTTCTTTCCCCCAGTTTTTAATTGTACTGTTTTTATTACTGTTAATTTTGTTTTCCAGTGTGTTTTTTTTTGTTTTTTTTGTTTTTGTTTTTGTTTTTTTTTTTTTTTTTTTGCTTTTAGGCGTTGTTTTGTTTTGTTTTTGAGGCCTCCTATATTAAGAGACTTGACCACCTTCTTGTGGGGGTAAAAATCTTGGCCACAAAACACAGCAGGCTGCTCACTGAGACTGGTCCTCATTTACCGTCCGCCTGCCTGATCCACTGTCTCTGTGATGGGAAGGGGAGTTTGGGGGCCTGAACGAACAAAGTGGCTCTGTAGCCTGAGGTCCTTCCTCTTGCTAGTAGCACTTACCACCTGGGTACCACTTGGCATAAAGGGGGAGTCCCTGACCAGGATGAGAAGGAGAGTGTTTTCCCTGGATGCTTATTTTTAGTGAGACTCCTAGTGGATCCTCCTTATCATTGGTGGCAGGTGTGCCTGATGTCATCAAGAGACTTCCATTCCATCTGGGGGATGAAAAGAACCTACGTGGGCTGCCTTCTGCTAAGTCAGGGGTCGGGGAATCCCGTGTCTGTGTGGTCTCCTATCGGATGGGCCACCAAGATCCCCTCCCAGTGTCACTTCTCCAATCCCACCATCCCAAACCAGCTCAGCTTCTCAGCTCTGCTCAGACTGCTACCTCTCTTTCCTGTTATACCATTTTTGGGGTTTACAGTTGTCACTAGTGGGGAGTAGCTTGGTAAAAAATGGGTCTGCACTATCTTGTCTGGACTGCAAGTTGAAAAAGAACTCTTTATTTTGAAATAATTGAAGATTCACAGGACGTTGGAAAGAAATAGACAGGGAGGTTTTGTGATCCTTTACTCAGCATCCTCAATGTTGTGTATAACTACACTATAAAAGCTAAATATTAAAGCTAAAAATTTGACCTTGGTACAACTCCTAGAGCTTAATTACATTTTACCATTTATATATGCATTGCTTTGTAAGTGTGGTTTGTGCTTATGGCTCTCTGTAGTTAGATCTCCCTTGTAGCTTCATGTAACCCATACTGTAGTGAAGATAGTTAACTTTGTACCTTTTAAAGAAATATCTATTCTTTCTCCCCCATTCCTAACTTTTGGCAATCCGTGATGTGTTCTCCATTTCTACAATTGTGCTATTTCACAAATATTTTATCAATGGAATCATGAAGTATGTATCTTTTTGAGGTGAGCTTTTTTTTTTCTCAGCAAAAGTTCCTTGAGGTTCATTTGAGTTACTGTATGCAGCCAAAGTGTGTCTTTTTTTTTTAAGTTTGCTTATTTATTTTGGCAGGGACAGAGAGAGCACAGGGGAGGGGCAGAGAGAGAGGGACAGAATCCCAAGCAGGCTTCACACTGTCAGCATAGAGCCTGACTCGAACACAGGAACCGTAAGATCCTGACCCCAGCTGAAATCAAGAGTTGGACACTTAACTCAATGAGCCATCCAGGTGCCCCGAAGGTGTCCTTTTTTATTGCTTTGTAGTATTGCATAGTATTGCATGGCATGAATATACAGTTTGTTTAACCATTCACCCATTGAAGGACACTTGTGTAGTTTCCAGGTTTTGATTATTTTGAGTAGAGCTGATACACATATTTGTGTACATGTTTCTGCATGAAAATAAGTTTTCATTTCGCTGGGATATATGACCAAGATTGCAATTGCTAGCTTGTATGGTAAGTTCATTTTTAATTTTAAAGGTAACTCTATAATTATTTTCCAGAGTGACTTTACCATTTTACACTCTCACTGCCAGTGTATGAGTGATTGAGCTTTCTTGCATCTTGATAGTATTTGGTATAGTCACTATTTTTCTGATTTTAGTCTAATAGGTGTGAATTCATATATCACTGTGGTTTTACTTCCGTTTCTCTCATGACTGATGATGTTGAACATGAGTTCATGTGTTTACTTGTTTTTTTTTTTTTAATGTTTATTTATTTTTAAGAGAGAGTGCTAGCTGGGGAGGGGCAGAGAGAGAGGGAGACACAGAATCCAAAGCAGGCTCCAGGCTCTGAGCTGTCAGCACAGAGCCTGACACGGGGCTGAAACTCACGAACCGCAAGATCATGACCTGAGTCAAAGTCCGACACTTAACCGGCTGAGCCACCCAGGCACCCCTCATGTGTTTATTTGTAATCGGCATATCCTCTTTGGTGGAATGTCTCTTCCTCGACTTTGCTGATTTTCTGAAGGGGATTTTTTTCAGTGTTGAGGTTTGGGAGTTCTTTATATATTCTAGATAAAAGAACTTTGTGAGTTATGTGATTTACACGTATTTTCTCCCACTCTATAATTTGCCTTGGTATTCTCTAAATAAGATCTTTCACAGAGCAAAAGGTTTTAATTTTGATGAGATCCAATATTAAATTTTTTTTTTACATTTATTTATTATTGAGAAGCAGACACAGAGAGTGAGCAGGGGAGGGGCAGAGAGAGGGGAGACACAGAATCCGAAGCAGGCTCCAGGCTCTGAGCCCCGACGCGGGGCTCGAACTCACAAACTGCAAGATCATGACCCCCGTCGAAGTAGGTCGCCCAACCAACTGAGCCACCCAGGTGACCCGATGAGATCCAATATTTAAATTTTATCCTCTTATTGATTATGTATTTGGTATCACTGTAAACTCTTTACCTATTCATAGCTACAGAAGATTCTTTCCTATGCTGTTTTGTTCATTCTTGTGGAAGCTTCATAGTTTGATGTTTTACATTGGTACTTATGATCTATTTTGCATTATATGTTGTATAAAGTGTGCTGTCGAGGTCAACTTTTTTTTTTGCTTATGGATGTCCAGTTGCTCTAACAGCATTTATTAAAAAGGATTTCCATTCTCCATTGAATTGCTTTTGCTAATTTGCTTATTTACTTTTGGTGCCATTCCTCATCTGCCACTGCAGGCCTCTCAGGCAGTAGCTAAGGATTCAAACATCCTGGCCCACCAGGACAGATGTCCTGTCTGTAACTAGATCCCCTCTTGTTTGAACTGAGGGTCATGTGGGGCAACAGAGAGGAGAAAAACAGCAGCCCCTTTTTCTTCAGAAAGACTTGGAGAGTTGGTGCAGTCTTCCACTGCCTCGGTCAGAACTTGACTGAGGCCAATTAGTGTTCAGCTCAGTGAATAGTTATTTTCCTTGATCTTTGTCTTTTTACTTATAAAGTTCCGGGATCTTCAAAGGGATTTAACTCTCATCACTCATTGGATTTTTGCTGTCTCAATGTAACAGACATTATTGCCGGGTTAATATTATTAGGCTAGAGTGTTCTCAATATTGCTTTTTTATAGCTGTCTTTATTCATCATTTTATTTTGTACGCTTACGGATGTTGGGGCAAGTGGCCTAAGTTTTGTTTGCCTATTCACATATTCTCTTTGGCTGATATTCTTGATGTGTGTGTGCTGAAGGAGATAAGAGGGGATTTTGTTAGACTTTCTCTTTGGCATTTTTTTTAGTAACACATGACAATACCGTTAGATAATGAAGTGCCTAGCTAGTACAATCCTGAAATTGTAATCTGAAACCATTTCTGTGTCTCACAGAGCTTAGATGATAATACCTGGATCAGTGGGAATTTGAAGAGTATTTTAGAACTGCTTTTCTCTTGACCACCTCCAGAGAAAAAGAACACTTGGGCGAGTCAGTAAGAAGATAGGGGCAAACATACATAAACACGTTAGAGTTTTAATTTTAGAAGTTTTAAGAGATAGCATTTAAAATACCTGTTAAATTCTGGGATATTTCCAATGGAGTAGTATTTATTCCATAAGCAGAGGATTTGGCTCTTGGCAGGGTACTAATATGCCCTTATATACTTCTGTGTTGGGGGAAGGGGAAGATTAGAATTTTCCTTTAGACTATTCTCAGACATGACTCTACCCCAGGAGCTGGACGGGGGTTATGGTGGTGGCCTGAGTGCCCAGAGTGAACTGGGATCCACAGAGATGCTCTGCCCCATCAGAGCCTGCTCATGTCATGGATTTATATTCTGCCAGATTGTCTACCCAGTTATACCCTTTTTTTAATCAGTTACTCAATGATCCTTTTATATACCAACTTCATACTACTGTCATGGTGCTTATTATATAGGTGTTTATGTATAGAGTATATGTTATATATAATTCTAACATATAATAATTCATCACATGCATATTATTCTATTATAACTACATTTATTGTTTTTATCCTACTGCTGGACTTTAGATTCCTCCAAAAGGAAATCTGTGTCACATATTAATTTTCTATCCATGACATTTGGCACAGGGCTTGACTCAATAGATGATTTGGAATGAATGTATCCAATGCGTATTATTTTCTGCCACACCACTCCTAACAATTCTAGTTCATGGGGGATGTTGGTTTCTTTCAATTCTTACAAGTTATTGACCATACCACAAATTCTATTTCTCCTTTGGCACTCCGCTGTATTACTCTACAGTGATTGTCACTATAGTCACCTGCAGAGCCAGATAGATTCCACCCAAGGTTTCGTTTGATGTTGACTTTGCTTTATGGTTATACCCTTGCAGCGTTAGCTTCTGACTTGCTAGTGGGGCACATACTCAGAGATATCTGTTTTCCTTGCTCTATCAAGCCATTTCAAACCTACTTGAGACGGCTTCCCTGCTCTCCCCAGGGACTTCAATTATATAAGTAACAAACATTTTCTTTGCTGTGTGTGTGTATGGCATCATGTCTTGACATCAGAATCATGTCTGTGGGTAGGGGTATGTATGTTTCGGCAGATAACCATAACAGCTACTTATTTTTGTGTTTGAGTGTTCTATCAATATTACCCTAAGTCCATCTGTCTTGGCAGATAAGATATTGGGTCCATCCTGTCTTGGTGAATAATAATAAGCTACCTTTGACAGAGTCATCCATCATGTGTTGGTTCTTTTACATGACACAAGCAAAAGTTTTAAGGTATTAATACGTTGATTTTTTCCTACCTCTCCCCATCTCACTGAATCCCTTATACTCTGTGAGGTATTTTCTGCCCTCACAGTGAATAGTTAAGTGTGATTGAGTACCCCTAGTAGTAAGTCAGGAGCTAAAACTGCAAATGTACAACTATCAAACACATCAGCAAAACTCTCTGGGTTAAGCAAGTGACAAAGATTTAAAGTCAAGGAGAGGAAGATGAAGAAGAAAAATCATATGGGAGGAAAAAGTAACATTTTGAGACTCCACCTCTCTGGGCTGAGAACTGCCCCCTGTAGGGGCTGTTGGGAGGAAGGAGTGTTTGCACCAGGTTGCTCTTCCTGAGGCTTTCCATGGAGTTCCAGTTAAAACCAATGACCAGCTAATTACCTGGTAGATTATCCATGGTTCTCTAGATGTTTGTCTTTGCCCCTCAGTGGTTCTCAATCCCTTATCTGACATATCCCCTTCGGACTACTTCCTTTCTAATAGCCCTGAAGATTCACAAATGTTTCTTTTTTCCAACTGGTATCTCAGATATTTTTAGGAATAATAAAGACAAGGGAGGAGGGAAGTGAAATTTCACCCTGAATAGAGTAGAAATGAACCAATGTAAAAAAAAACCGACTCAAAATAAATAATTTCCCATGGTCACAAAAATTCCACAGGGTACATAGTCTTAGCCCCAGTTTCCAGATGAAGAAGTAATTATCATAAAGTATTTCTTATTGCTAAGTTCTAATTCTTTAATGCTATAGAATTTTTACTTCTTATCCTTCTCTTTTCCCTTGTTTTTTTCTTTCTACCCCAATCTCATTTTTTTCTTGCCCTTTTTCTGTCTTCCTCTCTTCCTTTCTTTCTGCCTGCTTACCTGTCCCTCTTTTTCTTCCTGCCTTTTTTTCATTCTTGTCATGTACTCATCATCGGTCATGTTGTGTGTCCTTAATGCTACAGAGACCAAGACAAATAAGAGACATGTATAATCCTCAAGGGTGTTCAAAGTTGATTAAATCTTAGAGAAAATAGAATTTCCCTTATTGTGGTGTGTAGGAGTTTCAGAGTCTAAGCAACAGACTCATTTTCCTCCTCAGCATCTTCAAGAAGCAGGGGGTGGGATAGAGTGTGACAAAATTTTTATAGCCATAGTAGGGCATCAGTTTTTATCAGAGCTACCTGATGCTCATGGGCGGAATTCACTTTTACATCTGTGGGCTACAAGGTGGGGTGATGTAGCTAATGGTTCCCCTTAAATCCATTTCCTATAGAAACAATTCCTTGGGTCCAGGATTAGTGTTGGAAGGATCCATTTAAAAATTTCTGGTAATATGTTTTACCCGTAGTGGTAAACTATTAAACTAATTAACTAATAAACTAGCTTCTAGGCCTCAGGGACTTCAGTCATGAAACTTGAATGAGGAACCCTTATAAATTAGGTTCTTTGACCTTTGCCAGAAATGTCACTTGTATTTGCTAGCACTTTCACAAAGGTTGTTGTTGCTTTAGACAGTCCACTAAAAAACTACCACAATGACGCCATGTCAGTAAAAACACAGACTTTTTAGTTCTGAGAAATAAGCCCCATTCAATTTTTCTTTGGATTCAGTCTGTCTGTAAGAAGCCATTCCTTCATTAAGAATAGAAGTCGTATTGACCCCAGGTGTCATTACACAGGATGTGGAAGCTATAAAGTAATCTATCCACAAATCCTCTAAAACCAAACATTAATTCCTTTTGCTAAAGGAATCTTTAACATATTAAAGCATTTTTTTTTGCACATGCACAATTAACTGATTAAGCTACCAAATATGCAATTATCCAATTATGAGGAAGGGGGAAAAATTAAGATTAGATACGGCTTTTGCTAGAAAAAGTAATTAAATTGTTACATCAAGAAGACATGGATGGTATTGAAATCAAAGAAACAGAAGAGATGGGAAATGTCTTACCCCACATAAAAGAACAGAGATGGGAAAGAAATGGTTTGATGAGACTAGGAGAGGCGGAGAAAGAAAGGACTGAAAAGAGGAAGGGGGGAGAAAGAGATAGGAAAGAGGGTGGAAAAGCTTATTGTAATATACCAACGCATATAATTGGAACACTCAATAATGTATGTGTATTTCCCTAAGTTTATTTTGTTTGTTTGTTTGTTTGTTTGTTTCTGGACAGTTTAATATATGAGACAAATAAACCACTTCCTGGACAAAATCCTGGAGAGCATTCTTTGGAGCACAATTGTTTTAAGACAAATAATCAAAGATAGTAATAGGTCCTGCATGTCTGCTCTTTGTTTCCTTTTGAGTTATAAGCAAAATCTAAAAAAGTGTTTGGAAGAGCTGTATTTTTCCAGAGGAAGTACCTCATGATGGCCTGAAGCTCACTTTATGGGGAGATGGTAAATCATGTAGGCAAGGATCGTCTTCGGAAAATTTTCGGCCTATCCTCTTTCTCTTTTCTGGGTGCATTTATTCAAGCAACATGTATTAAACACTTATGGTATGTCATGTGCCAGGGCTGGCCACTGGTCCTAGATGTAGTGGCTAAGAGGATCAGCATTTTCTCTGCCTTAATGGGGCTCCCCCTTTCTCCTTACATGAATGATTTCTCCCTTCCCTTCCCAATTTCTAGTGTAGTTCAAGTCATAGGTTTTGAAAGCTGTTTAGATTCTACAGAAAATTATAAATGAACCATTCGATATGTTTACCTTGAGGATTGTGTCCAGACCTCTTTTTAACAGTAACCTGTGCTTTTTAGCAACCATGAAGAGTTCCCTGATATCTGAAACTTGCATGCATTTACAACCTTGGAAGGTTTAGCTTTGGGACTCTGAGTGTTTTGTTTGTTTATTTTGTATTTTCCTTCTAGCGAAGATGCCATCCTTTTTTTACTCTTGGTACACCTGAGATGTCATGGATTACCTAATAGAGCATGTACTTTCAGAGACATCCCACATGATTAAGGGCTTCATTTCCAGAGAAACCAAGCCTTCACCAGAAAATAGGTCAACTATTCTAAGTTCTTTTGACTAGTGGGAAGGTGAGGCCACAATACCTGAGGCAGAGTTCTCTAGGAAGATAGAGGTCTGGAAAGGAAAAGTCTTCACTGGTACCCAAATATTGGTTGAAAAAGTCATTAATCCACTTTGGGGATTTGGAAGTTAAGGTGAGGATAAAACTAATCTAAGTGCTATTTGGTAGCAAAGAAAATGTACTATTAAAGATCCCAAAGCAAAAAGGAGGAAACATTTATAGGCTTTAGGTTGCTAATGAACCTCTGCTCCAAATTTGGGTGGTTAACCTTATGTAATATTGGTAGATCTCAAATATCACAGTTCCTAGGTCTTTCATTGGGTAAAATTAAAAAAAAAATTCTGCAGAATTAAGTTAAGTGTCAATCTATCTAAAGCCATTGCTCTCCTTAGATTCTCTCCTTCTTAGATTTCATACGTAATGTTAAGAACTAAATGAGATCACAGGAATAATGATTCATTTAGGGAAGGTCCTCCTGTGATGGCTGCTGAGCTTAGCATTGCAAGGGGAATATTGGTTTATTGACCCCAGTCACAAATTAGTCCATATTCTTTGAACACATCTTGGAAATAGATTTGTAAAGTCTCCTTTTTTTTACCCTTCTCAATACAAGCTTCTATTCAACTGGCTGATTTGATTTCCCTTATATACTGACACAAGTTATGGCTTTTAGGTGATCGATCAAAAAAGCCACATCAATTTTACATCATTATTACTGTTGCTGTAATATTTATGGTATGATAACTTCACATGTTTGTGAATTTAAATACCATTACCCTAGGTTTGGCTCTGGCCAAACATATGAAGCAAATGCAGGTAAGGTAGTGACACCAACTCAAACATCTTGAAGTCTTTGGTGAATCTTACTTCCTCACTCCTAATCTCTGCAGTAACCCTGTGGAGAAAGTATGTCAGCATATGTTGGAGTGGGGGATAGTTTCAGGGGCTCCCACTAAGTCCTTTTTACCATGGTAGCTCTCACTCAGTGGGTCAAGGAACAAAATTGGAAGTTCTACTTTTTTCCATTCTAAGTTCTAGGACGAGAGGAAGAAACTACTTGGGTCAGTCTCCCATTGGACCCACTGTGAGATGGTTTGGGGTCAAGAATTAATCACCAGTCTTCCATTAAGAACAGTAGATCATAGTTGTGTTTTGGGATCTTGGGGAATCAATTTCAGTGCAGAGTCAATATCTAATAATTCTCAGAGAGTCTGGTAAATGTTCAAAGATTCCTTTAAGAAAGACTTGGATAAATGTTTATAGTACACGTCGATGGCCACTTGTTTCAGATTGTCCTCAGAGGAAGGTATCTTCCACCATGCTCAAGAGAGTCTAGATTTATGAATTAGCTTATGTCTGAATACTGTATAAAAAGCCATGGTTAGCCCCAAAGATGTGAATTAGATTTCTTACCACACCACCAATACCTAGAAATTTCTTACATATATGAAGTAGAACTCAAAAAGCTACATATCTATTTAACGCCTAATGATCTGATAGCTCATTAACCATGGCCATTTTATCACTATACATCAAAACACTCAAAGGTTCTGTTTCCCCTGTAGCTTATAACAGTAATTATTTCCTGTAACTCTACTACTCCAGAATCCCATTGTTTCCACTGAGGTCAGAAAAGAAACTTCCTTTGCAACACTTCCATCATCTCTAGCCTGGGAGGACAGCCAACAAATTGTTTTCAAAGGAGACCAATGCCCCCTTATAGACACATTTTTAATATTTTGTTGAAGGCAGTGTCCTCTGGGTTCTTCTCTGGTTATGGTGGTTAGGATATGGATGAGCAGGTTACACACAGGTTTATTCTGTCATTCCCATTTCCCTGAGCATTCTGACTCCTTCATATATAGGTTCTGACATCTCAACTTCATTACCCTTAGGCAATTCCTGAATCCCATTTGAATTAGCCAGTCAAGCACAATATTAACTTTACTCCCAGTGAGGTGAGTATACCAATATCAATAAATTTGCCCTAAATTAAGTTTCATATTTTGGTATATTTGGTCTAACACTATTAGTGTCTGCTCCCAGACATGGTACCCCAACTTACTCCTTTCCCTTTGTGAAAATTGGCAATGTCCTAGAGTTTTGTTTTGACATATATACTATTTGACATCTATGTATGTATGTATGTATGTATGTATGTATGTATGTATCTATCTATCTATCTATCTATCTATCTATCTATTTATCTATATTCTTCCCAGACCAGGCTTTGAATTCTCTGTCTTGGCCATGCTAGGAGTTACCTTTTCTTTTTTCTCTCTTTCTTTTTTTCCTTTTATTCAGGATATCTGTTTCTGTCCAAGAGACTTAGGGATGAAGGGCTGTCACCCTCATCTTTGTTCTGCCTAAATGTAGCCTCCTCACCTAGCAGGGTCTTACTGCTTCTCCATTAGAGCCATTACATACAAGATCTGGTGCAGTTAAGCATTTAGTTGGTCTCCCAACTCAGTGTTACTTACGATCGGTCCCAGACATATCAGCTCTAGAACTCCTGGAAAAAGAGCACTACAGCAAAGGTATCATCATGGCTTTCTGATTTTCCACTTGAGTTATGAGCTGGGCAGTTAAAGATTCCAATTTTTCTTTTCTCAGGGCGACTGTTAGCTCTCCAGGGCTGTCAGAAGCAACTAACTAACCCCCAAAACATTCTAAACAATATTGTCACCATAGAAACTGAGTGCCACAGCCACTTAATCTCCCAATCCCTTGTTTTCCATTTGCACTTCATGCCAAGCCATCTTCAGTTATACCCCAAATAATGATAATGCTACTGTGCCACATGGAATACTGGTGTTTCATTTACCACCTACAAGGACAGTATCTATGCTCTCCTTAAATATATAGGCAACTTAATCTCAGAATTCTGCTAGGACAGTTTATTTCCTCAGGCCCTTCCTATTCTATCAGCTACGATTTTGGTCTTGGCAAGAAAAATGTGACATTCACATGCACTGAAGAGATTTTAATAAAGTGACTATTTACAAAGCTGTGATCACAATTGAGAGAAGATAACAAAGGCTGGCGAAGCACCCTAACTATTGCAAATGCAGTATTTGTTACCACCCATAGGCCTACAGGGGCAAGGAGAGGGAGCTGTTGGCTGAATTCAGAGTGTTTGTGGTTATAGGTTAATGGTTTGTGGACCATTTAACTGAAGCTTTGATTTGAACAGTGAGTAGCAGACAAGTCCTCCCTAATAGGAAGGGTTCCAGAGGAACACCTCACATCCCACCGCTGTTCATCTGTGCTTGCCACTGGCCACATTGGACTGGAAGTTAGATACAAGGTAGCCTGTTGTTCTGCTCCACAGTCCTCTCCAGAGCAGAAAGCAGGATGGGCAAACTGGAGAGCAATTGTTAGGTGTAATAGGAAACAGACAGCCCAAGGAGCGACTGTCATATCCCCATTTTATAGATCAGAAAATCAGGGTTCTGAGAGCAGGAGTCACCTGCCCAAAGGCATTCAGCTCACTATCTGGGATTTCAACAAAAATGAACAAAGTCTAGTCATTCAGTGGAAACTGCCACAAAAAGCAATCATTTGCCATTTTACTCTACGGAGAATTTTATTCCTAAACAAGTTTCGTTTGTCACTAAAAATGCTTCTGAGGTAGGAATTGCTATTATTTTATTTTACAGATGCAAAAGCTGGGTTCTGGAGAGCTTAAACTGTGTCCCTAAGCTTCCCACTTGTAGGTAGCAGAGAGAGTATCTAGACTGCAGGCCTGCTGGTCTCCCGATACCATATAGAAGTCACCATGTCAGCAATCCAAGACTGTCATTCTTGTCATCTTCCTTCTCTTCCTCCTCCTCCACTTCCTCCTCTTCTTCTTCCTCCTACTCGCCTTCACCTCTTCCTCTCCCTCCTCCTCCACCTCCTCCTCCTCTTCTTCCTCCTACTCTTCCTTCTCCTCCTCCCCTCTTTTACTTTTAATGTGGAGTATTGACCTAACCATAAACACATATTTTTGATCAGTTTTTTAAGGGCTACTTTTTGAGGAAATTGTAAAATAGGTAGTTTCTCTTCCCATAGTCCTTTGACACTCATGACCACCTTGGTGCCCTCCTATCCTGTGATGTTTGCCATTCTAGGCACTTAGGTGTGATTTGCCCCTGCTCACAGCATTGAAATACGAAAGTAGGGAATTTGCCTTTTGCTTTGTTGAGACAAACATTTTAGCATCAGCTCTGGGATATTAGATTTACTGGGCTATAAATAACACTGATTAAAAAACACAACAAAATTTTTCAAAGGCTTAGGCCTTAGCATTTCATCAGCAGGGAAAAAATAATTAGTGAAAAAATGGGACAAACGTTGCTGGAGTATTCACGTAACCTATTTAAGGAATCGTTAAAATGATACTATTCTCTAACGTTATTATCCTTTTATTTTTGGTTACCTTTCTCGTGGGAATTATATCACAATGATTTTTTTTTTCCCAGTTAAGATACTCTGGCAATCCTGTGTAAAAGTAGTAAAGAAATTAGCTGACTTTTTTTTGAGACAGCTGTAAGTTTCCATGATGTTGAACTGAAGACGTCTTACTTACACGTCTATTTCCTATTGATTTTAAGACGCTACTGTCACTTTTTTTTTGCTGTCACATTATATAAAGAATCAGTTTTCATTTAGAGTGTCACGTGACAACCTCTACTTCAGTAATTGACTAAACCGTGCGTCTTCTTTTGCCTTTCTTAATTTCTATGCCCTGGATGTGATGTTCAAATAAGAATACAAATAAAGTTCTGAAAACTGTGTTTAATTAGGGGATTACAAGTAACTGACCAGGTTACCTGTTTTCCACTGTAGGATTTCATAATACATTTAACACATTTTTATTGAGTACTCACCATGTGCTAGTGCTATAACACAATCCAGGAATAGAGGCTAGGGTGGCAGGAGAAAAGTGTGTGAAGGGAAACGTTTTCAGGTAATGTGTTCTAAGAAGTAGCCATGGACTAGGGCATGTGGGATATTGGTAGGGAAATCACAGGGCAATGGCATCTTTCTTCTCTCAGTAGAATGAATGTTCCAGTAAAATAGATTGGGAGGAAACAAGGAAGGCTGATTGCAAAGCTGATGTGGAGCTGAGCACAAAGCTGAAGGTGATAGCATGTTCTTTTACTGCCATTCAACCTTGAAATAGCCCTTTCCTTGACTTTAAGACATAATCACAGCCAGCCAGGCCAGGGCCTACATTCACACCCAAATACCTCAAGAGGTGAGGCCTCAGAGGCATGGTGACTTTCCTCCAGTTAGACTTTCAAAGCATCCATTTTCTAATTTGCAAAATGAGAGCAATGGTTCTTTCCTCATGAGGATGTCATGAGTATTCTGTGGGGCAATTTATTTCAAATGCTCATCTCAGAGACTTGCACATATTAAGGGCTTAATAAATATTTGCTATCGGAATGATTATATAATGGTTCTAAAGGTTTTTTAAAGCATCGCTCAGGGCTATTTGGAAAATGACATATACAGTCATTTGACATGCAGACATATGGGGTCATTTTCTGAGAAAAGATAATCAGCTATAGTGATGATAGTAATTTAAGTAGAGAATTTCCCTTTTGAATAATATTCTTGATCTTATTCCAAGGTATTCTTTCAATGCGTCTTTTCTTTGATCCCCAAAACACTAAATTATACTGCATTAGCTAATGAAGTGAATAATGCTGCTGATGGGCTTGACATTTTCTGACCAGTTGAAAAAATTAACCCTGCTGACTATAAACAGCCAGGAAATTGGTGACCTTTCAGCCATTACCATCATTATGAAGCATAAAACAGGTAAAAAGAAAATGATTTATGCCTTGAAAATGTATTGTGGAGTCAGTCATGCCATAGACACAAGACTGGATTTCTAGGAAGGCAGTTTTCTCAGCTGCTGTGTAAGCACAAAAAGCAAAATATAGATTAACACCTCGCTCTCTCAGACATGCAGGTTGTTTTTTTTTATTTCTTTAATTTTTCCTTCTGTATGTATTTATTTTTTTGTAAAAATTTTTTTTAAGTAATCTCTAAACCCAGCATGGGTCTTGAACTCACAACCCTGAGATCAAGAGTTACATGCTTTACCAAGTGACCCAACCATATGTCCCTAGTTTTTTTTTTTGATAGTCTAGCTGTCTTTTTTAAAAATAGATTTATTGAGGTATAATTAATATACAAAAATATGAACATATTTAATGTGTACAATTTGATGAGTTTGGACCTGTGTAAACACTCATGGTGTCATCACCGTAATCAAGGTAATAATAGACATATCCATCACCTCTCACAGTTTCCTATGTCCCTTTTATTGTGTGTATGTGTGTGTGCTAAGAGCATTTAACATGAGATCTACCATCTAAACAAATTTCGAAGTACTAAATACCATATTGTTAGCTATAGATACTCTACTGCCTATCTCTAGAATTTATCCATCTAGCATAAGTGAAATTCTATACCTGTTGAAAAACAACCTTGTATATCCTTCACCTCCCAGTCCCTGGACACCACTATTGTATTCTCTACTTCTATGAACTTGACTCTTTTAGATTCTTCATATAAGTGAAATGCTATTTCACTTAGCATAATGTCCTTCATGTTCATCCATGTTGTCACATAGGGCAGGATTTTCTTCTTTTTAAGGTTAAGGAGTATTCAGCTGTATATATGTACCATGTTTTCTTTCTGTATTAAATTTTTTTAATGTTTATTTATTTTTGAGAGAGAGAGAGTGCATTAGCAGAGGAAGGGTAGAGGGAGAGGGAGACACAGAACTTGAAGTGGGCTCCAGGCTCTGAGCTGTCAGCACAGAGTCCAACACGGGGCTCAAACTCATGAACCACAAGATCATGACCTGAGTCGAAGTCGGACGCTTAACCAAGTGAGCCACCCAGGCGTCCCCTATGTTTTCTTTATTTATTCATCTATTGATGGCCGCTCGAATTGCTTCCCTATCTTGGCTATTGTTAATAGTGCTGTAGGGAAAATGGGGTTATAGATAACTCTTTGGTCTTAATGTGTTCATTACCATGTTGACCTTGGTACTGTGAATATCCTGTGCTCACAATGGTACGCTATTACTATTAGTCCCATTTTGCAGACGAGGAACCTAAGGCTTAGAAAAAGCCCGTTGGAGGGTAAGTTTTCTATATTCTGCCTTTGAAGGTCGTAGTGTGAGATTGTGAGTGTGGACTCCAATTAGATGTATGATTATGTCATGGAGCCATGGTCTGTATGGTCTAAATGCAGTGTTGGACAAATATGAACCTTCAGCATCATGCTCGTCCTCACTTCACCTCCTGTTACTTTATTATTCACAAATGAGAAAAACAAGACACCACAAAACAGTCTTGTTTCTATGCCAAAAGCAAGTAGAACTGATGATTTGCCTCTCTGATCCATCCTTCCCATCATTCCCCATTGCTAGCCAGGGAGCAGCCACAGAGGCCTTCTTTTTGTGCCTTAATAGGTCAAATTTATTCCTACGTCAAGGATGTTGCACTTTGTACTTTTCCCTGGCTCATTTTCTTTTGGACTTTACCTTACAATGTCTTTCTTAGATCCAAGTCTTAGGATAGTTCAGGTATTATCTTTGCTGAGAGAGATCTTTCCTGATACTCCTTTCCTGCCATTTTCACCTTTGTTCACTCTGTATGATTTTGCAGTTTATGCATAGCTTTTTTCAGATCTGTTTGTATTTTTTTTTTTTAATTTTTTTTTTCAACTTTTTTAATTTATTTTTGGGACAGAGTGAGACAGAGCATGAACGGGGGAGGGGCAGAGAGAGAGGGAGACACAGAATCGGAAACAGGCTCCAGGCTCCGAGCCATCAGCCCAGAGCCTGACGCGGGGCTCGAACTCACGGACCGCGAGATGGTGACCTGGCTGAAGTCGGACGCTTAACCGACTGCGCCACCCAGGCGCCCCAAGATCTGTTTGTATTTTTGTAAATTATCTGTCTTCTCTACGGGAATGCATAGTCAGTAAGGCAGAGACTTACCTGTCTTGCTCAATGCTGGATCCCCATTGCAGTGTACATAGTAGGCACTCAGTGAGCTTGTTGAATGTGCCAGTGAATATTGGAGTGAGGAGAAATACCATGGGAGCAGGTGCTTCTGACACCTCCATAGAAAATTTAGCTTTCTAGCATATCAATTACATCTATAACTCGAGAATTGGTGCCAGGGGCTGGGAATTATTAAAAAGACAAAACAAGAGATAGGCTTTGGTCAATTATCAGAGACTGTCTGACACTCTAAGGGAAAATGCATTCCTGGTGTAATAGGATAGCAAAGAAAGCAACAGTCCTAACTTAGAAACAATAGGAACTTGGCCCCCAGTCTAGAATAACACAGTTCTATGGGGACACCTGGAAAGCACCATACAAAATTTCATGGCAGAACTCATTTCTTTTCTTCTTTTACATAATAGCTCTAGAATATCAAAAAGAGGATACTGATACTATAATATATCCAGGGAAATTCAAAAAATGGTATGACAATAGAAAGCAGAATGTAAGGAAACTACAAGTAGAGAGGTGCACTCTCAGACTCTAAGGCTCATCTGTTTCTGTAACATATGCTCACTCCTGGTCTCTCTTTGTCTCTCTCTCTCTCTCTCTCTCTCTCTCTCTCTCTTTCTCTCTCTCTTTCTCTCTCTCTCTCTCTCAAAATTCTTATGGGTCTGCTTCCTGACTTAGCTCACTTAAAGAAAATATCTCACCTGATTGAATGAGATGTTTTTCATCACACCATGGGAGACTTAGGTGACTTAGCAACCAGAGGCCCTGATGTCCGTCCCCATAAGAGGGCAAGCGTGGTACATGGTGAAACAGTGGGTGAGAGCATATATGTTCTGTTACTGTAAGGTTAATCATAGTTAACATTTTGTAGAATATGACCATATGTAAAGCACATTGTTGTATATGTTTTCACATTATCTGATTTTATTTTCAAAACAATATTCTAAAGTAAGTCCTGTTGAAATCCCCGTCTTAAGGTTGAGTGAAATGAAATTTGCAGAAATATTCAGTATCATTCAGGTAGTGAGTGGTGGGGATCAAATAATGCCTTCACATGCTTGACTCCAGTGCATGTCATTTGAGATGTGCCTCCAGTGCCCCAGATCCCAGGGTATCATATTACAATGCCACAGTTATAACACTTACAAAGCGTTTATTATGTACCTGGCTCTGTTCAAGGTTCTCCACATGTTTCAATTCCATCATTGCTCACAATAACCTACCAGGTAAGTTCTTTTCCTTCTCTTTTCCTACTTGTTATTATGTCCATTTTATAAATGAGAAAATCACAGTCAAGAGTAGTTGAATAGCTTGCTGAAGCCTTCTCATCTAGTTAATGGTGGAGGCTTTCAACCCAGACAGTCTGGAGGCAGAATTCAAGCTCTTAAAGCATTATGCAATATACTGTGACAATATAGCTATGGTGTTTTCCTATCTCTTGGTCGCAAGGTCTCATGACCATTAATTTGGAAGGAAAACCTCTCATGACTGAACTCTATCCAGGGTATGTATTGTCAGCCAATACTAAGAGAACACAAGCTGGAATAAAGATCTTCCTAGGTGAGAGCCCTGAAGTCTGAACCGACCTTATGCCTAATGGGTTCCAGGATACAGCCATGTGACTCAGAGACCCCTTTTAAAGAAGCACAAAGTTTGGACCTCATTTCCTTTGGGAGTATTTGGGTGGGAGGGTCTATTTGTTGATATCAGTTGTGTAAGTGTTTCCTTGTCTATTTCCTGTCTCCCCTTCTGGCATGTAAACTTCATCAAAAAGGGACCTATTCTGGCTTAGTTTCGCATGTACACTTTCTCATCCAGTGCCTGAAAACTGATAAACATTTAATAGATATTTGTCCAAAAAAGATTAAATGAATTCGTGTGTAAAGAAATTGCAGGATGCAATGAGAATTTTGAAGTCAGACACAACCGAGTTTGTGTCCTGGTTTTCCCATTTTATAGTAATGTGATTAGAATCAGACAAAAGCAAGTTCTGTCCTGGCTTCCCATATCATAGTAATGCAACCTTAGGCAACGTATATAACCTTCAGAATCTCAATTTCTTCATGTGGGAAAAGGGGAATAAACGTTCCTACCTCCAGGGTTATGATTGTGATGAGTCCATGAATGTAAATCACTTAGTAAAAGATCTTATTAATAATAAATATTAGATCCCCTTTCGTTCCCTTTTCATTCCTCATCTATAATTGCTTTTAGTGGTGACTGTAATATTAGCACATATTGAAAGCATCAAAGGTTTCTTGGTTTCTTCACTTGGGAATCCTTAACTTTTCTTGTTCAACAATAAATTGCAATCTATATGGTAAACCTCCTGCTTTAGGATAAGTAATGATAGGCAAAGATATTTTTGTTATTTCAGTAATTGTAAAAGAGTTATAGAATAGGGTACAGAGTGTGATTTCACATATGTCTAAAAGGTATGTGTTTCTATGGTAAAATTACAGAAATATGTACATAAAATGTTAAAGGTGGTACTTCCAATGGTAGGATTACCAATTATTTTCTCTTCTTTCATTTTTCAAAAGTTGGTCCTGTTTTTTACATCTTTCACAATGAACATGGCATTTCATATACAGAAATACTGTACTCCAAGTTATATGGCTTGACAAGTACAAGCAGAAGGAGAAGTCTCCTACTTATGGTCAAGGCTTTATTTTTCAACTAAATTCAGAGAGAAATGAGGAAGATCTCAGACAAGACAGAAATAATTCCTTTATGCCTCTAGACATCCTTTTCTGAAAGGATTAGAGGTGAAGAAGCTGGCAATTCATCCCAAAATTAGCATAAAAAGATCTAATAGAGATTTTTCTCTCACATGCAACTACTGAAGGAAGGTAGAAGGTGGAATGTTCCTTCATTTGTGATGCTGGTATCCACCAGAGGTTAACACAGGCCGGTAGAAGATGGCTGTTGGCAATGTGGAGTACAGACATAGTTAGCTCTTGCTTAGTTCAATATAGTCCTCCTCTGTAATAGATATGCTTCTAGAAAGATTGGTAGGAGTCCTATTTCTACGAATTGCATTGTGGAGAAAGCTAGCTATATCAATTCATTCTGTTGGGAATCTGTATGAAGGATAAGTAACTCCTCCTCTTTTATTCCAATTTCTCTTAATACACTTTTTTTTGGTGCTCATTCAGTGAACTAGAAAAATAAACGCTTGTGTATCATTAACCATAGTATATCAACATTTTTAATGTTACTTCATATTTCATTGAGAGGATGTCTCCAAATTTATTTAACCAATCTCTAATTGCTCTATGTTTAGATTGTTTCTGATGTTTTCTGTTATTTATAGCATTTTACATCATGGTAGTTATAGATTTGAACACATCCATAGGTTATGTATTCAAAGAATATGCTTCTGTGATTCTAGTTAGCATAATGCAAACTGGTCTACCACTTAGACCAGCAACATAAGATAGTTTGCATTTCCCACTGACAAATTTTGGCTGCTATTAAAACATGCCAATTTTATAGTTGAAAGTGGTCTCTTACATTGAGAGAATATCCATTTCTTAACTTACTAATATGATTTAAAAATTTTCCCTCCAAGTCTTACATACCAGTGCTGTGACTTTTGATTCTCAAAGTGGATCATAGTGCCAATGTGGGAGGAAAAATTGTTGGGTTTGAATTCAAAGTATTTCATTTATTAACCAAGTAACCTTGGGCAAATCCCTTAACTTTTCAATGCTTTGTAAAATGGTGGTAATAATGGTACTTATTCCAGAAGATTGATGTGAAGATTAAATATGTTAAAGTATGTGGGCGCTTGGGTGGCTCAGTTGGTTAAGCGTCTGACTTGGGCTCAGGTCATGATCTCGTGGTTTGAGAGTTCAAGCCCTGCATTGGGCTCTGTGTTGACAGCTCAGAGCCTGGAGCCTACTTTGGATTCTGTGTCTCCTTCTCTCTCTGTTCCTTCCCTGCTCACACACTCTCTCTCTCTTTCTCAAAAATAAATAATAAAAGCATTTTTAAAAATTAAAAAAAAAAACAACTATGTTAAAATATGTAACATTCTTGGATCATTTTCTAAGTGCTTAGAAAATGGAAAGTATTCAATAAACATCAAATTCTTCTCTGAGTTACCCCTTTGGCATCCTTCTCTGGGCACTACTCTTTAAGAGAACCATTGATAAACTTCACAGAATATAAAAGAGAGTCCAGGATGACAGGACACATAGAAATACATTCCGTGAAGAGTAGGTAAAGGCTACTGATGGCGTTTTGACTAGTGAGGACTCAGAGTAATATGAGTATGAGGGATATTCTCCGATATATGAGGAACTTGGTGCAGAAGCAGGAGTAGATAAATCTCTCAATGATTTCATCAGTCAGAGCTAGGACAAATACATATAACCAAGAAGATGATTTAGGAAGAATTTTCTAGAAATGTAAGTATCGTTGTCATTTTTTTTTCCTGACAAGTATATATTTCCCCTTCTTCTGGAAATTATAGCATATGGATTTGTCTTTGAGAGTAGTTCTCCCTAACTAAATCCAGGTGGTTTGGGTGGGATAAACTTTCTCCTCACCCACCTTCAAAGTGGGCTCTTGACCAGGGCCTGGCTGATTACATTATTTTATCCTCTTCAAAACTGCTCGTGGGACAAGAATGGAAACATGACAGAGAAGTCCAGTGAATTCAAGTCATGGATTTTGCTGAAGCTTTGCATCCGAGGTGGGTAAAGTATAAGATTGGAACTATTGATAACCATCTTACTAACTGCTAAAATAGCCTGCTGGAGAGTGAATCCAATACAGAGAAAGCCTTGCATCTGATGATATGATTTGAGCTCCTGGATCCAACATTGCATGAATGCCACACTTGGAATTCTTAATTAGGTCAGTGCTCAAAATTGGGTATGCATTACTTGGAACTTAAGGAATCCTGTCTAAGTCAGTGAAAAGCAAATTCTTGATCAATTTCAGATGCTCAAACTAAGGGTGTTTCAGACCATTGTTTGTTGGTATTGTTAGCAGTGATTCATGCTTTAGACAGGGTATAAAACTAAATCTTTATGCTTACTTCCTCCATTAAAATTCTGCGAGAGACTTTTTCATATTGGGGGTCTCCTACTCAGCTAAATGCAAGATGCATAACAGTTGTCCATGATTTATGTTTGAAAATATGTCTGCTAGCCTGAAAATCCTAGTCATTTTAGCCAAGATGGGTGTGGTGAGTATCTCCCATTTCCACTCTAGACATTCCCTCGTGCTTTTCTACCATGCTCTGTGTTTTGGAAAAGCTGAACCTATATAGGTGGCATCAGTGGGTTCTCTTTCCCTCTGGCTTATCCCAAGAGCTGGTAAGAGATTGGAGGCTTGCAGAGTGTTGTGCTGGTATTCACTTCTCTGTGTTCATCCCTGTGACATCACTATGGTTTGACTGCTTCCTTTAACCAAAACTATAGTGCTTTCTACAGAGCTCTCTATCACCAGGTTCTGGTAACTGCTCCCTTACATTTTAGGAATGATAATAATGCAAGTTCTTGTGGTTTCCCAATACCCTGCCTGCATTGTGACTCTTCTTAGAGTAACCAATTTGTGTGTACCATCTGTTCCAGGATCTGAAGTAATGTGGAGATAGGTATTTTTACACTCTCTTGCTAAGGCTGTAGTGTTCAAAGATTGAGCTCTTGGATTCTGACCCAAGAAATCTAACCACATATCAAGTAATATCCTAGAACTGATAGCTTTGGAAAAGATCATTTCAATTCAGGTAGAATTTGTTGACAACCAATCAAACACAGCATAGTAAAACTAATTAACCAAAATGGTAATCAGGCAAAAGAGTTAATAATGGAAACTTTTTGAGTATGTATTTCTTACGTTTTATGTTTTTCATGTATGCTGAGCTTACATGATGTGATAATTAGTGTTCTTGTAGAGATATCACTGATAAGGGTCCTAGGAGTCATACATATAAAATTATGAAGAGCATTATCCAGAGTCTCTGGATATTTAAGTTGAACATTTTACATTTTTTGGAACTAGTATGCATATTATCTGAAAGTATGGCCTCAGAAGCCACAATATCCTGCGTTTGATTTCTAAATCAACTACTAATGAGGTATATGCCCTTGAGAAATTAAACAACTTTTCTAACCTCTGTTTACCTCATTAGTAAAACAAAGATGATAACGGTGTTCATTACACATTGCATATAAAGAACTTAGTAAGGCAAAGTGCTCAATTAAATGCTTCTATTATTAGTTTCATTGTGACTACTATAGTATTTTCTCCATGAATAGGCATCATTTTACCATCCATATCTAAGACTCATAAACTCAAAAGTCTGTGGGGCAAGCATGTAACATGAGTAAGTATGAGTGGGCCTAGGCCATTTTCCCCTCTTAATCTCTTTTTACAATCCTGCTTTTGAGGGTTTTTTGAAAGTACTTACTTATTTTTTAGAGAGAGAGTGAGCAGGAGAGGAGGAGGGAGAGAGGACAAGAGAATGCCCGGCAGGCTCAGAGCTGTCAGCATAGAACCCGACATGGGGCTTGAACCCACAAACTGTGAGATCATGACCTGAGCTGTCTGACAGTTAACTGACTGAGCTTCCAGGCACCCCTACAGTCCTACTTTTTATAGAGAAAGATATTTCTCTACTCTGAGCAAAACAGCTGTGGAAGCTTAGTGACAAATGCAAGTGATTCTGACTTAGTTTCTCAGGGAGGAAAGCAGCCATCTTGTAGTTTTGCTGCTGGTTGCCTTACAGGAATATGGGCCAAATCCTGCTAAGCCTTTTTTTTTTTTTAAGAGAAAACTGGATTTTTGAGGAGAATTATAGTTTCAGGGTTGCATATGAAGCTTCTTAATTTTTATTACTAAGATAATTTTTTTATTACTAAGATAATTTTTTAAGAGCAGTTTTAGGTTCACAGCAGAATTGAAGTGAAGGTATAGACATTTTCCATACACCTCCTGCCCCACCATGTATCTCTTTCATTGTCAACCAGAGTGGTTTATTTGTACAATTGATGAATCTACATTGACAAATCATAATCACCCAAAGTTTGTAGTTGATATTATAGATCATTCTTAATGTTGCACATTCTACTGTTTTGGACACACATATAATGACATTTATCCTTCATCATGGTATCATGAAGAGTGTTTTCACTGCCCTAACTATAGTCTGTGCTCTCTATTCATTCCTCCATTTGCCCTCTATGGCAATCACTAATATTTTTACTAATTGCATAGTTTTGCCTTTTTCACAAATTATGTAGTTGGAATGATACAGTATGTAGCCTTGTCAGGTTGGTTTCCTTCATTTAGTAGTATACATTTAAGGTTCCTCCATGTCTTTTTTTTTTTTTAATTTTTTTTTTTAATGTTTATTTATTTTTGAGACAGAGAGAGACAGAGCATGAATGGGGGAGGGGCAGAGAGAGAGGGAGACACAGAATTGGAAGCAGGCTCCAGGCTCTGAGCCATCAGCCCAGAGCCTGACGCGGGGCTCGAACTCACGAACCATGAGTTCGCGACCTGAGCTGAAGTCGGACGCTCAACCGACTGGGCCACCCAGGCGCCCCTCCTCCATGTCTTTTTATGGCTTGATAGCTCATTTCATTTTAGCACTGAATAATATTCCATTGTCTAGATGTACTACAGTTTCTTATCCATTCACCTCTTGATGGACATCTTGATTGCTTCCTAATTTTGGCACTTGAGAATAAAACTTCTGTAAACATCATGTGCAGATTTTGTGCAGATTAACTTTTCAAATCCTTTGAATAAATACCAAAGAGTGCAATTCTGGGTCACATGGTAAGAGTATGTTTAGTTTTGTAAGAAGACATCAAACTGTCTATCAAAGTAGCCGTACCATTTTGCATTCATTGCTACCATCAGTGAATAATCATTCCTGTTGCTCCACACCCTTCCTAGCATTTTGTGTTGTTAGTGTTCTGTTTTTTTGTTTTTTGTGTTCTTTTTTTGTTTGTTTGTTTTGTTTTGTTTTTTTTGGTCATTATATAGTTGTGTGGTGGTATACAGTTTTATTTTGATTTTCCTTGATGACACATTATGTGGAGCATCTTCTCATATAATTATCTGTCATCTGTATGTTTTATTTGGTAAGACGTTTGTTCAGGTCTTTATCCCATTTTTAAGTCAAGTTGTTGAATTTTAAGAGTTCCTTGTATATTTTTGGGTAATAGTACATGATCATATTTGTCTTCTGCAGATATTTTGTTTTCCTACTCTTGTCTTGTCTTGACATTGCCTTTCACAGAGCAAAGTTTTTAAGTTTAATGGAGTCCAGTTTCTCAATTATTTCTTCTATGGACTGTGACTTTGGTGTTGTATCTAAAAAGTCACAAATCATCTATGTTTTTTCTTATGCTATCATCTAGGATTTTTATGGTTTTATACTTTTAGGTCTGAGATTCACTTTGAATTTATTTTTATGAAGGATATAAGGTCTGTGTCTAGATTGACTTTTGTTTTGTTTTGTTTTGTTTTGCATGTGGATGTCTGCTTTCAACATCATTTGATAAAGAGTTTCTTTGCTACATTTTATTCCCTTTACTCCTTCATTAAAGATCAATTGAGTATCTTTTTATAGGTATATATCTGGGTTTTGTATTCTTTTCCACTATTATTTGTTTTCAATATATGAAGTTTATTGTCAAATTGGTTTCCATACAACACCCAGTGCTCATCCCAAAAGGTGCCCTCCTCAATACCCATCACCCACCCTCCCCTCCCTCCCACCCTCCATCAACCCTCAGTTTGTTCTCAGTTTTTAAGAGTCTCTTATGCTTTGGCTCTCTTCCACTCTAACCTCTTTTTTTTTTTTTTTCCTTCCCCTCCCCCATGGGTTCCTGTTAAGTTTCTCAGGATCCACATAAGAGTGAAAACATATGGTATCTGTCTTTCTCTGTATGGCTTATTTCACTTAGCATCACACTCTCCAGTTCCATCCACGTTGCTACAAAGGGCCATATTTCCTTCTTTCTCATTGCCACGTAGTACTCCATTGTGTATATAAAGCACAATTTCTTTATTCATTCATTGGACATTTAGGCTCTTTCCATAATTTGGCTATTGTTGAGAGTGCTGCTATAAACATTGGGGTACAAGTGCCCCTATGCATCATCCGCTGTCTATTATTTTATTAATATTTCACTGTCTTGATCACATTAGATTTATAGTAAGTCTTGAAGTTGGTTACTTTTAGTCCTCCAAGTTTTTTCTTCTCGTTCAACATTTTGCTGGTCGTTTAAGGTCTTTTGTCTTCCATTTAAACTTTGGAATCAATTTTTCAATATGCATAAAATAACTTCTTAGGATTTTGATTGGTGTTGGGTTGAATCCATAGATCAAATTGGTAGGAACTAATATCTTGGCAATATTGGGTCTTCCTATCCATGAATAGAGCATTTCTCCCCATTTATTTCATTGTTCCTTGATTCTGTTCATCAGTTTTATAATTTTCTCATATAGACCTTCTACAGACTTTATTAAATTTATACCTAAGACTTTCATTTTTTTGGATGCTTAGGTAAATGGCATTGTGTTTTTAATTTTAAATTCAATAGTTCATTCCTGGTATATTGGAAAGTGATTAAGTTTTATATAATAACCATGTATCCTGCAACCTTGCAGTAATCACTTTCTAGTTCCAAGAGGTCTTTTTTTTTTTTTTGGTTGTTGTTGTTAATTCCTTGAGATTTTCTAAATGCACAATCCTGTCCTCAGCAAAAAAAAAAAGACAGTTTTATTTCTTCCTTCTCAATCTGTATGGCTTTTATACTTTTATCATCTTACTACATTAGCTAGAACTTAAAATGCATTGTTTGAAATGGGTGGTGAGAGATAAGGTACATCTTTGCCTTGTACCTGATCTTAGTAGGAAAAACCTCCCAATTTGAAAATGATGGCTCAGAGTTTTTAAAGACAGTACCAGGAAAATAAACTACTTGTGCATGCTAGATTGAGAGCATAGGGTACCAATTGGAGGTCTGACCTCAGATATTAAAATCATTTGTCAACAGAAAGCCCAATGGTAATGCAGCTTACACATAATCATCTTACGTCATAGAAGGCAGAATAAGACACCACTTCAGAAATTAGTGATGGGCTAGGTGGAGTTTGTTTCTCTTGACCACCCCCCTTCCAACTCCAAATACTATGTCCCTGATCCCAATAATGACAAGTAAAGAATGTAAGTGTAGCCATGAACCGACCCTTAATGCAACACTCATGTTCTGTTGACAAAGAAGCTAAGAAGGAGAAATAGGAAAAGATTCTCCACCTTAAGGTTTTGCTTATCTCTTAGCTCTCTCAGGTAAACCACACTGCTAAAGGAGGCAGAAAAAGTTCTTGGCCTGACCTCCTTTCTATGCTGTTTTTCCACTTGCCTGTGGGCTTCATTAAATGTGCAGAAAATAAACTGGTCTTCAGAAGCTTGTAGCTGGGAGGCCAGAGAGCTGTATCTAAAATAAACACCCTACATCGACATAGTCACTCCTTGCTAAAGAAGTGCTGGGAGTAAAGAGGGGGACTTTAGGAATATGATAGCCTTGAAGCTCTTCAACATCCCAAAGAAGAGAGAAAATAGCCCAATAGTGGTCTTATGGTGGGAATTAGTGGAAAGATGGAGTGCAATCTGATTCTGAGTTCTTCTTGAGGTATTTAATTGTCTTCAGTGCCCTTCACAGATACTTGAATTAACCTTTCTGTATACTCTCTGGTTTTCTACTGTCATTTCCCCCCTAGATTCTTTGATTCATTCATTTCATGACACTACTCTTTCATTCATTTAGTTTTTGTTAATTATTATGTCCTGAACACCATGCCACACAGTAGGAATATTACAAAAATTAAGAAACTGTGAGAGAAGATGAGATTTTAAGCAACTGCCACAATATCACTTTGACAATTCCTTTGTCAATGGGAGTGAGCTAGAGAGTCATGACAGTAAACCACCTGCATTCTTCTCCCTACCTTATTTTATGTATGTGTGTGTATATGTATATGTAGTAAAACCTTGGTTTGTGAGCATAATTAATTCCAGAAACATGCTTGTAATCCAAAGCACTTGTATATCAAAGTGAATTTCCCCATAAGAAATAATGGAAACTTAGATGATGTGTGTTCCACAACCCAAAAATATTATTATAAAATGATGACAGTACTGCAATATAATATAAAATAATAAAGAAAATACAAAATATAAAGAAAAATAAACAAATGAACCTGCACTTACCTTTGAAAACCTTTGTGGCTGGTGTGACAGAAATGAGAGAGAGGAGGGTTATTGTGTAGGATGACTTTCACTATCACTAATGAATCACTTCTATCTATTAGCTTAATGGAATCTTTTTCTTTTTGTGCAGCTTTAGCAAGGAACCTATCCAATGACACATGCTTTCTCCTACTTTGGGGATTTTGTGGAAATTTGACATTGCATTTTTGTTAGATTCGTTGCTCACACTGATACAGCCTTTTTCGGGTGGCTTTTTCTACAAATTTGTCACTGTTTCCTGCATTGTATACATCTCCCTAATCTCATTTGAAGTGAAGGATTCTCCCAGCTTTTCCTGCTCCTCCTCCACAGCCGAGATCTCCTCCATAATCTCCTGCTGCTCACGATGCAGATCTGTCACTTTGGGGGTGGTCAGCTCCTGGACGTGTTCTCCCACCATATCTTGAATGGCATCCTCATCCACCTCCACTGCCACGGTTGTCCCCAAGGACACAATTTATTGACAACTGGTGGCTCCTGTTTATGAGCAGGCTCCCATAAATCATGTCCAAGAACACAATCAGGCCACAGTTTTCTCCAAGCAGAATTGAGGGTTCTCTTGGTGACCCCATACCAGACTTTATCAATGATCTTGAGGCAGTTCATGATGTGGAAATGATTTTTCCAAAACTCTCGGAGAGTTAGATTTGTTCCTTCATTTACCTCGAAACATCGCTGAAATAATGCTTTGGAGTAAAGCTTTCTTTTTTTTAATTTTTAAAAAATCTTTATTTTTGAGAGAGAGACAATGTGTGAGCAGGGGAAGAGCAGAGAGAGAGAGGGAAACACAGAATCCGAAGCAGGCTCCAGGCTCTGAGCTGTCAGCACAGAGCCCGACGCGGTGCTCGAACTCACGAACTGTGAGATGATGACCTGAGCAGAAGTCGGACGCTCAACCAACTGAGCCACCTAGGCGCCCCAAGCTTTTTAAAGTTCGAAATGACCTGCTGATCCATGGGCTGGAGGATTGCAGTGGTGTTGGGAGGAAGGAACTTGACCTTAACGAACTTGAATTCCTCCAGTAAGTCGTCCTCAAAGCCTGGAGACGAGCAGGAGCATTATCCATAACCAGCAAGGCTTTGAGTGGCAGATTCTTTTCTAAAAGGTATTTCTTCACTGTAGGACAGAAAACCTCATTGATCCACCCAATAAATAAGATACAAGTGACCCAACCCTTGCTGTTGGGCCTCCACATAACGTTAACTGGCTCTTCTGCACCTTGCATTTCGCGAGGGCTGGTGGATTCTCAGAATGGTACACAAGCAGGAGCTTGACTTTGAAATCCCTGCTTTAATTAGCACAAAACTAGATGGTGAGAGGATCTTTCATGGGCTTCAGACCAGGCAATGTATTCTCTTCTTCTGTAACGTAGGTCCTCCTTGTCATCTGCTTCCAAAAAAGCCCCATGTCATCAAAGTTAAAAACTTGCTCTGGCAGGTAATGGTTGGAAGCCATGAGCTTCTGGAACTCAGTAGTGAATACCTCAGCTGCCTTAGCATCTGAACTTGAAGCCTCTCTATGCCTCACAACACTGTAGATGATGCCACTTCTCCTCTTAAAGTTACCAAATCATCCCCTGCTTGCCTTGGAGCCTTCTTTGTTTTCTGTTGCCATGCCTGGCAGCTTACTTAACAAGGTCAGTGTGCAAGGGCTTTGCTTTTTTGGATAAAGTTCTCGGTCACAGTATCACCTGCTAGTTGCTTCTCATTTATCTGAGCTAGAAGCAACTTTTCTACATCTTCCAGAACACGTGGCCATACCTTTGGTATTCTTGTGACTCCTTTTGCTGCATCTAGCCCCCTTCTTTCTTCTTTAATATTGTGCAAATGGTCCACATAGACTTCTTGTACAATCTTGCAATTTTAGCCACTTGTATACCTCGTTCATGCTTCTCAATGATTTCCTTCTTAACTTCCACTGTAATCATCTCCTTTTTCTTACCACCTTTCTTTTCAACCTTTGCATGGTGGCCATTGTATACACTTGCATGGATGTCGACTACAGTACAGTATTAATAAATTCTTGTCATTTACTGTATTTAATGTAAGTGGCAATAAGGCAGCAGAAGATAGGGTCTATATCTGCAGGCAGCCTGACATAGAATGAAGCAAAGCATTCCTAAGCTTACTCTTTTTGGAAAAGCAAAAGATGTCCATAGGTACTTTGAAGTGACAAAAAATACACTAGTGCCAATTGTGGGCACCTTCCAATATTCTGAAACATAATTGATTTCTGCCAAATACCGTGGCCTGAGTCTGATCATCTGAGCATGGGAGACTGTCACCCATAATTCCGCAGTGAGAGAGAGAGAGAGAGAACCATTGACTCAGTTGTGATCATGTGACATTCAGCATCATTTACTACTCATATTATAAGGCATCGCTCATTTATCAAGTTAAAATTTATTAGAAATGTTTGTTCATCTTGTGGAACACTCACAGGACAAGTTACTCACACACCAAGGTTTTACTATACATAGTTTTCTACTACTTTGTGACTTCAGAACCCATCTTATAAACACTTCTTTATGTCTGAATATGCCCTTAAAAAAAGTTTATTTACTTATTTCTTTTGAAAGAGAGACCACAAGTAGGGGAGGGGCAGAGAGAGAATCCCAAGCAGGCTGTCAGCACAGAGCCTGACATGGAGCTTGAACTCCTAAACCATGAGATCATGACCTGAGTCCAAATCAAGAGTTGGCTGCTAAACTGACTGAGCCACCCAGGTGCTCCTGAATATGCCCTTTTAAAACTATTGTGGTTTATATACACAATGGAGTACTACATGGCAATGAGAAAGAATGAAATATGGCCCTTTGTAACAAAGTGGATGGAACTGGAGAGTGTGATGCTAAGTGAAATAAGCCATACAGAGAAAGACAGATACCATATGTTTTCACTCTTATGTGGATCCTGAGAAACTTAACAGGAACCCATGGGGGAGGGGAAGGAAAAAAAAAAGAGGTTAGAGTGGGAGAGAGCCAAAGTATAAGAGACTCTTAAAAACTGAGAACAAACTGAGGGTTGATGGAGGGTGGGAGGGAGGGGAGGGTGGGTGATGGGTATTGAGGAGGGCACCTTTTGGGATGAGCACTGGGTGTTGTATGGAAACCAATTTGACAATAAATTTCATATAATAAAAAATAAAAATAAGGAAATAAATAAATAAAACTCTGGAGTCCAATTGCCTGGGTTTTAGTCCCAGCTCCTTCACATTTACTAGGTTCATAACTGTGAATACATTACTTAACATTTTATATTTCACTTTATTTAGAAAGTGGGATTATAATAATTGACTCGTAAGAGTATTGGGACAACCAAATGGAGCCTCAAATGAGCTCGGCAAACACCTGGCTCATAGGTAGACTTCATCACACTAGTTGCTAGTACAATTTCTTACATTGTTAATTGTCTAGTGACTTAAGTATATAGATCAGAGTGAACAAAAGACTCTAAAACCAAAAGACTTAGACTGCATGGAGAATTGAGATAATAAGTTTAATTGCAAACATAAGAAAGCAAAAGTATATGTAAGAATGGGAGTTAAGGTTTAAATTTTTAAAAGTAGCTATAATGGTAGAGTACTAACTCAATATGATTTCCCTGTGAATGTAATTATTACTGGTAATGAATCACATCCCAGGTTTTTGTGAAAAATCTATGTAATTGCTTAAAATCTATACTTGATTTAGCCAGTATCGACAACCAGTTCTAAAATGCTGAGTGTCTGCGACAAGATGCTATTGGTTGCAAGTGATAGAAATTGGACATGAATGAGGTTGATATAGGTTTGTTTAGGGAACTGACATCAAGTATAAGTAGGACTCAGTCAACGTTGCTCCCCCCTCCTTTCATCTGCTGGTCTCTGCATATTAGGTTTTCAATCTTTTCTATTGTAAATGTGTGTTCTTCACACAGCAGGGCCATGGTTTCATGTTTCCATCTGTTTAGGGACAATTTCTCCATTTCTAGCTTGATTTTGAAAAATCTGGACAAAACATCTGATTGGGTTTAGCTAATTGGAGCCATAAGTATGATGAGGGAAGAAAGAATGTGCTGTGATCCTATCACATGGGGATAGCACCTTCCCCTGAAAGCAGGGGTTTGAGTGTATTATGAACAGTAGTGGAAGGGAATGGGGTTGTAGGACAGGTCTGGAAATTATGTCAAATAGTCAGACATCCCAATGTGAGCATACTTCATGGGAGCCAGAAGGCAGTTAATAATCTTTCCTTGTATTTTTCATAATATAGGATAATTGTTAGATCTATCCTAAAGACATTTAGGCTACAACAAATCTTTAAAATTTTTACTCTAAATTCATTTTTTTAAGTTCATTACATTCGACTTCACATTTCTCAAACATACATCCTACAATATCTTATTAGTCTGTTGAAATCCTATCCCAGAAATTCTGCCGACTTCAAAAGGATTCATAAGTATTACTAACATTTTAATAATATGTGTATTGCCAAGAATAAGACCCTGGAAGGGAGAAAGGAAAATGCTATGTTACTTACCTTTATAATTTCACATATAAAATATGCACAAAAGTGTCCTTTAAATGGGACAGGAGTAAAACACAGCCTCCTGTGTGGCATGTAGTAAAATTTCAGTGTCTGTATATTCTTATTTTCTGCACTCTTGCCTCTGATGAAGACTACGGCATTTATGATCCAGTTAGCATGCAAAGCTGTAGTCACCAGGACACGTGGTTCACTCTGGTTTTTACACTGTGCAATTATTACAGAAGGGAAATGGGGATTCCTAGGCTCTGAAAACTCAGAAGTATTTTTATCTTCATGAAAAGCTTTATCACATTTTCTCATCCCAGATCTCCTCCCATCTTGAACACTCGCTCTCCTAACTGGAAAATCTACAGTTTATTTCAAAACTTATTTTCTAAAGGTGTAATATTTATAAAAGTGCATACAGGTTAGATGAATATTAGTCAAAATTTTAAGGCAAGACTACATGGTATATGCTACATTTCGGTGAAAATTAAGCTGTTTGATGATGAATTTTCATATTCCAACATTGCAAGAAACATTTGGCTGATGAGAGGCTCTCTATCTTAAAACCAATTATGATTCTACTTTACAACCAGCTTTTACTATCATCTTTGAACTCTGAGAATGAAGCATTTAAATTTCAATTAAAAATCAAGAATTTTCTGTCTCCAATGAAATATTTCACTCAGAGAGAATTCATTAAGTAGCCACTGTAAGTGGAACTCTGCACCAATAGAATAAGATTGAATACAGAATAACTCTATTATGCTCCCACCATTATCATAGTGAGACCAATGGCAGGTTTAGACTATTGTAGCAAATGTCTCCACAGAAAAGACAGCTGAACTGCAATTTTTAGCAATATAATTTTAGATTTTATTAATTTTGTGATGAAACTGAGAAATAAAGGAAGTGGCTTTTCTGAAGTGACATATAAGGTTTACCTAGTTGAATCACAGCCTTTGAGTTTGTAGTCTTTCCCATAACCTATACTGTATGTCACTGGAAGGATCGTATTTCATATTAGGGAAGTCTTAAAAATAACCCCCTTTCCCTCTTCTTTTTTGCACTGTGAGGTAGTGTGGCTTGTTGGTTGAAAGCAGATGCAGTCAAAGATTTATTTTTGATCTTGGAATTCAGCGATGAGTTATATTTTCCTTTTGTTGTGCTCAATAGTACATTTAGAATATGTATTACATGTTGTGAAAATACTTATAAATTTTTGGGAAAAATTCCCAGGCCTATTTACACAAACATAAAACAAACTACCTTGATCATTAAAGAAAAAAAAAAGAAAACAAAACAAAATAAAAACTAAAATGGATAATTCTGAAAGGATAATCAACTGTTGATTATACTTAAACATTAAAATCACTTCTGGGCTTGGAATGAGTTTAGATTTTCTTTCTTTTTGGTGTGCATTTTGAACTGTTAACCCAATTCATTCATGTACATTAGGAGAGGAAAAATGACAGTTGAAATAAAATTACAATTATAGAGTATCAATTGGTTGAAAACAACTAGATTGCAAATTTCTTCAAGGCAAGGGATAGGTAATACATACTTTTAACTTCTGTCAGAACCATTAGCATAGTGTCTTGCTCGTGATGGATATTCAGATAGTGTTGTAAATGAATGCATAAACACATGAATGTATAAAAGCAACATGCTAATAAAGGAAACAAAGGTATTTTGGATATCGACTTGCTTAAAAATAAGAGCTCATGCTGAATGGATAAAGAAAATCCATTACCTGCATACAATGGAGTATTATTTAGCTATAAAAAAAGAAAATCTTGCCATTTGCAGCACCGTAGATGAACCTGGAAGACATTATCTAAGTGAAATAAGCCCGTTACAAAAGGGCAAATAGCACATGATTCCACATATATGAAGTATCTAAACAAGTCAAACTAATAGAATTAGAGAGTAGAATGACAGTTGCTAGGGGCTGGAGCAGTGGGGAAATGGGAAATTACTGTTCAGTGGGTATAAAGTTTCAATTAAGCAAGGTGGTTAAGTTCTGGAAATATACTGGGCAACACAGTGCCTATTGTTAACAAGATCGTATTGAGCACGTCAAAATTTATTCAGGTAGTTGATATGTTAAGTGTTTTCACTTCAACAGAAACAAAAAAAAAAAAATGAGAGCACAATATAGACACTTCAATGGACCCAAGCTCATATTTGGTTTGGAAAACAGCTTAATGAACACTAGGAACTAAAGCTACTGGAGTTCTGTAGGTAATGATCACCCCAAAAATCAAACCCTCAGTCACAACTGACTCTACATTCCTCATGTGGATCCGTTTTCCAAATTGGTGTTCATGGAGAACTTTCCTCCATGGTATTAAGAAGTAAGAAATTCAGAAACACTTTCACGCTAAGTTTGAAAACTCTGAGTTAAATGAAAATAAACACAAATGTGTAGTTGTCTTTATTGCAGACTTCTTAGAGCCTCTCATGTATGAGATACTTTTTTCAAACTTATTTATACATAGATTTCTTTTTTGTTTGTGATGTTTGTTGCAGAATTGTTATTTGCCATGCATATATTAATATCTCTTAAAATTAGGTACATGTAGAACATAAACCCTGAGAAACACTGGCCTAGAGAATTAGAGCTAAATTTAGTCCTTTGGAAAATCCATTCACCTTTGCAAATAGTAGCAGGATTAATTTATCTATTTGATACATGCAATAGCATATCTATTGGAAGAAGATGCACTTAGTATGATGGGGAAGAGGAGGAGGATGATAGTTAAAATTAATTGAAGGGTTGTCATGTGGTCAGCATTTGGTATTATTTATTCCTAATGAATCATAAAAAGAGTTGCAGATCGAGAAACTATATCAGAAATTTACTTCCTCATCCAAGGTCATCGAGCTAGGGTTAAGCTAAATCTTATTTCATATCTCCTTAGAAGTAGAACTTTGCAGCCAGCACAAAACATGGTAGAATTAGTGCTGGATGACAACTCTCTTACTTTTTCTACCCACTCAGTTGTATATATTTATAATGAATATATTTTTTATTCCAGTTAGTTAACTTATGGTGTTATATTAGTTTCAGGTGTACAACATAGTAATTCAGCACTTCCATACATCACCCAGTGCTCATCACAAATACCCTCCTTAATCCCCATCACTTATTTCACTCCCTGCTTCCATCTGGTAGCCATAAGTTTCTTCTCAATAGTTAAGAGTCTCTTTCTTGATTTGTCTCTCTTTTTCCCCCTTTGCTTATTTGTTTTGTTTCTTTAATTCCACATGAGTGAAATCATGTGGCATTTGTCTTTCTCTGACTTATTTCCTATAGAATTATACTCTCTGGCTCCATCCATGTCACTGCAAATGGCAAAATTTCATTCTTCTTAATGGCTGAATGATATTCCATTGTGTATTCCACATCTTCTTTATCTTACCCGTTGATGGACAATTGGGCTGCATCCATATTTTGGCTATTGTAAATAATTCTGCTATAAACATAAGGGTAAATGCCAACTAGTCCAATTACTGGATCATAGAGTAGTTCTATGTGTAACTTTTTGAGGAACCTCCATAAGGTTTTCCACATAGGCTGCACCACTGTGCATTCCCACCAACAGTGCATGAGGGTTCCTTTCATTCCACATCATTTTCAATGCTTGTTGTTTCTTGTGTTGTTGATTTTAGCCATTTTGACAACAATGAGGTGATAGCTCATTGTGATTTTGATTTGTATTTCCCTGATGATAAGTGATGATGGACATCTTTTCATGTGTCGGTTGGCCATCTGTACGTCTTTTTTTGAGAAATGTCTGTTCATGTCTTCTGCCCATTTTTAATTGGATTACTTGTTTTGGGGGGTTGAGTTGTATAAGTTCTTTTTTGTTAATGTTTATTTATTTATTTTTGAGGGAGGGAGGGAGGGAGGGAGAGGGAGAGAGAGAAAGACAGAGACAGAGAGAGAGAGTGTGTGATTGGGGGTGGGGAGACAGAAAGAGAGAGAGACACAGAATCTAAAGCATCTCCAGGCTCTGAGCTGTGAACAGAGACTGACACAGGGCTCAAACCCATGAGCCGTGAGACCGTGACCTGAGCCAAAGCCAAAAGCTCAACCAAGCTACTCAGGCGCCTCTGTATAACTTTTTTTTTTTAATTTTTTTTAAAGTTTATTTATTTTTGAGAGAGAGACAGACAGACTGCAAGTGGGGGAGGTTCGGAGAGAGGGAGACACAGAATCCGAAGCCGGCTCTAGGCTCTGAGCTGTCAGCACAAAGCCTGACATGGGCCTCAAACTTACAGACCACAAGATCATGACCTGAGCCAAAGTCAGATGCTTAACCAATTGAACGACCCAGACAACCCCCGTTTAACTTCTTTATAGATTTTGAATACTAACCCTTTATCAGACATGTCATTTGCAAATACCTTCTCCAATTCTGTAGGATGCCTTTTAATTTTGTTGATTGTTTCCTTTTCTGTGCAGAAGCTTTTTATCTTAATGAAGTCCCTGTAATGCATTTTTGCTTTTGTTTCCCTTGCCTCTGGAGACATGTCTAGTAAGTTGGTATGGCTGATATCAAAGAGGTTGCTGCCTGTGTTCTCCTCTAGAATTTTGATGTTTTCCTGTCTTACATTTAGGTCTTTCATCAATTTTAAATTTATTTTTGTGTATGGTGTAAGAAAGTGGTCTAGTTTCATTCTTCTGCATGTTGATGTCCAGTTTTACCAACACCATTTGTTGAAAAGACTGTCTTTTTTCCATCAGATATTCTTTCCTGCTTTGTTGAAGATTAGTTGACCAAATAGTTATGGGACCATTTCTGGGTTTTCTAGTTCATTACCTTGATCTGTGTGTCTATTTTTGTGCCAGTACCATACCTTTTTGATTACTACAGCTTTGTAATATACCTTAAAGTTTAGACTTATGATACCTCTAGCTTTTCTTTTCTTTTTCAAGGTTGCTTTGGCTTTTGGCAGTCATTTCTGGTTCCATACACATTTTAGGATTGCTTGTTCTAGCTTTCTGAAAATGCTGTTGGTAGTTTGATAGGGATTGCATTAAATGTAGAGATTGCTTTGGGTAGCAGAGACATTTTAACAATGTTTTTTCTTCCAACCCATGAGCATGGAATGTCTTTCCATATCTTTGTGTCATCTGCAATTTCTTTCATTGCTTTCAGAGTATATGTCTTTAATCTCTTTGGTTAGGTTTATTCCTAGCTGTCTGGTGCAATTGTAAATGGGATTGTTTCCTTAATTTCTCTTTCTGCTACTTTGTTATTGGTGTATAGAAATGCAACAGATTTCTGTATGTTGATTTTGTATCCTGCAACTTACTGAATTCATTTATCTGGTCTAGCAATTTTTTTTGGTGGAGTCTTTCAGGTTTTCTATATGTAGTATCATGTCATCTGCAAATAATGAATGTTGTACTTTCTACTTACTCTTTTGGATGCCTTTTATTTCCTTTTGTTGTTTGATTGCTGTGGCTAGGAGTTCCAGTACTGTGTTGAAAAAGAAATGCTGAGAGTAGACGTTCTTGTCTTGTTCCTGACCTTAGAGGAAAATTTCTCAGTTTTTCTCCATTAAGGATGATGTTAGCCATGGATTTTTCACAGATGGCCTTTATTACATTATTCAGGGTTTTTATCATGCCTGGGTGTTGTACTTTGTCAAATACTTTCTCTATGTCTATTAAAAAGATTATATCATTCTTCTCCTTTCTCTTATTGATGTGATGTATCACACTGATTGATTTTCAAATATTGAACTATGCTTGCAACCGAGGAATAAATCCCATTTGATTGTGGATAATGTTTTTTTTTTTTTTTTAATGCATTGTTGAATTCGGTTTGTTAGTATTTTGTTGAGGATTTTTGAATCTATGTTCAGCAGGGATATTGGCGTGTAGTTCTCTTTTTTAATGGTGTCTTTATCTGGTTTTGGTATCAGAGTAATGCTGGCCTCATAGAATGAGTTTGAGAGTTTCCTTCTTTTTCTATTTTTTGGAATAGTTTGAGAAGGATAGGTATTAACTCTTCTTTATATGTTTGGTAGAATTCTTCTGTGAGGCCATCTGGTTCTGGACTTTTGTTTGGGACTTTTTTGATTACTAATTCAATTTCTTTGCTCATTATCAGTCTGTTCAAATTATCTCTTGCTTCCTGTTTCAGTTTTGATAGGTTATATGTTTCTAAGAATTGATCCATTTCTTCTAGGTTGTTCAATTCATTTGGAAAACTATTGCATGTAGTTTTTCTTATTATTCTCTAACAATTGTTTGTGTTCTGTGGTGTTGGTGGTTATTTGTTCTGTTTCATTAGTAATTTTATTTAGATCCTCTTTTTTTTTATGAATCTTGCTAGGGGTTTATCAATTTTGTTCATCTTTCAAAGAACTAGCTTCTGGTTTCATTAATTTGTTCTGTTGTTGGGGTTTTGCATGTATGTGTGTGTGTTTAGTTTTTATATCACCTATTTCTGATCTAATTTTTATTATTTCCTTCCTTTTTGTTTAGTGTTCTTTTTCTAGATCCTTTACATGTAAAGTTAGGTTCTTTATTTTTTATTAATATTTAAAATTTTTTTAAATGTTTATTCATTTTTGAGAGGAGAGAGACAGAGTATGAGCAGGGGAGGGGCCGAGAAATGGAGAGACATAGAATCGGAAACAGGCTCCAGGCTCTGAGCTGTCAGCACAGAGCCCAACACAGGGCTCGAACCCACAAGCCATGAGATCATGACCTGAGCCGAAGTTGGATGCTCAACCAACTGAGCCTCCCAGGTGCCCCAGGTTCTTTATTTGAGATTGCTTTTTGAGGTAAGCCTGTATTGCTAAAAATTTGCCTTAGAGCTGCTTTGCTATATCCCAGAGGTTTTAGACTTTTGTGTTTTCATTTTCATTTGTTTCCTTTTTTTTTTTTTTTTTAAATTTCTTCTTTTATTTCCGGAGTGACCCGTTTATTATTTAGCAGCATGTTATTAACCTCCATGTATTTGTGGCCTTTCCAGATTTTTTCTTTTGGTTGACTTCTAGTTTCATACTGTTGTGGTCAGAAAAGATGAATGGTATGACTTCGATCTTTTTAAATTTGTTGAGGCTTGTTTTGTGGACTAATATGTGGTGTATTCTGGAGAATATTCCATGTGGATTTGAAAAGAATGTATATTCTGTTTTAGGATGGAATGCTCTGAATATATCTGTTAGATCCACCTGGTCCAGTGTATCACTGAAACCCACTGTTTCCTTGGTGATTTTCTGTTTAGATGATATGCCCATTGATCTAAATGGGGGTGTTAAAGTCCCCTACTATTATTGCATTATTATCTATTAGTTCTTTCATGTTTATTGTTGAGTGTTTTCTTTATTTGGGTGTGCTCACATTTGGTGCATAAATATTTATTCTTAAAACTCCAGTCTTTAAGTCCTGCTGGTTTCAAGAACTCACAAAATTTGGCCCCTCTTGCTTTCCAAGCCAACTGTTATGGGGGTTTGTCTTACCCATGTGCTGCCCTGTGTGCTTGTCTGTCTCTCGCCCTTCTCCATGACTGCAGTCCTCTTCCCACTGCAGTGGCACCTCTCTGCGTCTCTCCAAAACTGGGTCTCTGCACTTCCTACCTTCTTTGATGTGGTCTCTCCTCTACCTTTAGTTGTAGGGTTTGTTCTGCCAGTCCTCAGGTCATTTGCTGGAGTATTTAGGATGATTTGATAGTTATATAGTTGTATTCCTGCAATAAGATGAGCCTACTCTGCCCCCATCTTCTACATCTAATTATAATCAATATTTTTGAATATAGACAAGTAGAGGGAAGTACTAAATTATCACCCATATATTAACCTCCAAGACTTAATAATTTTCCATATATGTATATGGATCTGTGTGTACATGTATTACATGTGTGTATATTTACTGAAGTATTTTCAGATAAATTAAAGAATTAATAACATTTTACTTCTAAATTCACCACTATGCATCTCTACAAATGAAGACATTTTCTTATATAACTTAAATGAATTTATACCTAAGAAATCATATTTTCATAATTATCTCAAAAATGACTACTTCACCTTGATTATTCCAACTACTATGCAGTCAATGATGACACCTATCATTTTATTGGTATATCTCTTAAAATTTCAATTTAGCACACTCCCTGCCACCTTCTCCACCCTCCTATCCCCTGAAAAGACTTCTTGAAAACATTGGGCCTATTATCTTTCAGAAATGTCCCACTTTCTGGGTTTGTGTGATTATTTCCTTGTTTTCTTATTACTTGTTTTTGTTTTCCTGTACATGTAAGTTAGACCTACAGATTGTATAAAATTTAATTAAAACCTTTTTGTTAGAATTGCCTGAGGATGCTTGGGTGGTTCAGTAGGCTAAGCATCCAACTTTGGCTCAGGTCATGATCTCACGGTCTGTGGGTTTGAACCCTCATTGGACTCTGTGCTGACAGCTCAGGGCCTGGAGCACAGGCCCTGATTCTGATTCTGTGTCTCCCTCTCTCTCTGCTCCTCCCCTGCTTATGCTCTGTTTTTATCTGTCTCTCAAAAATAAACATTAAAAAAAATTAAAAAAGAATTGTTTGTATGCAATACCATTAATTTCATAATGAATTATATGTCGAGGCATATAACGCATGTTTTTCTCACTTATAGTGGTTATAAGATTGAGGCCTGCATTCAGGTGGTAAAGGCTAGGTCCTTCTATTATAAACTTACATTTCCTGGGACGCCTGGGTGGCTCAGTCAGTTAAGCGTCCGACTTCATCTCAGGTCATGATCTAGTCGTTCATAAATTTGAGCCCCAGGTCGGGCTCTGTGCTGACAGCTCAGAACTTGGAACCTGGAACCGGCTGCAGATTCTGTGTGTCTCTCTCTGCCTCCCCTGCTCACAGTCTGTCTCTCTCTCTCAAAAAACAAAAGTAAATAACCAAACAAATAAATAAATAAACTCACATTTCCCACTTTATGACCAGAAAGATGACGGATTGATATTTTGCATCTTGTGAATGTGTGATTTTCCAATAACTTCTTATTTAATTGCTTAAACACTTATTATTGCTCCTTTCTTGAATTGATTATATTTTAGGCATTGATTTTTTAATGCTTTACACATTTATCAACTATAATTCATCTGTGAAGGTCTCTTCGATCAAACTAGGGCTGTTTGATCACCCTGAATTCTAGTATCTATTATAAAGGCAAGATAAACAATGATTTTCATTTAAGCATAACTTTTTAGAGAAATGGTAATAAATGAGGATTTTTATGTGTTTCTTTTGGTTTTGGTTCTTTTTATTAATGTTTATTTGTTTATTTTGGTGGGGGGAGGAGAGAGAGAGAGAGTCCCATGTAGGCTCCTCATTGTCAGTGCAGAGCCGATGTAGGGCTCGATCTCACAAACCTTGAGATCATGACCTTAGCCGAAATCAAGAGTCAATTGCCTAACTGACAGAGCCACTCAGGCACCCAGGTTTTGGTTCTTTTTAAGTACAAATGTAGTATAAAGGATTTTAATGTACTAATGTGTTAAAATAAGTTAGTGTTCTTTTTAATACTCGTTTGTCTCCTTTGAATTATCTCCTTCCATTTATCAACTCTATTACTACAACCCAATTAGTCTCTGAAAGTGTTCTTGCTTTCAGGCAAAAGATGTCCCAGGTACATCTAAGTCCTCTTACCTTCTTCATACCTGGAATCAACTATTTCTCCAAAGAGCTCAATTTCCATCAAAAGGATTGGTGCTTAGAGACCAAAATCTGGTGTTGGAATGGCATTGCTTTTAGGTTCTTTTAACAGTGGACAAAACTAAAAAATGCATCTAATATATGTACATTTACATGTGCATAATATATTTATGCATCTTTAAGAACAGTTATATTAGTTTGAATTTTTATTCAACTACTTGGATTTTACACTTGTGTCTCTGTCACCTTTTCTATTGTTTTGAAAATCTGTGATTTCTAATTACATTAACATAATTGTTTATTTACATTTTCCTTCAATGTCTGTAAAACATCTTTAGCTTACAGCTACACGTACTGAATGAATTTTATCTTTTTTGCAGCTCGGGTTGTTCTTAGTGTAGATCTCACTCTGTATGTTCAGTTCAAGAAATACATTCTACAGGCATCCAAAATGATTACTTCTCTCTGTTATGATATTTTTGTTTACTATTTTTTTAATATACAAAATGCATGGTTAGGGTTAAAACTATATATGTGAAATGGTACTCTAAGGCAATTCTCATTGTCTTCTCTATTCCCATTATACCAATTCTCCCACCTCTATAGGGAACCATTTTATTAGTTTTTGATTTATCTTTTCACTGATTCTTTTTCCCAGCAATATCCTATATGCATACATATTTTCTCTCTTTTCTTACACAAAATGCAGCCTAATAAATCAGTGAAAAATGTAAGTGAAAAAGAAGGTTATCTCTGCATCTTGGAATTCACTTCATGTCAGTACAGAGAGTGCTTCCTCCCTCTTCTTACAGCTGCATGATATTCTGATGTGTGCTTCTATGATCATTTACTCAACCAGCTCCCTCTTGATGAACATTTGCATTATTTGCAATCATTTGCTATTAAAAATAATGCCACAAAAGTAACCTGACACATAATTGAATTCCTACTTTTTCAGGTATACTCTGGTCAAAAGGTTAATGCGTATTTAATTCTGTTAGCTCTTGTCAAGTTTCCTTTTATAGGGAAGCATTATACTCGTATCAGCTGTGTCTGAGAGTGTCTATTTCCTTGTTTCAGTTTATGCTGCATAAAATATTACTACAAAGCCTATTTGCTTGACAACCACCATTTAATTGACTTAGTTCATAATTTTTCAGGTAGGTGATTTAGGCTAGGTGCAAGTGAATAGTTCTTGCGTCAGCTTGGCTCCATCATGGATCTGTGGTCACCTGCAGATCAGCTTTTGAGATTGGTTGGCTATAGTTGAGATAGAAGGGAGGTGACCAAGTTAAGTGTCTCTCATCCAGAAAAGTAGCCCAGGCATGTTCACATGGTGACTGAGCAGAGTTCAAGGAGAACAGAAGGAATCACACAAGGCTTCTTGAGGGCTAGGCTAGACATCACATAACATTACTTCTCTTGAATTCTATTTGTCAAGCTCAGTCACAAGAATGCCCACATGAGGGGAATGGACTCCATATCTTAATCAGAAGAGTTGCAAAATCACATTGCAAAGAGGTCTGGTTGTAGGGGAAATAATAATTGGGGCCAATTTTACAAATGATCCATCACATGTCCTTGCTAATATAGCACATTGTTATGATTATGAATTTCTGCTAGTCTCTTTGGTTTAAAAATAGTACTTTAGTGGATTTTAATTTGCATTTCTATTGTTAGGAATACAATGGAAATGTATGTCGGTAAACAGTCTCTTCATGTCTCTTGGCCATTTTTTTCTGTCAGATTGTTTTTCTTGATTTTTACCTAAGGGCTTTTTATGTATTAGAGAGATTAGTTGCTTACCTATACTATAAATTTTAGTCCCCCTTCTCCAGTTTGTCATGTATTACTTCTAGTGTATTATTTTCCAAACAAAAGTTGAAAGATATTTATATAGTTAACCATTTTTTCCTTTATGGCTCCTAAATTTTTGATTCATAGTTAAAAGATTTTCCTTACTCCTAGATTTTGGAAGGATTTACCTTGTTTCCTTCTAGTTTTATTCATTTTAGAACCATCTAATGTGCCCAAATTAACAGCTTGCTAAGTAGAGTTTCTTCTAACTCCATTCAATGCTGACATATTTCAAGCTCATTCTCTGAAGGCAGCTTTTTGTTGGAGAAGGTACAGGGTGCTCTTTCCTTCAGGCTGCTGAGAGAGAGACAGAAAGGCAGAGGAGGGAATAACAGAGGGACCCTGATCCAACACATGGATTTCTTTCCAGAAACTCACATGTAAGTTTTGTTTAAGATCTAGAACGTCAGTTCCCATAGAAAGAGTCTCAAACATGAGGGTTATGTCCTTTTACATCTCACCAGCTTTGATTTACCTCCATCATAGAATAAATCAACTGTGTTTAGAGTTCTTTACTGCCCATTCCTGTTACCATCTCTAGGCCTGATGAGGCAGGGGGGGAAGTACCATTATCAGTGGTAAATGATAAGAGACTGGAGTTTAGAAGGTAGGCCACCTAAAGGAGTTGTGGTCATCAAGTGATATGTCCAGTGCTCTAACACAGTGCTCAAGCAGAGAACACAGTAGAAAAAAAAATATCCCAGTTGCATCTTCTGATACTGTGTCATTTCCTCTAACTGGTCAAACTCCAGAGAGCAGAGGTCAAATGACCCCAGGTGATTTAATCCATAAAGGTCAGCACCCAGTGCATGGAGATAAGGAGGGAAGAGTGGACAATGATGAAAGGTTATAATGAAAGATTTACCCTATAGTTAGAGGCTCCAATAGTCCAGGCTGAGAATTTCAGGGCATCAGGATCTATATTATCATGAATGTTAGAATATTTCTTGGTTTGGATTGCCTCCCCAGTCTTCACCTCTAGACAAGGGAGAGCTTGAGGACATCTATATATCCTTCCCTTGGCTCAGGATGTAAAACATGAGAGGAACACAAAACATGTTGAAGAGTGAGGAACAACTGACAAAAAACCTATTTTCCTCTTCAGTGCTTCCCCTTTCTCATTTTGTTTTGCTTTGGTTTGGTTTGTTTGTTTGTTTTTGAAAGCAGTAAAGAACTCCGGGTCTGCAGTTACAGAGCTGTGTTCACCTCACCTGTTGGCTCCTACTGAACAGCTTTGCAAGCTTTCACGAATTCTTAATGTCTATAAGCCATGGTTGCTTTATCTATGAAAGAGAAATAGTAAAAGTACTTCAGTCAGTTACTTGGAGGATTCTTTTTCTTTTCTTTTTATTTTTTAAAATTAATTTTAGAGGATTCTTTTGAGAATTAAAAGAGATAATTTGTATTAAGTTCCTGCTGTAAAATATTAGGTGCTCAAAAATATTAGGTCCAAGATAGATCCATGACCTAAATGTAAAAGCTAACAATAAGACTGCTAGAAGAAGAAAATACAAGGATAAATCTTCATGAACTTGGATTTGTCAACAGATTCTTATATATGTCATGAAAAGCACAAGGAACAAAAGAATTTCAGGATACCAGGATCTATGGCATTGTAAATGTGAGCATATTGCACAAACTATTCGTAAAATATATATTAAAAGAGTTATATTGGGATTTATCAAAATTAAAAACTTGTTCCAAGAAGGAACATTAACAGGAAAAATGAAAAGGCAACCTACAGAATGGCAAAGAGTATTTGAAAATCATATTTCTTATAAGGTTCTGGGATCCAGTGGATAATGGAGAATGGAGAGTGGTGAATGAGCAAGTGCTCAGTATGTACACAATAATTTTGGGGTTGCTGAAAATGTTTTAGAACTAGGTAGAGGTTGTGGCTGCACAACCTGGTAAATGTACTAAATGCCACTGAATTGCTTCCTTTAAAGTGGTTAATTTTACATTGGGTGAATTTTACCTCAATTAGAAAATACAGAATAAAAACCAGGAGAAAAGAAGTAGGTGGTGATAGAGGTGAAAAAATATTGGCTATGATTTGATAATGGGCATATTAAGATTCATATAGTACTTTGTCTATTTCGTATGTGTTAAGATTTTTCCATAAAAATTAAATGAAAGAAAGTGCACATGTGCACATACACGCAGTGAAATATTTTTCAGCCAAAGAAAGGAACGAAATCTTGCCATTAGTGACAACATGAGTGGACCTAGAGGGTATTGTGCTAGGTGAAATAAGTCAAAGAACCATAAATACTGCGTGATTTCCGTTATGTGTGGAATCTAAAAAGCAAAACAGAAACAGACACACAGATACAGAAAGCAACTTGTTGATTAGCAGAAGGGAGAGGGGCTGGAGGGGGGAGGTGCAGACAAATAGGTGAAGGGGATTAGGAGGTACAAAATTCCAGTTATAAAATAAAAATGTCACGGGGGTCTAATGTGCAGCATGAGTCATGTAGTCATTAATACTGTAATAACTTTGTATGGTGATGGATAGTAACTAGTCTTATTGTGTGTATCATTTTGTAATGTATAAAAGTATCAAAACATTAATATGTATACCTGAAACTAATATGATATGGTATTTCAACTAAACTTCAATGAAAAAAAAAAATAAAGCAATATTTTTTTTAAAAGTTAGCCGCAATTTAATTTTGCATCTGATAGAGTTTTTACACAATTTAACCAACTCCTTGCACAACAGATTGCAGTTTCAGAGGTTTCCCTCTATTTTCTATCTTGGACTACATAGCTTCTATGGATTTTTGTAAAAGGTATTAACCACACCCACTCTCCAATTTTAACCCATCCATACCAAGTAGTTAGGAAGTAATTATCTCACTCTTGATAGCTGTATGATGCTCTTTTTTTTCCTCATACTATCAAGATGAGGTTCCCCATCTGGGTTTTTAGGAACATATTGGCTGATATAAATGAGAAAGTGAAAAGTGGTTCAGGCATGGTTCAGGTGGTTCAGGTTTTAAGGGGTGGCTTCATCCAGCAGCGTAACATAGTCATCAGGACTCTCCATCTCTCTGCAATGTCTCCATCTGCTTTGTTCTCATCAAGGTTTTCTTGTGTGGATATTAAAACAATTACATATCCCCTCTTGGCATAGGTGGTAGGGGAGTTCCCACCCACATCACAAGGCTCAGAGTGGAGGCAAGATGGCTCTTGAAGGAAAAGTGGTGTTCTAGCCCTCTATTCACAAAATAAAGGGACATGTTTGCTGGACAAGCAACGTTATGTTTGCTGGGAACAGCAATGGTGGATCTTCATATGGACATAAAAGTAAAGTAGACCCAGATCGTATGCTTCTTGACCTCTGGATTAGAAAAGGTTAGAGTCAAGGGCAGGAAAGCCCTCTAAGTGGACAGCAAAGTGAAGATTGGAGTTAGAGCAAGAGTTGGGGTATCTGCTGGCAGCATTAGAATTGATGGAAGAGCTGAGAAGAAAGACAGGTAGTTTGGGCTGAAACTTGGTCTGGCCAACATGGGGAGAAGTGCCAGCACTGAAACTGAAGGCATAGAGCCCAGCAACAACTCAAAACGAGTGAAAGAAAGGAAGAAGCGACATCTATATTTAGGAACAGGTGGAGAGAGAGTCAAAGAAATATTCTTTTAGTGGATGTGATTATAATAACAAAATAATAACCATTTATTAAGCTTTTCCTATGTGCTAGGCACTGCTCTTGTATGTATTATCTCAACTATAAACTCCTATGAGGTAAGTAGTATGATCCCTATTTAATTTGTGAAGAGACAGTGTCTCATTATGTTTAATCACTTGCCCAAGGCTATGGTATCTGATTACTAAGCACATTCCCTTTGCCACTTTTGTTGCAGAATGGCTCCTTGGGACCAAGGAATGTGCTGTATTGACAGAATGTTGCTTAAGACTGAGTCTTGCCTTTACTAAACATGAGGGAGCATTTCAGAAGCTAGAACTGAAAACTATGTATAAGTGCTATCCTAAGAGCTTCCTGAACATTAGCTAATGTTATCTTTACAAGAACCCTATCCCCAAATGACTGATGAAGAAACCATGAAAACTAGTTTCCCAGAGTCACACAGGGAATCCAAAAAATCTGATCCAAGAATCGGTGCTGGTCATCACTCTTGACCACACAATCATCAGAAACAAAACTATTGAGTAATTCTCATCCCAATGAAATTTTGGGATCCTAATTTGTCTTTGCCTATAAGGAGATCTTTGTATACTGGTCTCACTTCATCAGGCATGCATATTATCAGGGTCTGTGGGAAAAAAAATACTGTAAGATGTTTTTAACTTGGAGAAAAAATTAGTTGTTCTGGTTCTTATTTTGCCCTGAGGTTCTCACTAGTTTTTATTAAATTTTCCTCTGATGCCAAAAGTTTGATGTTTTCCTCCTTGTTTTTTCTCTTTCTGGAGATGACTTTGATATTGATATGTGATTTGATTTCATTAGCTGCATTCTTGCTGGCTTGTTGGTTGGTGCTGTGTCTAAAACATTGGGGATATGCATCAAAAGACAACTGCTTGATTTGCATATGCCAGGGAAGAGAAAAATCAGTCTCTATCCATCAGGGACAGAACTTGTGGTGTCATAACTTGTCTCATGTCCCAAGCCACTTCTTTTTGTCACTGTTGTTCTTTCGGAAGATAGAAAGGTAGTGCAGAGGAACACTGTGACTACTATGTGATGATATTATCAATAATAATAGTACTAAGAAGAAGAAGAAGAAGAAGAAGAAGAAGAAGAAGAAGAAGCAGCAGCAACAAATATTTATTGAGTACATCCTAGATTTCCAGGATGTTGGAATGCATCAGTAAACCTTCAGAGAGCTTGCATTTTAGCAGGTGAAGACAGACAACAAGTAACAAACATAAATAAATATGCAAAATAGCATACTGCTTAGTAAGATTAGGATGTTAAAAAGGAGGGCGGGGGGTAAGTTAAGCAGGGTGAGAAAATGGGAAATAAAGGGGCAGAGACTGGCAGCAGTATTAAATGGGATAGTCTGTGCAAGCATTCCTGAGAAAGTGAGCTAAAAAAAGCCTGAAGGGTGATGGAGAGGGAGCTACAGGTATGATAGCTAGGGAAAGAAACTTCCAGGCAGAGGGACAGCCAGTAAAGGCTCTGAGGCAGAAGCATGCTCAGCAAGTTCTAAAATCAGCTGAGGCCATGGGGGCAAAAGCCAAGTGAGGGGGCCTGGGGAAGACCAGAAGATTAGGTTAGGGAGAGACCTGGGAGCTAGATCATACACGGTTTGTAGGATATTCTGAGTTTAAGTTTTTAATTTAATTGAAGTAGAATTTTAAACAGAGGAGGTATTTAATCTATCCTTTATTTTATTTATTTTTATTTTTTTAAAGTTCATTTTGAGAGAAAGCGTGTGTACGCACGGGGGAGGGGCAGAGAGAAGGAAGGAATATCCCAAGCAGGCTCTGCACTGTCAGCACAGAGCCTGAGGTGGGGCTTCATCTCACGAACAGTGAGACCATGACCTGAGCTGAAACCAAGAGTCAGACACTTAAGTGACTGAGCCACCCAGGCACCCCATCCCTTAAAAGAGACACCCTGAGATCAGACTACAGATGGCAAAGTTAGAAGTGGGAAAATGTATAAGATTATTAGAAATCCCAGGCATGGCTCAGACTAGGGAATAGCAGTGGAGTTGGTGAAAAACAGTCAAATTCCAGGGAGCTGCACATTTCCTGACAGGTTTGATATGAAGTGTGACAACAGAGTGGCTATCTACCGAGATGAGGCAGGCTATGGGTAGAGTAATTTTGGGAAGAAGATCTGGAAGTCTCTAAATGAGTCATTTATTGATTTTTCCATTCATTTTTCATTTAGTCTGTCAGTAACTTGTTACTAAGTACCTAGAATGAGCCAAGCATTCTCATTAATTGTCACAGAATATTACAGATGAGAAAACAGAGGCACAGAGAGTTTAAGCCCTTTGTCGATGTTCATTCTGCTAGTGACCATTAGTGTTGTAATTCTAGTCTGGGTCTTCATTTTTACCTTCTGTACTTATAACTTGTTACCTGTGGCTTGAATGCACTCACAGAATCAGAGAAAGTGATACTGTTTTATTTAAATGTTGTTAAATATCAGAGATACTTTTTTGTAAGTTAAACATGTCTTTTCTGCCCTGTCCTATATCATCTTTCTGTGAGATGCTGGGAAGTCAGCTTCCCGCCTTACTTTTTAAGTCCCTTAGAATATCCTCTTGATAACTGAGGGCATTACTGATAGAGTGCTCTGTTTTTTGCAAAGTGTAACAAAGATAAGCCTGGAGCTTCTCAATATTGAACATTTACTGTGTACTAAGCTCTAGATCTCGATATTTAGGCAACAACTTAAATTTCATGACATGGTGTGCGATAATGTCCATCATTTCTTCATCATGGATATAAAACGGGAGTGAGGAACCCAAGCATGTAATTAGGGCAAAATTTTTCCGTGAATCCTTTGGCAAACAAACAAACAATATCAAAAAGTTTCAATAGCTGAAACAACATCCCTTTTGGATATGAACCATAAGATCAAAAGAGGACATTTTTTTCCCCCTCAAAGAAAGCTTCTTAATGGCTCTGTGGGATGCTTTCTGGCCCTGAGGCTCTCTTAATTCCTTCTTGCCTCCCAGAAGAGATTGAGGCTCCCCTGATGGTTCCCCCTGCTATTCAGGTCCTGGTTTGGGGCTACATTAATACTCTCATTATTCTTCATTGGCTCAGTTAGAGGCAAAAACAAAACAAACAAACAAACAAACAAAAAACCCAAAAAACTCTTTTAGCCACATGTCGGAGGGGTAAGGAAAAAAATCCTTTTCTTTTTTTCTGTCCATTCCTAATTATTTTAGATTTCAGATATCTATTTAATAATAGATACTTTACATAGCCTCCAGTCACGATTTTGAGGCTATTCTTTGTTTTTAAATGTTTCCATAAAGATGCTCTTTTACTGATATACATAGTTCATGGGCTTTATTTTCTATGACGTGTGACGAAAGCAGTGCTTCCTTCATACAACCATTATGCTGCTTTTGTTCCCCGAGGTCCAATTTTGAATTTAATAAAAAGGATACAGCTCACACAGCTATGAAGAGAGAAGAATGTGCTCCCAGCACGATCCCACATCTCCCATCGCCTCCAATGCCATCTGAAGGGGAAACGTATGGAGGTGTGGAATGAGACGTGAGGGAGGACGAAGAATTCGTCACGAATATGGGGCAAGGAGAACCCACACGCACATGGGGGCCCATCAGACAATAATAGCAGCATTGATTATGTGTTTACACAGCCCAGAGTCATAAACAACACAGAGAGATTATCAAAAGAATGACAGGGTTGGCTGACTCATAAGTGCATGCTGCTCTTACCCTGGGAGTCGGGTAAGGAGTCAGAGATGGAGTCCTGACACATGGCTTTCTTCCATCAACAGAAGAGCACTTACACCATGGCAGCAATGATGATGTTTTCCATCTTTCCAGTGTTCCTCCAATGACATTTGGCCCGTATTTTTGCAGACTACTCCGACAGAATGCCTCTAGAAGTTTTTAGTTCTTCTGAATGGGTGTTTTGGTAGTGTCAGAAAACCTCATTATTTTATACCCATCATTTCCAAAGTAGTGTGAAATGGATAGGAGTAAGTCTGAAATTTGCACTTTCACAATATTTTAAGAAATGAATTGATAGCTGACTGTATAACCCACCTAAAACTCTTTAAACTTTCTGCTTTCATGGTAAAAAGTTAACACTCTCAAAAAAAAAAGTTAACACTTTCATCTTTAACTTTTGCTTTCTAATTATTAAAATAACTGTCTTTGGTGGCACCTAGGTGGCTCAGTCAGTTGAGAATCTGGCTCTTGCTTTTGGCTTGGGTCATGATTCCAGGGTCATGGTATTGAGCCCCACATCGGGCTCCATGCTGGGCATGAATAAATGTTAAGATTTATTCTCTCTCTCTCTCCCTCAGCCCCTTCCCTACTTGTGTTCTTTCTTTCTCAAAATTAAAATAATAATAATAATAATAATAATAATAATAATAGTAATTGCATTTGTATTATATCACTGCTATAATAAATCTTGCAAACTTAGTGCCTTAAATCAATACAAATTTGTTATCTTATAGTTCTTTGAGTCAGGCTTTTGGTGTGTGTCTCATTGAGCTAAAATCAAGGTGTTGACAGTGACGCATTCCTTTTTGGTGACTCTAGGAGAGAATCTGTTTTCTTGACTTTTCTGGCTCCTAGAGGCTACTGCATTTATTAGCTCACAGCCTCTTCCATCAGCATTGTCCAGTCAAATCTCTCTAACAACCCATCACTGCGATGCTAACTCTTCCACTTCCTTCTTCCACATTTATTTTTATTTTTTTTAAGTTTTTGTTTTTTTAACATTTATTCATTTTTGAGAGACAGAGCATGAGTGGGGGAGGGCAAAGAGAGAGGGAAACACAGAATCTGAAGCAGGCTCCAGGCTCTGAGCTGTCAGCACACAGCCCAGCACGGGGCTCAAACTCACAGACTGTGAGATCATGACCTGAGTTGAAGTCAGATGCTTAACTTACTGAGCTACCCAAGGGCCCCCTCTTTCTTCCACATTTAAAGATGCTTGTGATTATGTGGAGTCCATATGGATAATCCAGAATAATCTCTCTATCTTAAGGTCAACTGATTTGAAACGTTAATTCGATCCTCAACTTCAGAGCTCCCTTATCATGTAACATAACATAGTCACAGGCTCTGGGGATAAGGTCATGGGCAGTTTTGGAAGCCATAATTCTACCTACCATATTAGGTCCTTCTGGAAGACCTTAATGAGATGGCACTGAATTAGCCCAGACCTTAGAAACTAAATGATCTTGTGCCCCAGTGTCTTGTCCTCTTTTTGTAACAGACATTGCTAATTGTTCTCAGCATGTTTTCTTACTGAGGCCAGGTATAGCCTCAGCATCCTTCTTAAGGTAAAGCTCCAAGTATACTCTAGCAATAGACTCAGGTTCTTACATGAGAGAAACCACTTTACCATTTCCATCTAGAGGTAATTTTACTTCCTTTTAATGCAATCCCATGTTTACAAATATCAACAAAACAAATTTCCTGACACTTATTTAGATAGGAATTTTGTTCTGGTGAATACAATTTTACTTAAATCAGAGCCACAGAATTATATTTATTCTTGCTATATGTAGATCCTTATATTGGATAAGAAAGTTAAAAAAAACTGACAATACCAAATGCTGGTGAAGATATAGAGCTATAGGAACTGATTTATTGCTTGTTGGAATAAAAAAATGCTACAGCCACTTTGAAAGACAGTTTGCAAGTTTTGTATAAAACTAACTAGACTTAACCATATGACACCAAAAACACATTTCTAGGTATTCATCCATTTGAAAATAAACTTAGATTCATACAGAAACTGGGTGTGTATGTTCATAGAGGTTTTATTAATAATTGCCTCAAACTGGAAACAACCAAAGTGCCCTTCAATGGGTGAATAATTATATATCCATAAAATGGAATACTATTTAGCAGTAAGAAGGAATGGTCTATTGAATCAGACACCAAACTGGATAAATCATAAATGCATTTTGTTAAAAAGCCCAAATTCAAAAGGGTACATATTATATGATTGCACTCTGGAAAAGAGAAACTGAAAGAACAAAAAACAGATCAGTGGTTTCTTTTTTTTTTTTTTTAATTTTTTAATGTTTTATTTATTTTTGAGAGAGAGAGAGAGAGAGAGCGAGAGAGAGAGCAGAGAAGGGGCAGAGAGAGAGAGGGAGACACAGAATCTGAAACAGGCTCCAGGCTCCGAGCTGTCAGCCCAGAGCCCGATGTGGGGCTCAAACTCATGAACCGTGAGATCATGACCTGAGCCGGAGTCGGACACTTAACTGACTGAGCCACTCAGTTGCCCCTAGATCAATGGTTTCTAAGGGTTGGGGAGAAGGGAAGCTGGTTGATTACAGAGGGGAAACAAAGCATTTTTAGGGTGATGGACCCATACGATATGGTATTAAGGTGGTGAATATACAACTATGACTTTGTCAATATCCACTGAAATTTACATTACAGAGAGTAAACTTGAATGTATGCAAATTAAATGAAAAATCAGCCAAATTAAATGAAAAATCAGTTTGGGATAAAATCCAGGAAAGAAATGTTAGCTGTGATAAAAGAATCTATCTGTATTACATACTTTTGACATAATCTTTTTGAAGGAGATGAAAAAAAAAAGAGTGAAGTTACTCTTGAAAATAGATGTTTAACCAGAAATTATAGAGGTATTGACAAAATGAACTGAACATAAACTGTGTGCTCTAGTTGGAAAGGTTATTTATCACGGACATACAGGTTAGGGATTCCAAAAAATGCCTGTATACTCAAGTCAAACAAATAATTAAATAGCTGTGGATGGTGGTGGGAGATGGGCTTCTCAATGTTGGATAGCAACGTTATAAAGCAAGGGGGCATGACTTGAATTAATTATGTGGTACTGGATTAGACTAGAAGATATTATTAACATATGTTTAATTTATCATAGATGTAGATGAAGAGATCCAAGAATAATTATAGATAAATTCTATAAATAATTCTATAGATAAATTCTATAGATAGAATAAATATAGATATGTGTGTATACATGGGTTAGTTCACATACATAAATATCTTGGCTCTGTCCACCAAGCGAGACTAGAAACAGTGACATTCCAGTAGCAACGAGGAGAGCCAGGGCTCAGATCTTGGTTTCTACATACCATTCTCCAATAAAAAGTACCTGGATCTCTTAGAGAAATGTTGATTTCAGGACTGGGGAAGGGAAAATGCAACAGGAGCCAAGAGATTCTTGTAGTGGTTAAATGTAAGAAAATGGTTGAAAATCAAAAGAATGAGGGCTTATCAAAGAGTCACAAGAACACACTTGAAAGAGCTCCTAATGGCCAAAGCTGGAAAAATTTAACAAAGTTAATAATATAATATTAGATCCTAACACAAAGTGAAAACAAAATAAATGATTGAATGAATAAATAAATGAGGGAGGAGAGAAAAGTCTCTCTTACAGAACAGTTCCAAATAATATATGTGAATACTACCCCTCCCTCCAGCTAGTAGAGCTTAATCCCCTTAAGCCCCCACTTTGAACTATAGGCTGGACTGGTGACTTGCTTCCCAAGAACAGAGTGTGGAATGAGAAAACAACAGTGAAGAAGTCTGCAATACTACTCTGGCCACAGGTGATCAAAGTTACTATCATTTGTAATAAATCATTTTGACAGCATGTACCCCAGGTAGGATGTGATGATAAGGGCACTTGACACTTGTGCTGTTCTTCCAAAACACTCAATACCCCAGACTAACCATGAGAAAAATAATAGACAAACCCAAGTTGAGGGACATACCACAAGATATCTAACCAACACTCTTCAAAAATAGCAAGGCAATCAGAAATAAGGAAAGACAGAGAAACTGTCACCAACTACTGAAGCCTAAGGACACATGATGATTAAACACAATTTGGCTCCCTGAAACTACAAAGTGAAGGACAGTAGTAAAAAAAATTAATGACATAGACAGAATGGCTAAAATAAGAAACACAAGAAACTCTGAGTATTGGCCAGGATGTAGAGAAAAAGGAACCTTGTGCACGGTTGGTGGGAATGCAAACTGGTGCAGCTACTATAAAAAACAGTATGGAGGTTTCTGAAAAAGTTAAAAATAGAACTATCATGTGAACCAGTAATCATGCTTCTAGGTATTTACCCAAAGAATACCAAAACACTGATTTGAAAGGATCCTTATGCATCCTTATGTTTATTGCGGCATTATTTACAAAAGCCAAATTATGGAAGCAGTTCAAGTGTCCATTGATGGATGAATGGATAGAGAAGATGTGGTGTGTATATATATATATATGTGTATATATATATATATATATATATATATATATATACACACACACACACACACATAATGCAATATTACTCAGCTATTAAAAAAATTAAATTTGGGGGCTCCTGGGTGGCTCAGTCAGTTAAATATCTGACTCTTGATTTGTGCTTGGGATTCTCTGTCTCTTCTCTTTCTGCCCCATCCCTGCTTGTGCTCTCTCTCTCTCTCTCTCTCTCTCTCTCTCAAAAATAAATAAACATTAAAAAATTATTTTAAATTAAACTTTGCCATTTGCAACGACATGGAGGGACCCAGCAGATATTATGCTAAGTAAAATAAGTCAGACAGGGAAAGGCAAATACCATATTATTTCACTCACAGGTGGAATTTAAGAAACAGAAAAAACAAAACAAAACAAAAAAGGCTAACCAAAAGCAGAGTCTTAACTATAGAGAACAAACAGATGGTTACCAGAGGGGGAATAGGTGAAATAGGTGAGAGGGATCAAGAGTACACTTATCATCATGAGCACTGAGACTAATAAAACACTGTATATTAACTATACAGTAATTCAAATACAAAAATAATGTGACATACGAATAAGGATTTGATTTAGTTAATGATAATATATCAGTTCTGCTTTCCTAAAATTTTGACAAATGTGCCATGGATATAAGATGTTAATAATAGGGGCAAGTCAGTGAAGAGTATACTTGAATTCTTTGCACTATTTTTGCAACTTTGTTGTAAATCTTAAATTACTCAAAGTAAAGCAAAAAGACATTGACGTAGCACCTTGTCAAAAAATATTGTGACCATAAAGGTGCGCCTGGGTTGCTTAGTCAGTTAAGCATCTGACCTTGGCTCAGGTCATGATCTCACTGTTTATGAGTTCGAGCCCCGTGTCGGGCTCTGTGCTGACAGCTCAGAGCCTGGAGCCTGCTTTGGATTCTGTGTCTCCCTCTCTCTCTGTCCTTCCCCCTCTTGTACCATCTCTCTCTGTCTCTCAAAAAAATGAATAAATGTTAACTTTCTTTTTTTTTAAAATATTGTGACCGTTAAATGTCATTCTATTTATAAACTCTATTTCATCCACGGACATGTCTATCTTGGGGCCATTTCAACACTGTCTTTGTTATTGTAGCTTCGTAGTAAGTCATTAAATCAAATAATGTACATTCCTCCATCACTGTCCTTTTTTTTTTTTTAAGAAATGTTTTAGCTCTTTTAGATTCTTTGCATTTCCATACACATTTTAGAATCAACTTGTCCCTTTCTTCATCAAAATTGTGTTAGGGTTTAGATACTAGTTGTATATATATCAACTTAGGAAGAATACACATCTTAATATTGAGTCTTCTAATTAACGAATATTGTATTTCTCTTTATTTAGGTCTTAATAATTGCAGGAATTTTGAATAATTTTTAGAAGTCTTGCACATTTATTGTTACATTTGTTCCTAGGCATTTATGTTTTAGGTGGTTTTTGCATATGGACTGTGTATCTACTATTTTTGCTAAACTCATTTATTTTATCAGTGTTCTCATAGGTTCTGTTCAGTCTTTCCACATAATCATGTTGTCTACAAACAAACATTTTTATTTCTTATTTCTCTGGTCAAGACCACCAGCACAATACTGTATAGAAATCATCAGCACAGACATTCTTTCATTCTTCCCAATTTATGAAGGAAAGCATTCAATATTTCAGTATTAAATATGATGCCAGGTTTCAGGATTTTTTTATATGCTCTTTATCAGGTTTAGCAGGTCTTCTATGATGTTTAATTTACTAGCAGTTTTTATAATGAATAGATGCTGAATTTTGTCAAATGCCCTTTCTGCATTTACTGATAAAACTACATAGTTTTTAATCCCTTATTCTTTACTGTGGTAAAATATATTGATTTTCAAATATTGAGCTAAACTTGCATTCATGTAATAACTATCATTTGGTTATTTTGGATTCAATTTGCTGATTTTTAAAAATTACCTTTATTTTTTTCCCTTGTTGCTTTTATAATTTGCTCATTGTCTTTAGTTTCCATCAGTTTAGCCATGGTAACTTTAGATGTGAGTTCTTTGTATTCTGTTTCATTCTCTCTGAGCTTCTTTCATCTATAGGTTGGTGGGTTTTTTCTTTTTGTCAGCTTTTGAAGTCCTTGGCCATTATCTCTTCCTCTTTGTCTCTCTGTTCCAGGATTGTAAATACATATGCATTAAACCAATTGTTAATGTCTCATAATCATCTGGTTTTCAACTCCTTTCTATTATTTTGGAGTTTCCATTTGGATCTCTCTTTTGACTAGTCTTCAAGTTCTCACTTTTTTTCCTGTTGTATCTAATCTGCTATTCAGCCTACCAGAAGAATTCTTCATTTCAAATAGCAAACTTTTTATTTCTAGCATTTATTATTATTATTTTTTTAATATTTTTAATAGGTTCCATTTGTCTCTTCTCTATGAAGGACGTTTAACTTTCTGGCACTTAGTTCATTTGGATTTCTTTGCATCCTGAACTCTTTGATAGTTTTTTGTTTGCCTTGTTTTGTTTTCTTTTGATTTGTTTTTACAAACTATGGTTTTATGGGTTATTGGGTTTATACATTTATATTGTTAAAGTGAAGATGAAAATCTCTCGGGATTTTCTTTCAACACCGATAGCAATGGAAATTTGTTTGCTATTTTGAAGGTAGAGTTTGTGGGACTATTGCTTTTATCCTCTGTGGGACACAATAAAATACAAAATTGTGGTGAGCACACACAAATAGCAAGGAATTGGCAAACTTCTTGAGGTGATCTATGTGCAGATTGCAACTAATATCTCAAAAATAAAGTGTGTCTATACTTGATTCTTATGTAGTATGTATCATAAGAAGCTTTACTGGTGATGGACCCTGGCATTCAACTTCTTCTATTCAACAATTCTTTTCACTCATGTAAGGGGAGATGCTTGCCTCTAAACTTTGGTGCTGGAGACCAGCTCCAGCAACCAGGGGTTCCTGAAGGAAGAATGGCATTGGTGAAAATAAAATAAAACTAAAATAAAAAACTGGAAAATACAAAACTAAAATAAAAAACTAAAACTAAAATAAAAATGGACAAGACAACAGCAGTGTGTTGAACTGGCCGATTTATTGCAGTAAACGTGGCATTATATAGGCTAGTGATTTCCTTGTAGCATACGTCAACTATGTTTTTCTAACATTACCTAATTTTGAAAATGTTCCTATGTATAAACGACCTTTAAGAAATAACATGGTGATTTTCCCCTAACTTTCCCGCATACCCTTTGATTATAGATTAATTTCTTACATTATTCCATTATGCATCTGCGTTTATCTGTAATCTACAAGGCATTTGCTTTGCTGCTCTCGTGAAAGGCCCTCCATTTCTCAACACCTCAAGTGGAACAGTTACAGGGACATGACCTCCTAACCACATGAGGCCAGAAGAATAATGTGTTTGCCTCGGTCCGAGGTGCCAGAAAGGGGCTGAAAAGGCCTTAGAAACCCATGCCTTATACATTCTCAGAGAGACCATGCACCTAGGAACCAATGAACCATTCTGTACCTTAACCCACTAGGTTCAGTCATCATCTGGAATGCCTCCGGTGGGGCCAGGCGGGCCTAGGGGTTGAAGTCACCTGTGCCCAGAGATACACTCCTTAGTTGCCGGAGTGGGGCTTTCAAATCCATATGTCTCTCCTATACATGCCCTCTTTGCTGGCAAAGGTATGAGGTTATCCTTCTTGTAAGTAGAGGAGTCTCCATAGGGATGGCAAGGGCTAAAAGTAAGGCCACAGAATTTCTTGCAGAACCTTATCTTCTTCCTACTGGTTGTTTTCCCAGGGGGTCTGCCGAGGGCAATTCCCCAACAGACAATACCCCAGGTAGTTTTAAGGCCAAATTACCTAAAAGTGGGAGGACAAGAAGCTTCACTGTCGGCGGGCCACCCTGCAGTCACCAATCCATCCACAGCCCGGGCCCTGCCACTCAGGCTGGGATAGCTCGGCTTCCAGCACTTTGGTAACTAGAAGGCTAACTTGAACAATGCTTAGAAGAGTGTGTGGGCTTTGGGAATCACTTCACTTCTTATGCTTCAAGAACCACTTGCTAAACGAGATAATACAATTAACTTATAAGACATAATGTGTTTGTAATTATAGCAGTGATATGATAAAGTGAAATCAGCTGTATGGCCAATAGCAGTGGGACTGCATAGCTTCAATAAAGCAATGATAATAAAACACAATTCTTTAGAATTTAATTTATGCAAACATGCATAATCCCAAGAGGCAGATACTCCTATAATTATAGTTATTATTTATCTCTTTACAAATAGGAAAACTGAAAAGATGGGCAATTGAAGCATTTGTAGCAGGGAGCATCTGTGATATTTTTCTTCCTAGCTTCAACTCACATTTCTTTCCTTAAAGTAGTAATAACATCCCAATTTTCTCTGGGGAAGCAAAACCACCAGTGTTTTCTGTTGCTATGGTTTAGGTGAAGAGGATCCCACCCTGTGTTCAGCATTATGCATGTAACCCAGTCCAGGCCAATCAGCATCATGGGCCACTGTGATAGGTTTAAGGTGGGCATGTGCCTCAATTCTGAAGGTCTTAAGAAGAAGGAATCTTTTTCTTTTCTGGGACTCCTAGCAGCAAAGATGATGCACAGAAAGGAAAGCAGAATCGTAAGATGGGGAGGCAGGAGACCAGTTGCTGATAACATGCTTTGAGCCTTTGGATCCAGTTAAGCCTGAAGTCTTTTGATCTCTCAACTTCTCCCTAACATGTGCCAATGTATTTGCTTAAGTTGTTTGAATTGGGCACCCTTCCCTTTCTTGCATGCGAGATTGTCTTGGTGAACAATATTTATTCTTTGTAAGAAGTTAATGAGAATTGAGATTTGAAGTGGTTTCAAGTGATTATATTTGTGGAACTGTGCATGTCACAACTTTGTTACCAAAGGTTCCTTGTGGAAATTTCAACCAACATTTCTTGAGTTAGGACATTATCTTGGTAACTGTGCATAGGTCAGGGGGAGAGCTAAATGTTAGAAATTCATTTGTTTAGTTCTCTATTCCCTTGGGTTGACTCTGGATTGTGATTAATTGCAGCTTTGGGCTAATTTATTGTCTAATATTCTTGTGTAAAACTGTAAATGTCATAATAGATTTAACTGGGAGAGGAAGGGGCTGTCTTCCTGAAAGCCTAGAGTTGTATGAACTATGCAAATGAGCATTCACATAAGAATGCTGTGTTTGTCTTCCTCATTGCTGCTTTCCCTGCAGGGTAACTCTAGCTAATCTAGTAATTAGTGGTAGGAAGCTTGCAAAATCTGCAAGCTAATTTACTCATAAGAAAACCATGTTTAAAATGACATTAACTCACTCAGTTTCCATGTGGGGCTTGGCACACAGCTGTTTCAGTCCCTTGGCTATATCCCCTGTTGTACTTTGAAATGGGAAAGGGCATTAGAGTCTGCTTTGAAACAAGAGGTACAGAAAGGGGGTAGAAAAATCAAGACAGAAATTGTTATCTTTGGTGCTGCTGTAATCCTAATAGGCTGTGTTAGTGATTGTAGAAGGTGTTAACAGTCAAGCCCTAAATAGCAATGATGATAATTCCTCTCAATTATTGAGTGCTTAATCTGTCTTGGGCACTGTGTTTATGCTTTATATACACGATTACATTTTCTCTTCAAAAAAATGGTCATAAACGTTATATAAATAGGGAACTTAGAGCTCAGAGAACTGAACGAACTAGTCTCAACTCATATTCACCAGTAGCAGGGTCAGGGTTCCTATATAGGCTTAACTTCTTAATTATAATGTTTGCTGCCTACTATAATACTCGGCTTTTGAGGAAAACTTTTATCCAGAATGTTACCGACATTTGGAGTAGAGTCAACCCCATTAGAGTAAAGCTTACTATCAGAAATCCCACAGGCATGCAGACATCTTAAAATGTTTAGAAGAGACATGAACCTATGTCCATCTTCACCTACTCCTTAATTTTACTATTTCCTTTCACAGAAAAAAAAACTTTGTGAAAGAGTAGTTTATACCTGCTGGTTCCTTATCTTCATCGCTTTTCTCCTGAGCCACTCCAGTAGAGTTTTTGTCCTAATATGAAAATGACTCCTATTAGGGTAACGATGATCTTTACCATCTTCTCGTCCCCTTTTTTCTGTCAGCCTTTTTGACATGGTTAATTATTTTCTTTTTCTTTAAATGTTTTCCTCACTTGGCTTCTGGGATGACACAGGCTCCTGTTCTCTTGGCTACCCCTCCCGGCTGTATTTCAATTTCACTCATTTCCCTGGCTAATTTTCTACTTTATATCACAAGATTTAAGCCACCGTGGGGTGCTAGCAGAGGTTCAGTCCTTAGACCTCTTCTTTTTTTGTCTTTATACTCCATTCCTTGACATTTGTCACTCAGTCCTCAACAAATGTCTCAAGTCCAATATTTTCTCACTGCATCTCCTGTCACTTTCCTTGTCCCAGCCACAGTTCTCTCTTGCTGGAACTCTTGCTATAGACTCTACAGTGATCTCTCTTTCCTTTCTTGCACCCTTAAAATTCATTCCCTCCATAGCAGGCAAAGTGAGCTTTTGAAAACACAAATCAGATAGCACATTTCCTCATGAAAATCTTCCCGTGCCTTCCTATCACACTTACAATACCATTCAAACTGCATGTCACGGTGAACAAGGCTACTTTAGATTTGCATTTTCTTCTTTCTCTTAATACATTTTTTTTTTGCTTTGTCTTTTCCAGCCAAACTGACCTTGTTGCTCTTTGTTGAATAAACAGAGTTTATTTGCAAAACATGGCTTTTGCACAACTAGTCTCTATCTTTGAGTTCTCTTCTCTTAGGTTTTCACATTGTAGGGTATTTCTTACCATTCTGATCTGTTCTTAAACATCACTTCTTCAGAGACTGTCCCTATCACCCAATCTAAAACTGCTTCCAGCCCATACCTGGACTCTCTAATGTCTTACCCTATTTATTTTCTTCATTAAAGTAACTCTATCCAAAATTGTGTGTGTGTGTGTGTGTGTGTGTGTGTGTGTGTGTATTTACTGGTTAATCGTGTATTTTTTCCACTAGAATATAAACTCTTTGAGGACAAGAAGTTATTGTTGTTGTTTTTTGTCTTTTTACCACTGTCTCCTAAAAACATAGAATGATAGTAAATAATCTAAAAATATTGGAATCAAGGAATGAATACATTCTAATAAAAACAATTTTTTGTGTCCAACTATTAAGCTCTCCTTCAACTTAGAATATCCTGCCTCTGTCCCCTATGGTGTACCATCTCTCTCCTATTTTTTGAACCTTTTCCATACCATAACTTTTTATTAAATTTGCCTGGAGTAGGGGCACCTGGGTGGGCCAGTCAGTTAAGTATGGAACTCATGATTTCAGCTCAGGTTATGATATCAGGGTTCCTGAGTATGAGCCCCTGCACTATCAGTGCAGAGCCTGCTTGGGATTCTCTCTCTCTCCCTCTCTCTCTAAAAATAAATAAAAATAAATTTTAAAAAATAAATAAATTTGCCTAGAGTGTACTTTATCTTTCTACCCTTCGTGGTGTTGCAGGATTTTTTACCTCAATACCCAGGGTTCATTGTCTCACCGGTTAGAAGAATGGAGAGGTGAACACAAAATGAGCAGCAGGCAAAAGTTTATTAAAATATAAGATTAGAGAGGCTCCTGGGTGGCTCAGTTGGTTGGGCATCTGACTTTGGCTTGTCATGATCTTGTGGTTTGTGGGTTCGGGCCTTGCATCGGGCTCTGTGCTGACGGCTCAGAGCCTGGAGCCTGCTTTGGATTCTCTGCCTCCCTCTCTCTGTCTCTCTATGTCCCTCCCCTGCTCTCTCTCTGTCTCTCTCTTAAAAATAAACATTAAAAAAATAAAAAGATAATATAAGATCAGAAAGAAGAACAGTAGGAAAGCTCTCTTTGCAGAGACGGGGCATTTGAAAGTGAATATGCAGACTATAGGCAAGTGTCCTTGTTTTATGAGGTTCTGGTCAGCCCTCCCTCTTCCATTCCCCTTTGTTCCTTCTCAGGTTCTACCCTTATTGGTTTGATAGCTCTGGGTGCTGGGTTGTCCATTCCTGACTGGCCCAAGTCCATTGTATGAGGGGTGGTCTAAGACCATACTAAGGTCTTTTGCCAAATTCCTGAGGGAAACCTGAGGGGGAATAGGTCTTTTACATTCTTAAGAGGAACCTTATGCTTTGAGGGGGTTTGCTGTGGTCAGACACACCCAGCATTATTCCAAAATCTGTGTTTTCTTCCCCACCCAGGGATCTCATGTCCTAATCTTTCCATCTCTGCCTATCGAACGCTATCTTTTCCTATCATATTAGTACCTGATAAAGTGCAGGATAAATGAATGGTGGGTGGAGCAAGCATTTTATGCCACAAATAGTCATTTAGTATTTGTGGTAACTCAGAATGTTAGAGGGGTAGGTAGAGAAGGCCACAGAACAAAAATGAATGTCCCATAGGTTATATCAGATTATTTTATGAAAGTCTGGACTTAAAGTCTTTAATAACCAGCAAATGCTTTTTATTAGGAAATTTGTAGCATTATGTAATTATGTGGTCAGCAGTGAAAGATAACACTGTTAGCAGTGGGAAAGAGTGACTGGGAACATAAAGAAATTACAGGCATGGAATCCAGGCTGAAGGCTATTGTAATACAGGTAAAAGAGGATTTATTTGTTTGTTTGTTTATTATTTTTTTTAAGTAGGCTCCATGCCCAATGTAGGGCTTGACATCACAACCCTGAGATCAAGGCTTAGCTGAGATTAAGAGTTGGATGCTTAACCCACTGAGCTACCCAGCTGCTCCAATGGTAAAAGGGGATGTGAACTAAAATAGGGCACTGTACAAACAAGGAGAAAAAAGTTCAGTCAATCCATTGTAGGGTTAAATTGTGCAGGACTAAGTTAAAAATTAGATGTGTATGTTAGGAACATAAGACATTGAAGAAAGTTCTGGATATCTACCTAGGAATTTTATTTCCACTAATCTAGAAGCAAACATAAGGCTTTTGGAGGGGACTCTCTTTATTATAGAAATTCATTCTGACTTGGAGTACACAGGAGAATTTGTTTCAAAGACATTGAGTGTGATAAGAAGAATACTGCTCCTCAAAGAAGTCTATGTGTTTATCTCCAGAGCCTGTGAATATATTCTCTTTCCTGGCACAAAGGACTTTGAAGAGGCAATTAAGATAAAGGACCTTGAAATGAGTTGATCTTGGAATATCCACATGATCCCGACCTAATCACTTGAATCCTAAAAGCAGGGAAAGGTTCTCAGTTGAGATTAGAAAGAGATGTGACATTGCTGGCTTGGAAGGGAGAGGAAGTGACCATGAGCCAAGGAAAGTGGACAGTGTTTAGAATCTGGAAAGAACAGTAATTGGATTATCTCCTACAGCTTGCAGAGAGGAATAAGACTCTGCATCCCCTTAGATTTTTACCTAGCAAGACCCGCGTTAGACTTTTGATCTACAGAACTATCTCAGGAAACTCAAAGACAGGAAAGTGGTTGGGCCTCATAAATAACCACAGCCTAGAATGGATATAAGAACATCTTCCTACATACCATTATGCATGTCAACTTCATTCTTTTCTCTCTGGAGACTGGCTTTTCAATTTCTCCAATGATTAGGTCTGAGCAGTGACTCCTGAGAGTTCCTGAATGTTTCAGGTAATACAACAGTCACCCAGAGAAATTCCTTCTCTTTCTTGACTTTACTTCTAAAACTTTTGTCCAGGAGCTATAATGGTCTATGCTGGATCAGCCAACAGTGGTCAGGTGGAGAGCTTATTAGAGTTAGTCAACAGGATGGTACCCAAAGTAACCATGTGGATGGACTCAAATTGAGGAGGATGTTTTCAAAAGAGGAGAGATGATGGCTGGACAGAAAAACAAACTAGCACTATAAAAGGACACAGGTTTCATGATTGGCATTACTCCTTTTTGCAGCCATTAGGTGTCAGGCAGTCCATGAAGTTGTTATTGAGTACCTGTTTGTGCTAAGCACTGAGATAGTCACTATGTGCCATTAGTGAACATAACCAGCAAGCTTAATGTCCCTACTACTACATTTATACTATTTGTGATAAAGACAGCTATTTAATATATATTTTTAAAATTAATACATAATTACAACTGTGTAAATAGCTGTGAAGAAGCTAGTTTTAAAAGAAATGTCTAATTGAGGTGGGAGGTGGTTCAGAGAAAGGAGACCTACCTAATCTATGCATTAGAGAAGCATTTAAAAAAGTTTTAATATTTATTTATTTTTGGGACAGAGAGAGAGAGAGAGAGAGAGAGAGAGACAGAGAGAGAGAGACAGAGAGAGAGACAGGGAATCAGCAGGGAATGGGCAGAGAGATGGGGAGATGAAGAATCTGAAGTAGGCTCCAGGCTCCGAGCTGTCAGCACACAGCCCCATGTTGGGCTTGAACTGTGAGTTCATGACCTGAGCTGATATTGGACGCTTAACCAACTAAGCCACCCAGGCACCCCACACTAGAGAAGCATTTAAACTGAGAACCAAGGATAAGAAGGAGTTGATCAGGGAGGAAAAATGGGCTTTCCAGGCAAAAGAAACAGCCTCTGTGATGGTATAAAAGCAGAAAAGAACATGTAGTTATACATACGCTGAGGGATAGTGTAGCTGAAGTAATGAGGGGAGAGTAATGTAAGAGGAAACTAGAGACATAAAGACCTAACATGTCCTTATCAGAGTGTAATGAATCATTTGGAATTTGTAAATTTGTAAATTCGGGAGTTACTTATATGGCAGTGCTTCAAATAGGGCTTGCCTCAGTCTTCATATTCAAATCTTGAGCTTTGCCTATAACTTGAATCTAAATCTCTTGGGATAGACATCAAAGCATCTTCATTTTGGTGTCATCTCCTTATGATTCATGTGCACTTAAAACTATAACAGCTACTCTTCAAAAATAAATGACAGTGGTACATTTTTGTTATAACATTATCATTAGAAAATTCAAGGTGGGTTTCATGTATCTCTCAAGGAAAAATAGGAGGACTAGTGAATTATATTCTTGCCAAATACAAAAGATGCAAAAGAGTTAATAAAGTTACAGAATTGTCAAGCTTCATTGATGTTCACATCAGCATATTGTAAGTTTCAATTAACCTACCAACCTCTATCTCAGTATCAAAATGAAGAATGCTTTCAGTGGAAATACACTGTACCTGGGTGTTCTTCAGCTTCAACCCCCAGGGAACTCTTGATATTTTGTTTATATTTATTTTGAAATATGAGAAAGGCTTTTTTATGGGGAAGAACGTGGGATGTGTGGGTTCACCTTTGCTGGATGCATTGTCTGTTCGTATACCTCTAATTTGGCTGTAGTGTAACTTGATGAGATCTGACAACTGTTGGCTTTCTATCTACCAATTCCAATTACATTAGCACTCAACCAGAACAAACAAAGATATGCATAATGTCTACTGGTCGCAAAACAGTATCTTAGTTGTTAAAATCTTTGTGCATTACTTTGGAAAATGTAAATTATCTTCATTTCCATTGAGAAGGCATAGACATTGGGGAAAAAAAAATCACTGGTTAGTTGCCTAGACTCACTGAATGTTCTCTGCTGAATTCTCTCATTCCTCTTAAGGTAGTTTAGACTTGACACTTCAAGGCTGTCCTCCTTCATCACATGCAGGGTGGTGGTTGCTAAAGGCCAGGCAGGACAGGAATGTAGAGATTGATTTGTTGAGTTACCTAAATCTGGGGACAGAGTGAGAGAGTTAAGAAAACTCCCTAGGAACCCCCAAATGATGGTGGATATACTGTTAGATGTGAAGATTTCTGGAGAATTAGCCCTTAGACCTCAAGCACTCCTGAAGGGGAAGTCCTAATTCTTCCCCAATGAACATTAAGGCCAAGGGTGAACTGAATCTAAGTAAACATGCAGCAAAAATCAAATTCCAATCAGCCACAGATTAGCTACCTTATAAAAGAAGCACCATGCCTTTCTGTAGGTATAATAGTGCTTTCTGTTATTCTTCCACACACATCTAGCATTAAATTAAAAAAAAAAAAGCATAACACACAAAAAAAGCAAGAAAATATGAAACATGGTAAAAAAAAAAAGCAAAGTATCAGTAGAAGCAGACACAAAAATGATTCAGATAATTGGAATTATGGACAGTTGAGGACTTCAAAATAATTAAGACAAATATGTTAAAAAGTATAATGGAAAATGTGGACAAAATGTGTGAACAGATTGAGAATTTCAGCAGAGTAATAAACTATAAAAAAGTACCAAATAGAAATGGTAGAAATAAACTGTGTGCTAGGAAAAATGAAAAATTAATTTGAAGATCTTGACAGAAGACTGGACATAACAGAAAAGGATCAAGAAGCATGAAGATTATCTAAAGGGAAGGTTTTGGAGGAAAAAAAAAAAGAGTGAACAAAATGAACCAAAGCACTCAAGGTCAGGGGGAATATTAATCATTCCAATACTACCAACAATTTGACCTATTTGATATTTATAAACACTATGCTCTAAACCTGTAGAATACAAGTGTTTTTTTTTTTCAAATATATATAGAATATTCAGCAAGGTAGACTATTTAGTTGACTCAAATCAACTCTCAACAACTTGTAAATGATTGAAATCATGTAGTGTGTGTTTTAGGTCACAACAACAATAAATTAGAAATCATCAAGAATAAGATATGTGGAAAATTCTCAATTATTTGGAAATACAGCAAGGTCCTCAAAACAATTCATGAATCACAAAAATCATAAGAAAATAGTGTGTGAGTGTGTGTGTGGGTGTGTGTGTGTGTTTGTATTAAGGGGAGGGAAGGGGTGCCTGGGTGGCTCAGTCAGTTAAGCTTCCGACTCGGGCTCAGGTCATGAGCTTGCAGTTGGTGAGTTTCAGCCCCCTGTCAGGCTCTGTATGGACAGCTCAGAGCTGGAGCCTATTTTGGATTCGTGTCTCACCTCTCTCTGCCCCTCCCCCGCTCATGCTGTGTCTGTCCGTCTCTCTCAAAAATAAATATTAATTTTCTTTTTAAAAGGTAGGGGAATGTTATGAACAACTTTATGCAAATAATTGAAAATTTAGATAAACTGGACAATTTCTTTGAAAATCAGCTTTGATGCAAGATACAGACAATGCAAGGAGACCTGTATCTGTAAAAGTCACAAAAACAAAAAAAGCAGAAAGAAAACTTTCCTACCAAGAAAACTTGAAGCTCAGAAAGCTTCACTAGGGAATTCTTTCAAACTTTAAAAAGAAGTAATACCAATCTTACTCAAATTGTTCTAGAAATCAGGGATAGAAGGAACATTTCTCTACTTGTTTTCTAAGTTCAGTGTAATTCTGACACCAAAACAAAATAGACAACACGATGCTAGTAACACTCATGGAAAAAAGGGCCAAAAGTTCTTAGCAAACTATTAGCATATCAAATGCAGTGACATATTAAAAATATCATAACTAAGTAGAATTTATTTCAGGAATGCAATTTACCACTTTAACATAAAAAAGGATAAAGTCATTGGATTATCTCAGTAGATAACGGGAAAAACATTTGACAAAATCTAGCGCCAATTCATGTTAAAAATTATCTGACAAACTAAAATATACCAAAAATATACAAGGACACTTTGTCAATTTGACAAAGGAAATCTATGAAAAAATCTCCAGTTAGCATCATAATTAATAGTAAAACATTGAATGATTTTCCTCTAAGATTTGGAACAAAGCATGAATGTCAAATTCTATCACTGATCTGCCACACTGTCTGGAAGTCCTATACAATGTAAAAAGATAAGCAATAGAAATAAAAGGTTTAAAGGTAAGAAAAAGAAAATAAAAACCTCATAATTCACAGGTGACTTGATTGTGTACATAGAAAATCCTATGGAATGTACAAAAAATTCTAGTAATGATATGTGAAATTAGAAAAGTCACAGAATGCAAGACCAAATAGAGAAAAAATATGGTATTCACTATACCAGCATTAAACAATTAAACAATGAATGTAAAAATGTATGAGTACATCATAATTATACACCTGGAAATAAACATTATAAAATCACACACCTAGATATAAATATAATAAAAAAATTTTGAGAGAAACAAAAATGGAAAATTAGATATTTTCTGTTCATGAATTGAAAAATTCCATGTTACTATAAGATGCTCATTTTCTCCAAATTGATCTGTGGTATCAATTTTATCCTAGTCAAAACACAAGCGTTTTATTTAGAAATTGACAAGCTGATTCTAAAATGTATATAGAAATACAAAGTATATAGAATAGTCAAAACAATCCTACGAAAGAAGAAAGAAGTTGGAGAACTTATAATTCCTGATTTCAAGATTTGTAATCAAGTTATGTTGATTAATATAGTACATTACTGGCATAAAGATAGTCAAATAGATCACAGAAACAGAAAAGTAACAAAAAGAGGAATACATATGGTTGAATCATGATTAAGGCGCCAATTGAATTCATTGGGAACTGCAAAGGTTTTTTGTTGTTGTTTTGTTGGTTAGTTGGTTTTTAACAAATGGTGGCATCATAACTGGATACTAGGAATGCAGGAAGAAAGTAAAATTTTGAGCATACTACAGCACTCCATACACAAAAGTTATTTTTTGATGAATCATAGATCTAAACATAAAAGCTAGAAACCTAAAAGTACTTAGAACAAAGCAGTGGAGGGTAACTTTGTGACAATTAGGTTGGCTCTAGATTACTTTTATAGGAAAAAAAAAATCATTAACCACAAAACATAAAATTTATAAATTTGGCATTATTAAAATAAAAAAATGAATGTTCATCAAAAGACCCCATTAAGAAAATGATAGGCAGGCTACAAAATGGGAAAGAATAATCAAAATACACAAGTCTAACAAAAGACTCAGGTCCAGAATATATGGAGAACTCTCCATATACCAGTAAAATTGCCAGTAAAATGACAAAAAATAAATAATAAAAACAGGCAAAAATCTTAAACATACACTGTTTAAACTACTTTCTTCTGTTTATTTTTTAGAGAAAGAGAATGAAGGGAGGGGGCAGAGAGAGAGGGAGACAGAGGATCCGAAGTCGGCTCTGTGCTGATAGCAGAGGGCCTGATGCAGGGCTGGAACTCACAAACTAAGAGATCATGACCTGAGCTGAAGTCACAGGCTTAACCAACTGAGCCACCAAGGCACCCTTTAAATGTGCACTTAACAGTAGAATACATATGAATGACCAATGAGCACATTAGAAAGTGTTGAAAATCATTTGTTGTCAGTGAATTAAAATACCTGTCATTTCTCAGGGCTCTTAGGGGTGAGAGTCTAGACTCCTTGACAGGACCTATATGATCTGTTTGTATTTCTTTAAGTTGTCATACTCTTCTTTCAGGACTTAAAGTCTTCAAATCTGTGCACAGGCTCTAACCTCAGGCTTGCGCAATCCTCATTCCCTCCTCTGCTTTATTTGCATATCTGTATATTTGGTGTGTTTTCATTCTTCAGGTTACTGTTGAAATGCAGCCCCTTCAGATCCGCATAAAGAACATCTTGGATCAGTCAATGTAAGGCAGCCCCTCTTCATTCCATGTTTTATAGTATCTCATCCTATTTGCTACCTTTAGAGCACTTATAATAATGGAAAAGAAACTGATTTGTATGTTTTCTACCTCTACCGGGATATAACGTTATGAGCAGAGATTTTGTTTTTTTGATACCCACTGCATTGCTTGAGTGTCTAACAAAATGAGTGGCTCTAGTAATAGGCCCTCTAAAATATTTACTAATTGAGTGAATTGCAATAGGTTGGTGAAACTAAGCAATTTAAGATCTACGTCTGTGTAGTCTGGACATCTCTGGAGTTTCAGCTGCATTTCTGCAAAGCCCTATCAGTCAGAACAGCCCTGTGCAGAAATAGAGATTTTTTTGCTCTAGTTTATAAAGCTGCTCCTGGGGGATCTGTGCTGTATCAGGCAGGTGCTTTCCCTAGGGAATTATCTGCTTTCACACAAGATGCCCAAGCATGAACAGCTACCTCTTCCATGCATGAGCCAGGAAGTTTCTGATGAAGCCAGCTACTTACTCTTGAAGGGTTTCCATGGAATCCAAAATGTTGCAAATGTTTTCTTGATAAAGACTTTTAAAAAGATAGGCATATATTCTGTAGTGGTCTGGATCAAGCTATTGCAACCCAATTCTTTTATCTGAGACATAGCTGAATACTTTGTTAAACTGGAGGAATTGTGTCAAAAAAAGGCAGAAGGCAGGTCAAGAGCTGGACAAGTATTTGTGCTATTTGATTCCTAAACACAACCATTCTTAGATTTTACTGACACAGGGACTACATTTCGTTTTATGGTATTTTTTTTTTATTTTTTTTTTTAATTTTTAACGTTTATTTATTTTTGAGACAGAGAGAGACAGAGCATGAATGGGGGAGGGGCAGAGAGAGAGAGAGAGAAACAGAATCGGAAGCAGGCTCCAGGCTCCGAGCCTTCAGCCCAGAGCCTGACATGGGGCTCGAACTCACAGACCGTGAAATCGTGACCTGAGCTGAAGTCGGACGCTTAACCGACTGAGCCACCCAGGCGCCCCTACCTTTCGTTTTAAAACAAAGATGCCACGTGATGGTGGTTCAACTTTGGCTCAGTAGAACCAAACAGTTAAATTTTTATTAGGCTATCCCCCTGTGGGGGGGTGGGGGGGAAAGAGGCTGTGTGTGTGTATGTGTGAGTGAGAGACACTGAAGTATTCACTTCTCGCCTCTCCTTTCTCCCTGGAGTATATTTACATGGCATTAAACAAAACAGCAAAAGCCTGCTGAATACTGAGATCAGAAGCCATCTGCATAGAAATGTTTTTTTCTTTAGCCTTAAAACAATATTGGCAAATGGTCCCCCAAGCAGTAATGAAGGCTAGATATCTTTGGCCATCAAGCATTTTGCGTTGCTGCTAACTCAGACAGCACAAGTACATGAAGTGACAAATTATGTATTTGGGACATTTACCTCAGGGCTCATTTCTCAGTCTCTGCCACCAAAACTGTCATTTCAGGGATGCACGAGTGTGAGTTGAACTCCTTTGCCAAATCACCTTGTTTAAATCTCCATAAAACATTTCTGCCATCAGCAGCTAGAAACTTCGAGAAGCAATTTAGGGCTGATATAATTTGCAAGTAATTTATCACTGCAAGTAGATGGTTTTATTAAACAGCTGCAGGGTGCTGGTATAAAAAACAAAATAAAAGAAAGGTTACATTACCTTTGTCCTCCCTCTCATCCTTTCTTGCTTCTACTCTTTTTGCTTTCAGATGTAGTTATTTAAACTTCTCCGAGGTTGGAGAATAATGAAGTAGACAACAGCCTAGCAAATATTGAACTAAAAAGATCATTAAGTATATGAGGACCTCATGAAATCAGACAGATTCTTGAGAACACAAGACTCGACAAAACCTAGACTAAGCAGAGAAAATTTGTGGAAGAGGTGGCTTTAAGTTGTATAAGAGAAGACAGAAGGAGGAAACTCCTTTATATAGAAGAAGAGTGTGAGCCAAGGCCCTGGGGCAGGAGTGAAGAGGTAGTGAGGAGATACTCTAGCAGTATTTTATTTATCACTTTCTTCTTAATTCTTAACATAAGAAGTTGCTACATCTATACATTGGTGATTTAAAGTGCCTGTATCTTAGTTTTGAATAAATCTACATGTGATATATCCAGATCACTCAAAATTTCCAAGGCTATCATTTGTTCATTCAACCAACAGAAGCATAAGCTTCTGCTATATATCACACAGCAAGTTACAAATTAGGAGAAACAGGAACCCTCTTGAACTGTTGGTGGGAATGCAAACTGGTGCAGCCGCTCTGGAAAACAGTGTGGAGGTTCCTCAAAAAATTAAAAATAGATCTACCCTATGACCCAGCAATAGCACTGCTAAGAATTTACCCAAGGGATACAAGAGTGCTGATGCATAGGGGCACTTGTACCCCAATGTTTATAGCAGCACTTTCAACAATAGCCAAATTATGGGAAAAGCCTCAATGTCCATCAACTGATGAATGGATAAAGAAATTGTAGTTTATATACACAATGGAATACTACTTGGCAATGAGAAAGAATGAAATATGGCCCTTTGTAGCAACGTGGATGGAACTGGAGAGTGTGATGCTAAGTGAAATAAGTCATAGAGAGAAAGACAGATACCATATGGTTTCACTCTTATGTGGATCTTGAGAAACTTAACAGAAACCCATGAGGGAGGGGAAGAGAAAAAAAAAAAAAGAGGTTAGAGAGGGAGGGAGCCAAAGCATAAGAGACTCTTAAAAACTGAAAAACTGAGGGTTGATGGGGGGGGTGGGAGGGAGTGGAGGGTGGAGGGTGGGTAATGGGTATTGAGGAGGGCACCTTTTGGGATGAGCACTGGGTGTTGTATGGAAACCAATTTGACAATAAATTTCATATTAAAAAAATTAAAAAAAATAAGAAAAAAAATTAGGGTTCCAAAGAAGATTGGACCAAATTGTATAATAGATCAACTTATTGCAATGTCAGTATTTTAGTGGAATTTAGTGTTTTAGTGGAATTTCTGACACGAAGTTCTGTGTAGCATAGCACAGAGTGAGACATTTTGATAGGCATCAGCTTAGAATGAGGAAGGCCAGGCCTTTATGTCTTCAACTCTTTCATAACTCTTAACACATTGAAACCCAAGTGAAATTGCTCTGAGTACATAGAGCGGGTGGGACTGGCCTGAGTGAGACACAGAAGGCTTTTAGGGGTGAGCCCAGGTTACCATAACACAGGGATTAGTGACCTTGGAATAATTAGCATCAACGGATGGCATGTTCTCTTAGTGTGCATTAACCCAAGGGGATTTGGGTATGGTTGTATGCATATATTTCAGGAAACACGTTTGTCTCCTAGATGATTACTTGGACTAAAAATGTAAAAATGGATAAAATATAAATTTTTAAATGAGTTATTTGGGTCATAAAAAGGCAGCCAGTGGAGAGCAATCAGCTAACAAAATTAATGTGGCTATGCAGAGAAAGAATGTCACTACTGAAAACCTGGTGCTGATTTGTATGCAAAACCTCTATCTCCTGACCATAGGACAGTCATCTGGCCTCCCTGTCTGTGGAGACATTGTGGCTACTCTGCTGAGGAACCCAAACAAGTATAAACTTGTATAAATAAGGCCCAGTCACTAATCACTTTCTAATACACCAGCTCTACCAAATTCAGTTCAGGCTGCAAAACCAGATAATATTCCCTGTTCCAGTAGAGATAAAAGATGACTAACTATCTTTTTGAAAGAAGAGTATGATTAAATGAAATAGACATGAATTATTTGAAACATAAGAAAAGATGATTTAAGTGTTTTAGTATTTTTTTTCCTAGTTTGTTTCCACATGGGATATACCCAGAAGGAGATTTTTTTTTTCTTCTTCGCCAGATAAGCAATTAATAAGATTTGTTCCAAGTTATTTTCTTTTAATAAAGAAACTCATAGGTCTTGGGGTGCCTGGGTAGCTCAGTCTGTTAAGCGTTCAACTTCAGCTCAGGTTATGATCTCATAGTCCGTGAGTTCGAGCCCCGTGTTGGGCTCTGTGCTGACAGCTCAGAGCTGGGAGCCTGCTTCAGATTCTGTGTACCTGCTCTGTCCTTGTCCCTCCCCCACCCACACTCTGTCTCACTCTGTCTCTCAAAAATAAATAAATATTTAAAATTGATTAAATTAGCTCATAGGTCTGAATAATTCATCTCCTAAGGCCACATGTACACAAACACACACACTCAAATACAATCAAGTTATCACCCTCTAAGAAAATGGTACATAAATATTTCCTGGGTGGTTTTTGAATATGCCAAACCCATAGGAAACATTGGAGATTCTAGGAATCTTGGTGCTCAAATTTGGCTTTGTTCCCCACTAATCACTCACTAGTCAAGCAGCTTATGGCCAAAGTACAGAGATTTGGCCATCTATCCTTCATCAACAGTGGGTACAGCTCTTCAATGCCAAAGCGAATGGATGGATGGACAGATGAAGGGTGGATGGATGGTTTGTTGGTATGTTGGTTGTTTAAAAGCCCAAGCAAAAGAGCTTTCTTTTGATGTGCTCTCTGGTTTTGTCCCCTGGTCAGATTTGTACCTACACAACAAAATAGGAGCAAGGACAGTAAATCTTACAGCTGGAGCCACTGTGATGAATGAAAGAGGGATCAGTCTGTCAGGAAAAGACCTAATTTCATTGGGTCCTCAATCTCCTTTCCTCTATCTGATAGTTCTGTTGGGCTAACTCTGGGATGAAGTGGGATGGAAGTTTACCCTGAAGATTCTTGATAAGTTTGATGGCTGTGTCATCATAGTTTATTAGTACTTAGTAAGTGCCTGTTTCATGGCCAACACTCCACTTGCATGTTCTTTAATTAGGGGGGGAAAAACCATTGAGGAGTATGTGTAAGCACTTCTTTTTTTCCTATCTCATCTCATCTCATCTCATCTCATCTCATCTCATCTCATCTCATCTCATCTTATCTTTCTTATCTTATCTCAAATAGGAGAAACTGAGGTAGGACAAAAAAGAATAACCAATATACCCTAGGACATACTGATGGTTAAGAGACAGGGCTACTATTGAACAAAGGTCTGTGTAGGGCTGACTTCTTTGAAAGCTTCACTTCACACAAAGGCCTCTTTGACAAATAGGTGTCAGTTCAAAGCTAGATCAGTTGGGGATTATTGATCTCACTATCACTTTAAGTTATTTGTATGATATATCGCTAGAGCCTGGAAGGAGGGACAAAGAGAGAAAGTACTAAGTGGGTTAACAGTGTTTTCACTCTATCTGAGAGGATGGTTTAACAGCTTAACAGAAGAAAACAACTCACTACATTGTCTCAAATTAACTCACTCATAATGTGATATGAGTATGTTAGCATGTACTGGCTAAGGAAAGTCAAGAGACAAGTGTAAGAAGAACTTTGATCTTTAATTGCTTTGAGACACAATCAGGGCCCTGTGGTGTCTATCATTTTTACTTGCACTGTGTCTTCAGAGGTCCCCACAGGAACCTCACAAATGAAAGCAAAATTTCAGCCCAATAGCAAATGAATTTGCATGGATTCTTTGTGCATTTAAGTCTATGATAAAGTAGACAGACAAGCTTCTCTTAATAACAGAGATGAATATGAATTATAAACCAAATAGGTACAAACCTAAATGAGTAGATTTTTTACTTTGGAAGCAAAAGTCCAAGTATCTTAGTTCTCTATGATGTAATGACTAGAAACATAAGGTTTGTGATCAGATATTTATAGGTCCTGATATTAGATAGCTCTGACTTTTCAGAACAGACTTTTCTATGCCTCAGTCTTGTACAAGCAAAATGGAGATAAGGGTAGCACCTACCCACCCATGAACTAATAATGAGGATAATAAGAGAGAGGAGAGAGGGAAGATGGCAGTGTAGGAGGACGCTGGGCTCACCGCGCATCCTGCTGATCACTTAGATTCCACCTACACCTGCCTAAAGAACCCAGAAAACCGCCAGAGGATTAGCAGAACGGAGTCTCCAGAGCCAAGCACAGACGAGAGGCCCACGGAAGAGGGTAGGAAGGGCGGCGAGGCAGTGCACTCTCCACGGACTGGTGGGAGGGAGCCAGGGCGGAGGGGCAGCCCACCGGCCAAGCAAAGCCCCCGAGTCTGGCTGGCAAAAGCGGAGGGGCCGGACGGAGTGTGTTCCGATAGCAAGCGGGACTTAGCGTCTGGGAGGTCATAAGTTAACAGCTCTGCTCAGAAAGTCGGAAGGCTGGAGGACAAAGGGAGGGAGAGTTGCTGAGCCCCCGGATGACAGAGCTCAACTTGGTGGGGAACAAAGGCGCTCGCCAGCGCCATCTCCCTCGCCCATCCCCCAGCCAAAATCCCAAAGGGAACCAGTTCCTGCCAGGGAACTTGCTCGCTCCCGCAAACACCCAACTCTGTGCTTCTGCGGAGCCAAACCTCCGGCAGCGGATCTGACTCCCTCCCGCTGCCACAGGGCCCCTCCTGAAGTGGATCACCTAAGGAGAAGCAAGCTAAGCCTCCCCTCCTGCCCCCGTGCACCTTGCCTACCCACCCCAGCTAATACGCCAGATCCCCAGCACCACAAGCCTGGCAGTGTGCAAGTAGCCCAGATGGGACACGCCACCCCACAGTGAATCCCGCCCCTAGGAGAGGGGAAGAGAAGGCACACACCAGTCTGACCATGGCCCCTGCGGTGGGCTGGGGGCAGACATCAGGTCGGACTGTGGCCCCGCCCACCAACTCCAGTTATACACCACAGCACAGGGGAAGTGCCCTGCAGGTCCTCACCACTCCAGGGACTATACAAAATGACCAAACAGAAGAATTCCCCTCAGAAGAATCTCCAGGAAATAACAACAGCTAATGAACTGATCAAAAAGGATTTAAATAATATAACAGGAAGTGAATTTAGAATAATAGTCATAAAATTAATCGCTGGGCTTGAAAACAGTATAGAGAACAGCAGAGAATCTCTTGCTACAGAGATCGAGGGACTAAGGAACAGTCACGAGGAGCTGAAAAGAGCTTTAAATGAAATGCAAAACAAAATGGAAACGACGACAGCTCAGATTGAAGAGGCAGAGGAGAGAATAGATGAACTAGAAGATAAAGTTATTGAAAAAGAGGAAGCTGAGAGAAAGAGAGATAAAAAAATCCAGGAGTATGAGGGGAAAATTAGAGAACTAAGTGATACACTAAAAAGAAATAATATACACATAATTGGTATCCCAGAGGAGGAAGAGAGAGGGAAAGGTGCTGAAGGGGTACTTGAAGAAATTATAGCTGAGAACTTCCCTGAACTGGGGAAGGAAAAAGGCATTGAAATCCAAGAGGCACAGAGAACTCCCTTCAGACGTAACTTGAATCGATCTTCTGCACGACATACCATAGTGAAACTGGCAAAATACAAGGATAAAGAGAAAATTCTGAAAGCAGCAAGGGATAAACGTGCCCTCACATATAAAGGGAGACCTATAAGACTCGTGACTGATCTCTCTTTTGAAACTTGGCAGGCCAGAAAGGATTGGCACGATATCTTCGGTGTGCTAAACAGAAAAATTATGCAGCCGAGAATCCTTTATCCAGCAAGTCTGTCATTTAGAATAGAAGGAGAGATAAAGGTCTTCCCAAACAAACAAAAACTGAAGGAATTTGTCACCACGAAACCAGCCCTACAAGAGATCCTAAGGGGGATCCTGTGAGACAAAGTACCAGAGGCATCACTACAAGCATAAAACATACAGACATCACAATGACTCTAAACCCGTATCTTTCTATAATAACACTGAATGTAAATGGATTAGATGCGGCAACCAAAAGACATAGGGTATCAGAATGGATAAAAAAAACAAGACCCATCTATTTGCTGTCTACAAGAGACTCATTTTAGATCTGAGGACACCTTTAGATTGAGAGTGAGGGGATGGAGAACTATTTATCATGCTACTGGAAGCCAAAAGAAAGCTGGAGTAGCCATACTTATATCAGACAAACCAGACTTTAAATTAAAGGCTGTAACAAGAGATGAAGAAGGGCATTATATAATAATCACAGGGTCTATCCATCAGGAAGAGCTATAATCACAAATGTCTATGCCCCAAATACCGGAGCCCCCAAATATATAAAACAATTACTCATAAACATAAGCAACCTTATTGATAAAAATGTGGTCATTGCAGGGGATTTTAACACCCCACTTACAGAAATGGATAGATCATCTAGACACACGGTCAATAAAGAAACAAGGGCCCTAAATGATACATTGGATCAGATGGACTTGACAGATATATTTAGAACTCTGCATCCCAAAGCAACAGAATATACTTTCTTCTCGAGTGCACATGGAACATTCTCCAAGAGAGATCACATATTGGGTCACAAAACAGCCCTTCATAAGTTTACAAGAATTGAAATTATACCATGCATACTTTCAGACCACAATGCTATGAAGCTTGAAATCAACCACAGGAAAAAGTCTGGAAAACCTCCAAAAGCATGGAGGTTAAAGAACACCCTACTAACGAATGAGTGGGTCAACCAGGCAATTAGAGAAGAAATTAAAAAATATATTTAAACAAACGAAAATGAAAATACAACAATCCAAACGCTTTGGGATGCAGCGAAGGCAGTCCTGAGAGGAAAATACATTGCAATGCAGGCCTATCTCAAGAAACAAGAAAAATCCCAAATACAAAATCTAACAGCTCACCTAAAGGAAATAGAAGCAGAACAGCAAAGGCAGCCTAAACCCAGCAGAAGAAGAGAAATCATAAAGATCAGAGCAGAAATAAACAATATAGAATCTAAAAAAACTGTAGAGCAGATCAACGAAACCAAGAGTTGGTTTTTTGAAAAAATAAACAAAATTGACAAACCTCTAGCCAGGCTTCTCAAAAAGAAAAGGGAGATGACCCAAATAGATAAAATCATGAATGAAAATGGAATTATTACAACCAATCCCTCAGAGATACAAACAATTATCAGAAAATACTATGAAAAATTATATGCCAACAAACTGGACAACCTGGAAGAAATGGACAAATTCCTAAACACCCACACTCTTCCAAAACTCAATCAGGAGGAAATAGAAAGCTTGAACAGACCCATCACCAGTGAAGAAATTGAATTGTTTATCAAAAATCTCCCAACAAATGAGAGTCCAGGACCAGATTGCTTCCCGGGGGAGTTCTACGAGACGTTTAAAGCAGAGATAATACCTATCCTTCTCAAGCTATTCCAAGAAATAGAAAGGGAAGGAAAACTTCCAGACTCATTCTATGAAGCCAGTATTACTTTGATTCCTAAACCAGACAGAGACCCAGTAAAAAAAGAGAACTACAGGCCAATATCCCTGATGAATATGGATGCAAAAATTCTCAATAAGATACTAGCAAATCAAATTCAACGGCATATAAAAAGAATTATTCACCATGATCAAGTGGGATTCATTCCTGGGATGCAGGGCTGGTTCAACATTCGCAAATCAATCAACGTGATACATCACATTAACAAAAAAAAAAGAGAAGAACCATATGATCCTGTCAATCGATGCAGAAAAGGCCTTTGACAAAATCCAGCACCCTTTCTTAATAAAAACCCTTGAGAAAGTCGGGATAGAAGGAACATACTTAAAGATCATAAAAGCCATTTATGAAAAGCCCAAAGCTAACATCATCCTCAATGGGGAAAAACTGAGAGCTTTTTCCCTGAGATCAGGAACACGACAGGGATGCCCACTCTCACCGCTGTTGTTTAACATAGTGCTGGAAGTTCTAGCATCAGCAATCAGACAACAAAAGGAAATCAAAGGCATCAAAATTGGCAAAGATGAAGTCAAGCTTTCGCTTTTTGCAGATGACATGATATTATGCATGGAAAATCCGATAGACTCCACCAAAAGTCTGCTAGAACTGATACATGAATTCAGCAAAGTTGCAGGATACAAAATCAATGTACAGAAATCAGTTGCATTCTTATACACTAACAATGAAGCAACAGAAAGACAAATAAAGAAACTGATCCCATTCACAATTGCACCAAGAAGCATAAAATACCTAGGAATAAATCTAACCAAAGATGTAAAAGATCTGTATGCTGAAAACTACAGAAAGCTTATGAAGGTAATTGAAGAAGATTTAAAGAAATGGAAAGACATTCCCTGCTCATGGATTGGAAGAATAAATATTGTCAAAATGTCAATACTACCCAAAGCTATCTACACATTCAATGCAATCCCAATCAAAATTGCACCAGCATTCTTCTCAAAACTAGAACAAGCAATCCTAAAATTCATATGGAACCACAAAAGGCCCCGAATAGCCAAAGTAATTTTGAAGAAGAAGACCAAAGCAGGAGGCATCACAATCCCAGACTTTAGCCTCTACTACAAAGCTGTCATCATCAAGACAGCATGGTATTGGCATAAAAACAGACACATAGACCAATGGAATAGAATAGAAACCCCAGAACTAGACCCACAAACGTATGGCCAACTCATCTTTGACAAAGCAGGAAAGAACATCCAATGGAAAAAAGACAGTCTCTTTAACAAATGGTGCTGGGAGAACTGGACAGCAACATGCAGAAGGTTGAAACTAGACCACTTTCTCACACCATTCACAAAAATAAACTCAAAATGGATAAAGGACCTGAATGTGAGACAGGAAACCATCAAAACCTTAGAGGAGAAAGCAGGAAAAGACCTCTCTGACCTCAGCCGTAGCAATCTCTTACTCGGCACATCCCCAAAGGCAAGGGAATTAAAAGCAAAAGTGAATTACTGGGACCCCATGAAGATAAAAAGCTTCTGCACAGCAAAGGAAACAACCAACAAAACTAAAAGGCAACCAACGGAATGGGAAAAGATATTTGCAAATGACATATCGGACAAAGGGCTAGTATCCAAAATCTACAAAGAGCTCACCAAACCCCACACCCGAAAAACAAATAACCCAGTGAAGAAATGGGCAGAAAACATGAATAGACACTTCTCTAAAGAAGACATCCGGATGGCCAACAGGCACATGAAAAGGTGTTCAACGTCGCTCCTTATCAGGGAAATACAAATCAAAACCACACTCAGATATCACCTCACGCCAGTCAGAGTGACCAAAATGAAGAAATCAGGAGACTATAGATGCTGGTGAGGATGTGGAGAAACAGGAACCCTCTTGCACTGTTGGTGGGAATGCAAATTGGTGCAGCCGCTCTGGAAAGCAGTGTGGAGGTTCCTCAGAAAAAGTAAAAATAGACCTACCCTATGACCCAGCAATAGCACTGCTAGGAATTTACCCAAGGGATACAGGAGTACTGATGCATAGGGGCACTTGTACCCCAATGTTTATAGCAGCACTCTCAACAATAGCCAAATTCTGGAAAGAGCCTAAATGTCCATCAACTGATGAATGGATAAAGAAATTGTGGTTTATATACACAATGGAATACTACGTGGCAATGAGAAAGAATGAAATATGGCCTTTTGTAGCAACGTGGATGGAACTGGAGAGTGTGATGCTAAGTGAAATAAGCCATACAGAGAAAGACAGATACCATATGGTTTCACTCTTATGTGGATCCTGAGAAACTTAACAGAAACCCATGGGAGAGGGGAAGGAAAAAAAAAAAAAAAGAGGTGAGAGTGGGAGAGAGCCAAAGCATAAGAGACTCTTAAAAACCGAGAACAAACTGAGGGTTGATGGGGGGGGGGGGAGGGAGGGAAGGGTGGGTGATGGGTATTGAGGAGGGTACCTTTTGGGATGAGCACTGGGTGTTGTATGGAAACCAATTTGACAATAAATTTCATATATTAAAAAAAAAATAATGAGGATAATAAAGATGCTGCAGATATGCAAGGCCTGGCCTGCTGTGAAGTTGGTAAGTTTTAATCATTTTTAGAATTTCTACTACTATGATTATGACTGAAATAACATGTAGGAAGTTGGGAATATTTTGAGACAATTTAAAATTGAATATAAGCTGGAGTTCTAATCCATTCTTGTATCACGAGTCAGATGTACAGGTGAAAAAGCATTTTATTTATATTGAGTCTTCTCAAAAGATGCAGATTGACTTTACATACACTCCTTAAATCACAGAGTAATGACTAAATCCTTTTACCCAAAAGCTTTGTCACATAATAACTACTCAACAAATACTGGATAAATTGAGGTGGTTTTCCTTTGTATTATTTGTTCTAGTGTAAGAGAAGGAAGCATATACAATAGATCTTTATGAGCAAATCTCTTCATCTGAGACTTAAAATATTTACACAAGATTTGTAGATCGCTATCATGAAACTATTCAACACACTGACAATGATTGCATTTTGTTAAATACTTGCATTGCAATGAACTTGTCCTATGATGTGACAGAATAGATACCCTGATGTTGTTTAATGACTCAGTATACACTAAAATCAAGGATTGTGGTCTATTAAGCTGCTACTAGAAATGCCAGGGCAGAAGTACACCAGATGTTCCTAACCTTTGTTTAGTAGGTACAGAAGGCACTCATTCATTCATCTGACAAGCCATGTATTCAGCAGCTTCTATACAACAGGGGCTGTTCCAGACTTTGGGGATAGATAGGTAAATAAGATATACTCGGTCCTTGCTTTTTTGGTCATGCATTCTGATGGGCATAGTTAAACAATAAATATGTAAAAGAGGTGATATGGGATATGTGCTGTAAAGAAAATTAAATGGAAAGAGATCAATAGGCAGTGACTGTGATGCGGGCGTGTTTCCTTTGGACTGATCACTAAGGAATTCCCCTCTGCTCTTGTGACAGTTAGTTATTCTTGGAAGCATTCTTGAATTTTCTTGAAGGTGGCAGTGGTGGTCATGCAGTTCGTCCCCAAATTCTCAAAACGAGAGTCATTGTCAGAGTCTAGAAAGGCTTTGATTGGCTGGGTTTATTTTCTTTCAGGATGTCAGTAGGCATCAAAACCAGGAAGTTCCCTCTTCTTTACATGCTTGCCGCCAACTCTTTGATTACTTTGGTCCCTTAAAACTCAAATTGAACATTTCTCCTGGGAAACATCCTTGATATCCTGAATGTGATTTTCTATGCCTTTTGTATACTTCCTTAGTACATACCCCTTTATAATACTATATTAAAGAGGTTTGTATACTTGTTCTTCCCACCATCCATATCCATATACATGGATATATATCCATGTATAAAACCATAAGCCCCTTGATGGAAAAGATTTGTCTTATTTGAATTAGTATATTTAGTACCTGGCATAGGTACAACTTTACTTACAAGTTCATAGTGGGTGATACACGAAACACAGAGCATTTTATATATCATTGCTAAGTGTCATCACTCAAGCATTTTTATATTCCATACATGTGTTTTCTCTCAAGTGATCTTTCTCCTATGTGACATTAACTAGCTTGTATAACCACAGAAAAGGCATTATGTTGTAGAACCAATTATTTGATGTCTTCCAAATCGTAAGCAGGTCATACAGTTAATAAATAATACTTCATAGTTAGATAGAAAGATTTTCTTTTCATGCCATTTTTTTCCAGTGCTCTTTTTTCTAATCAAATGAAGTAACTCACTTCCTCCCATAACCAATATACAACCCTTCATCCCTCGCCCAAGACATCTCTTCTTCCAGGCCTTAGTTCAGATGTTAATTTCTCAGTTGAAATGGATTTTGCTGTGTATGCTTGCGATCCTTGGAAACAGTTGTGGAAGGGAGGTGCCACACTACAATGGGATGGTACTGAGGAGGGGTGGGCCAAGAAACCAATCAGTGGAGAAATTAGTTTAATTTCTAGGGACTAACATCATGCTAGCATTTTCAGTAAATTAGGATCAACCCTGAAGTGGAAATAGTAAATGAAATCTTTAATATGTTCAGCTCTGTCAGCTTCAAAAATCTTTTACTTCAAAGTTATTCATGAAGTTTTGGAATTTTGAACATTTTTGTTCAAAGCCCCGGTGCTGTGAAATTCATGTGCAGATCCAAGAAAAAAAGGATCTCTTTGAGGGAATTTGAGGTGAGCTCTGAAGTTTTATACAGATATTCTCATGGTGCTATATAAATTATTAAATATATGTACTTTTTTTCACAATAGAGATGTGCTACTTGCTACTGGGTATTTTATTAGAATAGATACACAGCAGCAGGTTTGGGGCTATACACAATGTGAACTCTCAATAAATGCTGTTTGCTGCTGGAGGAAGTGTAGGCTAGGCGCGTATGTTGTGTATGAGGTTGTAGAAATAGATCTTTCCAAGGCAGACCCACAACACCAGTTTCAGCACATGGGGGGGTTTTGTTAGGAAATAGGGCTTATTATTTCACAGCTTGGCGTCCTGTTTGCTCAGTGCTTTTCATTCTTGCCATCATCACCCTTTTCTCATGTTATAGGTAAGAGGAATGAGCTATTATAAATATATTTGAGAGCTTCTTGTTATCATTGCTAATCAACTGCTAATTCTACTGGTTTTATTTACTGTATATTCTGTATACTTGTCTACTTCCTTTTTTTCCCCCCTCTATTCCAGGCCTTATATCATTCGTTAAGTTAGATACCATGTGCCTGGAACATAATAAGTACCTAATAAATGGGAGATGTGGTATGTTTTTGAATATCTCTTTTTCCTCTTCAGTCTGTTCTGTACATTATGCTCACATAAATCCTCCTACACCATCATTGTAATAATGCCACATCTTTGCTCAAAATCCTCAGTGATTCCCAAATGTTTGGAGAATAAGATGAAGACTCCTTATTTTGGTATTCAAAGACATCTTGGCCGGGCCCCAACTGGGGACTTTAAAACCTTTTCTTGATCATGAAGCCTATGTTCCTGCATAGTGTTTAAGACCTTGGACCGTGGAATCAAATTAAAACGGTGGCTCCACACCCTGTAAGCTACATGGCCTCGTGTACTCATATGTAAAATGGGAAAATGATATTAACTACTTCATTGGGTTATATAGTAATGATCAGGATGATGACTCTGAAGCACTTAGCACTTCTGACATGTGTTTTAGCTCTTAGTATGTATCTGATCTATAAGTTTTCAGAGGTTTTTTTTTTTTTTTTAGTATTAACTTTTAGCATCCACTTTATGCAGACTAATGTATTATGTTTTTATGATGGGAAAATATGAAAGTCATAACTGAGAGACCTACTTTTCCTTCAAACAGTAATGTACTTTCCATCTATTAGCAGATTATTTAGTGCCAAAAAGGCAGATGTGTAATGGCCAAGGGGAATTGAGAAGCTTTGGCTTAGCTGATAATGTTCTTTATATAAGTTTTCTGTTAGTCATGCTTATTGAATGAACAGAAATAACTCCCCTAAGGAGAGCAATTTTCCTCCATAATAATTTCTATAGAGTCCCTGAGAATAACGGTGCTACTGGGAGTATCCTATGGATTTCCTCAATGTCCTAGATAAGGGCAGCATATACAGAGTGAGATGGCAGGCTAACCTCACTCCTCCTCCCCTCTGTCTCTCCCACATGTTTAATGCAATGCCTCCCTGCCTGCCTCTTGCTCCCAAGAGGCCACTGGAACTGAATGCTTTTAGAAATATCTCATTTATTCTTTCTACATTGGCGGCCATCTACCTGGGAGATCGTACAAGAATACACACAGAATGAAAAATTTGGAAACTAACATCTGACCAGTGTTCTTAAAAAGCATGATAAAATTACTTATTTTGCCATGTCTGCCCTCATTTTTCCCTTTGTTCCTTCCATTGTCACTATTTTCCCAAAGAATAGCTTGTGTGTACCCTTGCCCTTATCTCCTTGGACATCAGTCTTTTAATTAATGTGACGCCTATCACATTGTACATCAATCTGGTAATTAAAATTCCAAGGAGAGTCATTCAAGAGTCAAACAATGTCACCCAGTGCCTCTCAGTCAGAAGGGATATTACAAGTAAACTATCAAACTTTGTTTAGCTTTTTATAGCAATGATTATCAGAAAAGTCTGACTTGTAATGTATGACAATGGAGTATTAAATATGTGTGATAGGCATCATCCTTTGAGAGATTTTACAGCTTATAGTCCCTGGCCAACAGAGCCCGAGGGCATTCCTCATACATAAACCCATATCTGGAACCATGAGATCCCCTCTCCTGGCCAGATGTTGTTGACATCTGAGATAAAGGCAGCCAGTGGACCTACTGTGGGCCCCCATATTAGATGGTCACTAAGAGATCTACTCAGATTTTGTTAAAGTCCTTTGAATATGAGTAGATGTTTACTCATCACATGATATTTTATTGCGTATCCACTGTGGATTTGCTCACTTCTTTTGTTTCCATACATTTTTTACCAAGCTTGGAAAATTTTCAGCCATTGTTTTCCTTGTTTTTTTTTAAATATATTTTTAGCCCCATTCTCTTTCTCCACTCTTTCTGTAACTCCGGTGACACAAATGTTAGATCTTTTGCAATAGTCATACAGGTCTCTGAGGCTCTATTTATGAATTTTTAGTCTGTTGTCTCTCTATTGTGTTTGCTGGATAATTTCTGTTCTATCTTGGAGTTCACTGATGGTGATCTCTGTTCAATTTGGTTATTGATCTCATCGGTAAGTTTTTTATTTTGGTTATTTTACTTTTAAGTTCTAAAATTTTCATTTCATTCTTTATTACATTTTTTCCCATCTTTTCCAAGACTGTTTTTTTCCCATTACTTTCAAGTACACCCATCATTGCTCATAGAAGCATATTTTTGTGTGCTGGTTTAAAATACATCTCACTTAATTCTAACATCTTGGTCATTTCATTGTTGGCATTTGTTTTGTTGTCTTTGACATCTTTCTGCTTCTTTGAAAGATGAGTGATTTAAATTTTTTTAACGTTTATTTATTATTGAGAGACAGAGAGAGACAGAGCATGAGCATGGGAGGGGCAGAGAGAGAGGGGGAAACACAGAATCTGAAGTAGGCTCCAGGCTCTGAGCTGTCAGCACAGAGCCTGACGTGGGGCTTGAACTCGCAAACCATGAGATCATGACCTGAGCCAAAATCGGATGCTTAACCGACTGAGCCACTCATGCACCCCGAAAGATGAGTGATTTTTGTTGTTGTTGTTGAATCCTGTACATTTTATATATTAGGTTATGGGACTCTTAATCTCATTTAAGTCTTCTGCTTACCAGCCCCCTCTGAGGCTGCTTGGTGGGCAAAGTAGAGTACCACCTGGTTGTTGTCACTTAGGGTTGAAGTCCAGGTTCCCCACTCAGCCTCCTTGACATCCTGAGCGGGGTCATGTCTCAGCAATCTGGGTAGAAGACAGGAGTTCACACTCCTCCTATCATTTATGGGGATATTAGCCTGGCTGGGAAGGTTAAAGATGGCTTGTTGCTATTCCCATATGACCTTCATCCACATAGCAAATTGTGGCCTTGTTATGCATGTTCTATGCCATTCTGCATGAGAAAGAACCAAGAAGATTCTTGGAGCAATGGCTGATTCCATGATTGTGGTAAGCTGAGCCCAAAATATCTTATTTTATCAAAAAAGTAAGGAAGAGACATGTCAAAAGGACATAGGAGCCAGTTTGGGCACTCAGTGATCAAATCTTGAATACTTTGAATGCCTAAGAAATGAAAGCAGTGAATTATAACCCATTAATTAAACAATTATATGATTTTGTGCTTGCAACAATAGGAAAATCTCTTTCTTATAGTGGGATTATAGCTAATATGTTTAGAAGTTTAAAAACGATCAATGGAAACTAGAATTTATAGATCTAATTTTGATAAGGAACATGAGACTGACATAGTTTCAAAAAATCTCTCCCAACTTACTTACTGATTACAAAGGGAAAAGATAGTAGCTTTATGATGAAAAAACCTGGCATACACTGCCTTACTCAAGTGATAACAGCTAATATTTCATATTACCGACACTGAGACAGATCAACATCAAGTGCCTGCTGTCATGATGCGCTGAAAAAGATGTAACGTTTCTTCCTCGGTATATGAAAGAAAATGCCTATAATAATAGAGTAACATTCACCTAATTAAGAAGGCACATTAGGCCAATCCAAGTTGAGAGATAATCTACAAACTAAGTTGCATGTACTTTTTAAACATATGAAGGTTAGAAAGAAAACTGAAGTATTGTTTATTTTAAAAGAGACAGGACAACTAAATGTAATGTACTACCCTGAATTGGGTTCTACACGTGAAAAAGAAACAGCTATAAAGGATGGTATTGCAGGAATTAACAGAGTTTTGAATATAGACTATGGATTATAAGAGATTAGCAAACTACAGTGTGTGAGCCTGATCTATCCCAGGGCCCGTTTTTGTAGTATTTGTGAGCCAAGAGTGGTTTTTACGTTTTAAAATGTGAAAACACAACCTCCCTCCGCAAAACAAAGAAAGAAAAAAAGCCTCCAAAATTTTGCAGTGTAGAGCTGATAAAGCTCTCAAAGCCTAAAATATTTATTATCCTGTACTTAACGGAAAACAGTTGGCTAACTCATGGACTAGAATACTGGTAAAAATATATTTTATTTAAGCTCCTAGATCCAGGAAGATGTAGCCCTTGCCTTTGCATTAACATGAGCCAACAAATCATATTTGTTCTTCTAAAGCCATGTGAATAGGATCCTAACACTTGTAGCGAAATCATCTTGACTGATACAAAAACCTGCATTACCAAGGTAATGTGCCCTTGCTCCCCTCTGTTGTGTTTGCTAGTGCAGACCACATTTAAGCTGATGAGGTTCTTCACAGGCCTCATCAAATCTCCAATCGTGGCTGGCATAACTGCACAGGTGTAGAATTTTCCATTTAATCTGGTACACATGTCTCTGCAAGTGCCATTATACATTCTGCTGCTCTTAGAAGAAATATTGATGAAATGTGTCCAATGTAATTAAAAATGGATTCATAATGGAAATGCCAATTCAGTGAACGTAACTAATAACACTGTGGGTTCATATAATTACTTTTTAAATGGTCTAAAGATCTGATAGGAAAAGAAAAAAAAAGACTTCACTATCATATTACACTGTTTCATAAATTTACATTTCAGAACATTCATAAAGCAATTCTAAACGGAGAGAGAGAGAGTTAAAGGGAGAGAACGAAATGTAAAAATGATTTAGAGAAAGAAGAACTTTTGCTTCACAGAGTTAGTCTAGAATCCTTCATTTGTTCTCCTTTCCATGCGTCTCAGTCAACATGTATTGAGCATGTAACATGCGCTGGGCTCTGTGGCAAGTATTGAGGACATAATAAGATGCAGCCCTTACCTTTGAGTAATCACAAAGTGTCAGAGAAGGGAAATATTATCATATAATTGCAATGCCATCTGATAAGTGAAATGGGAGTTATAGATTTCAATGCTATTGTTTGGAGAATTCAGAAAAGTATTCTTTAAAGAACAGAAATTTTATTGGGTATTGAAGGTACATGGGAAGTTGCTAGGATAATCGGGACAAATGAGGAGAGATTAAACAACATGAATCGGGATCTAAAATAATGGAAAATCAGGGAAATTGTTATGGACATTTAAAAATTCAAGAAAGTTGTACATTCAGGATGAAATACCTGAAGATAGTAAAGTAAAAAAGTTGAACTCAGAAGTTTCTAGAAGAAAATCTTGAGTTTAGGGGGAGCCACCTTGGACAAACAAATGCAGGACAGGAAGCTGGGGGAAAATGAATAATAAAGAAAAAGGGAATTGGGAAGAAAAGAGAGGGAGAGAAGGAAGAAAGGATTCAGCCAAATGTGTGTTTACAGAAGTCCCAGATGAGTACATACTAGGAGATGGCCACATGCAGACCTTACAGGACCAAGTAGAAATAAGATGTGCTGTTTCTTCAATTTGCGTCTGACATAAGCTTTGAAGTTCCAAGTCTTTTTTTTTTTTTTTTGAAAGTGTGAAAGATTTATTTTTAAATCCAGTTGACATGCCAGTTTACCCAGTCAAGTGAAGTTCCAAGTCTTAACCAACCCATTAAACCTTTCCAGAGCTGTGGATTTATCTACGAGAGAAAGTATAGAACCCCAGAAGAGCCTGTAAATTTGTTACAAGTAAGGAGCATGTTATGCTGCTCTCTTTGACTCTACACTCTATTTCATTTGGACAATGATCTCTTCCATGTGTTTGACTGAGCCAACTTGACCCCTACCTATGTGTTCTATGTGATCAAAGGCTATATAATCAAAACCTTGAATCCCCAGTCTTTGGTGATTAATTTAAAAATGTGACTCAATTATACTTTGGACTGCTGGAAGAAACCTTTTTTCTTTACTCAACTCTTAATTATAAAAATGAAAGCTTGAATCTTCCTGGAGTCACTACTACTAATAAATCACCTGAAAAAGAAGTCAAAAGAAAGGAATAGAGAACCATGAAATGGGGTAAGATAAAATCCTACCGTAATTGTACTACTGGGTCTGTGAGCAATGGGTCTTCTCAGTTATTATATCTTTTCTGGAAATGTCTTTGTCCCTTATTTTTGAGGAATATTTTATTAGGTACAGAATTCCAAGTTAGTGATTTATTTTTGTCATCTATTTTCTTTTAGCTGGTTAAAAATGTCATTCTATTATCATATTGCTCCCATTATTTCTGTTACATAATAAGTTGTTGGTTTTATTGTTGATGCTTAAAGCTAGTATCTTTTTTTCTCTCCAATTAAGATTTCTTTTTTGTCTTATCTTCTGCAGTTGGACAATATTGTGCCCAGGAATGATTTCATTGTATTTATTTTGCCAAGGGTTTGCTGAGCTTCTTGAGGCTGTGGGTTTATTTTTTTTTTTTCCTAAAAGTTTTAGAGAATTCTCAACCATTTGACTTCAAGTATTTCTTGTGTCTCATTCTCTTTCCCCTCTGAAACTCCAGTAACACATAAGTTAGACCATTCCCAAACATTTCTTAAGCCCTTTTCTTTCTTTCTCTCTCTCTACACATATACATATACATATACATATACATATACATATACATATACATATACATATACATATACGTGTGTGTGTGTGTGTGTGTGTATAAATCTCTGTACTCTGTGCTTCTATCTGGTGTTTTATCCTGACTTACTTTCTGGTTCACTAGTATTGTCAGTTATCAATCATATTCTTTGGTTTGGGGATACCATTTGACTTTTTTGTTAAGGGTATATTTCTCTGTGAAGAGTCTTCATCTTATTTATTTTCTTGCACTTATTAATCATAGTTATTTTATTTTATTTTATTTTTTATTTAAATTTTAGTTAACATGCAGTGCAATATTGGTTTCAGGTGTAGAATTCAGTGATTCATCACTTACATATTCATAGCCATTTTAAAGGCCATGCTTGATAACTGCAAATGTCCGGTTACCTGTAGGCTTGTTTTTATTGCTTTTTTTGTCTTAGCCACTTTTCTTGTCATGACTGGTGATTCTTGAATAAATATTTGTAGGAAAATTGTAGAGGTTCTAGATGATGTTAAATTCCTCAAAAACATTCTTTATCCTTGCTTTTGGCTATTAGCTAGTGTAGGGTGTATATATTCAATACTAGAAGGAGAGAGTTTCTTTAAAAATCAATGTAAAAATCAGTATTCCTAGGATGTAGGTCTTCAGGGATTTTAACTGACTGCCTGGAGTTCTTATTATGGCCCCTCTTCCTTGGGATCCTGAACTCCAGTTTTGTTACTGAAACTGCTGAAAAATCTGTCCTGTTTTGAGCATACAGAACTCTTGTTCTTAAAAGGCAAGAAATGTTTGGTACTCAGGGATACCTTTCTTCTTTAGATGCAGTGTGCACTTTCTAGCTCACTGCAAACTCTTCTGCTCACTGTTGCTTTGCACCCAACTAATTTCTTTTTTTTTTTTAATTTTAAGTGTTTTTTTTTTTTTTTGACAGAAAGCACACAGGAGTGGGGGAGAGGGGCAGAGAGAGAGAGAAAGAGAATTTTAAGCAGATTCTATGTTCAGCGGGAAACTGACGCAAGGCTGGATCCCATGACCCTGAGATCATGACTTGAGACAAAATCAAAAATCGAATGCTCAGTTAACTGAACCATGCACGTGCCCCTAATTTAAAATTTTTAAAAGACATATTAATTCAGGAATAATTAGCAGTGTTATTTTCATTTCAAGTGTACAACATAATGACTCAAAGATTCTATACATTACTCGTTGCTCATCAAGATAAGTGTACTGTTGATCCCCTTCACCCATTTCACCCTTCCCATTACTCCCCCATACCCCGCAACCACCAATTGTCTATTTTCAAGTGTCTATTTTTTTCTTTTTCCTTTGTTTATTTTGTTTCTTAAAGCCCATATATGAGTGAAATCGTATGGTATTTGTCTTTCTCTGACTGACTTATTTCACTTAACATTATACCCTTTAGATCTATTTATGTTGTTGCAAATGACAAGATTTTTTATGGCTAAGTAATATTCCTATGTGTGTGTGTGTGTGTGTGTGTGTGTGTGTGTGTGTGTGTCTGTGTACCACATCTCCTTTATAAAATTCCTAGAAGAAAACATAGGCCATAATTTTTTTGACATCAGCCCTAGAAAAAATTTTATAGGGAGGTCTCCTCTGGCAAGGGACATCAAACAAAATTATACTGTTGGGACTACACCAAAATAAAAAGCTTTTGCACAGAAAAGGAAGTGATCAACCAAACAACAAGGTAACTGATAGAATGGGAGAGAGGATATTTGCAAATGATATATCCAGTAAGGGGTTAATGTCCAAAATATATAAAGAAGTTACACAACTCAACAGCAAAAAATAATCAATAATAATAATCCAATTAAAAATAGGCAGAGAGGGGCACCTGGGTGGCTCAGTCGGTTGGGCGTCCGACTTTGGCTCAGTTCATGATCTCAAAGTCCAAGCCCCGCATGGGGCCCTGTGCTGACAGCTCAGAGCCTGGAGCCTGCTTTGGATTCTGTGTCTCCCTCTCTCTCTGCCCCTCCACCACTTGTACTCTGTCTCTCTCTCTCTCAAAACTAAAATAAAACAAAACATAAAAAATTAAAAAAATAGGCAGAAAACACGAATAGACATTTTTCTCACAGACACATGAAAAGATGCTCCTCATCACTAATCATCAGGGAAATACAAATTAAAACCACAATGAGATATCCCTCACACCTGTCCTAATGGATAGCATCAAAAAGACAAGAAATAACAAATGTTGATAAAGATGTGGAGAAAAGGGAACCCTTGTTTACTGTTGGTGGGAACACACACTGGTGCAGCCACTGTGGAAAACAGTATGGAGGTTCCTCAAAAAATTGAACATAGCATTACCATATGATCCAGTAACTCCAGTACTGAGTATTTACCCAAAGAAAATGAAATCACTAATTTGAAAGGATATATGCATCCCTATGTTGAATAATTCATTCATTTTTATCAGGTGCATGGTCCTTCTCTGCAATCATTTGATTGTTGTCTCCTAAAATCAGGTATGAAAATAGGATATTCTCTCCTTAACAGAGGAAAGAAGCTTTAGTAGCAGTAATATGGATTTGTGTCAGACATAGAATAATGCACAGCTTAAGAATTGGCAAATGCTTCAAAGTAATACATACTGAGTTTTAGGCTTATGACTCTACCTTCCCTTCCTTCAGGAATCTTGTTTCCTCTCATTGTAAAAACGTTGGCAGCCCTAAACTTAAATTTTGGTCTCCACAGCTCTGGAAAACTGCCAGAATACTCTGCTGCTGGCTTATCTCCCTCTTTATAGTTGCTTCCTTCTCTCTTTTGGCTTCTCAACCTCTCATCTCAAGCAAAAAGTAGCAGATTCTTCCAGTAGGAAAGTGATATTCAGAATATACACCTCACCTCAGTAAGTTTCCACAAATCCTGACTGCATTGGCATTTTTACTCTGTCTTCAGATTGTGTGTGTGTGTGTGTGTGTGTGTGTGTGTGTGTGTGTTTGTATTTTTTTTATGTTTTTATTATTTTTAATTTTTTTAAAGTTCATTTATTTATTTTTGACAGAGACAGAGACAGCATGAGCATGGGAGGGGTGGAGAGGGAGAGAGAAAGAATGCCAAGCAGCCTCCATGCTGTCAGCACAGAGCCCTATGCGGGGCTTGAACCCATGAAACCGTGAGCTCATGACCTGAGCCAAAACCAAGAGTCAGACACTTAACTGACTGAGCCATCCAGGAGCCCCTGTGTGTGTTTTATTTGGATTTTTAGTTTCTCTTAGTGAAATGTACTACTCCATCATCACTTGAAGCAGAAGCATTCTCACCTGCATATTATTTTAGACATCAGAACATTTCACATGAAAATTCACATTTTTTTTGCACTTGAAAATAACAAGCCATGGCAGCAGAGAATCCTGACTCCTTTCAACTCAGCAGGCAAGTTACCAAGACACGTAATCTTCACCACTCTATATTGTCCTTCACTCTTCCAGCTTCACTCACCGCTGTCCTCTGTACACCCCTCTGTAATCATTTGATTTTGCATCTTGTGAAGTGTATGGAGAGAATAGTATATTTTCTGTTCTTCAAAGCCACAGTACAGGAAAGGAGCATCAGTGGCAATAAAAAGGATTTTTGTTAGACATAAAGCATCTTTCCATTACAGGCACTTTCTAGTAAAGGCAAGGCATTTCTAGAACAAGCGTACTAGATGCTCCTTATATGGACTACAGATCATATTATGTCAGAAATTTGGAATTACTGAAAATTAGACTTATTAGGTGGACTTGAGGACTACACCTTCATTAAGAAAAGGACAATGTGCAATGATTCATAATAGAAAAGCCTGTATAGCAGTCATTCAGGGAGTTACTATAAAAGCCTCTCATTTTTTCAGGCATTCATACATGGAATATTTTTGCAGATTACTATATGCTAGCCTAGTTTCTAGGCGCTCTGAATCAATGGTGGGCTTTCGTATTAGCAAGATGATAAAGACAGTAAATTCATAAAGAGACAAATACGGTAATTTCGGATAGTGTTAAGTATTTGTGGTAGGCAAAATGATGGCTCCTAAAGATATCCACGTCTTGATACCTAGGATCTGTGAATACGTTGTTTTACATGGCAGAGGGGACTTTGCAGATCTTATTAAGGCTAAGGACCTTGAGCTGGAGAAATTATCCTGCATTAACCTGGTAGTCTTTAAAAGCTGAGAACCTTTCCTGGCTGTGGTCAGAGGGAGATATGACTACAGAAGAAGGATCAGAGAGCTTTTACACTGCTAGCTTTGAAGATGAAAGAAATGGACCATGAGCCAAGGATTTAGATAGCCTCTAGAAACTGGAAAAAGAAGAGAACAGATTCTCCCCTAAAGCCTCCAGAGAGAAATGCAGGCTTGCTTACACCTTTATCTTAGCCCAATAAGACACATGCTGGTCTTCCAATCTACAGAATTATAAGAAAATCCATCTGTGTTGTCCTGAGCTGCTAGGTTTGTGGTAATTTGTAGAACATTTGTAGAAAACTACTACAATACCATAAAAAAATACAGATAGGTTGTATATATATACTTACTATGTATGTAGTGTGTACATGCACTACATCTATAGTGATGTAGAAAGTGGTGGTGGTGGGGCTCCTGGTGGCTCAGTTAAGCATCTGACTTTAGCTCAGGACATGATCTCATGGTTCATGGGTTCAAGTCCTGCCTTGGGCTCTGTGCTGACAGCTCAGAGCCTGGAGCCTGCTTCAGATTCTGTCTCTCTCTCTCTCTCTCTTCCCCTCCCCTACTTGTGCACTCTTTCTCCTTCAAAAATAAACATAAAAAAAAGGACAGAAAAGAAAGTGGTGGAAGTGGTGGGGAGGCTGTGCTATCTTGGGTATTGATTGGAAACTTCCCAGAGAGGAAATAGGGTGAGTAAGTGAGAGGACAGTGTAGGCAAAGTTTGTCATCAGAGAACTGGAAATAATACCAGTATAACTGGAGCTTAATAGAGGATTGAGGTGTGTGCCTTTATGGTGGTGGAGGGCAGTGTTGAAGGGATGGGAGATGAGGAAGGAGAAACAAGCAGTTGACAGATTGTGTAGGACGTTGTAGGTCTTCATAAAGAGTTTAAATCTTATTTCATTTTGTTTAGAGAGTTTTTAGAAGGAGAATAATATAATTTTTGTTGACATTCTTGGGCCCATCCCCCGAGAATCTGATTTATTATGTTAATGAAGGCATCTGAGGATCTTCACTTGTTAAACTGCCACAGAGGTAGACTTTGGATCACACTGTAACAAACATTATTTCAGTTTCTGTTATCTCTTCTGGAATTTATTCTCTGGCTCATACACATGTGTTTATTCCCCCTATTTCTCTTTCCTAGAGACACTGACAAAATACATCATCTCAAGACCACGGGATATTTTTTAGGTGCTTCTATGTTGCTCATGGAGCATAGCCCAATTCAGGACGTCCAAAAGCTATCTCAGTGCACAGTTACTTAATTGACTTGAACAATATTTGTATACTATTACAATTCTAAGTCACTATTTTTCCTTTTTCAGGTTGAAATATATATAATACACTTTTAATGATGCATGTATCATTGAAATTCTGTTTCTCTTGCTCTCACCTCAAGGAATATGCTGTATTTTATAAGAAAACTCCTAGTAAAATGAGTAGGCCTGTAGCTAAGCTTGAGAAAGCAATATATTGTCTCTTGTGTTGAGGGATAGGGTGTGAGGAGAATAAAAGCGGAGACGTTAGGCTATGGAAGAATGTTGGTCTAAAATAGCTCAAACCTAGAAACTGCATTTAGGAAAAGAGCCTACAGTTTGGAACACGACAATATGGAGATAACTTTCCACCGTTAGACCTTTTCTTCTGTGTCAATAGTCATGCCTCTTGATTTAACCTTTCCTTCTCTTTTTTTCTCTTTCTCCCTCTCTGTTTCCCTCCCTTCCTTCCTGAGAAGGAACAAACGAGTGAGAGGCAGAGAGAAGGAGAAAGAGAAGCGGGCTCACCTGAAGCAGGTCTCGTGCTTTTTACCCAAAGCGAAGATGGAGTTCACCTGAGGCAGGGCACGTGTTCACCAGAAGCGAGGGCTGGAGCTCAACGGAGGCGGGGCATTTGCTCACCCAAGGAGGTACTTGTGCTCCCTGGAACTCCCGGCAGGAGCTCTTGGAATGTGGGACTCTGACTCCTAAACCGTGACCTCAAAGTCAGACGCTTGAAGGACTGAGCCACGCAGGCACCCATTGACCTTCCTACTTCTTTAAAAATAACGCCTTTGCAAAGCTCTCGCTTATTCTTATTTGACATGGAAGTTCCTCATCGCTCCTAATAACTACCCCAGACAAGCGGGCAGCATGGAGAGGAGTCACTCCTTTTAGAGAGGTAACCAACTTTATCTGTCTTAATGTACACTTTGTGGTATTGTTGAAAGCCAGCGATATTTTTAAATCGTTAATCTTTCTTGCATCATAACTATGTTCATTTGTGGGGTCTGATGGTTGCCAGGCGAGCTTCCTGATTAGGGTGCTTTATTTCAGGTGTTGCACCAATTGCTTTTGTTTGTATGCAGAACGCGGCAGCTGTATGTAGAATTCTTTTCTTTCTAGTGTTTTCTTTTATCTCTGACTTGGTTTTGGGATTTCGCTTAGATTTTTTTTTTCTTATCACAGAGGAATTACCGTTAAATGAAAGCATTAAGTAAAGTGAATGAATGTTTTTAGGTAATACAATCATGAGGATGTATCTAACGGAGGATAATTGAGGTAACTGTTTGGGTAATCCAGACTTTGGAACCCTTTCTGTTTTGTATACTGGTGTGGTCTAAATGCTCTATGTCCTCCTCTGTCCCTTTAACAGCTGTTCTTACATAGTGTTGGGAACTCTCTATGTATCTCTTCATAGAACTATTTGGAAATTCCCGGCTCTGAGTACATAAAAAGCACCAGAATAGGTGCTCTCCAATACCACACTGGACCAGAAGTCCAGCTATCCATAGTTTGTGCTTTCTAATTTATAATTCGTACTCTTTACTAAAGTGATCTCTGAAAAAAATACAGATTTGTTCTCGATATTTCTCCCTCAAAACCTTCACTGGTAATAGAAATTCTTACCTTTGGGTAAGAAATTATAGGATTGCCATATAATTCATTGTCCAAACTAGGACAATTGGAGAGTAAAAGGAATGCTGGGAATAATTTTGCTTGGGCAACAGGCTCAAACAACTCATGTCCCAGGCAAATGGGGACCCTAGGTTTCACTAACTAGACCGCTATCTTCAAACTCATTCTCCATCCTTCTTAGTCCCTGTGCTCCACTCATGCTGGGTACTTTCACTTCTTTAAAAGTCACTCAGTGAGATTCGTCTTGTCCAAATTCCAGCTCTTAGAGAGTGGTACTGATTGTCCCAGCTTGGTTCAGGTGACCTACTCTGGTACAGTCAACTACGGCTAGGGTGATGGATCAAGTTATATAAGCATCCATGCCAAGACCACACATTTTTGGATGGGGACAATTACGGGGTGGGAGTAAAGGCATGTGCCCTAAGAGTTGTCTGAACACATCACATAGTGATGTGTTATTAGGTCTGTGGTTTCCCAGAGAGGATTCTGGTGCTATGCTTTTATTTTTGCCCTTTGCTCTTTTAATTTCTGAATATCAAGTTACATATTTCATTTGGTTCTTTTGAATAGACTAATTTGGAACTGTTGTTTCTCTGATTTGTTTGAATTGAATGGTTGTTTTTGGCATCATGTAGATGACACACTCTGATTGAATCTAATGAATCATTTATTTGATCAAAACATACGTACCAAACCAGTATTCTGAGGTTGACCCTTGCCATGAGGCCAAGGGGTTTATTCTGACATTGGATGTTTTTCTTTGGTAATCAGAGGGATTTTTTGGTAGAATGTGTTTATTTTTCTGCATTATAGATTAAAATCAAATGCATATTATAATTCTCCTGATTTAGTAATTCAGTTAAACAGTTGTCTTCCCTTTGGTACAAAAAGCTAATTGAAGATAGACCATGCCCCCCCTCAGAGTTAGGAGGCTTGAGTTCTAACTCTAGACTGAATCCTGTCCCTAACTAATGGTATAGTAGTAGGAAAGTCATTTAGCCTGTCAAATTGACCCTCCCTCATTTGTTAAATAAAAGAATTGATTAAAATTATTTCTAAGTTATCTTTCAGACCTCAAATTTGGATATTCTATAACTGCCTGAGGAGGGGTCATATTATTTTTTGACTAGCAAAATTAACTGTGAATTTTGAAAATTTTTTGGAAAAAAAAACTATGAATAACCTACTTTAAGAGAAATTTTTAGCGGAAATTTGGGGAGGATTTTTTTTTTAATAATTAAACATTATAAGAGGAGTGACCCGAGTCCTGAAGTCACTGAATCTTTTAGAAGTCTGTTTTCTCTTCAGTAATGAACTTGAGTGCCATCTTGCTCCATTTTGTCTGGGGATAAAGACAGAAGAAAAGTGTCCAAAATGGCCACTACCCTGATTTTTGTTCAGAAAACTCAATTAGAGGGCAGAGCCAAGGTGCAGACCAGAGTAAGAGTCATTATTTTTTACAGCAAAATAATTTTTTACAGCCCCTGGCCGGGGAAGGAGACCTACATGTGACATCCGTTTCTGTGGCACGTGGAGGGGACTGTAGGTGCAGAGAATACTTAAGGGAATCCCAAGGTTGTCGGTGCACTAGATACAACTAGCAGTGATGCTCTTGAGCCTGTAATGCTGAGGCCCCAGAGCCCCCATGTGTGAAGGGAAGATGGACTGAAAGACAAGACCTTGGATGAACTGGAAATGCAGAACCACCTGGAGGCCATTGACCGGATGGCCCTGGAGTCCCCTGAGGTCCAGGCCCTGCAGCTGGAATGAGAGATGGCTCTGGCCACCAGCTGGAGCCTGGCAGAGTGCAACCTGGAGTTTCAAGGTCCCCTGGAGATAAGCTGCTCAAACCTCTCGGACATGTACCAGGAGCTGCGGAAGCTCGTGGAGCTGTGCCAGGAGCAGAAGGTGAAGCTGGAGAAGTTTGCTTCGGCACTGAAGCCAGAGACCTTGTTAGGTCTTCTGCAGATTGAAGGCATGAAGATTGAACAAGAGTTTGAGGCCATGGCCGAGAAGTTCCTGGAGGGCGAGGTGCCTTCCAGCTTTCTGCCCTGTAAATGTGCTGCTTACAGTCATGTAACATATGGCCCAACACAGAATAAGGGAAATTAGAACAGTTGTTGAATAATAAAGGCCAGAAACTTCCAATGATGGTATCTCCAGGACCATGAGGGAGGCCCTGACCCAAGCTCTTCCCTGCTTGGCATCTCCCATAATGAGAATAAGGACTACACCAGTTGTACAGCGACTTCCCTGGGAACGTCTCTCACGGCATCTGTTCACCACACACTAATGACATGAGCAGTATTGTTCCTGGTATAGTCCTCCCATGAGGGATATGACCACATAGTGCTTCTTTCTGAAAGATTTCTGACAGCACTTAGCAATTCACAGACGTTTAATAAAGAGATCTTGGTGAAATGAGAGTCATTAGGATACGTACTGTCAGCTCAGTTCACATGTTTCTCTGCTTCCAGATCTTCTGGATGTACTTTAAGTGTTGTTTTGGTTGGCTTCAGTTTTCAATGATGTCTCCTAATGGAAGGGAGTGGTTAATTTAAAACAGCAGATTTTTCAAGAATAATCTTGGCATCACTGCATATTTTGATAGCTTTTAACAAGGGTGTGCCTGATATTCTATCAGTTCAGACCAAGACTCCCCCACACACAAAAGGATGAACTGTGAAAACTAAGATGTTTACTCTTTCCCCTGAGAGCCTCCCAACTGAGAACTATTTTACCTTTCAAATTCATTGCTGAGAAAATAGAAAATCACATCGTGAATAGGAAGAGGGCCGGCCTAACACATTCGTAGCTTACCTTTCTGAGTCTTTGAAACTTTGTACCTTGTGTCCCGTTCAACTCAACACACAGCACTTACTGAGCACTTACTGTATATGAGGCATGGAGTGTGAAGAGACAGATCTTCTTGCTCTCACAGAGTGGACAGTCTACTGAGTAAGTAATTATAATGTGTTGTGACAAAGGCAATACAGAAGCTCAGAGCAGAGGTGAGGGTGCCAGGTAGGGAAGTCCAGGGGAGCTACAGAGAAGATGAAACATTTGAGGTAGGTTGGAAGGCTTATTAAAAGTGTGTCAGGCAGACAAAGGGTGAAGAGGTGAGGGAACACCATGAGCATAGCCATGGAGGCATACAAGTCAGCAACTGATTAAAGAACAGAGAATAACTAGAAAGAGAATAAGTGTAATGTGAGCAAAATCAGCAATGTTTAAAATCCCTAAGCAGTTGAGTAGACCCCATGAAAGACATGAATGTCTGTCCTCATGGAACTTAAAAACTAGTTCGAGAGGCAAAAGCTAGGCATGTGAGAAAGAGCTAAGGACTCAAGGTACCAGATGCTTATAGATAGTGAGTACTTATGAAACAATGAACATTACATGCTACAGATATTTTGAGGACTGAGGGATTCAGGGCTCCCGGAGGGCATCTGTGGAGGCAAAGGGGAATGGGAGACAAAGCTGAAATGAGGATGAAAGACATAGTTTCATGATTTTTTTTTCTTTTCATCCTTAGAGACAGAGAGCATGCACATGAGTGGGGGAGACGGGCAGAGGTCCCGTCTGGACCTTTTTTTATTTTTTATTTTTTTTAATTTTCTTTCCTTTTTTTATTTTTCTTTTAACGTTTATTCATCTTTGAGAGACAGAGACAGACAATGAACAGGGGAGGGGCAGAGAGAGAGGGAGACACAGAATCAGAAGCAGCCTCCAGCCTCTGAGCTGTCAGCATAAAACCCAGTGCAGGGCTCGAATTCACAAACTGTGAGATCGTGACCTGAGCCGAATTTGGACGCTTAACCAACTGAGCCACCCAGGCGCCCCTGCTTTTTTCTTTTTAATGGCTATTTATTTATTTTGGGAGAGAGTGCAAGCAGGGCAGGGGCAGGGGGAGGGAGAGAGAGAGAATCCCAAGCAGGCTGTGTGCTGTCTCACAGAGCCTAACATGGGGCTTGATCCCCCGACTGTGAGATGGTGACCTGAGCAGAAGTCAGGAGTGAGACACTTAACCAACTGAGCCACCCAGTTGCCCTCAGGCAGATTTTCATAATATATCTCCTCCATTTCATAGGTTTTAATGTTGAGATCACCAAATTTACCTGGAACCCAGGCTGTTAATTTACACAGCATTACTGTGTCTCTCCACACATGCAAGCCCAGTTTTAAATGTTTGTTCTTTGCAAAATAAAGAAACGCATAAAAACATAAAGGAGAAAAAAGGATTCATTTTATACCTTATGGAGAAAATTAGTATTAATTGTTTGTGTATACAATTCTAGATTTCTTTTTTTTAATTTTTTCAATGTTTATTTTTGAGAGAGAGAGGTAGACACAGAAGAAGACACAGAATCCAAAGCAGGCTCCAAGCTCTGAGCTGTCATCAGAGTCCAACATAGGGCTCAAACTCATGAACTGTGAGATCATGACCTGAGCTGAAATCAGACACTTAACTGAGTCACCCATGCGCCCAACAATTCCAGATTTCTTACATAAACATGTTCCTATATATAGAAATTTTAAAACAAAGATGAGCTTATAAATAGATTTCTTTGTAAATGTATTTTTATATTATGTTTTCCAGCTAAATACTTTGGATATCTTTCCAGGTCAGTAAATATTTACATCAGCATTTAAAGAAGCTGTACTGTATCATCTTACCATATTCAATGAACTATGGGCTCTGTGCTCTGTTCCTTTCATCCGTGTCTTTATTTAAACACCATACTTTTGATTAGTGTAGTTTAGTAATATATTTTGAATTCAGGCAGTATAATGCCTCCATCTTTGTTCTTTCTCAAGGTTGTTTTGGCAATTAAAGGCCCTTTGTGGTTTTATAGAAATGTTAGAATTTTTTCCATTTGTGCAAAATTGCCCTTGGGATTTTGATAAGGAGTGTATTGAATCTCTAGTTACCTTGGTGTGGTATGGACATTTTAGCAATATTAAGTCTTTCAACTCATGAATGTGGAATATCTTTCAATTGATTTGTATGACTTTTAATTTCTTTCATCACCATTTTGTAGTTTTTCTTGTACAAGGCTCTTACCTCTTGGTTAAATTTATCACTAAGTATTTTTTTCTGATGCTTTTGTTAATGGGCTGTTTTTATATTTTCCATTTTGCACTTTTTGTCATCATTACTATATAGTATACAGAAACTGATTTTTTTGTATGTTCATTTTGTATTCTGCAGTGTTGCTAAACTTATTAATTGTAATACTTTATAGAATTTTTAGGGCTCCCTACATAAAGGATCATGTCTTTCATTGAACAAAGATAATTTACTTCTTCCTTTCCAATATGGATGGTTTTTGTTTATTTTTGTTTATTTTTTGTTTTTTTGCCTAATCTAATTAGGAGTTGTAGAAGTGGTGGGAATGGGCATTTTTGATGTGTGTCAGGCTTAGAAGAAAAGGTTTTCCTTTTTCACTGTGGAACTAATGTTAGCAGTGGACTTACAATACATGGCTGTTACTTTGTTGAGATACATTCTTCTTAGTGTGTTGAGCATTTTTATCATGAAATAATTTTGAATTTTGTTAAAGGAATTTTCTGCTTCATATGATTTTGGTCCTGTGTTATATTCACATGGTCATCTAATTTATTGTTTATGTATGTTGAAACATTCTCAGATCCCAGGGATAAAGTCCCTTGATGATGGTGTATTATCCTTTTAATGTGCTGTTAAATTCAGTTTTCTAGTATTTTCTGGAAGATTTCTGGCATCTATGTTTATCAGAGATAGTGGCCTATTATTTTCTTTTCCTGTCGTGTTTATGGTTTTAGTCTCCTAAAAACAAGTTTAGAAGTGTTGACTTCTCCACAATTTAATGGAGGAGTCTGACAAGAAAATGCATTAATTCTCTAATAAATGTTGGGTAGAATTCACTAATAAAGCCATCTGGTCCCAGGCTTTGCTTTGTTGGGAAAATTTTAATTACTGATTGAATTTTCTTATTTATTATTGGCCTGTTCATGTTTTTATTTCCTTATGATTCAGTCTTGGTAGATTGTATATTTTCAGGGGTTTGTCTGTTTCTTTTAAGTAATTCAAGTTTTTGGCTTATAATTGTTCATAGTAGTCGATTATAACCCTTTTTATTTCTGTAGAATCATGTATAGAGCAAAAGCACTTTTGCTCTTTTTTCTTAGACAAATGTTTTCAATTTTGTTTATATTTTTAAAAATTTAACTTAGTTTTGTTGATATTTTCTTTTTCTTTGGAGTCTATTTCATTTATTTCTGTTCTAATCTCTATTATTTCCTTTTTTCTATTAACTATGGACTTAGTTTGTCCTTCTTTTTCTAGTTCCTTGGGCTGTCAAGTTTGGTTGCTTTCTGATAAAGCAATTGGTTATTAAAAACTGTTTTGTCTAATTTCCATGTTTGTGAATTTTTAGTTTTCCTTTTGATATTGATTTCCAGTTTTATTTTGGTTTGTCAGATACCTGTCAAGATTTTAGTCTTAGTTTTGTTATGATAAGTTTTGTGATTAACATGTGGCTTTTTCTGTAGAATGTTCCGTGTGCTCTTGAGAACAATATGTATTCTACTCTCTGGAGGAATGTTCTGTATATGTCTGTTAGATCCATATGGTCTATAGTTTTGTTCAAGTCCTCTATTTATTGCTTTTCTCCCTAAATGATCTGTCCATTATTTTAAGTTGGAATATTGAAGTCTCCTACTATTATTGTATTATTGTCTATTTGATCACTTTAGTTCTCTTTGCCTCATGTATCCATGTGTTCTGAGGACACGTGAATATTTGCGATTGTTATATCTTCCTTGTGAATGACTCTTTTATCATTATAATGTATCCTTCAGGCTCAAGTCTATTTTGTCTGGTGTAAGCATGGCCACTCCTGCCATTGCTTACCATTTTCATGGAATATGTTTTGTATTCATTTACTTTCAGCCTAAGTGCTATCTATCCTATGTCTAAAGTGAGACTCTTGTAAACAGCATAGAGTTGTATTTTTTTTAAGCCCATTCAGCCACTCTATGTCTTCTTGTTGTGGAGTTGAAACCATTTATATGTAAAGTAATTACTGGTAGAAGGACTTACTATTGCTATTTTGTTAATTGTTTTTCTTACAACTTTTTTGTTCTTTTTTTCCTCTCTCTTCCTTTGTGTTTTATTGATTTCTTTTTTAGTGACATGGTTTTATTGCTTTCTACTGTTTTGTTTATTCTACAGTCATTTTTTTTTTTGTATGTTCATCTTAGAGTTAAGGCAATCTATTTTAAGCTAATTACAACTTGAGTAGCATACAAAAATCTACTCTTTTCATTCTCTTCGCCAATGTGTGTTATTGATGTCACAAATTATGTCTTTTATGTTGTGTACCATTAACATATTTTTGTAATTAAAATTGTTTCTTTATATTTGGCCTGTAACTTCTATGCTAGAATTCAAAGTGATTTTCTCACCTCCATTACTGTAATACAGTATTTTTTATTTATATATTTACCTTTACCTGCAAGCTTTATACTTTCATATGCTTTCAGTGTTGCTCCCTAGAATCCTTCTGTTTCAACTTAAAAGACCCATTTTTAGCATCTCTTATAAAATGGATCTAGTGCTGATGAACTCCCTTTAGTTTATCTGGTAATGCCTTTAATTCTTCTTTGCTCTTGAAAGACAGTTTGCCATATATAGTATTCTTGGTTGGCAGTTCTTTTATATCAGAATTTTTAGCATATCATCCCACTCCCTCAGAATTTTTAATATATCATCCCACTCCCTTTTGTCCTGAAAAATTTGTTGATAACCTTACGGGGATTCCTGTATGATAAGTCCGTTTTTCTTGCTGCTTGCAAAATTTTCTCCTTGTCTTTGATTTTTGACAATTTGATATTAGTGTGTCTATGAGTAGGCTACTTTAGGTAGGTTCTAGTTGGAGTTTACTGAGTTTCTTGAATATAAATGTCTTTTTACTTCCCCAGATGTGGAAAATTTTTAAGCTATTACTTCTCCAAATAAGTGTTTCTCCCGTTGCTATCTCTTTTCTCCTGCAATCTTCATAATGTGTACCTTGGTCCTTTGGGTGGTATCCCAGAAATCCCTTAGGCTTTCTTCCTCTTTTTCATTCTGTTTTTTTTCTTTTTGTTCTTCTGATGGAAAATTTAAATGACATGTCTTTGAGTTTGTTGATTCTTTGTTGTGATTGATCAAGTTTGGCAAATGCCTGTAGTGAAGGTTTCAACTCAATTATTGTATTCCTAAGCTCCATTGTTTCTTTATAAAAAAAACTTTTTTTCGCTTATCGATACTCTCATTTTGTTCATGGACCATTTTTCGAGCTCATTGCACTTCTTTATGATGGTTATTTTGAATTATTTGTGAGATAATTCATACACTTCCATTTCTATAGGGTTTGTTTCCAGAGATTGATTTTATTCCTTCGATTGGGCTTTGTTTCCCTATTTCTTCATGTGCTTTGTAACATTTTGTTAATATCTATGCTTTGAAAAACAGCCACCTCTTCAAGTCTTTAGGGAACTGGCTTTGTACAGGGAAAGATTTTTACCATTTATCATGGCTAGCGATTCTGAGGGTCTTTCAAGTATTTTCTGTTGATGCGACTTAGCTGGAAATTGTATGTGTAAATTCCCAGTTAGAGAGATGAGTTGGTTTCTTTTTGGTGTTCATAATATCCTCTTCTCTGTGGTATCTGTCTGTGGTACTACCTCTTCTGTGGAGCTGCTACACAGGTCCTTTGTTCTCAGTGGTCCCGTGATTCTTGATTTTGCTGGACCGCATCAGTGCTGTGACAGGTGACACAAAAACCAGTCTGTCCGCTGCCCCTCCCCCTGGGAAAACCCAGAACTTTGGATGTGTAATCTACTCTTTCTTTGCCCCCAGAGAGAGCCTCCTGAACTGTATCATTCTCTGTTTCTGGAACCAGAGGGATTCTGGAGCATCAGTAAGCTACCCTGCTCTCTTGTTCTCAGCAGCCTCCAGGCAGTGAGAATATGTCTGTCCCAGGCAGCATCCAAAACAAATGAGACAGAAACAAGTTCTTTGAGCACATGTCTGAAAAGCTGGAATATTGGATGTCTGTTCCAATTCTTTGCCTCCCCAGGGAGAATCTGGGAGTTGGAGGTTTTCTGAAGCTCATTTCATACTGACCCAGGGGTAGGGACTGTGATGAGTGGGGATGTATTCCAAACCTTCACCTTTGTTTTCTCTAATCCCTGATCTGGTACCCTCTCCTGTCAGCACTTAGATTCAGATAAAATGCACGTCAGTCCTTCAGGCAGTCTCCTGAGAAGCCAGAACATTGAACATTTGCTTCAGTCTTTACCATCTCAGGGAGATGCTCCATGCTTTGTACCACAAATTTTCCTACTGGTTTCAATGTGGCTGGTTTTACGTTCATCTGGGGTGCAGGAACTTCTTCAATGTTTTCTGAAATGCTCACAAAGAGAACTCCCTATATTGTTGTTGAATTGATACCTTTGTAGGGAAAAAAAGGATCTGGGGCTTCCTCGTTGACCATCTGGCCATTTTGAACTTGAGTCTTACCCTAAATCCCCAGTGCTGTGAATTTTTAAGGGCTGGGACTATGTAAGACTTATTTCTGTTTTCTATGGCCGCTATACAGTAAGTGCTTATTAAATTTTTGATGGAGGATTATAAAGTACATCAAGCTAGACATAATAACATGGCTGTGTATGTACCATTGGCATCCTATCCTCACTTGGATGGCATGAGTCTTTGAAGAAGTACCTAAGAGTGGTATTTGCCATTGTTAAGCTGTTTCATCCAAGTTCATCCATGATTTTTTAAAAAAATGTTGATGTTTTCAGACTGATTGAACAGGAACTTAATGGGACTTATTTTATTATTATTTTTTAAATACACTAGTCATTAACTTCATGTCATTAACTTACAGAGCTAGGATCACAGGATTATTTGGCCAACAATTTAAAGATCATCTAGCCAACTACTCCTACACTTAATTTTACAAGTGAGGAAACCAAGGCCTGGGGATTGTAAGAGTTTTTCAGAAATGTCACTGCTAATTAGAAGAGAAGCAGTTACTAGAGCTGTGGCCACCTTGAATCTGGGTCTTTCTAATGTACTCAAACCATGTCTCGAGTCTGGAATAATTAAGATGTGCAAAAAATGCCTCAAATTGGTTGAGTACAAAATGTACTTCAAAGGTGAATTTAGTATTCGGAGATCATTATTTCAGATCTCCAGCTGTTACAGAACAAGTCTGTTGAAAACTCCAGCATTAACAGATGTCTTCTAAGCAGTTACTACTAATAATTGAAATAGAAACAACAGCGCTCAATTAGTCTACAAGAACAATACACACACCCACACTTTTTTTATCCTCACTTTCATAGGTATCGGTGCATCATTGTGGCACATTGAATGAACATTCTGAATGAGAATTTTGAGGAAAAATATTTCAAATAGAATATGTGCTGGGGATATGAGATTAAACTTTAAAAAACATTAACTAAATGGCACATTTGGATTAGTTATTTGGGGGAAAATATATTTGTGAGTGCAAAGAAATAAAACAAAGATGATTTTTAGTAGGCTGTGTGTTTACATGGTAAGGTTGTATGAGAGATTTGGTACTAGGGAAAGAAAAGATGAAATGACTGAACATATTCAGTGATAGTGAACACTCCTTCACTATCCAGAACAATTCAGGGCTAGGTGGTTCATCTCTGATTTTGATCAAGGTTAGATGTTTACTGATCTAAGCAAAAGCCTTAGTATGTCTTTTCATTTATTTGTGCATTTCACAAATACTTACTGAAAATCTATTATTTTCTAATTACATATATGAAAGGTGAACACATGATGTGATCTGATATCACCATTTTATTTTAAAACATAAAAAAAGTGTTGAGTGTTAGGTATGCGCCAAGCATTTTGCCTATATGATCTCACTTAAACCTTAAAAGGAACCTTATACAGAATTTTCTATTATTGATACTTGTAATTCACAAGAGAACTGATAAAGAGATTTTATAACTTGTACAAGGTCAGATAATTAGAATTTTAAAGAGTAAGAATGAAACTAAGAGTTTGAATCCAGAAGATGTTTTCTTAACTACTCTAAGATATAACTCCCCTAGGTACACCTAGAAAGTAGACAGTGGCTCTTAAATTGTAGCAAGGGAGGGCCATCATGAATTCTTTCTGGAATGCAAGGAAATGACACTATTGTCTTGTAACCTAGAAAAGAAATACGATGATGCACATATATATGCATTTGAAATATATTTCACTGAATGCTTTTGAATAGCTTGCATATTCAAGGAGCTTGCATAGGATGAGAAGAAATGAAGCTCTAATGTCTAAAGTTGAGGCCACATGAGGGAAAAAGCCATGCTTGAGTTCATTTCAATACCTGTGTTGTTATACATTCGGCACCTCCAGCTTTAACATCTATTCCAAGGTCACTGAGGAAGACTATAACTAGTGCCCTTCTCCCTCCATCACAAGCCAGTTCTCCCTACATCTCACTGAATGGAGAACCCTGTTCCTAAAGATAGATTAGAACACATTTAAGTGAGTCCAGGTCAATGAATCATCAACAGGAAATCATAAATGAATTATTTTAGAAGGAGAATGAGAAGACATGGAAAAAGAAAAATAATCAATTTTCTTTAAGGACTAAGAAAATATTTTGACATTAATGTATTCCTATTTGTTTTCAGACTTTGTTAAAAAACAATAAAATTTGAAATCTATGTCAGTATAATTATTTATAATTTAGTTTCTCTAGTTTAACTATTTAAAAATAACACAGGACTCAATGGATTCCTATGTTTTTCACTTTGATCTTGGGGAGAAAAAATATATATATTTCTTAAACTTTTTACAACCCTGAAAATAATCCATGGATTTGTTGTTCAGAAAAGAACTTAAAGAGAATGTTTATCTCTTTTTTCTACATGAAGTAGTCTGTTTAAGTCTATTATTTATTGTGACATTTAGGAACTTTTGAGGACCTTGAAAGGAAATTCTAACATTAACACACAGAAAAATCAATTTGATGAATGCAGGGTTTGGATTCATTTTATTTTGGGGTGGAAAATACATGTGAAATATGAGCTTGTAAGTTTTATTAATCGTTTTATCCTTGGGGCCTAAATGCTGACATTTCTCCATTAGGCACTTTAGAAGTTATAGTGATGGACAATCTGTCAGCAGGCCTCAGGCCATGGGCCCTTCTAGCAGCCTACTGGTCTAGTGATCAATATGATATAACTTAGTGAATGCTCCTGTTGATATTGTCATCACATTGTAACTTGGAAAGAATACAAATCTAACCAGTCTAATTTGCTGTGGTATTTATTTATCCTCAGGTTTTCTTTTCTTGGAAGGTTTCTTTTCCCCCTAGTTCCTAATAAAATATCTTATAAAGTTTATACAACACAACATAGCAAAACAATTATGATATTGGTGTTTGGAATGAAAAAAAAAAAAACCCAGCTGTGTGAACATGGGCACATTACTTAGATATCTGTCTAAGTCTGTTTCTCTAAATCTAAGAGTAAGACTTACTAGCCTAAAGTTGCTGCAAACATTAAATGTGCTAAAGCATATAAAACAGTGCAATGTATGACACCTAAATGGTGTTCAGAAAATGTTGTCTGTCATCGTATTATTCTTTCTAAGTTAAAATATATATATATTTAAATGCCTCCAGCAGGACCCTTTAACATGAAATATATTAAAATAGTGTGTGAGATAGAGTGCTTGACTTCAAGTAAAAAATTTAGGGTTCTTGCCTCAGTACTATCATTGATTAGTGGACTGTAGGATCCCAAACTAGAAAGTGAGGTAGTTATGCTAGAGGCATTCATTCAAAAATATTTCTGGAGCCCTACTATGTATGAAACACTGCACTAATCACTACAGATTCAGCTCTGAACAAGATAGACAATGTCCTCCCTGTCCCCATGAAGCTGCCATATTAGTGGGAGAGACAGGGAAACTCTATTTAAAAAGTACATAAATAAGATAATTTTAAAATAGAAAGTGACAACTACTGCAAATATAAGTAGATTATGAAAATTGGATAGGGTAGGTCTGGGCAGGAGGATTTACATTAGATACAGTGGTCAGGGAATGACTTTGTGAAAGTGATATTTGACCCAGTGCCTCAATTATGAAAATGGTCTAGCTGTGGAAAGATCTGAGGAAAGAGCATGCCACACAGAGAAAACAGTGGGTGTAGGGGCCCTGCGTCAGAAGTGAGTTTGCCACAGTCAAGAAACATGAAGAACATCATTGTGACTGGAATAGAGTGAGTCAGGAAAGATGGTGGATGATCAGGTTGGAGATATGACCAAGATCTGTCGATGAGTGAATTCGCTTACTACTTTTATTTTGAAGTTCATAAGCATGGGCAATAACTCTGATTTTTTCCATAACTGAGAAAGGAATGAGATGGTATATTATTGATAAGAATTCTGGGCTTACACCAAGTATTTTTAATTCCTTTATGTGCCATGAACAGAGATAGAAAACAGTGCACCATAGAATTTTTTTTTTGTATTTTGCTACATTATAATTATTAAATGGTACACTTATTTCCATTATCATCAAGACTAAGAAAGGGACCATGTCCCATAATTTTTAGAGCCAAAGAGAGAGATAGAACTAGAGTAATTATAAATTTACTAAATAATTAAAATATATTCCTTTCAAATACATTAAAAGTAAAAACACCTCGTGAATTTAAGTCTTGTTTCTGCTATGTAGAATGTTGCTTCTTTTACACTAAGAGATTAATCTAGTGATGCCTATAGATACAACAATAACTTGTTAATGAGATATTGATTTTTAGAATTAAAATCATAGTAGTATCATATTTTCAATCTAAATTAATGCTTCATTAAACTATTAATAACATAAGAATAACTTGAACTTTTAGCAATTGTAATTAATCATAATCACATAGTATTCCTGTACCAATCCATAGGTGTAATATGATCTTATAAATCAAAAAAAAATTACATACAAATAAAGTAAGCTGTCATTTTAATTATTTTTTTCTTTATCTCTAACACTTAAGCTCTACTACATGGTCCTTAACAGATCACTTCCTATCTCTGGACAATAGTTTATTCTAGAAATAAGAGATTTGGACTAAATACCTAAGATCTCATATTTACCTCTAAAAATGTTGTTTTGAGAAGATGGCATTGCTTAGCAAGAAAATGACTCCAGGCATACCCACTGTTTCTTTTAACATCTATATGCCTGTAGTCTCAAATACGTATCTCTAATTCTCTGGTGACATTTAGCCTTCCTATCTAACAATTAACTGTATATTTCACCCTAGATATGTTGCAGGTGCCTGTATTGCAACTTGACTAAAATAGAACTCTTCATCTTTCTCATCAACTGTATTCTTCTCATTTGAATAAATTAATAGAACCAACAGTCATTCAGCCATTCAAGTCAAATATCAAATCTTCTTGTCCCATAGCTAATTGCTTAATCTTATAGATGATGTCTCCCAAATATCTTACCAAGCCACCCATAATTCTCCTCACTGTCCTGCCATTAGGCTACAACCTCATCTTCTGTTACCAGGGCATCTAAAAACCAACTAACAGGTTTCACTACCCTCCATCACTGCTCTCCTACATTCCTTTCTCTTCACCATCTCCAAAGCAATCCATTTGGAAGGCAAAACTAATTATGTTACTTTTCAGCTTAAGCTCCTTTTCTGGCTTCTTACTATGCTAACATCCCAAATGTTATAGGTGTCCTTGATGGCACCCCAACTTGGTCCGTGCCTACTTATTAAGCTTTATGTTTTGCCACTTTGTTATTTAGTACTGAGATCCATCCACCCTCACTCTTACCTGGGATTGTGCATATTGTGGCTAATCTTTTGGGGAAATTATTCTTCCCAACAGTTTCTTCTTTTTGCCTGGGATTTCTATAACTTAGCTTTAAAATTAGATAAATCATATCCCATATTAAACTCTCTAATGGCTTCCCATTGCAATTAGAATAAGATATATACTATTTCATTTTATAGAATAAAATGCATTTTCCTGTAAGGGTCTACATGTTCCTGGCTTAGTTCTATGGCTGGTCTCATAAAATAATCTCCTTTAACTACAGTTATATAGAATATACTAGGACACTTGTGAAAGCGAAATGAGATGCCAAAACATTTTTAAAAATTAAATTATAGGGGTGCCTGGGTGGCTCAGCCAGTTGAGTGTCCGACTCTTGATTTCAGCTCAGGTCATTAACCCAGGGTTGTGGGATTGAGTCCCACATCCGACTCCACACTGAGTGTAGAGCCTGCTTGAGATTTTCTATCTCTCTCTGCCCCTCTCTTCTGTTTGTACTCTTTCTCTCTGAAATAATAATAATAAATTACATGATAAAGTGTTCACTTATTGACCAACAAAATGGGTTCATTTTATTTTTGAATTGTTAAAATATTTTTATTTGAAAAGATTCAAAATTAAAAATTTTGATAGATGAGACATCAGACTAGCATAGTCATCTTACTAGTTCATTGTCTTCTACTCACACAGCCTTTCTTTTATGCTTTCCACAAATTAGTGCCTAATTAACATCAAGCCCTCTTTTGAGCACTTGAAATACATAAATGAAAAAGCTAGTACAAAAATTCCCTGCCTTAATGGATTTCAAAGTGGAGAAAAAAATTAATGAGTAAACATATACAAGATGATAAGTGCTCTACAAGGGATAGAGCAAGGTAGAATACCATTGTCCAGTAGAAAGTTCTGCAATGATTAAAATATTCTCTGTGCAATCCAACAAAGTAATCACATTTGCAAGTGGCTAGTGTTACTGAATAATTAGATTTTTATTTTTATTTAATTTTAATTGAAAGTTAAATAATTGTTTGGCTGGCGGCTCTCATATTGAGCAACGCGGGGTTTGGACAATTCCTTGAAGTGTTGGTAGTATTTCAGATACTCTTGGCCATAGAAAGTCTCTTTAAGGAAGTGACATTTTGACACATGTAATGAATGTGGTCATGGAATTATCCCTAGAGGGATCTAGTAAGAGGCTGGGTAGGACAAAAACCAGGAAAAGGGAACCAGGAGGAAGTTCTTGAGGAAGAAGCAGCTGTTACATTTGAAGGAATACAGGTCAATACAGCTGAAATATAAAGAGCAATAGGAGTGTTCCATGGACACCAGAACCCATTCTGGCCCCAGGGTTGCCATAGTTCTTACTTGCAGAAATATTCTTAATTAAGATCTTCATTCACTTGGCTCCTATGCATCATTCTCATCTCAGTTCAAATTTACATGATCATCCCACCACTAGTCAAGGTCTCATGGTTTAATAGTACGTATCACTATCTGAAATTCCGGTATCTATTACTTTCTCACTTGTTTACTACTTTTCTCCCCAACTAAATTGTAAGTTTTTTTGTTTTTTTGTTTTTTTTTTTTGCGGGAACCTTATCTGTCTTATTTAGTATCATCCCTTAGTTTTTAGGATAGTTTCAGGCATATAATAGGTACAGAAATAATATTTGTTAACTAATGAGTGAAATTCACCACTTACACCTCACATCCTAGGGGAAGAACTCCCTAATTTCATGGATAAAAAAAACCAAACAGCAGTATGTTCCTAAATTACAATATCCATATTTATATATTCTTTGATATCTATGTACCACAGTTGTAGTTTTTAATAGCTTTATTGAGATGTGACCAATGTACAAAGAACTACACATATCTAATATGTACAGTTTGTTAAGTTTAGATAAATGCAAACAACCATGATAATATCTCCACTGTCAAGGTAATAGACAAACCCAGTATTTTCCATCATTTCAATTTGTGTTTCTTTGCTGGTGGTGGTAGTTTTTTTTTTCTTTTCATATTTGTGTTGTTTATTGTTGTTTTATAAGGCCACCCGACATTAGATTTATCCTCTTAACAAATTTTCAAGTGCACAACACCATGTGGTTAACTGTGGGCACTATGATAGATGCCAGATCTGTAAAACTTGGTTATCTAGCATAACTTCCACTTTTTACCTGTTGAGTACTTCCCCATTCCCCTACCTCCAAGCCCCTGCAACCACTACCATATTCTCTACTTCTATGTTTGATTGTATTAAACCTCATAGAAGTGGTATCATGCCATATTTGTCCTTCTGTCACTGGTATAGTGTCCACCAGGTCCATCCATGCTGTCACAAATGATAGGATTTCCTTCTCTTTTAAAGTGGGTAATATTCTATTCAATGCATGCACCATATTTTCTTTATCCATTGTTGTATTAATGGACATATCTTGGCTATTGTAAATAATATTGCAACAAACATGGGCATACAGATACCTCTTTGAGATATGTACCCAAAAGATGTATTACAGGGTAAAATGGTAGGTCAATTTTAGTTTTTTAAGGAACCTCCATACTGTTTGCTATAGTGGCAGCACCATTTTGCATTTGTACCAAAATGTACAAGGGGTCCAGTTCCTCTATAATAATAATAATAATATAATAATAATATCCATCCTAATAGCTAGGTGGGAACTAATAACCTATTGTGGTTTGATTTAGACACATAGGTGCTAGAATTTGTATTTGGAAGAAAAAAATAAAAATAATAGGAAATAGCAAGATTAAGGAGAGGCTGGTGGTTAATGGAAGAGAGTGTAGCAAATTCGTACAGAGAGGTAGAACGGTCCTAACTTCCTTTGCTTCCTGTCAGCTTTCCACTTTCAGTAATGTTTTATTGGACAGTGATTCTGTATGGTGGTCTTTGCATGAACTCTTATTCACTGTACAAAGGAGCATCTGAGTAAGTCTCTGTTGTTGGCAATGATTCATGCCTTAGCCAAATGAAAGATTTGGTTTGCTCAAATGATTCTGGACGATAGATAAACAGAACTTGAATTCATGAATGTCCTAACTAATTCCCTTCTTTGGGACTTAATGTTTGTTAGTTGACATGTTTATTCTTTAATATCTGTAGAAGCTGCTTAAGGAGATCTTTGCTACTGCGATCTAATACCACCAGAGAACTGGCTTCAGAAATATTATTAGCCTTTGTGAGTTTGCAGCCTGTCCAGCTGAGTGGGATTTAATCCCACTTCCCCTAACGTGGCACCATGGTTGTTTTCTCTCAGCATGGGCTGCCCCAGTCTCCTGCAACAGCTCTCTTCACTTTGGGTTCTGAGCGTTTCTCACGGAGTTTCAGCTCCTGACTTCTGAAGTGCTGTTTTTCTGCTAACTGTAATCCAGTCTTCCTGTAGCAACAGGTTGCTCATGAACCAAACTAATATTTTCCTTTGCATTCCGTAGAAATCTAGAAGAGGCTTTCATTTTAGCCATCCAAAGCACTTTGCAAAAGAAGATTTTTTTTGTTAGTTCTCTTAGCTTATATAGAAAAAAATCTCTTAGTATCAAGTAGGAAAAATTAGGCAGGAAAAAAAAGAAAGTGAATCATTTAGCATCAGGTAGAACCAGAATCAGAAACTTACTTCCCTTTTGGTAGTCTTAAACTATGTTCCCAAACTATGTTTCATACTTTATTTTTATAGTGGGTAAATGCCTGGGCTCTGAAGACAATGGCCTCACTGCACTTCACACTCTGTCACTTACTAGTTGTGCTGACCTGAGAGAAAGGGTGAGGTCCCCTCACCCTCACTGTCTTCATTGTGGGATGAGGATAATGAATGTAACTGTTTCAGCTTTTGTGATGATTAAATGAGATAGTATATGTAAATCATTTGGCATAGTGCCTAGTACACATTAAGTGCTGAAAAATATTTCCTATTATTGTGGTAGCAGTGCATAACATGATAAATGGCTCGTTAAAGTTAAGTCAAATTAGTAATGTTCAGTTAGGTGCCTATTCCTAGCACTTGGCTGTAAGTCTCCAGAAATGCAAAAGAAATAGAATACAGCCTTCAATTTCATGATGCTTGCAAAGGAATTGGGTGGAAAATGTTACCTATAAAATGTTACTCACTTAATAAATAATTGAGTGTCTTCTAAGCCTTTATGATAAAACAAGGATTCCTACTCTAGTAGAGTTTACAGTCCAGCTTGGGACACTGGTCATGATCAGTAGGCTTAATAAAGAAGTTATTTCTATAGTATGAACAAATTCAATTTTAAAAAGAATGGATTGGAGGAGTGCAGTTGAAATAGAACAGTTAGGTAGGGCTCAGTGAGAACATAGGATTTGACAAGACTTGAATGCAGTGATGTAGTTAGTGAGGCATTTATAGAATCTGAGGTTCCCTGGGTGTTAGAACGTCCAATCTGTGTCTTGTGTTCCCTGGAATAAGTAAGGACTCAAAGGAGAATAGAGACAATAGCACGGTAGAGTTTTGGGCTCATTTACATGTTCATTAAACAACGGTTTATAGAGTGATTAGTGAGTACTAGTTAAAAGAGAAGGTTTTAAGAAGAGAGCAGTATCATGAAATAAAGTCGATCATGTGACTCATGGACCACTATGCCTTTTTCCCTTTTCTGCATCTGTAACAAAAATTATTAATAGATTATATCAAGCATAAAACAACCTCAGAATCCCTCTTAATATATCACTCCAGGAAACCTAAACCAAACATCTCACAGTTGACTTGTGAGATGAGGTTTATTTTCAATCTCTGTGCTGTAATTCTGCCAGGCTTTATCTACATTTAGGACAGATCTGCTATCAGGAGTCTTCCGACATTCTGATGTACACACAGGTATTTTATGTTTCTTCTTGTACTTTTATTTTATTTCAAATCCAGTATAGTTAACATACAATGTTATTTTCGTTTCATGTGTGCAATATAGTGATTCAGCACTTCCATACATCACCCAGTGCTCATTACAAGTGCTCTTGTTAATCCCCATCACCCATTTCATTCATCCTCCCCATCCACCTCCCCTCTGGGAACTGTCAGTTCTCAACAGATTAAGTCTGTTTCTTGAAATATTTATAATTGTATTTATAAAATGTTCTCCAATAGTCACTTGCCACAGCGATTTTAGACCATGGAATATTTTGTTCACTGAAAAATGAACCTCCAAACTGGGGTGCCTGGGTGGCTCAGTTGGTTAAGTGTTGGACTTTGGCTCAGGCCGTGATCTCATTTTTGGTGATTTCAAGCCCCAAATTGGGCTCTCTGTTGTCAGTGCAGAGCCCACTTCAGATCCTCTGTCTCCCTGTCTCTCTTCTCCTTCCCTCCTTGTGCTAGCTCAAAAATAAGAAAAAGCATAAAAATTTAAAAAAGAAAAACATTAGAGCATTGTGCATAAATGTAGTGAGTGACTGCCCACATGATGTAATGAAGAATACCCATATCCAATAATCTGTACCATAGATATTTTATGATAGCCAACACTTCCACAATTATAGATCTATTTATTTATGCTAATATGTTTTAACATGGCTCAGTGCTGTGTGGTTTGATATTCTCTCCATTAGTGCACCTGACTTAGTAATACTGTGCTTTCTCTCCATATGCTCTCAACCTAGAAGTTCCTTCCAGCTCGTAAAGCAGTGATGTTAGAATCCTGGTAGCTTATGTGCCTTTTTTTTCCATGTCCTTAATTACTTCTTTCATCCCCACTTGATCGAGTTAAAAAGCAAGCGGCTCACCTCCTGTACTGCCTAAGTGGCATATGAAATTGCAAGAGTTCCCACAATCTGTAAATAATTGTTCAGGACAGAAAATGCAGCCCTGTATTACTGATTCAGGGGCTTGGGCTTTTTAAATACGATATAAAAAATCAAAAGTGAATCAAAGTCAATTGCCTTCAAAAGAAAAAAAAAAGTGAGTTACCTCATCATTATGGAACATTATGAAAGAAAAGGCTTTTTTCAGGCTACAATAAGGTATTTGGTCCAAGAGGGGGAAAAAATATTTACCACCAGCAACAAATTTCATTAAGTGAATATCACATTTATGGGAGAACTGAGTCTTTACTGAAGCTGTTGCCCTCCTTCCTTCCAGGTTGGACCATGGTGCCTAAAAGCAGGTGTTTATGGCCTTTCTAGCCTCCACATGGCCTCTTTAAGTGATCACAAACTCAGGAATCACACTTTGTAAGGGATTGGCATGGTGGGGAGCAGTGTATTGGAAAATATTTTGGAAAGGGTTCACAATCCCCCAGGAATCAAGCTTACATGGCAAGGCCACTGAAGACCTGATCAATCCTTGAGGTAGTTGTGATGATCCTGTGTTTCGTGTATGCATAAGTGGAAGCGTGAATTCAACTAAAATAATGCACACACAAATACACATGCAGGTTGATAGGGAGGCAGGGAGAAGGAAGGATTCTACAGGCAGAATGTAAAACAGATGAGTAATGATTATATTTAAGTCAAATCTGAAAAACAGGAAGTCTATCATTGGCAAAACAAAATAATGAGTTGTAAGTAGACTAGCTTAGATGGATATCAAAATGCAAGTGTATATGTATAAGTGAGTATGTGGTTTTCCAGAAAGGCTCCAATCTACCACTGGTATTTAGAAGGATGATTGGTTTATGTCCACAGGCTCTGGAGGAAAGGCTTCCAATTACATAGAGAGTTCACAGTATTGGAAATTAGAAAACGTGGACTTGCCTTTGCTTCTGTTATCACCAGGTTGTGTTATCTGGGGCCATGGTCCTTTTCACTCTGAGCTTCTGTTTGATCATTAGTAAAGTGAGAGCTTATGGTTGTCACTATCCTTAGAACTCTAATTCTAGGTTCTAATTCAAAAATGCATGCATACATATACATATTTTTATTTTCAGGCAACTAGGGAGAACTTTGTATCCTGGCAAAAGACCTGTTTAGCATTTTCTCATGTAATTGTTAAAATAACCATTTGGGTGAAATAGTACTATCATTCTCACTCTGCAGGTTAGGAATCAAACTCGAGCAGGCTGTGTTATCTTGCTTGTGGTTAATCTGTTACCAGGGGGTGCAGAGGAATCTTAAATCTAAGCTCCTAACATAAAGACAGTACTTTCAACTACTGCATGCTTCTGCCCCCTGTACTATTATCTGCTGCTCTCAAGATGACATTTTGATATGGCCCAAACCTCTAAAATAATTTCTGCAGCCCACTGGGGTATATAACTTGGTGTAGATTGGACCTAGGTAGCTCTGGTGAGACATGTGTATATATTCAGTACTGCTGGTATAAATCTCTTAATTTGGGAAGAATCAGGAAGTAATGGTCTTGCCATTCTGTGGTGGCAGAGCTGGGGGATGGAATGACTAATGATTAAAGAATGATTGGCAGTGTTTAGCCACGTCATGAGCAATTCACTCCCTGTATATACACTGCCTGTGCCTCTCTATAAATGTATTAAAAGTCAGTATCTCCACCAGAAAAATCTCTTTGCACATACAAACCCAATAATTGTTCTAATTGCATTAGCAACTGAAGAATATTATGGATAAAGTCTTATAAGGGGTGCTGTGTGTTTTGAAGCGGGATCTTCCTACATTACTAGTGAATACTCATTCTCCAAAACTTTCGTGTTACTTACATCCTGTTACCATCACTCCCACTGCTGCCATCCTCACCCTCCTGGGGTAGCTCCTTCCACATTCTGTTTGTAATTGGTTCTGATTTAGAATTGCTATTAACTTAAATTCAACTAATCGCTATTAAGTATCAATTAAATGCAACTTAATATGAAACATTAGAAAAAGGAAAAGATACATTGCATAGAGGTGTGGTATGGGTCATAAGTATTTTTGTGGCCCTTGAAACCTATCTTTTAGTGGATTAGGTTAAAAAAAAAAAGGAGTGATTGGCTCATGGACTTAGTAAAGGATTCAGAAGAAGAGTTGCCTTGAGTGTCTGCTGAATCTAGGAGTCCAAAAACTGTGGTCTTGTTTGTTTTTCTGTCACTCAGCTCTGCTTCCCTCTGTGGCTATTGGCTTTACTGACTTTGAATCTCTGGCAATATCTTCCTATGTTGTGGGAAAGAGACCACCAGAAGCCTAGGCCGTTATAGCTCATGAACCAGAAGACAAATTTCCCTCCAGTGCTTTTGTGTATGTCTACACACTCTTGAGATCATCTCTTCGCCAGGAGTAAGGGGTACTCATTAACTCCCACGTCCTTTTTGTGGATGGAAAGTGATTCGACATCTGTGATAGAGAGCATTACTGACAGAATGATACAGAGAAGTTTCTCTGTTATTTAAGAATATTTACTTATTCCACCAAAGTGTTTGAAGCACCTGGAAATAGTGGTGAAGATAAGTAAGTTGAGGTAAGAATTGAGCATAAACTCAAGCACAATGGTAAGAAAAAATAGGCTTATTGGCAAAAAACTAGGGGAATGATGGAAACCGGAAAGAGGAAACAAAACTATTTACAGTTACACCTGTTGAGTCAACTGGATGGAGACTGTTAACTATTCAGGGAGAGATATTATCAAATAATTTGAATCAGTCAAATAGTAGAACATTATACTTTCTGTCCTTCATGTCAACTAACTCTCACTTGGACTCTCCCTCTAAGCCCCTGTGTGTGAATTACTTTTTTCCAACACGTGAATACTTGCATGGAAATAGCTCTTATAGAACCTAGTTTGAGATCTTGTTTAAACCTTAAGGAAGCACAAAACCCAAATAGTTATGCATTAGAATCACAGTTATGATTGGAATATTATTACAAATTTGCTGCTTCTAACAACAGCCACCAAGTTACTGCAGAACTAATTTCCTCCTAGATGATGACGACAGTTGTGGTTTGAGGTAATGAAGATCTGGATGCTTGTGAGATGTGGAAAACCAAAATGAGTGAAAATAGTCCTGGGTTCAGTCAGTCTCATTTAAAAATCGGCTTTAAAAGCACTACTACTTAAACAAGTTGCCATTGTTAATGCTATTATGTCCTTTTCAGAAATGCTGTTGCTCCTAATTTGAAACAAGTGCTTCCTTTCAGGCCAATTAAGCAGATGAGTAACATTTCTGAGGACCACATAGTTAACATATTCAGTCTACAGCAAAGTCAGGGATGCTAGATATGATGATTTAGAATTTGCACTTCCAAAAAAATCACTCCTCTCTTTACTTTGGGAAGACACTTATTGGTTGAGAGAAGAAACTACTTCATTAACATTTTTATTTTGTTTTATATGAGAGATTTACAGAGGCAATTTGTTACCTCACTGGCATCGATTTTTTTTTTTCCTGATAGTACTTTGCTTCTCAAAAAAATTACCCTACTTTTTTGCAATATAGTTGGTGAGATTGACCCACTCTAAGCTTCAGGGATGGTTCTTGATTAGCTTTAGGCAATCCAAGTATCCCAGGGTCATTGAGATGACATGAGGGATCAGTACATGACCTAACCACTGAGTGAACAAAGACCCTAAGGCTTCCAGGTAAATGAAAGCCTACTTCCTTAGAAGGAACTATAACAGCCTGTCCACTGTTTCCCATGCACAATGCCAGACAAGCATCTCTTCCTGAGGAGGTAGGATTGTGTCCGTGAATGAAGCAGAAGAAGCAGAGCCACTCAGTGCAAAGTAGGGGGAAAAGGAAAAACCTGCTTCTGGTCACAGTGAGCCCTGAATCATTTTCTCTTGAGGAGGGACTACTCTTAAACTAGCCAGATTCATGAGGCATAAAATTCCCTTTCTTGGTGTAGGCTAGTTTAGATGGACTTAAAGCGATAGGAAGACCCTAATGCATTTTAATCCACAAAAGTCTGAAGAAGAAACTGAAAAATTACCCATAACTCACTCACCCAAATATATAAATCATTGTAATATTGATGGGATGTTAGGTTGTTTTTTACCTTTCCAGATGGATTAGGGGAAAAGTTAGGTAATTAGTTCTGTACTCTGGAGATAAAGGAGGATTTTACAGTATTTCACAAAAACTGGAAATGTTAATGAAAAAAATCAATCTCATCTCATAAAAGTTTAAACATTTTATAGAGAAAAATAGTAACAAAGTTTAAAAAATATGACAAACTAGAAAAATTACATGGAGCGGTGGTGTGTTAGATAAATTATGCTTGTAACGTATACACAGCTTTTACAAATTTGTAGTTAGAAGTTGAACACCCCCATAAAAAATGGGCATGGAAAATGAATAGGCAATTCACATAAGAAGAAATACACACAAACACGTTCACACATAAACAGCTCTACCTCTGTCTGGCTTTGGGGCTTTGAGCAATTGACCTTACTTCACGTGGCAGTCTTCTGAGTGATTAAAACGGGCATAATGACACCTGCTCGGTAGCATTTTTATAAACTCAGAATGAAGAAAAATCAAGTAAAATATGTTCTGAACATAAGGGATCAGATTTAAGAAATGGCCTCCAAGTTTACTCAACTGGTTTTCTTACTTCTTTGATTGTGTTTATGAAGAAGAGCAACCAAAAAGCCTCTGTGATTCAGAAAGTTCATTTGCCACTTTTGATTGCTAAGCTATTGATCACGTCCAACATTCCATTTGAGTTAATAGATTCGACAATCAATACAGTTTAATCACAACTGAAACTAGAAGTTTAATGTAAAAATTAATGACATGTTGCTTTCAAAATAGTTAAGGCTAGGGAGGAAGATGATTACAATTATCAAGGGCTTAGTCTATGAAGTATTTTAAGTACTTGGCAGGCATTATATTATTTAATCCTCACAAGGTCCCTATTTGAGACTTACAAAACCTATTGCTTGGAAACTGGGACTCCCAGAGATTAAGTAATAATCTTGCTCAACTAATAAAGGACAAAGCCAAAATATGAGTTCAGGTCAAATTCATGGGCTCATGCTGTTGATTCTTTTAACTCTTATGTTAGAGTCACAGAGCCATTTTGATTTTTTTTCTTTTTAGAAATAATAGAATAATGTGAGGATCACATCCACAACACTTGTATTTTCTCTCTCTATATATACACCAGTGCCCCATTTGCAGTTCAGGACTTGATCCTGAACAAATAGTTGAGTACTAAGGCGTGCTAAGCATTGTATTTGATACTGGGAAGTTTAAAAATGAAGTTAGGCAGAATTTCTGGCCACAGGAGCTCTTTCCTTTTCCCCTCCCCTCCCCTCCCCTCCCCTCCCCTCCCCTCCCCCCCCCCCCTCCCCCCTCCCCCCCCTCCCCTCCCCCCCCCCCCTCCCCCCTCCCCCTCCCCCTCTGTGCATGCTCCTTTACTGCTCAGAACTCATCTGCTGCATGGCTATTTGCAGTTGCGTTATTAACCTTTCTAAAACTTGGGGCTTTGAAATTTAACACTCTAGGTTCAGATCCTTACTTCACTGCTTGTTAACTGTATGACTTTGTGCATGTTTTCTCATCATTGAATTGGGATAATAAAAACTATTTGATAGTGATGTGAGAATTGAGATACATTATATAAAACACTTGCCAAAATACCTAGAACCTAGTGAGCACTCGCTAAATGATCAATTTTCTAGCTATTATTATGGCTGGTTTCTGCACTGAAATCTGAAGGTGCCGCATTTATATGCAAAGCTTTAGCCTATTTAGTTTTTTTTTTTTTTTTTTTTTTTTTAATCAAAAGTAGCAATAGATTGAACCAATGTAGCTCCACACAGAAAGGATAATGTTTGGTTTGAGAACACTGAGACTTTAAAGCTCTGATTTTCATTGCATTTCCAAAGAGAGGAGCCAATTGGAAATTTTCAGGGACGTTTGAGTACCACTGGATTTCTTCATCTCAGAGCAGAGTCAGCAGCAGTGAACAGCCACAAACAAAATACTCCTAGGTCGTAGTATTTTTTAAAGGATTCCTCATGGTCCATTACATTCCAAATTATATACATTTTTATTTTAATACCAAGTCCTCTGACAACCCAACTGGTTCCCAGAGGATTCTATCAAGGACGCAACAGCATCACATTGCATCTCTCCCCAAAATGAAAATGCCATCTGTTATTATATCAACATGACATTGTGTGCATTAGCATATTTCAAATACACATCAATTTACATAATGCTTAGAAAACTATCTTTCCATGATGCATAAAGTTTTCTACCCATCTCCCTTATTTATTGCTATTATTGGAGGCCGATAACACCTCACACAGAGGAGACAATGTGCAAGTGAAATGTGGCTCTTCAGTGGGAGTACTTGGTATCGGCTTTCACTGTGGCTGCGCAGAAGCAGCTAGCTGCTTTACTCTGCCTGAAAGGACATTAGAAGACCCTTCACTTATTATGTTTTGTTCTGTGCATTTCCTACTTATTTTCACAATAAATTGTACTTTATAAATTCTAAAAACTTCTGGCAGGACTTAGCAGTTTTTAAAAATTATTTTAATTTATTTCTATGGGTCCTTAATTTTTCCTTTAAATAAGCCTTTTGAGAACTTTGGCTTAGACACCTGTTCTTTCTGTTCAAGCTTTGTTTTTTTCTCAGATGAGAGCTGTTGCCAGATAGCTCATTGAGACTCCTGGGAAATGAACTCTGAGACAGAGTTAGGAATGCATAAATGGGTTTGGGAGGAAGGCATGTGAAAGCCAAGGGGGACAAGATGGGATCGGGAAGAGAGAGCTGTCAAACCACAGTGCAAGGGGTGCTCCGGAATGAAGAGTCCCCATTAGAAGATTCCTATGCCAGACATAAATGGCGTGGCTCTTGTACCAGTGTTCTGCCTGGTCACTGGCTTGGGCCACACATGGCTGTGAAGCTGAGGTAGAGCCACAGGAAATAACAGCTAGTGGATGTCCACTAACTGGAATCCTGTCAGCTGGGCAGCAAGTCCTTTCTTGAGGTGGGATCTGAGTGTACAGCTTTGGGTTTGTCACTTAGCACTTATCCTACTAGTGCAAGGCAATATTTAATTGTTTCACCTTAAGACTGGAGGTTTGGAAGACACAGGGAATATAGAAAAACCTATGGTTCTCTTCCTGCTCTAAAATCCTCTTACAGCTGCAAAATCCAAACTGCCTGATTATGGACTATTGGGGGGAAAGACTCTAATTGCCATTGTCAGCTTGCAAGTCTTCTGGAGTTAACATAACAGTGTTGAGTTTTCCTTTTAGTCTTAAACCCTGAAAGCCAAGTGGAGGCAAAAGTGGGTACCTCTTACCGTTCCAAATGAGCCAATCACTGAACCACCAGTTCATTGCCAAAAAATACTTACTACTTGTTAACAATATTGAAACTACTACCATTGGCCATGCCTTTCAGGAAACCAGTTAGCTACACTATCAGTCAAGAGTCTCTACCTGAGTGGTAGAATTAAGTGCAAGGAAAATGTCACCCTCATTCAGAGGATAAATGTGCATGTTTCTATGAACTATAACTTGTGATCCTTTCCCACAACACATCTTCCCATTCAGTCCCCTGATCTGGACAAGAAGTTGTTGGAACACCTGGGTGGCACAGTCAGTTAGGCATCCGATTCTTCTTGACTTTGGCTCAGGTCATGACCTTATGGTTCTTGAGTTCAAGCCCCCCACCAATGGCAGAGCCTGCTTGGAATTCTGTATCTCTCTCTCTCTCTCTCTCTCTCTCTCTCTCTCTCTCTCCTCCCCTCCCCCCTCCCCCCCCTCCCCTGCTAGCACATATTCTCTTTCAAAGTAAATAAACATTAAAAATAATAAATAAACAAGTTGTTTCTGTGTGTTTATTGCTCAGTGGGTCACATCATGGGCCTTGCACTCTCTGACTACAGGTGGTAGTTTGTATCTGCCAGTTACATTGTCTGCTTATAGATGCTTCCTATAATATTTCATTAGCTAAGTAGTGCTGACTCAGTTACGATTTCCTTGCTTTGAACTAAGAGTAGTTCAATCATTAAGCCTTTGTCTCCTAGGCCATTCCCTTCTATTCTCTGTATTGGAAAGGGCTCTGCTAAGACCTTTGGAAAAATATGTACTTCTATACAAAAGCCCTTTTCCACCCAAGAGACTCATTCTTCATCTGTAAAATGATAGAACTGGACTAAGGGATCTTTAATGTCTCATTTAGGTCTGTGCCCATGTGTTTCAGAGGAAATGCCTTTTCTCTCTGGAGACTAATAAGAAATAATGACTGAACTGCTTCTGCTTGACTCATTCCCACTCACTGAGACAGGAGGAATATGGTAACAGCTTCTAGGAGAGAAAGAGAGAGCCCTTATATCCGGAGACCTTAGGAAAGCTTTGACCATGTGATCCATGTGAAGGACCCTGGAAATCATCATCATCATCATTTAGTGCCTATAAAGTGGTCCCAACTATGACAAGCATTTTACTTTTATTACATTTAGAACAACTCTTTGAGTATGCTATCACTGGCTCCATTTTAAAGATGATGAGAATGAGTCTATCAGAATACACAACATGGCCATTGTCACTGGACTCTTAGGGGGCTGAGCAAGGTGTAGACACGGATTCACCCCAACTCTGTCATTCTCACTCACCACTCTCTACCTGTCTGGTCATTTTATTGGCTTATTCACTCTAGGCCTAGGCACCAAGAGCCTGCCGCATACCAGGTTTCATCAAAGACAGAGTGAATGTTTCGTGGAGTGTGTCTGTGGTAGTGTTGAGGAAGTTCTGTGTGGCTCTTCTGGCTGTAATCGTTTGGTATTTGTACTATGGCTCCTTCCTAATGGTGACACACTGAAGTGCTTCCCTTCTGGCAACTCTAAGCCAGTGTATCATTAAGAGTCAGTGGAGTCCTAGGTTGCCAGTATCTTAATCACAGCTTTTAATCCCAAATTCATTCGCAGGAGAGAAGCATTGACAATTGCTAGGAAGTATGGCCAGTAAGCGTCACTTTCTCTTGTGTAGCATCCTAAAGACTGAATGTGCAGTGAAGGGTGAGAGAGGGTTCTTTAAGAGATACAATAGGGTAGAAGGTGGGGGGGGGGGTAGATGGGGAGAAAATCACAGTTCCAATTTATTCCCCACTTTGCACCATTAGTTTCGAGTTATCGTTTCAAAAAACACAACTTCATTGTGTTTGCTTCGGTCTTTGAGCTTATTATCTATTAATTGTTTACTTTTCAATTTTCCCCACAGAATTAGCCTAATGTGTACTTTATTTTAGTCATTAGCACCTAATAACTCCTGGACAAAATTCCTTTGTATTTATTTAACAAATATACAACTACATGCCAGACACTGTTTTAGGCTTTATAAAGGCCATGATGAAGAAGACAAATTCCTTCCAGCATGAGCTCCTATTCAAGTGAAAAGACTAAATAAGCACAGAGCCAGACAAAGATATATGTATAATGCAGTTTCATATGGTGGCAAGATATATATATATATATGTGTGTGTATATATATATATATATATATATATATATATATATATGTATATGGCTATGGAGCTATGGTTAGATATTCTCTTTATATCGCATGTTCAGAAAGTCTTTTCTAGAAATCTAAAATTTACAAAAGAGTCTGCTCTGGGGGTAAGAATATTTCAGGTAGTAGAAAAAGCAAACAAAAGTGCAAGATAAGAATGAGCTTGGCTGTTTGAGGACTATGAAGCTAGTGCAATGGAATAAAGAAAAATAAAACTTTAGATGAGAATTTATAGTGGTGAGGTAAGCAGAACCAAGTTTCTAGAGAGCCTTGAGGCTACAGTAAGAAGTTGGAACAGATCCTTGTTCAACAAATATTTACTGAATATTGACTATGCAGCTGGCACTGTTTTAGGTGCTGGAAGTACTATTACAAACAAATTAGATGTGTTTTCCAGTTCTTGGAGGGCTTACATTATTGGGATAGAGACAAGTCAGATAAATTTTATTTATTTATTTATTTATTTATTATAAAAAAAATTTTTTTAACGTTTATTTATTTTTGAGACAGAGACTGAGCATGAATGGGGGAGGGTCAGAGAGAGGGAGACACAGAATCTGAAACAGGCTCCAGGCTCTGAGCTGTCAGCACAGAGCCCAACGTGGGGCTCGAACTCACGGACCGCGAGATCATGACCTGAGCCGAAGTCGGCCGCTTAACCAACTGAGCCACCCAGGCGCCCCAAGTCAGATAAATTTTAAATACACACACACATACACACATTTGTGATAAGTGGTAAAGAGAAAAAATTGAAGCACGAATGAATGATACCAAGTTTGGGATAGAGTGAAGGAGGCTTGGAAGGGATGGAGAGAAACTAAAAGTAGTGAATAAGCAAGCCAGACAGAGGGAAGTAGAAAAATAATTGGCGGGGGGATTCCGAACAGAGGCAGTAGAAATCAAATTCAGAGATGAGCTAAAATACCAGTGTCTCTGGATTGGTGGGAATCAGAAGGAGATTAGTAGGACATATGGCCTGAGAATAAATGGAGTCAGATTGTATAGATTATATAGACCTGCAGGTCATAGTAAGGATCGTCTTTTATTCTGAGCAAGATGAAAATCCATGTCAAGCAAAGGCCTGCCACAATTTAAATAACATTGCAACAGGTTTCTGGTTTGAAAATTAGAGTAAAAGGAAGCAAGAGGAAAAGCAGAGAGAAAAGGTGAAGAGTAGTGTTCAATGCAAAAGTAAACCCAGACACAAAAGTGAGCCATATGTGTAACATTTAGTATTCTCATATCCTCACAAAAAGTCAAAAGAACTAGGTGAAATAGTATTGGTGACCTGTTTATTTTAACTTAGATATTTTAGATTATTTTGATATTAAGTCTTTTATTTTATTCTGGCATCCTATGTCAGTTTGTACTAGCTGCTTTTCGGGCACTCATTAGCCACATGGGGCTCACCGCCTTTATGAGGGATGTCACAATTAGGAGATTATTGCAATAATTCAGGTGATAGAAGATTACTTTCAGTTTAAGTGATGGGAAGGAGTCAAAATTTGGGTACGTTTTGAAAGGTAGAACTGAAAGGATTTGCTGAAAGGATGAATGTATAAATGGATAAGAAATTGAAATAAAGCAACTTGAAGGAAATTAAATTGTAGGCATGTTGGGATATTTAATAAATTTCATACGTACCTCAACGCTGTCTTATATGTAAGCTACATATTATAGTCAGTTGTCCCACCCTAGTTTATGGAGGCCTTTTAAGAGCATTTTTCAGAGGTGCATGGATGGCTTAGTTGGTTGAGTGTCTGACTTCGTCTCAGGTCATGATCTCACGGTTTGTGGGTTCAAGCCCCGCGTCGGGCTCTGTGCTGACATCTTGGAGACTGCTTTGATTCTGTGTCTCTCTCTCTCTCTCTGCCCTTCTTCCCCCACCCCCCTCCTCTCATTCAAAAATAAATAAACATTAAAATCTTTTTTTTAAAGCACTTTTCAGATTGCTAACATATGTGAGCTGGGGGAGCCAGTGAATGTCTTTGTTGTAAGAAAAGCAAAGTGTGGAGGGCAGCAGAGGAGCATAATATGGTTCTTATGGTGGCTTTCCTCTCTGATTAACAGAAGAACAATCATACTGCTGCACACCTTCTAAGGTCTTAGGTTAGTAGTCCATATCAGGTAGCCATTGATCCTTTTCTGGGGTTTCCAAATAACAATCTGACATACTTGAGCCCGATGTAATCTTAGGGAGGGTTCCTTTTATTAACGCATCCATCAAAATGGGTAAATACTTGTAATTCACCCAAATGTACATATCCATAGTCCTTTTCATACAGAAGCATGACATGTGCTAAGGTAGCACAGAATTTAACCTGAGTTTTGTTTTAGTTGGCCATTCTAATTGACTTTTTCATTTGAATGGCCTTAGTTAGAACATATAATCTCAATCAAGAGTTTCATGGTCTCCACTATCTCTTATGGTATTATTCCTAGTCACTGGGTATATATATGTATATATATTGGGACTGTTTTCCCAGAAATCCTAGAAAAAGCTATGAGATTTATCCAGATTGGGTGACTGCAAGCCTGAATTGATAACTGTAGCCATTGGAGAAACCTAGATAATTGCCTTACAATTGAAGCAAAAACTGTGATAGGATACCTAAGATCATATTAATTCCCAAGTTAATTGACAAGTGAAAACATGACATATCAAAAGGCAGAATGGATTCTAAGAGCACAATTAAAAAATACACACACACAGGGATGCCTGCGTGGCTCAGTCGGTTGAGTGTTCGACTTCGGCTCAGGTCATGATCTCACAGTTCGTGAGTTCAAGCCCCACGTTGGGATCTGTGCTGACAGCTCAGAGCCTGGAGCCTACTTCCAATTCTGTGCCTCCCTCTCTCTGCCCCTTCCCTGCTCATGCTCTGTCTCTCTCTCTCTCTGTCTCTCAAAGATGAATAAACGTTAAAAAATTAAAAAAAAATACACATATGTACATATATGTAATAACATATACATATTATATACATAGTAATAGGTTCCATTTATGGAGTTCCATTTTACTTTTGAAATTCGGGCAACCATCCCAGCAAGTAGGTGTGATGATTCTCACTATACAAGTAAGAAACTAAAGAGAAACTGAGCCCTGGACAAATCAAAGAACTTTGCCAAGGCCACGTATCTGATAACAGAAATAGCTGGGGTTCTGATTTGGAAGACTTATCCTTATCCAGTGCACTGTAACCACATTGACAAAATATCTGGTGTTAACCTGTAGTATCTATAGATAGAAAGGTCCACTTGATAACAGTGCTGCCAATGGACTGGCTATTCCTGAAGGATGTATGAGAAAGTCAATTCCCAGTCAAGTACTATCGGTAGATGCTGAGCAGGAAGACAGAAAAAAAACTGCAGCTTTCAAAGAAAATATATAGAAGTAGAAAGGAAGAGGGAAAAATTAAAAAACAAAACACTAAGCAAGTTGTAAGTTATCTTATCAAAACAAGAGTAAAGCACTAAAATCAATGATGCAAAAACAAAAACAAAAACCCCACAAACTCCTCTGATTCACACAAAGCAAGACATTAATAAGAAGGTAGAAGAGATGTACCAGTCCAAACCAGATCAGTGACTACAAGTCCGAAGAGAAATGTAAGAAGGGAAAGGAAAGACAAAAATGAAGACCCCATGCTCTGAAGACTTCAGTGCATGTGACTGGCTTCTGACACTGAGCGGCCCCTATTTTTCATAATGTGGCAGAATCTGCAACCCTGTAATATACATGGGTTCCTGAACCCTGATGAATTTTGGTCTCAAGGATGGAATCCAGAGTTGTTAGTAAATCTTTGTAGAAGCTTAATGATGAGGGGTGTGTGAGGAAGGGTGGGATGGGCAAAATAACCACTAGGCATTACAGGCTTGTTATTTGAGAAAACAGTGCATCTAAGGAAATGGAACAAAAAAAAGTAAATGTGAAAAACATAGTGCATCTACTTGAAAACTTTGATACCTGAAATAATACCGTACTAGTTAAGAAGGTAGCAAATGCTGGTGCTATAGAGTATGTCTTCTCACCAGGAGCAGTATCTTTCCCAAGAGGCTGAAAATTAGTTTTTTGGTTGAGGGCGACTTGAAAAAAAAAAAAAATCCCCTTTTAGTGTATAAAGCCCAGATGTGCATACAGTACGTAAATAGTATATCAGTGATACTAAAATGTCATGAGGAACTAGGAAAAATGTCTAAAAAGTTTGCTTAGTGAGGAATAATGATAAGGTTGAGAAGCACTGCTGTAGAGTTATACATTTGTCACTGGAAACACAATGTAATGAGGTTGGTTTCACATACAGAGAAATTGAATTCTGTGCATGGTTTTACAAACTGTTCTCTGTACACACAGAGGCAATTTTGTCTCTGGGTCAGATTATACCTATTCTCTGAAGAGTTTAGTTCATCAAACCCAGCTCTTGTTTCTGTTTTTCTTTCTATAATCCACATTAGGCAATTTGACTCTTAAAGATATCAGCCTTCATCACATCCATTCATTCATTTGACAAGTATTATTGAGCACATACCATGTGCTAGGCATTGTCTAGGCAGTGGTCAATGAAAGACAAAAATAAGTAAGTGATAAAGATAGTTGGAGATAGTAATAACTACCAGTTATTACTCTCAGTTGTGATAGAGTGGCTGGACATTGGGAGTTGGAGATGGTTGGCTAATTTAGATGTAGTGTTCCGGAATTTCTCTCTAAACAGAACACACCTAAGTGATCTGCATTTTATAAGGAATTCTTTATCCCCTTAAATAGATTGAATTAAGGTCTGAGGGAAGAGAAATGAGCTAGGATTCAAATCACGTCCTGCTATTATTTCATTCTTTGATTTCCTCATTTGTCAACCAAAAAACCTTTCTTGAAATGTTAACTTTGTACCAGTATCTATGCCAAGCAGTAAGCCATTATTCATTAATTCATTCATAAGATTTATATTTAGTGAATGCCTACTGGGTGCTCTATCTTATGTGAAAATCAGTAAACCAAAGAAGGGTCAGGATGCCATGTCAAGAAGCTAGGGAGAAGAATGAGAACTATGAATCTACCAGTGGAATAAGAGGAAAACCAAGGAACTGCATTGTTCTAGAACACCAAAAAAACAAAACAAAACAAAGGTAATGCATCAGGGACATAGAAAAACTGACTATGTAAACTGTAGTTACTAAGTCAAGTAAGAAGAGGACTGAGAGTGGACTATAAAATGGAGACAAGTTGCGACCTTATAGAAACAGTTCTAATAAAATCTGATTGGAATAGCTGAAAGAGAATGGGAGTAGAGTAATCAGAGATAATGAGCATGAATGTGTTTTTAGAAGACTTTGATAACAGAAGATGGCAAAGAAATAGGCTGGAAGCTGGCAAGAGAAGCAGGGTGAAAAGAAAGATTGCTCAGTAGGGAGAAATGGAGAAATGATAGCATGTTTGCATACTGATGAGAATCATCCTCTAGTGAGCAATCAAGTCATGATGTAGGGAGGGCCATTTTTGAGATGGTTGCTGTTAAGTAGGTGAGAGGAAATGGGGATTGGTATGCAAGTGGAAAGATCAGCTTTGGGGAAGAGTGTGGAAATGTTGCCTGTGGTCATAGGCAGGAAGGCAGAGTACAGACACTGCAAGGTGGGGATCTGTGGTGAATGGCATCAGTGGAGATTCTCATACTGCTACTTCAAGTTTACCCCGTGGTGTAGGACACAAGATGAAAGGCCAGTTCGCATACCACTTAGATGCCATGTGACTGAAGTAAGTGATACTGTGTCTTTGAGTCTCAGTTGACCCATCTGTGAAGTTGGAATAAAAAATATTTGTCTCTAAGTGCAGTAATGATTAAGTGTGACTGTATATCAAAAGAATATTACCTTGGTACTTGTACCATCAAATAATGTTGGCCAAAGTTTACCTTAGTATGAGCCAAAAAGAATTAACATTTCAAATAGCACCTGACCCCTAGATTTGAGTCAGGGGGACTTGCTTCAGCACAGGAAGGCAGCCCCTAGTTAAATACATCATGAAATGAAGGTGAGATTGGCTTAATTATTAAGAAGTACATTTATCAAAGACTTGTTATATTTGTCATACAGCTTCTGACCAACGAGAACTCACTAAAATGTCTTAACCCTAATTTCTACTTACACACCTGTTCATCCCCACCAGTTTGGAATGACAGTGATCCGCTAAATATGGGGGGAAAACAAATGTCAATGTTCAGGCTCCTGACCCAGGCTGAGCATTCCAGGCATGTGAGATATAACCCTGATTAAAGTGTCAAATAGCCCCTAATCACATTAAAATGAAATGTGACCAGAGTGCACCAAAAAATGGGACATCCCTGTCACCTTTTCTCTTTTCCCCATAATAGCAATATCTATCTGCTATATTTCAGATAATATGAATGTCTATTCATATTTTGTGGACAATGAGATGACTCACATTTGACAGATCTTATTATGCTAGAAATCAACCACTCTAAAATTAACATAGGCTCTTATTAGAAGTGATTATGCAAAAGTTCTCTGGTGCCTGGGATTTTCACCAGGCACATCCCTTCCTTATATGCTTCCTTACTCCTTTTCCTCTTTATGTATATTTTGTTTTCAAAGGGATCATAATACAGGGATATAGCACAGATATAACCAATGCCAAGCAGGCCAAAATGTTTATCCCCTCTAGATATTTACCATCAAATACCAGGCACCAATTATATTGAGGGCGTTAACACTAAAACTATAGGTCGGGGTCTGTGGTCTTATTTGTGTTCTTATTTTTGAGGCTATAATGTCAATATGATGAGAGTAAGGAGTTGACATTATTCAGGGTTTATTTCATTCACCAAGAATAATACTTAGTACATATTAAGTACCCAATACATGTTTCTTGGGTAAATTAATGATAACTAGCAGTTCTCTGGTGAAATTGATCTTGTCATTAAGGATTGTTAGGAATTAAGGGGAAATAATGGCCCCTTAGATCAGAATTTTTTTTTTTTTACAACCAAACTCCAATGAACATCCCCAAATTAGAATAAATAGCCCAGACTCTGTACAACAAATACCCCTTTCTTTTTCTTGAAATCATAATTTAGGACCAGTTTTCCTTAGTTTTAAAGTGATGGAACTCTGAAAAAGGCAAATGGAAAAATGATAAAATGTGTCTAAGGCACACATGAAACACAGCTGTGGGTGTGTTTATTTTTTTTATTTTTTTTTTTCTTATTTTAAAAATTTTATTTATTTATTTTTTTTTAATATATGAAATTTACTGTCAAATTGGTTTCCATACAACACCCAGTGCTCATCCCAAAAGGTGCCCTCCTCAATACCCATCACCCACCCTGCCCTCCCTCCCACTCCCCATCAACCCTCAGTTTGTTCTCAGTTTTTAACAGTCTCTTATGCTTTAGCTCTCTCCCACTCTAACCTCTTTTTTTTTTTCCTTCCCCTCCCCCATGGGTTTCTGTTACATTTCTCAGGATCCATATAAGAGTGAAACCATATGGTATCTGTCTTTCTCTGTATGGCTTATTTCACTTAGCATCACACTCTCCACTTCCATCCACGTTGCTACAAAAGGCCATATTTCACTTTTTCTCATTGCCACGTAGTATTCCATTGTGTATATAAACCACAATTTCTTTATCCATTCATCAGTTGATGGACATTTAGGCTCTTTCCACAATTTGGCTATTGTTGAGAGTGCTGCTATAAACATTGGGGTACAAGTGCCCTTATGCATCAGTACTCCTGTACCCCTTGGATAAATTCCTAGCAGTGCTATTGCTGGGTCATAGGGTAGGTCTATTTTTAATTTTCTGAGGAACCTCCACACTGCTTGCCAGAGCAGCTGCACCAATTTACATTCCCACCAACAGTGCAAGAGGGTTCCCATTTCTCCACATCCTCTCCAGCATCTATAGTCTCCTGATTTGTTCATTTTGGCCACTCTGACTGGCGTGAGGTGATATCTGAGTGTGGTTTTGATTTGTATTTCCCTGATAAGGAGCAACGTTGAACATCTTTTCATGTGCCTGTTGGCCATCCGGATGTCTTCTTTAGAGAAGTGTCTATTCATGTTTTCTGCCCATTTCTTCACTGGGTTATTTGTTTTTCGGGTGTGGGGTTTGGTGAGCTCTTTATAGATTTTGGATACTAGCCCTTTGACCAATATGTCATTTGCAAATATCTTTTCCCATTCCGTTGGTTGCCTTTTAGTTTTGTTGGTTGTTTCCTTTGCTGTGCAGAAGCTTTTTATCTTCATAAGGTCCCAGTAGTTCATTTTTGCTTTTAATTCCCTTGCCTTTGGGGATGTGCCGAGTAAGAGATTGCTACGGCTGAGGTCAGAGAGGTCTTTTCCTGCTTTCTCCTCTAAGGTTTTGATGGTTTTCTGTCTCACATTCAGGTCCTTTATCCATTTTGAGTTTATTTTTGTGAATGGTGTGAGAAAGTGGTCTAGTTTCAACCTTCTGCATGTTGCTGTCCAGTTCTCCCAGCACCATTTGTTAAAGAGACTGTCTTTTTTCCATTGGATGTTCTTTCCTGCTTTGTCAAAGATGAGTTGGCCATACGTTTGTGGGTCTAGTTCTGGGGTTTCTATTCTATTCCATTGGTCTATGTGTCTGTTTTTATGCCAATACCATGCTGTCTTGATGATGACAGCTTTGTAGTAGAGGCTAAAGTCTGGGATTGTGATGCCTCCTGCTTTGGTCTTCTTCTTCAAAATTACTTTGGCTATTCGGGGCCTTTTGTGGTTCCATATGAATTTTAGGATTGCTTGTTCTAGTTTCGAGAAGAATGCTGGTGCAATTTTGATTGGGATTGCATTGAATGTGTAGATAGCTTTGGGTAGTATTGACATTTTGACAATATTTATTCTTCCAATCCATGAGCAGGGAATGTCTTTCCATTTCTTTATATCTTCTTCAATTACCTGCGTAAGCTTTCTATAGTTTTCAGCATACAGATCTTTTACATCTTTGGTTAGATTTATTCCTAGGTATTTTATGCTTCTTGGTGCAATTGTGAATGGGATCAATTTCTTTATTTGTCTTTCTGTTGCTTCATTGTTAGTGTATAAGAATGCAACTGATTTCTGTACATTGATTTTGTATCCTGCAACTTTGCTGAATTCATGTATCAGTTCTAGCAGACTTTTGGTGGAGTCTATCGAATTTTCCATGTATAATATCATGTCATCTGCAAAAAGCGAAAGCTTGACTTCATCTTTGCCAATTTTGATGCCTTTGATTTCCTTTTGTTGTCTGATTGCTGATGCTAGAACTTCCAGCACTATGTTAAACAACAGCGGTGAGAGTGGACATCCCTGTCATGTTCCTGATCTCAGGGGGAAAGCTCTCAGTTTTTCCCCATTGAGGATGATGTTAGCTGTGGGCTTTTCATAAATGGCTTTTATGATCTTTAAGTATGTTCCTTCTATCCCAACTTTCTCAAGGGTTTTTATTAAGAAAGGGTGCTGGATTTTGTCAAAGGCCTTTTCTGCATCGATTGACAGGATCATATGGTTCTTCTCTTTTTTTTTGTTAATGTGATGTATCACTTTGATTGATTTGCAAATGTTGAACCAGCCCTGCATCCCAGGAATGAATCACACTTGATCATGGTGAATAATTCTTTTTATATGCTGTTGAATTTGATTTGCTAGTATCTTATTGAGAATTTTTGCATCCATATTCATCAGGGATATTGGCCTGTAGTTCTCTTTTTTTACTGGGTCTCTGTCTGGTTTAGGAATCAAAGTAATACTGGCTTCATAGAATGAGTCTGGAAGTTTTCCTTCCCTTTCTATTTCTTGGAATAGTTTGAGAAGGATAGGTATTATCTCTGCTTTAAACGTCTGGTAGAACTCCCCTGGGAAGCCATCTGGTCCTGGACTCTTATTTGTTGGGAGATTTTTGATAACCGATTCAATTTCTTCGCTGGTGATGGGTCTGTTCCAGCTTTCTATTTCCTCCTGATTGAGTTTTGGAAGAGTGTGGGTGTTTAGGAATTTGTCCATTTCTTCCAGGTTGTCCAATTTGTTGGCATATAATTTTTCATAGTATTCCCTGATAATTGTTTGTATCTCTGAGGGATTGGTTGTAATAATTCCATTTTCATTCACGATTTTATCTATTTGGGTCATCTCCCTTTTCTTTTTGAGAAGCCTGGCTAGAGGTTTGTCAATTTTGTTTATTTTTTCAAAAAACCAACTCTTGGTTTCGTTGATCTGCTCTACAGTTTTTTTAGATTCTATATTGTTTATTTCTGCTCTGATCTTTATTATTTCTCTTCTTCTGCTGGGTTTAGGCTGCCTTTGCTGTTCTGCTTCTATTTCCTTTAGGTGTGCTGTTAGATTTTGTATTTGGGATTTTTCTTGTTTCTTGAGATAGGCCTGGATTGCAATGTATTTTCCTCTCCGGACTGCCTTCGCTGCATCCCAAAGCGTTTGGATTGTTGTGTTTTCATTTTCGTTTGTTTCCATATATTTTTTAATTTCTTCTCTAATTGCCTGGTTGACCCACTCATTCGTTAGTAGGGTGTTCTTTAACCTCCATGCTTTTGGAGGTTTTCCAGACTTTTTCCTGTGGTTGATTTCAAGCTTCGTAGCATTGTGGTCTGAAAGTATGCATGGTATAATTTCAATTCTTGTAAACTTATGAAGGGCTGTTTTGTGACCCAGTATATGATCTCTCTTGGAGAATGTTCCATGTGCACTCGAGAAGAAAGTATATTCTGTTGCTTTGGGATGCAGAGTTCTAAATATATCTGTCAAGTCCATCTGATCCAATGTATCATTCAGGGCCCTTGTTTCTTTATTGACTGTGTGTCTAGATGATCTATCCATTTCTGTAAGTGGGGTGTTAAAGTCCCCTGCAATGACCACATTCTTATCAATAAGGTTGCTTATGTTTATGAGTAATTGTTTTATATATATGGGGGCTCTGGTATTCGGTGCATAGACATTTATAATTGTTAGCTCTTCCTGATGGATAGACCCTGTAATTATTATATAATGCCCTTCTTCATCTCTTGTTACAGCCTTTAATTTAAAGTCTGGTTTGTCTGATATAAGTATGGCTACTCCAGCTTTGTTTTGGCTTCCAGTAGCATGATAAGTAGTTCTCCATCCCCTCACTCTCAATCTAAAGGTGTCCTCAGATCTAAAATGAGTCTCTTGTAGACAGCAAATAGATGGGTCTTGTTTTTTATCCATTCTGATACCCTATGTCTTTTGGATGGCGCATCTAATCCATTTACATTCAATGTTATTATAGAAAGATACGGGTTTAGAGTCATTGTGATGTCTGTATGTTTTATGCTTGTAGTGATGTCTCTGGTACTTTGTCTCACAGGATCCCCCTTAGGATCTCTTGTAGGGCTGGTTTCGTGGTGACAAATTCCTTCAGTTTTTGTTTGTTTGGGAAGACCTTTATCTCTCCTTCTATTCTAAATGACAGACTTGCTGGATAAAGGATTCTCGGCTGCATATGTTTTCTGTTTAGCACACTGAAGATATCGTGCCAAGCCTTTCTGGCCTGCCAAGTTTCAAAGGAGAGATCAGTCACGAGTCTTATAGGTCTCCCTTTATATGTGAGGGCACGTTTATCCCTTGCTGCTTTCAGAATTTTCTCTTTATCCTTGTATTTTGCCAGTTTCACTATGGTATGTTGTGCAGAAGATCGATTCAAGTTACGTCTGAAGGGAGTTCTCTGTGCCTCTTGGATTTCAATGCCTTTTTCCTTCCCCAGTTCAGGGAAGTTCTCAGCTATAATTTCTTCAAGTACCCCTTCAGCACCTTTCCCTCTCTCTTCCTCCTCTGGGATACCAATTATGTGTATATTATTTCTTTTTAGTGTATCACTTAGTTCTCTAATTTTCCCCTCATACTCCTGGATTTTTTTATCTCTCTTTCTCTCAGCTTCCTCTTTTTCAATAACTTTATCTTCTAGTTCATCTATTCTCTCCTCTGCCTCTTCAATCTGAGCTGTCGTCGTTTCCATTTTGTTTTGCATTTCATTTAAAGCTCTTTTCAGCTCCTCGTGACTGTTCCTTAGTCCCTTGATCTCTGTGGCAAGAGATTCTCTGCTGTCCTGTATACTGTTTTCAAGCCCAGCGATTAATTTTATGACTATTATTCTAAATTCACTTTCTGTTATATTATTTAAATCCTTTTTGATCAGTTCATTAGCTGTTGTTATTTCCTGGAGATTCTTCTGAGGGGAATTCTTCTGTTTGGTCATTTTGGATAGTCCCAGGAGTGGTGAGGACCTTCAGGGCACTTCCCCTGTGCTGTGGTGTATAACTAGAGTTGGTGGGCGGGGCCACAGTCCGACCTGATGTCTGCCCCCAGCCCACCGCAGGGGCCACAGTCAGACTGGTGTGTGCCTTCTCTTCCCCTCTCCTAGGGGCGGGATTCACTGTGGGGTGGCGTGTCCCGTCTGGGCTACTTGCACACCGCCAGGCTTGTGGTGCTGGGGATCTGGCGTATTAGCTGGGGTGGGTAGGCAAGGTGCAAGGGGGCGGAGGGGCAGGCTTAGCTCGCTTCTCCTTAGGTGATCCACTTCAGGAGGGGCCCTGTGGTAGCGGGAGGGAGTCAGATCTGCTGCCGGAGGTTTGGCTCCGCAGAAGCACAGAGTTGGGTGTTTGTGAGCGGAGCGAGCAAGTTCCCTGGCAGGAACTGGTTCTCTTTGGGATTTTGGCTGGGGGATGGGCGGGGGAGATGGCGCTAGCGAGCGCCTTTGTTCCCTGCCAAGCTGAGCTCTGCTGTCCGGGGGCTCAGCAGCTCTCCCTCCCTTTGTCCTCCAGCCTTCCCACTTTCTGAGCAGAGCTGTTAACTTATGACCTCCCAGACGCTAAGTCGCGCTTGCTGTCAGAACACAGTCCGTCCAGCCCCTCCGCTTTTGCCAGCCAGACTCGGGGGCTCTGCTTGGCTGGCGGGCCGCCCCTCCGCCCCGGCTCCCTCCCGCCAGTCCGTGGAGCGCGCACCGCCTCGCCGCCCTTCCTACCCTCTTCTGTGGGCCTCTCGCCTGCGCTTGGCTCCGGAGACTCCGTTCTGCTAATCCTCTGGCGGTTTTCTGGGTTCTTTAGGCAGGTGTAGGTGGAATCTAAGTGATCAGGATGCGCAGTGAGCCCAGCGTCCTACGCTGCCATCTTCCCTCTGTGGGTGTGTTTATAAAGTGTTTGTGTCCCAATCAGCTGCTCATATATGAACCTTGCATTTTACACTGTGGAAAATTAGATTTGCCCCAAGTTGGAATATTGGATAAATTTGAAATTGTCAAAGTGAAATAAGGAAACAAAATAATACCTAGTGAGTTCAGTTTTGACACTTAAAATTGCTAGTTCTCAGCTATGTTAAGCAAGACTCATAGGATTGCCAAAGTGATAATCAGGTTTATGGCTCAGATAGCATGAAATAAAACGTCTACTGGGAATAAACAGATGAATATGTGTAAGTCTGTGAGGGTAGGACTATAGTTGGAGTCGGAAATGCAGTGAGCTGGCACATGCTTTATCTAAAAGCACTCAATCAATGTATTGAATACGTCCACAGTTAAATTCAACTTCTTAATTATTAATATCATTATGTCATGAACAATGGGTAAGCCAGAAGTGGTCCAAGGAAGGCTATGTAAGAAACAGAGTTACTTTCTTAGAGATAGAAAAAAAAAGATTTTGTTCTTGTGCTCCTGTGTCCTTTTAATGTCAAAATCTTTGCTTTCGATAGTGGAAAGAATTTAAATAAATATCTCTTGAGTAGAAAGGCCTATATTTTTTCCTCAATAATCTTCCATGCCTTAAGAACAGAGTTCCATATTAGGCAGAAAGCTTGAGTTTTTAAAGGATAAGAAGTATAGTGATAATAAAGACTTGTTAGTAGTAAGGCACTCAAGCACATGGGGGTTTGACAGTAAGCAACAAATTGAAGTTCAGAAACGGAAATATACTTATCAGAGCTGCCCAACACATTGATTTGTGCTCTAAGACTCAATTGGAGATGAAAGGCTAGAAAGCAGTGAAATCTTCAATGGCATGGCATGGACAGTAGGATGCAAAAATTGCTGCCCATCAGAATCACGGACATATTTTAAAAACTACATACTACTTACCTTACTCCATACACATAAACTCTTGAGTACTCTCCTGAGATCTTCGATGGCTAGGTTTGTAGTGGGATCCCTATTTTTAAAACACTCCTCAAGAAATTCTAATGCCAGTGTTTTATGGACTATTATTTGGAAGACTTTATTTGAAGGCATATAATCCTGTTATGTGCTTAAAATTCATCTATAACAAGAGTTTAGAAGTAAAAAATAAAAAAATACCCAATGTTTTGGGAAATGGTAAATCCAATAGCAATAATGGTGTGTTCAGTGAAGAAACAGGTGGAAGAAGATGGAAAATATTTCACTAAAATTTTAAGGAGGAGGAACTAGAGTGTATAAATATTTGGAAGGGGAATGGTTTTGAATTTATGTATTTCATTAAACTAACATACATTTACTGTTTAATCTGATTGCCTATGGAAGAATATAGAATGTCTAAAGTATTTGATATTGGGAAAAATTATAGTCTCAATGCAAGGATGGGAAATAGGTTTCATCTCATGCACTAACACTGTTTAATTGGCAGTGGTTGCCTAGAGCGTTCTTTGACAGATTGAACTAGGCTCCACCTGGGCTCAGATATAAAGTGTGCAGTAAACAATTAATGATGTCTGACCTAGAAACAGAGATGAAAGTGCTCTCATGACATAGGTCCTCGTTGCTCAGATAGTCTTAGTTTTGTATTTGGGAAATATATCAAGAAAATTTTTAAATGTCTCCTTCTGCCCCTCCAGTGGATGTATGGCAAATTGCAAGGCACCAATACAATTCTAGGCATTGTCCATGTTACATACAGTTGTGTTGATGTCTCCTGTTGAATTCTAAGTGGCAAACTAACGAATTCTACAGTCTCTCATATCCTTGGAGAGAACCACAGTTTCTTATTTCTTTATGTCTTAGCAAATATATGGTTGAGAGTGCTTGTTAAGCAGTAAATATTTACAAGTTGGAGGAGTTAGAGCTGTTAAATGGCTAGTTGAACATCATTGAACAGCATGATAATTTGGGGAAGGCTGGCTGAGGCAGATGTCCCTGTTAGAAACCTGTCTTTTGAAACAATCACAAAATGATGTCTGAGAATTGCCATTTGAATGCAAGGAGAAAGAAAGACTACATTCTCCAAATGATAAGGGAGCTTCTCCTGTGAGTGAGAGGTGCAAACTGGACCCAAGATTGACTACAGACATGACCAGTAGTGTTGACCGGTCATATTACTTATCTGCTTTCCTGCCTGACAACCAAAGCCTCAGAGCCTAGGATATCTGAAGTTTTCTCATATCCTTTTGGCCTCTTACTTTCTTCCCCACATATATTTTAACACCTGGGGTAACTCACTTAGACCTAAGAGTGTGTCTGATTTTAAAGCACCAATTTTGTTGCTTGGGGAAAACCAGTGAAATATGAGAGCAATGTAAAAAGATATTTCAGCATTGACTAGGGCTTAATGTTGTATTTTTGATCTCCAGGGAGGTGATTGTGTCATCCATCCACATGTGCTGTCTTACATGCCTATTCACTTGTACTTGACAACGTTGTGGTAATTACATGTATATGTTTGTACACCTGATTAAATTGTGTCTTGCTGAATAACATGTTAAATGGAATTTGACAATTCTCTCCAGGCTGTAGAAAGTAGTTTAGCTGCTTAAAATTCGATTGCCTTCTTGCTTCCCCAACCCCCATCCCCTTATTCCACCCTCCCCTCCACATTTTTTTTTCTCACGTTTACATTATTGTTTCAGGTTAGCAGTGAAACTGAATTACTGAGAAACACCCTGATCACGTTTTCCCAAGGACAGGAAAACAAATCATAATAAAGAAGGAAGTATTTCCAGTAGGAAATATCTAGGACAATTCTAACTGAGAGCAGCCTCTGTGATGGATGGTCTCTGCTAGTGCAGCCCAGGGTGGACTAGTTCTAGGCTCAGCTGAGGATGCAAAATCAGGCTACCCAGTATGGTTTTTCTAGCCCAGGAGAGCTTCACATAGAGGTGTAGGAACAGAAGACTGAGAAGTAGGCCAGGAGAAGAACAAGATTTCTGGAGGGGCACAAGTTTGTGGTAAGATAGTTGCTGCCCATTTCTATCAGCTGATGGCTCTGTGCTGAAAGCCCCTTTTGCACTTGAGTCAGTAGGTGAGGACTAGATGGGCCATCGCATGTCCCCTGGGAAATTGGGTAGTGTCTCTTATTGATGAGGGGCCTATGGTCCAAAGGCAGAGTCCAGGGACAATAGGAATTAGAGAGTTCCTAAAGATACCTCATCGAAAGAAGAGAAATGCAAAGGGTAAAAGAATCATATTCCAATCTACAATAGATATCAAAGAAACCAAACTTTAATACTGGATATCAAAAGAATCTGAAACTTTAAGCCAAAATATGAGTGGACCTGGGTCAAACCCTAAAGATCTAGAGGCAAAGACTGTAAGTGGATCAATGACATGACATCTGGAAAATTGCCTCTGATTAGAGGTCACCAAATACAACAGGACTTGGTATTATTTACACCCTCAACCTGGGGGTAACCCAGGGATCACCTGTAGTCAGAGTAAACTGATTTGGACAGACCGTGAAAGCAAGCATTTTTCTGACTCTGAGTGCTAATGGGGAAGTTGAAAACTGGTGGAAAGACTAGTAAATGCAGTTTGTAGACCTGGATTATATGACACCAGGAAAGGCAATTAACCTCTGTGGGTTTCATTTATTAATTAGAATTTATGAAGGCTAGTTCTGTAACTTTTTCATGTGTTCTATGAGAACCAAATTGGAAAACATAAGTATATGATAAAATGCTATTCACATATCCAGTGTTATATTTTGCAACACATAATCCAATGCAGATTGAACTGTAACTTTTATTTAGACATTACTACATTATTCTTTTACTTGGAGTATTTTCTCAAAATATTTGAGAAACTCCCTGAGCTTTGGATATGTCTTGCCTTTTTTTTTTAAATATAAAATTTATTGTCAAATTGGTTTCCATACAACACCCAGTGCTTGTCCCAACAGGGGCCCTCCTCAATACCCATCACCCACCCTCCCTTCCCTCCCACCCCCCCATCAGCCCTCAGTTTGTTCTCAGTCTCTTATGTTTTGGCTCCCTTCCTCTCTAACTTTTTTTTTTTTTCCTTCCCCTCCCCCGTGGGTTCCCGTTAAGTTTCTCAGGATCCACATAAGATCCACATATGGTATCTGTCTTTCTCTGTATGACTTATTTCACTTAGCATAATACTCTCCAGTTGCATCCACGTTGCTACAAAGGGCCATATTTCATTCTTTCTCATTGCCAAGTAGTATTCCATTGTGTATATAAACCACAATTTCTTTATTCATTCATCGGACATTTAGGCTCTTTTCATAATTTGGCTATTGTTGAAAGTGCTGTCTTGCCTTTTTAAAAACACTTGTACGATAGCCTTTGCTCTCCTCTAACATACCCATCAAATGTTTGAAAAAATATTAAGATTGGAACAGCCTTCTAGCAATTAGGGGTAATTAATGCATAAATGTATAATCAGAAAGGAGTATATATTTGATTTAAAAACAAGAGGGATATGAGCCCTTCCTGGATTTAAGGGTCTATCAGCCTTTAGCCCCGTTCATTACGTCTCCTGGATTCCCACTCTTCCCACAGATAGCCTCTCAGATGCCTCCTGGCTGTGCTTATGCAGGACCTCAAACTGCAAACTAGACCATATTTTCTGACATTTGCTTATGATTGCTCATTTGTTTCTTCACCTCACAGTGTTGCCATGAAGCTCAAGTAAGGGACTTAGGTGGGCAGGCTTTGTAAGCCCTAAAATGCTGTTGAAATGCAAAGAGAAAGTTAAAGGTTTGGAAGATACAGGTTTAAGATCCATTCCTGACTGTGGAATTTAGGGAGGTCTTCTTATCTCTATGGATCTCACTCTCTTTCTTGGGAGGATGGAGCTCATTGTTTCTTTCCTGTCACCCACAGAAATGTGAAAGGTACTTATTCTCATTATATGATTTTTTTTTTTTTTTTTTTTTTTTTTTTTTTTTTTTTTTACTGTTTGGAGATAGCTATTTACTGTGAGTGTTGTTTATGTATTTACTGCTCTGATTTCATTCATTCACCCATTTATTTGAGAAACATTTATTACTTGAAATTACTTAAATAACATGGTTTTATTAAAAACATCCATTAAAATAATTCATATTATATAAAATGTAACTTTCAGTGGCATAAACTGTTACATTGTATTCTTCAAATCATATTTAGTTGATAATCTAAACTTTGCCCCATTTTAATCCTATCAGATAATCACATGGCACTTGGCACCACATACACCTCTACAAATTTTAGCTTTTATTTTGAACGGAAGCACTCTTATTCATTTTTCCCCAATGTATCTTTCATTCTTAGGGACATTTAATAAATATATCAGGCATTTCATAATTATTATGATACCAACTTCATACATAGTTACTATTATTAGGATTCTACTTTGAATACGTTGCTTTTCTTTTTTCAAAATCGTTTTAAGTTTCTTTCATTTTTTTCTTCTTCAAAAATAATTTTCACCTTGCTCACGATTGTCAGATATACCTTGACTATGTGATCAAATACATTTTATGTATGTATATCACATACATATATATGTGATATATTCTTTGTGCAAGATTCATTGTCTTCCCTGCTTTATTACCTTTTGTATCACTAAAGCCTACGGCCATTTATGATTTTGTGATACATGAAAATAAGCAGAATGATATATATTTTTGAAAAAGCATACTTCATTGTATAATCAGAATTAGTATTTTGGCTTATACAATCTTAAAAAAGGGTAGATATACTCAGGCCTTTAATTATTAAAAAGTAATAAACGTTGATATGTTTTAGATTAGTTAACATGAAAAATATTTTTATTAATAGTTCATTTTCCTGCTTATGAATATGGCATTATCTCATGTGTTTTGTTTTTTATAAAAAAAAGACAGTGCACTTTATTAGGACAAACATTACAATGTGTTGTTAATATCCTCTGTTCCTTTCCAAAAGTAAACTTAAAGATTTCTTTATAACATCTCTTCTTAGAGTATGGAACTGACATTGCACTTGTGCTGAAAGTGTACAGATCACTGATGTGAGACCTGGTGGGAAATTTGCGTTGTTTTAATTTACATCCAAGTTAGTTAGCATACAGTGCAACAATGATTTCAGGAGTAGATTCCTTAATGCCCTTTACCCATTTAGTCCATTCCCCCCCTCCCACAACCCCTCCAGTAACCCTCTGTTTGTTCTCCATATTTAAGAGTCTCATGTTTTGTCCCCCTCCCTGTTTTTATATTACTTTTGCTTCCCTTCCCTTATGTTCCATCTGTTTTGTATCGTAAAGTCCTGATATGAGTGAAGTCATGTGATATTTGTCTTTCTCTTACTGACTATTTTCACTTAGCATAATACCCTCCAGTTCCATCCGCATAGTTGTAAATGGCAAGATTTCATTCTTTTTGATTGCCAAGTAATACTCCATTCTATATATATACCAACTCTTCTTTATCCATTCATCCATTGATGGACATTTGAGCTGTTTCCATACTTTGGCTATGTTGACAGTGCTGCTATAAGCATTGGGGTGCATGTGCCCCTTCGAAACAGCATCCTTGTATCCCTTGGATAAATACCTAGTAGTGCAATTGCTGGGTTGTAGGGTACTTCTATTCTTAATTTTTTGAGGAACCTCCATACTGTTTTCTAGAGTGGGTGCACAGGTTTGCATTCCCACCAGCAGTGCCATGCAAAAGAGATCCTTTTTCTCCGCATCCTCGCCAACATCTGTTGTTGCCTGAGTTGCTAATGTTAGCCATTCTGACAGATGTGAGGTGGTATCTCATTGTGGTTTTGATTTGTATTTCCCTGATGATGAGTGATGTTGAGCATTTTTTCATGTGTCTGTTGGCCATCTGGATATCTTCTTTGGAGAAGTGTCTATTCATGTCTTTTGCCCATTTCTTCACTGGATTATTTGTTTTTTGGGTATTGAGTTTGATAAGTTCTTTATAGATTTTGGATACTAACCCTTTATCTGATATGTCATTTGCAAATATCTTCTCCCATTCTGTCGGTTGTCTTTTAGTTTTGCTGATTGTTTCCTTCACTGTGCAGAAGCTTTTTATTTTGATGAGGTCCCAGTAGTCCATTTTTGCTTTTGTTTCCCTTGCCTCCAGAGATGTGTTGAGTAAGAAGTTGCTGCGAGCAAGATCAAAGAGGTTTTTGCCTGTTTTCTCCCCAAGGATTTTGATGGCTTCCTGTCTTATATTGAGGTCTTTCATCCATTTTGAGTTCATTTTTGTGTATGGTGTAAGAAGGTGATCCAGGTTCATTCTTCTGCATGTCGCTGTCCAGTTTTCCCAGCACCATTTGCTGAAGAGACTGTCTTTATTCCATTGGATATTCTTTCCTGCTTTGTCAAAGATTAGTTGGCCATATGTTTGTGGGTTCATTTCTGGGTTCTGTATTCTGTTCCATTGATCTGAGTGTCTTTTCTTGTGCCAGTACCATACTGTCTTGATGATTACAGCTTTGTTGTATAGCTTGAAGTCTGGGATTGTGATGCCTCCTGCTTTGGTTTTCTTTTTCAAGATTGCTTTGGCTATTCAGGGTCTTTTCTGGTTCCATACAGATTTTAGGATTATTTGTTCTAGCTCTGTGAAGAATGCTGGTGTTACTTTGATAGGGGTTGCATTGAATATGTAGATTGCTTTGGGTAGTATCGACATTTTAATAATATTTGTTCTTCTATCCAGGAGAATGTAATCTTTTTCCATTTTTTAGTGTCTTCTTCAATCGCTTTCATAAGCTTTCTATAGTTTTCAGTGTATAGATTTTTCACCTCTTTGATTAGATTTATTCCTAGGTATTTTATGGTTTTTGATGCAATTGTAAATGGGATCAATTCCTTGATTTCACTTTCTGTTGCTTCATTATTGGTGTATAGTAATGCAATTGATTTCTGTGCCTTGATTTTATATCCTTCAACTTTGCTGAATTTGTCAGTTCTAAAAATTTTTTGGTGGACACTTTTGGGTTTTCCTTACAGAGTATCTTATCATCTGGGAGGAGTGAAAGTTTGACCTCCTCCATGCTGATTTGGATGCCTTTTATTTCTTTGTGTTGTCTGATTGCTGAGGCTAAGACTTCCAATACTGTGTTGAATAACAGTGGCGAGAGTGGACATCCCTGTCTTGTTCCTGACCTTAGGGGGAAAGATCTCAGTTTCTCCCCATTGAGGATGATATTAGCATTGGGTCGCTCATATAGGGCTTTTATGATCTCCAGGTATGATCCTTCTATACCATCCCTACTTTCTCAAGGGTTTTCATCAAGAAAGGATGCTGTATTTTGTCAATGCTTTCTCTGCATCTATTGAGAGGATCATGTGGTTCTATCTAATGTATTATTGAAAGAATATCACAAGTAGCCATAATCTACCTTAACTTTATTACTTGATTAGTTATGGTTTTATTATTTGAACTCTGACTATTGAGAAAGCTGCAGCCCCATCTGCTAAAGGATAGTGTCTATTGCCCAAAGAACAGATATAAATAATATATAGTAATAGCATACTGTCATCTTCTATGTCTTTAGCTACTAAGTCGTGATAAATCATCCAAACCCACCCTTATCTGTTTGCCCTCATACCCTCAATATATGACATAAAGATTTATTTGATGTAGTTTTGATTTATAGAATAGCAATCGTTACAACACACAGAAGGACAATGGATACTTTTTTACTGTGCAGCTGATTTTTTGAATGCATTGGGAAGCACTTGCCCTTCCTCTCCCTTGGATTTCTTTAGTTCAAAGTCACGTCTAATTAATAACTGAAAAAACAAAACTAAACAAAAACTCCTTCCTTCTGTTTTTAACAGATATTATATTATTTCATTTTATACAGAAACCCAGCAGAATAATTACCCAAGTCCATTCTACTTTTAGTACTGGGAAAACCCCAGGTGGCAGAATTGATAGATACCTTTAATACTAAAATCAATTAACCCACAAATCTTTATTGATTTCAATGGCTACTAAGTGCTGTGTGGGATTCTAAGAAAGACAGCACCTCATCTCTGACATTTAGAAAGGCTTTGGAGAACTAAGACCAGCACATGTGAAACAAATTAGTGAAGTATATTTCCTTAACTGTCTTTCTGAATCTGAAAATGTTTTAAATTGGATTTTTTTGTCCATCTTGATCAGTAATGAAGATAGATGAATATATAAATTTCTAATCTTTATCTCTACTTATAGTATCTGTCTGTCTGTGTATAATGTTGGGTTAGCAATGAGCTAGGTCATGGAGATGACCCTTGCACAATTTCACTCTTGGATGTTCCTTAGATATACACACCTCATTCCAACCATGACAAAATTTGTTCATATTCTGGCCATACACAATGCTCTCTCAGGCCTTTGAACTTTTACACAGTGTCATTTTTAAATGAAATACACTGCCTTTGCCAAATTTTCTTGACAATTCCGACATCTTATTTATTAGATCTCCAAATTTAAACATTCTTCTAGGTGGCACATCCTTATACCTGCAAGCTAGTGGACTAATAGTAAAGTTTAATCCACAAACAAGGAATCCTAGAAATAAGCATTACATCAAATAATGTTTATTATATTCTATTTTTAATCCCTAGCCTGAAATGAAAATGACAGTTTTTTGTCAATTTGACTCCTCTCCCTTTCTTTGAAGGGGATTTCATCATTATCGTTATCATTATCATCATGGAGCACATTGTTAATCCTCATAACAACCCTAGAGATAGATACTATCTGTATTTTACAGATGAGAAATACCAATTACAGAGAGTTAAATAGTTTTCATAGTTAGTTTGCAAACCTACACACTGAATTTGGAGACTGCATTTAAGCACTCTGTTACACTGTGCGTTGCCAAGGCATCAGTGTAGCAGTGTGGTATGCAACTGATACTTAATGTTATCTGTCTCTATAGATAGTCACCATGTCATCTAGCATGACATCTGGTTCTAGGTCAATCACCTTTATAAGTCTCCAAAGAGATATCTCTCATTATCTTTTAAATGTTCTTTTTAAGTGATCTTTCTTTTCTCTTTCCATGCTTTTATTGGGCATCCAGGAATATGTCTGCTTCAGCATCATAGTAGATCGAAGATATTGCTCTGAATCTGTCTACCATTAAGCCTGTCCAGAACCAATGAAGAGTCATGTCCTCCCTTGTGGATCTAGTTGGGCTCTACCCAGGAAGCAAAGAACTGCTCCTGGATCCAACACATTCAACTTAGTATTTTGTCCTATGAATTAGTTCATAAGGTATTTCTGTCTGTGGCTACATGATATCTAGTTGTTTATGAATTTCCCCACACTCATTTTTCTTTTCCTACATCTAAGGAATCATTTTCTTGTCTGGCAGGAGGAGGCCTTACTCTTAGTCATGATGCTTTCTTCTGAATCATTTTTATGGACCAGGAGTCCTTTCTCCTTTCTCAGGGCCTGGGAATAGGAAGTTGGCCACATCCAGGATAGTATCATCCACTGAGTTGTATTCCTCTACTATTAGATTTCAAAGCAGCCTTATAGCCTTGCCCCATAACAAGTTTCATGCTTTATTTTAGGTACTATGCTGCCCGTGTTTTAAGCTCTCTGAAGGCAGAGAATGTCCCTTTATTTTCACTACTTGATAGGTGGTAAGCTCTTCTTTGAAAATTGATGGATAAACCAATAAAGTATCTAATTGGACCACTGTGGAAGGCTTTTAGCCTAGCTTAATAGAAGATCATTCTATGACTTAAAAAAAAAACAAAACAAAGCACCTATTTTGAATTGAATGGGCTAATTCAACTTGTAGTCCTAGACTTAGTCTCTGGTTTTGGTCTCTGTTTTTATTTGGGGGCAGGGCATTTCTTTTCCTTCTAAAGGACATCCAGTGGAATGGAGTAAGAAACCCTACATATCAATGTGGTTGTGAGAACTGCAGAAAGTCTTTTTTTTAATTTTTAAATTTTTTTTACATTTATTTATTTTTGAGAGATAGACACAGCGTGAGCAGGGGAGGGGCAGAGAGAGAGAGGGAGACACAGAATCTGAAGCAGGCTCCAGGCTCCGAGCTGTCAGCACAGAGCCTGATGCAGGGCTTGAACCCACGAACCATGAGATCATGACCTGAGCCAAAGTTGGAAGTCTTGACATAAACACCGTATTTAAATTCCTGTACTGGGAGACTTGCTCAGACTTAATGTGGCTTCAGACATTCTAAGATCACATCGCAGGGACAACCTTGCCTCCTTTTCAGTTTCTGTCTGGAAAAACTCAGGGCTGGCAAAAGAATTTACTATTTGTTATAGCCAATTCTGAATGACAGGCTCCTGACCTCCCTTTTTCAGGCATTGACTAAAAAGGACTTATAATTGTGAGTTCTTTTCTCTCTCCCTTTGAGATGTGTATGTATCCTCTACAACTTAGAAGGGTCTTTTTCCAAGACCTGAAAGCCATTCCTGTGAAATGTAATCATCAGGAAGGAGATGTCGTCTCTGTCTTTCAATCTCTGTGGGAGAATAGAAAGCTAACGTTCGTAACTGCCAGCAAGCAAACACACTGGCCTAATCACATTGACACTGACCAACCCTTTATAATTTTCCACTTGAGTCCTCACTTGCTCCCCTCCTCGCACCTTCATTCTTCCTTTAAAATGCCCCGTCACCTCTACGCAAGTCAAATCGAATGAAGCTCAGCTCTTTCTCCTACTGTCAGTAGTTCTTGAATAAAATCTGTTTCTATGACTTCAACTAACATCTGGCTTTGTTTATCTTTGACAGTTACCACATATACACGTGTTTATTATGTAATGAGTAAAGGTTTTGATGTTCAGGAGTATAGAGAAGTTATAAGACAGCGTTCACACAGTGATAGAACTGGAGCATCAGTTTTAAAGAGGAGTTGGGAAACTTATCATATTGGAAATATTCCTACAGCTTCTACCCTATGTGGCTTTGTAATATTTGCACCCCCGGAAGCACAGAATATACACAGAAAAATAATTGGCTGAGCATGTGCTAGGATGGCTGCTTTTATGTGAACTCCTGATTTCACAGTAATATCAATGTAGCTAGCATTTATGGATTGCTTACTCTGTTATATCCCAGGCACTGTGCTAAAACAGGACATGCATGATCTCATTTAATCCTCCTAAGAACCCCACAATGGAGGTATAGCTTTCCCAAAGTCATATAGTTAGTAAGAAACTAAGCCAGTACTGAAACCAACCCTTGACCTCAAATCCCATGTAGTTAATCACCAAGCCTTGCTGGCTCCACTCTATCACTGGAAAAAAAAAATACACAAGTACACAAATAATAATAGTTCAAAGATAGTGTATGGTACATATCATAAATATAAGCAGAAAAGATAGCACTTGCCTAGGGAATTTTTAATAATCATGAAATTAATGAAGGAGCATTAATTAACACTATTTTTATCACCCTTTTCATAAATCCAGAAAACCTCACAATTTTTCTGGAGAATCTGAGCTTTCATTTTAGGAATGCACTTAATTATCTCTGTGTCCTATCAACTATTGCCTGACATTTTATATACTTAATTTCCTCTCTTTTCTTTCCCTTTGTGTTTCTTCTCCTGAACTGTTTTCCTAGACTTGAGTAAATTTGCTAGCTGACTTTCAGCAGAGCCCACCATTCAAGAGAGAAAGAGAGGTAGGTAATAAAGTAACCTTGAGTTGGGATGTTATAGTGATGCAGACAGCCTCAGATGTGGTTTCGGCTGGATGGATTCATCGCTCTGAGTGAGCCCTGAGCACTGGGAATCATTATCTTTATTCTCTCTTGACATTAACTGAAGAAAAATCTAAGTCAGACACTGCTTCTTAATCATTCAGTGTCAAGAAGTGTTACAATCACTAAACGTTTCTTTTATTACTAGTGTTCCTAAAAAAAAAAAAAAAGAAGAAGAAGAAGAAGAAGAAGAAGAAGAAAAAAACAACTCAGGGAGACTTTGTCTCTTATCCACATCTGGCACATTGAAATGCGTGATTTTCAAAAGCACTTTTCAAGTCCCTTGGCCTTCTGACCTGGACAAAGATATGCCAGGCTCCATTTCCTTAGAAATTCAGTGGCTTTGTCCATTCAGCCAAACCACTAACTGGTCCATCCTGCTTCAGAGATCATTTAAAAAATTTTCAAATAAACATCTACTAATATCAACATGAGTGAACGGAACATTCTGGAATATGAGCTAGATTCTGCACTTGGGCTCTATACCTTTGTAAAGGTGCTTTATTGCCCCGCTGATAGAGTGATATGTCAGGGTATTGTCAAAGTAAGGATGAAGAGACCATTTTCTATAAATTCATTTCTGCAGTAATTGTCAAAGAATGATGTAGTATACATATAACTCAAAAGGGTCTTAGGAAATTCTCTAGTCAGTAAGGAGGGGTGAGGAAAAGCTAGATATTTCAGTCAGATGTAATTCAGGTGAAAGTCATTGGAGGAGAGTATTTAACTCTTCTGAGCCTTAGTTTTCAATCTATAAAATGGCAATAAGTGTTCTTACAATATGATTGTATTAAATTAGGTAATATTCAGCACAATACCTGGTATCTGGTAATGGTCAAATACTTTGAGCTAACTGCTTCAATATTATCATCATCCTCATCCTCATTACCATCGTTTCCACCAGGGCTCACCAAACTAAAGCCAGCTGCCCAAGTCTGGTCTGTGACTTATTTTTGTAAATAAAACTTTATTGGAACATGGTACAACCAATTGATAACATATCGCCTATTGTTTTTGCTCTATGATACCAGAGATGAATAGTTGTAATAGAGACTTTACAGGAAAAATCTGGTGTCCCTGATTATGGGTGCTGAAGCTCTTGGAATATGATGGAAGATACCAAAGTAAACTCTGGTTCCTACCCCATCCTTGTCATGTTTTAGTTTTGCATATGATTGTATTATTTAAAAAAATGAGGAAAACAGGTCTGAAGTTGAGCAAACTAGACTGCTGACAATTTTTTTAAAATTTTTTCCTGAAGGGGAGGGACTAGCTCCTTCGAGTTGGTAGATTGGGGCAAGAAGAAAGGGTAGAAGGATACATCAGATAGCACTTCCCTGGTGTAGAAACATTAGCAGGAAATGATATGGACGTCTGTGGAACCATTCAGCTGATAGAGCATCTAGAATGGAGTTGGGATCTCAGAGTTGAAAGATGAGATTAGGCAGCTGAATGGCAGCCAAGTCATGCCTGCTATTGGATATTATCTTAAGGAGCCCCTGGACTTTAACTTGTAGGAAATGGGGAATTTCAAAGGGCAGAAAACAAAAGTGACATTGTCAGTTATTTTTTTGGTTTCATTCACTTGATGTAGGTAATGAAAAAATAATTAACAGATAATAAAATGGAGGCCAGGAGAAGAGCTGGGAAGTGATATTGGTGGTACAGATGATATGTTAAGTAGTCAAGTATTGTCAGGACTAGAAAACTTTGGGAAATTCAGGCTGACTAGAAAGCCAATATACATTTTTTTTCTGGATTTTGAATTCATTTCTTTTTAATTTATGCAAATCTAAATCAAGACTGCTACCATGTCTTGTGAAGAATGGATTAATTAAGGACTAGAACATGCTCTTTGCAATGGGAAAGGGAGTATCCACATACAATTCCATGAATGCCAGGCTCATGGTGGTATCAGTACTGTTAGTCTTTATTCATTGAATGCTAAACTGTGAGCCAGCAATTTCATAGGCATTAGTTCCTACATACAATAACCATTTCTACTGTACAAATAAGAGCACTGATGCTTAGGAAGGTGGAGTAATGTGCCCAAAGTTACATGGGCAGTAAATGGCATAGCTTGGGTTTGGAGACAAATCTCGTCTCTCTTGCATAAAATGTATGATTTGTGAGTGCAGAATACTTTATCTTCTTCTTTTTTAAAAATAAATTTAATGTTTATTTATTTTTGACACACAAACACACACACACACACACACACACACACACACACACACACACACGCAAAGTGCAAGCAGGGGAAGGGCAGAGAGGGAGACACAGAATCCGAAGCAGGATCCAGGCTCTGAGCTGTCAGCATTGTCAGCATAGAGCCCGATGTGGGGCCCCAACCCACAAACTACGAGATCATCACCTGAGCTGAAGTCAGATGCCTAATCAACTGAGCCACCCACCCAGGTGCCCTTATCTTCTTCTGTTTTTTAAATGATGCCCATACAGTAAACATTCAGTAAATACTTAATAAGTGATGAATGAAAATTTTTATGAATAATTTGGAATTTCATGCCTATAACCTTCCATGATATAGTACCTCCTCACTATTATAAAATTTTGGCAGTGTTCATTAATTGATCAAAAAAGATCCAGATAATTTTTCTATGCCTAAAGTTGTGTCAGAGATGACTCAGTTTATTTGAAAAATATTTAAGTCCCTTTCTTCTATTAGCTTAATATATTCATAAAGTACATTTTATAGGTGATCAACAAGTTTAGCATGCATCATCTGATTTAATCTTTGTAACAACCTTATAAAGTATTTTTTCTATTTTACAGATGAAACACTGTGTTTGAGAGCAGTTACATACCCAAAGTTACACAGCTAAAAATCCAGGTCTCCATGTTCTTTCCACTCTATCAGTGGACTATCCACTCTATCTACTTAGGGGCTCCTGGGTGGCTCAGTCACTTAAGTGTGACTCTTGTTTTCGGCTCAGGTTATGATCTCATGGTTGGTGAGTTTGAGCCCCACATTGGGATCTGTACTGGCAGTGCAGAGCCTGCTTGGGGTTCTCTTTCTTTCTCTCCCTCCCTTTCTCTCTCAAAATTAAATAAATAAACATTAAAAAAATTACTTAAAAAAAAAGAACTACTTATATAGGTGATAAAACCTTAGAACTGTGAGGGATGCAAAAAAATTATTTTCACTTTTTATTGAAGTATAATACATAGGTGTGTATATATATTTACACAAACCATAATTGTACAGCTCAATAAATTTCCATATACCCAGATAACCAGAGTTCAGATCAAGAAGAATCATAATATTATTGGTGCCACAAGATATCTCTTGTGCTCTATTCAAACCACTAGCCTCTCCCTTGAGGGTAAAATATCCTATCTTCTAACAGAATAGATTGGCTTTGCTTGTTTTGTATTTTATATAAATGGAAGCAGAAAGTATGTATTCTTTTGTATCTGACTATTGTTTTCTCATTATTATGTTTGGGAAGTTCATTACTATTGTGCGTAGCATAGTTATTTGTTTATTTTCATGGCTTTCTCATTTTTTAGTATTTGAATGTATTGCCATTATTTAAAAACATCTGTTCCAATGTTGAATGTTATTTGGATAGTTTCTAGTTTGAAATTTGAAAATTATTTGGTTTCAAATATTGCTGCTATGAGGATTCTTAAACAGTGCTTTTTGGTAAACATGCATATGCATTTCTCTTGAGTGTATAATTAACAATAGAATTTCTGGGTCAGATAAGGTTTTGCCACAGAGATTTATGCACTTTGTCTCTTTTTTTTTTTTTTTTTTTTTTTTTTTTTTTCTATTTTCTTACTGATTAGTTTGGGCTTATTATGTTCAGAAGAATTAGGAATAGTGTAAGCATGTATATTTGGGGGAAAGCTGGGCCTGGCTGTTAGATACTCTTAAGAGGTGGTCAGGATATCCCATTTACTAGTTGTATTCTCTTGGACTCCCAGAACGGTGGTATATCTGCCTCTTAAGACCACTTATTTCATTTTACTCTGGTCCTTGTCACATGGGTCAGCCTCAGTTCTTGCACTTGATCCCTTGAAAGGCTATTGCTCTAGAGAATTACAGACCTCTTGAGGAATCATACAACCAATGATTCAGCCTTTTGATATTCATCACTGCATTGTCTTCTTTATATATTAGTAAGACATAAAGGGCAAGGACCTCAAAAAAACACATAAAGAATCTGTTTGCCCTTTGCCCATCATGGCAGTTTCTTTCTTCCTGTACGTGGATATTTTTATAATGATTTGGCATTTATGGCTTCTCAATTGCATCTAATGCATATTAGAATACTTTTCTCAAGAGTTGGTATAATCTTAGCGGAAGGCTAATGTTAGGTCTACATAGATAAGCATATGGACTGGGAAACAGAGAATTCCCATCTATATTTTATGCCTAAATACCTAAATAATTTAGGATTTTTAAGGTATACCATGGGTTATATATTGCTGTAGTGTTGTATGGTAACGAAAGGTAGTTACATTTGTATTGGGCATAGCATAGTGTGTAAACTGGTTGAATCACTATTTTGCACACCTGGAACTACTATAACATTGTGTGTCAACAAAAAACATTTTTTCAAACTCATCTCAGATTTATCTAGTCAAATATTATCTGTAATGTCATTTTTAAAAGAATTGGAAAATAAGTCACCTGTCTTGTTTGAGACTGGTAGGGCAGGGCTATCTTCTCTATTACATAAACTTTTGAGACCATGACTACTAAATCACACGCCTTTAAAATGAGAAAATGGAAGAAAAAAATTGTCATCTGATTGTTACCAATTGTTAAATAAGTCAGTGTCATTTAAAAAAGAAGAAAAGATGGTACTTGATTGGAAGAGTGGTTGGGAACATAACCAGATAGCAGGTATGGTCTTGGATTAAATACTGATATAGATAACAAGCTATAAGGAATATTTGGGATCAATAGGGAGAAATAGAATGTGATCTAGATATCAAAGATATTATAATTCTCTCAAATGGGAAATAAGTTTTGCAGAATGACATATATTTCACTTTTCTGCCTGGCACTATAAACCATATGATCTCAAATTAGTTAGAAAAAATTGTATGCTAAATTGGTGATGGGCATTAAGGAGGGCACTTACTGGGATGACTACTGGGTGTTATATGTAAGTGATGGACCCCTAAATTCTACTCCAGAAACCATTATTACACTTTGTGTTCACTAACTTGGATTTAAATTAAAAAAAATTGTATCTGTACATGAACAGGCTTGCATAGAGAAATTCCAAAAAGTTCGAGCTGAAGATATGATCTGCACTGGTTTTGGGGTGGTGGAAATGTAAAGCTTTATTATTATTATTATTATTATTATTATTATTATTAATGTTTTTAACAATTTTACTTGTCTTTATTTTCAACATTTCTACAGTGTACAAGTTATTATGTTAATGATAGAGTGATTTTTAGGGTAAACAAATACATAAGTAAATAGGTAAGGTATTTAGCAGCACAAATTATCTGATAGCTGACTAATGCAAATAGCAAATCTAATAATAACAGTAGCAGCAAAAAATAACATAATTAGCATCTATTAAGTGTGGAAAACACTGTGATAATTCTTGTTCCAACATCATGGCACTTGATTTTTCTTAAAACCTTATGAAATAGGTATTGTTCTTATTTACATTTTATAAGTGAGGAAACTGAAGGTCACAAAGATCTCTACCCACTTGGTCAGGGACAAAGCTAGTTAAGTGATGGGAGGTGAGATTTAAGCCCCATCAATCTGAATGCAAATCATTCTCACTTAATTACCATATACATAGCCTCCCACCATCCTATTATCAACATCATCATCTAATTGGCAATCTCAGCGATAGCTTCTCTGTTCTAGGAGCTATAGAGATTATTCCACAAATTGCCAAATAGGGTCTGTTACATTAAAAAACTGGCAAACCATAAGAGACTCTTAAATACAGAGAACAAACTGACGGTTGCTGGAAGGGGGGTGGGAGAGTTAAATGGGTGACTGGCATTAAGAAGGGCACTTTTCAGCATGAGCACTGGGTGTCATAATTAAGAGATGAACCACTGGGTTCCACTCCTGAAGCCAAGAGTACACTGTATGTTAAGTAACTTGAATAAACAAACAAACAAACAAAAAATGCTATATAGAAATTTGGAAAGCTGGAGTAGAAATTTGGTAAGAAGTGGCTGGCCTTACATTCTAAGAGCTCATAATTTAGTGAGATTGTTATGAATGTGGAAAAATAATTTACATGTATTTATTTTTTGAAAAGTCACTTTTAGTGCCAAGAATGAAATAGAAATAAATTTAAAACATTTTTCTATCATATGTGAATACCCTAATAAATTAAGGTAAAACACTTAACATCTTTTATATAGATGTTTATATAAACGCTGATAGATACTTATTAAAAATGGATGTGTAGATAGAAATTTATTAATTTTTCCAGTAGATAGAGAAAAGTATGAACAGAATCTTAATTAAATACCTTCATAAATATACATTAAATATGCTTAAGAAGATTTCAGATATTCCCTTCTGGTTGAAAAGAACCATTCTTGGAAACAAGTTTTGCAGGATGGCATATATTTCATGTATGTGCCTAACGTCATTGTAAAGTTCACTGGAATTTATATTGCCATTAAACTAAATTGAACAATATAAAAGTATACAGAAAAATAAGGGTAAAAAGCTAAGGAAAAGGACAATTCATGTAAAAAAATTTTTTGGCTTCAAAATAACACTAAAATGTCAGGTTTTTCGAGTGAAGTAAGGGGACTTTCCCAATGTGATTAAAATTTTTGATTTAAGAATAATTCAAACACGAAAGGGAAGAAAAGTATGTCAAGAATGTGGTGGAACACTCAAGGAATGGGGTGTCTTGAGTCTGCAAGTTTTAGTCAGGCAAAGACTAGTTCTGGAAATTCAGGAACCTCTTATGAACCTTGGGTAGTTGATGTTCAGGGACAATTACTGATTCCTAGGATGCAATTTATCAAGAGATATTACTACCTTAATTTCTCCTCACTGTCACCTTGAAGGAAACACTATTTCTAATAAGATGAAAACTACCTTTCAGACATTTCCATTAGATTGTTAGGTAGTTTTACTGTAAATTGACCAGTCATAGTGATTTTCTAAGAAGATAAAAAAAAAACTTCCAACAAAGAAAACATGTCATCTGCTCTGCAGAATTGTGTAAATTCGACACAGAAAAGGTATTTGGAAACATTTGATGTGAGAGATTTTTTGTAAAGGAACCAAATATTTATCTTCCTGTTGGACAGAAGTATCTTCCCACTCCCTCCCTCCCAGATGGAGTCAATTCAGCAAAGAAGTTTCTGATACTATTGTAATAAAATAGTGGGCATTTCAGAGATATGGTTATCTTAAAGTAGACATGTGCCCTACAAGTGAGGAGTAATAAATGAATGGTTAATTTATTCATTTCTTTTATATAGATGACACTCACACTCCAGAACCTCTGAGTTCTCACCCATAGGGAAGAGATAGTAGAATATCTCTACTATATTTGGCTTCTACTTTCTAGGCTATTTAAGTTTTTGTTTTTTTTAATTAAAGGCATTCCTCATTCTATAGAAAATTGTGTAAAGATTCTTAAAAAATAGTCTTTCAGCCACCATGATGGTCAGTCCATGCATTTTATGAACAGATGAACTGCTCTGATTGCATTATATCACAGATATTTTCTGTGATAAAACATGAACAGTGATGAGAATTTGAGTGCAGATTTAAGAGAGATTTTCTGGGTTCAGCACCTGCCTCCACCCATTTACTTCTTGTGAGGTTTTGGGCAAGTTCCTTAATTTCTCTAAGTATTGTCTAAAATTGCAGTAATAATAGTATGTATCCTCATTAATAAAATTGAAATAATAATAGGGTATATTAAGAATTAAGTAAATATGGGGTGCCTGGATGGCTCAGCAGTTAAGCATCTGACTTGGGCTCAGGTCAGGATCTCATGGTTTGTGAGTTTGACCCCTGCTTTGGGCTCTGTCCTGACAGCTCAGAGCCTAGAGCCTGGTTTGGATTCTGTGTCTTCTCTCTCTCTGCCTCTCCCCTGCTCATATTCTGTCTCTCTCTCTCTCTTAAAAATAATACACGTTAAAAAAAAAAAAAAAGAAGTAACTATGAAAGCACTTACAGTAGTAAATAGGCATAGGCATGTTTAAAACATTAGTTATTATTTTCATGAGCATCATACCCATCTATACATAGTATTCTAACAAGCAAATACAGTATCACTGATTTTGCCATTAAATATCCTTATTTGATTTATGTGTAGTTGGATTGGTCTAACATGATATATTAGTTATATTAACTTTGTGACATATCAGAATGAGCCAGAAGAAAATACTCAGATTATAAAATGTTTGTAATTTTTTCTAATTATGTAAAAATTTGTGGGTTATTTTCAAGTATACAAAGTAATAAAGTAGTCATCTAGATTATCTGACAAATCTTCCTCTTATCCAAAATAAATGAATAGTATCGTGATGATAAAATATTAACATGATAACAGGAAATAATCAAGGTAATATTTTCAGAAATAATCACTTTACCCTAAGCTTGTGGAATGATATAAACTCCAATTACAGGAAGTCAAAAGTTTCTTTTGCAGAAGTAAGAGAACTTTCCTAAAATATTCATAAAAAATCATAGATTAAACGTAGGGTCCTGTGTGTGTGGATTAACTGAACCTACTTGGAACACAAATACCTGAAAATCTATTCTCTAGACACATCGCTTTAGTAAATTATTATAAAAAGTTGATTTACTGAAAAAGATATAGATTTAGTAATTGGTCTAGACTTTAAAAATTTTGTTAACGTTCCAGCTTCAAACTTTAGAAAAGTCTTGTATAAGTCTCAGAACATAATAAATATGGTAGATTTTTAAAAATAAAGGCTCAATAGAGTTTTTGTGTTAAAATACTCCAGCTCAGTCATGGAAAGACCTGTTTTGTCTGTAACTTATTTATACACTGAGGGAATCTGAATTGGAAGACTAAGCAATTTTTAGTAAGTTTGATAAAAGTAGGTGTCCAATAATATCAGGTTCTCCTTAACTGGTTCTAACAACTGAATTATTAAAATTATTGCCTCCAATGTTTGGATCCTTTAGAAATCATTGACCCAGTCTGTGTGAATTAAATTAAATGGATTGGCAAAGACATTGCCAAGTCCCATTAGCCATAGTAATTGGACAGTAATCTGTATGAACAACTACACTGACCTGTACCAAATATTTCAAATAGATCATGTGTTAGTATTTTAACTTGAGATGAAAGTAATAAGAGCCAGAGACCATAAGAGCATTATTTCACACACATGGTATAAAAGAGAAAGTATGAGAAAATATATTTAAAAACAACAACAACAACAACAAAAGCAGAAACACAGTCACCGTAGGCAGCCATTATATTTGGGCGACTCAGGGGCGCCTGGGTGGCTCAGTCAGTTAAGCGTCTGACTTCAGCTCAGGTCGTGATTTAGCAGTCCATGAGTTTGAGCCCCGTGTCGGGCTCTGTGCTGACCGCTCAGAGCCTGGAGCCTGTTTCAGATTCTGTGTCTCCCTCTCTCTCTGACCCTCCCCCATTCATGCTCTGCCTCTCTCTGTCTCAAAAATAAATAAACGTTAAAATTTTTTTTTTTATATTTGGGAGACTCATAGGACTGGACCGTACATAGAATCTGAGACTTTTCTGTGATGATTTTTCTCCCTCACAGAAAGAGATAATACTAATAGATTGTGCCTATAGTTCTTAAGCCAAACGTGGCAGGTCTTTGCCCTATCCAAAAGATAGACTGCTTTTCTGCCTAATGGTGGAGAACATACATTGTATGGAAATGCTGATAGACTCTTTGATGAGAAAGTATACTTTCTTCCTTTTGATGCTTTGGAGACATCTATATATAGGGGGAAAATGTGACTCATATATTGTAAAACTTGGAAAGAAAGCAGTAAATATATGTAACTAAGGAACAGCAATTCCTGCCCTGGGGAAAGTAAGACAAAAGGTAAGAACATTTCTCCATTTTCCTTGAACATTCTCTCATCAGCCCATAAAGAGTTTGGCTAATATCTCTGCTAAATACCCCTTAATTGGCCATCCTTACCACATGTCTGGAGCCCCAAATTATTCACATTATTGAAAAATCCCTCCTCTCAGCAGGCAACTAAGAGTGATTCTATTATCCTGTTATTGCTTGGTCTAAATTAGTGCTTATAAAAAGGTATTTTCTAAACTGGAGACTTTGGAAGACAGGAGAATTTTAACTGGGTTTTACTTTGAGACTGTGAATGAGAAATGGGTACGTAACACAGTAAACTTGTTTCAAAGGTAAATACCTTTGAAAATATGTGAAATCAATGTCTACACCCACTGCCATAGTTACATAATGTACTTGCTGAGGCAGGACCAGACTGAGGAGCTTAAACCAAGCTCATCTAAAGGCAAATTAAAGGAAGGGAATAGAATTAGTTGCCAAGAGACTTGTGTGTCTTCTGTTGTGTCTTCTCTCTTCTGTTCAGCTGGAATAAATCCAAATCCTATCACTTACCAAGTAGCTTACACATAAACTTGGAACTAAGACAGATTGGGGAAGAGCCCCCTTAATCCTGTAAAGTATGTGCTGAAAACAACTCATAATGGTGGAATGCTTGATACTGAACTCTAAAGATTTTTCCAGTAACTTCTTTTTTTATATATATAAATTTTTTTAATGTTTGTTTATTTTTGACAGAGAGAGAGAGAGACAGAGCATGAGTGGGGGAGGGGCCGGGGGGGGGGGGGACACAGAATCTGAGGCCGGCTCCAGGCTCTGAGCTGTCAGCACAGAGCCCGACATGGGGCTTAAACTCAGACACCACGACGTGAGCCGAAGTCGGACACTCAACCGACTGAGCGACCCAGGCGCCCATCCAGTAACTTCTAATTAGCCAAATTTCTTTGACTGTAAGTAGCAGAAATGTCAGTGCTACATCAGAAATGTGTTTTGTTTTGTTTTGTTTTAATGAAACAAACTTATTGTAAAGGTTTAATTATTTAAAGAAGAAACAAAAAGTTAAAGAATCAAACTCAGAAATAAAAAAAGAATAAGATAGGTCACTTTTGAGGACATATGCTATAGGAATTAATAAACTGTTTTGTTGGGACATCAATGTTGGCATGAATTAGCTGTGATTGTTTTCTGTGCTTAGATTACTTCATTTAAGATTAATGGGTTTAAGAGGTAGAGAATCCAGCTAAGCTCCCTTAGGTGAGATGTGAATCACTTACACAGGTTTGGGGAGGGTATCTTGTTTGGTAATCCCACTGAAATTGCAACAGTTATGAATTGATTCAAAAAGACATCAGGGTATTGCTACTAGAATAATGCTAATGGATTTTGGAAAACAAGGGAACATATATCCATTATACCAACCACCTACTTACTATAGTCTTAAATTAACCATGTGTATGTTAAGACCATCATATATTTCATTTACTACAATCTCTTGCAACTAATGAATATATATAAAACACTTAAATATCCGATTGCCTCGGAGTTATCTTATGTACCAGATGCTTCAAACTTGGAAAAACTTAACTCCAATTCTCTCACGTCTGTCTGTGTGTCTGTCCATCTTTCTTTCTTTCTTCTTCTTTCTTTCTTTCTTTCTTTCTTTCTTTCTTTCCTTAAATTTTTTTTTTAATATTTATACTTGAGAGGGAGAGATACAGCACAAGCAGTGGAGGGGCAGAGAGAGAGGGAGACACAGAATCGGAAGCAGGCTCCAGGCTCCAACCTGTCAGCAACAGAGCCTGTCATGGGGCTTGAACCCATGAACTGTGAGATCATGACCTAGCCGAAGTCAGATGTTTAACCAACTGAGCCACCCAGGCGCCCATCTCATGCCATTCTTAATGAGCTTGGTTTCAGTCTATGTTAATACAGGTCTACAGTAGACCTTACCCTAGGTTATGGCCCTTAGTTCTAACGGGAGGTATCTTTGGTGTCTCAGGAAGATGGCTGCCCTCTTAACAAGGTCTATTCACTCTTGCTGGTCCAGAATTGCAATATCTTCTAGCACTGTTTTATGTTTTTATCCCTATTCTTTCCTTAACTCCATCACATTACTCCCTGGAAAACGTCAGAAAGTCTGGTCCTGTATATAAATAACCCATTCCTTGGCCTAATAATTTTTTGGAAACCCTTTCCCATGAATTTCTAGATTCTTTATCTGTGCCACTTTCTCCTAAGTGCCCTCCCCCCCCCCGCCCCCCCCCCCCCCCCCCCCAGTTTTCAGACATTTCAGAAGCCTGGAACTCTTCTCTGTCACAGATCCCCTGTGGTCTAGTTGCACTCTCCCTCCCTCTGCAACATTTAGGAAGTTATCCCTGATGAGAAAGCTGGAACAAAAGAGGAATTTACCTTATGAATTTATTTTCTCTCAGGGATTGCTATCATGAATGGCTGTTGTCCAATATCTGAAAATAGTTATCTTAAATATTTTGACCAGCTTAAAAATTTTGTTACTATTTATTTATTATTGAGACATAGAGATAGAGCATGAGCATGAGAAGGGCAGAGAGAGAGGGAGACCCAGAATCCGAAGCAGGCTCCAGCCTCTGAGCTGTCAGCACAGAGCCCAACGCAGGCTCGAACTCACAAACTCCAAGATCATGACCTGAGCTGAAGTCAGATGCTTAACCGACCTAGCCACCCCAGTACCCTGACCAGATTATGATATGTCTAGCAAAAGGACTGGTCTAGTACCACTTACTACATTATGGTTGAAAATAGTATTTAATGAAAATATAAGTTCTGAAATAAAAACACACATTTTTATACAACATTAAAAACATTATTTTGGAGACCGTATGTAGATGAAATTACATGAAAAAGTAATCAGGGTGATGAGCACAGGATTTCAGAAACTTGTTAGCGCAGGTGAGAAGGCATGGTTTCAGTCTTCTTGGGGTAAGAATTACATGTAAATGTAAGTTATTGCCAATATTGTAACTTCTATGTTAGTAGTTTGATAGGTTCTTACCCACATTATTGAAATGGACAGATGTGGATAAATAAAAAGGGGTATTGTGTTGATCAGTGATCAGTGATGAGATTGTCATGAACAAAGCAGCATAATTTCTCTCATTCTCTCCTTGTGAAGCCATATTTTACAAATTGCCCATAAATTGGACCATAAGGATCATTTTTATTGTTGCTAACAAATTGGAAAATGAAACTAACAATTAGCAAATAGAAACTTCTTTGTGGAGTTTCTAAGGGATATATAGCCTTTCTGAGGGACACTGACAAACTCTTCGTATTGCATGAACTGAGCCTTGGAAAACACAACTTTACTTGACTTAAAATATTTTTAGGTATGCTCAGCATTCTGGCACTAAATTTTATGATAGTTTAGGACAAGGACACTATAAATAATAGCTCCAAATTAGAAACAAACCATCTTCCCATAAACATTAAAGTGGATAAATAATATGTGATATGTTTATACAGTGGAATACTTGGGGCAATTTAAATATGAACTAAAGGGAAAAAAAATGGATAAACCCTACTAATACAGATAAAGAAGTCAGACACAAAAGATCACATACAATAAGGTTTCATTTATGATCAATCTGTAGTGTTGGACATCAGGGTAATAGTTATTTTAAGGAAGTTTGTCGGTATCAGAGTTGGTGGGAACAAAGGTGAGGGAAGCTTCTAGATCCTTCTGACGTTTTGTTTTGATTTGGATGGTGATTGAATGGATGGCTCATTTTGTGATAATTCAACAGTCTGTAAACCTAAGTCTATTGCACTTTTATATGTACAACATGTTTTTAAGACCTAGTTTGTTTTAATATTTAGTGTTCCTAAATTAAGTATGCTGTTTTCTTAAGTGGTGAGGTTCCTTTTCTTACATTGTTTCAAAAGTATGAGCATTGGGATCCTATCTACCTTATGAAGCATGCTGGATTCTATCTACCTTGTGAGGCGGGGGCAAAAAATAATGTTATCTACCACTAAGCTCAGTGAACATGATCTGCTCACTAATATATATATTTTTTAGCATGAAGAATATCTTTTCATTTTTTAAACCCATGAAAATCCCACCATGGCATTAAAATTTAGATTTCCTTTTCTGGTTGGAGTACTCAGAAACAGAATACCTTCATTTCCTAGTAGCAGTATTAACAAGTGGCAATAGTAACGTTACCGATTACAAAAACAAATAAATAAATAAGACCCTAAGCAAGATAGAAAGATACCTCATGTTTTCTTCCCATACCCTTGGTGTATCTCATTTGAATTATTGCATGGTAATAGAATTGTGCAGTATTCTACCCTCCAAATAACAACCCATCAAGACTACCTGTAGATGATTGGCAGAAGCATTGATCTGTGACAAAGACTGAAGGCCCTTCTTGCTGAAGAAGAACTTTTCAAGGCCCCTGATAGAGTTGGCCGATTGGAGATAGACTTTCTGGCTGTGAGCTCTCCTCCTATAGAGTCAACTTGTCTTGAATAAAATAAATGAGCCCAAACTTTTCTCACATTCCAGAGTGATTTATCATAGAACAAAAACTTCAGTTTGACAAATCTTTAGCCATCACTCAAAGTGTCTGCTTTCTTTGTAGATGACATTCCATTATAGTCCTGTACAAAAATAATATTGTCAGGAACTCTATTGAATCATGAGTTTATTTAATTATTTGGTCTCTAAGAGAAAAGAAGCCACTTGTTAGTATGTGGTTTAGTGTCTTATTGCATAAAATAAGAATGTTCTTAGAACAAATTTAATGCAAATTGAATATACCCATATATACGAGCCTTAGAAATAGTAGGTTAACACTGCTATAGCATCTACAACACTTGACATACTGTATCACCCTGAACTTGATCAACTAAAAAAAAGACAGTACAAATTTTATGGACTAAGGGGTTTAATATGTGAATTAAGAATCCTATAAATGTGGAAAGGTTTGGAGTGTGAAGGTAGGGAAGACAACATCTGGAGGATCAGAAAAATATTCATTACATACCCTGAAGCACTGGATTTGGGGAACAAAGTTACTAATAATGAAGAAATCTGCATTGCTCCATGGTGTGAAGGGAAACTTGTAAGATCTGAAGGCTTACCAGTTCTGACTGCCACAGCCTTCCAAAGAAGGCTACCTTCTCTTTGACTTTGCATTCCAAAGAAGACATGAATTCTTTTCACTGGAAAATTCTAAACAGAGATTGTATGGCAAAGGGGATTCTGTGAAATATATTTTCTATTCTCAGAAGGGGTTGCTGGTGATAGTGCCATGTTGACAGCATGCATTCTGACACAGTACACTTTGTCAACTCAGTGTCTATTCCCATCCCCTTTTACCCATATTTAGGATCCAGATAAAAATACCACCCTGCTTCTGCTTAATATCTTGCCATTATCCCACATACAACTGTATTTATTTATTTATTTTTTAATTTTTTTTAACGTTTATTTATTTTTGGGACAGAGACAGACAGAGCATGAACAGGGGAGGGGCAGAGAGAGAGGGAGACACAGAATCAGAAGCAGGCTCCGGGCTCTGAGCCATCAGCCCAGAGCCCGACGCGGGCTCAAACTCACGGACCGTGAGATCGTGACCTGAGCTGAAGTCGGATGCCTAACCGACTGAGCCACCCAGGCGCCCAATTTTATAAAAGATTGAAGACAGACACATCTCTCCCTGAATGAGGAAATGTAGGCTTCATGGACTCAGTCCATCTCTATCTAGTACCATTCATTCCTCTCCCATTCAAGTTCAAAGCCTGCTCTCATATTCTGTTACTTACATGCTGAGATAGGGGTGAAGCATTATTGAGACTCTTATATTAGGTAGTAAAGGATTGACAAAGAGAAAAGAGAAGAATCCATAATCTACTGTGGTTTGAAATTTTGTGCCTCCCCGCCCCCCCCCCCCCCACCGCCAAAATTCACACCCCCCACCCACCGCCAAAATTCACATGTTGAAATCCAAATGCCCAGTGTGGTGACATTAGGAAGTGGAGCATTTGGTGATGAGGTCATGAGGATGTCAGCATGAGTAGGATTAGTGCTTTTTATAAGAGAGACTCCATATAAATCCCTTGTTCCTTCCACCATGTGAGGACACAGCAAAAAGATGATGCCACCTGTGAGCCTGAAAGCCAGCTTTCACCAGCCCTCAGAGTGAATAGGCTAGAGACATGATCCTGGACTTCCTGGTCTCCGTAACTCTCAGAAATAAATTTCTGTTGCTTATAAACTCTCTAGTCTATAGTAGTTTGTTACAGCAACACAAAGGGACTAAGACAGATGCAAATATGTTAATATCAAAGCAAAAACAAAAATACATGAAACTAAACAGTCTTTCCTTATTCCTGGTTACATGGGTTATATTGTAACTTCTTCCATTTTCCATTTTTTGTTTCCTTTTCCCTCAGTATGTTGTGTTGACCCAAACTTTTCAGAATTAAAACAACTAAATTAGTAGAAACCAAAGCACAGGAGTATTAAAAAAAAAAAAAAAGCTAGTAGTTTATTCTCTTTGATAATGGCAAGTGTATTAATTTTCTATTGCTGCATAAAAAAGTACAGCAAACATAGTATTTAAAACAGCATATGCTTATCTTTTCAGACTTTCCAGGATCAGAAGGCCAGGCACAGCTTGGCCTCTGCAGGGTCTTACAAGGCCAAGGTCAAGGTGTTGGCAGGATTTCATTGTAATCTGAATACTCAAAAAGGGAAGAATCTTTGTTGAAGCTCCCTAAGCTGCCAAGTTGTTGGCAGATTTCATTCCCTTCAGGCTGTAGAATTGATAGTAGCTTGCTTCTTCAAAGCTAGAGATACAAGAGAGAAAGAGACATATTACTGCTTCTAGTCTTAACTTGTTGGAATGCCTAGGCCTTTTCTCTTAAGGGCTCACTTGATTATGTTTGGTCAACCCACGGTAATCGCTTTTCATTAACTCAAACTTGACTAAAAAAAGGGACCTGATGGGGCGCCTGGGTGGCTTGGTCGGTTAAGCGTCAGACTTCGGCTCAGGTCATGATCTCACGGTCCGTGAGTTCGAGCCCCGCGTCGGGCTCTGTGCTGACAGCTCAGAGCCTGGAGCCTGTTTCAGATTCTGTCTCCCTCTCTCTCTGCCCCTCCCCTGTTCATCCTCTGTCTCTCTCTGTCTCAAAAATAAATAAACGTTAAAAAAAAAAAATTAAAAAAAAAAAAAAAGGACCTGAATTGCATCTGAAAAATCTCACCTTTGACTTATACATAATACAGTTGGGAGGGTGATACTCCACTGGTTTTGAAAAATTATATGGGTTAGAAGCAGATCACAGGAGTTGCTCATACTTAAGAGGAGTGGATTACACAAAGGCAAGGATATTAGGTCATGGGAATCCACCTCCTTAGGGTCTTATATTAGTCAAGGTTATCCAGAAAAACAGAACTAATAGAATCGATTGATCAGCTAGTTAAAATTGGCTCATGAAACATTATGGAGGTTGACAGGTTCAAAATCAGCAGTTTAGGGGGCTAGTGTGCTAGAGAGCCAGGAGAGTTGGTGGTGCAGATGAAGTCTGAAAACAGTCTTCTGGAGAATTTCTTTTGCTTGGGAGGTTAGTCTCTTTTTGTTTTTTGTTTTTTGTTTTTTATTTAGGCCTTCAAATGATTGGATAAGTCCCACCTATGTTATGGAAGGCCATCTGCTTTATCCAGAGTTCACCAATATAAGTGTTAATCTCATCCCAAAACAACCCCCAAGTTGACATCTAAAATTAACAATTTACAGAGTTGTCTACCACTCTAAAAATTCTTACGAGACAAGTACTTTTTAAATCCTTTGTAACAAATGAGGAACTCAGGTACAGATACATAATTTGACCAAGGTCACCCTATAAGTAAAAAATAGTACCAGGGTTTGAATCCAGGTATTGTGACCTTAGAGTCTTTGTTACCCATTGTCTCTTTTGGTAGAAATATAATACCCACCTGGGGGGACCCTTCCTGCTTGTTTGAAAGGGATATACCCTCAGGCAGTAACAAAGGAAAAGTGAAAAAAACAGTCATAGACACAACAGAGAAATTTAGAATAATAGTTAAATATAGACTTCTGACCCAAATTTCTGCTGATTTTTCTGAGGAAATGTGATGGGCACTGAGATGTATGAAGGATCTTCTCCACGCCAGGCATCGTGAAGACTTTTTCTACATATACATATTCATCTACATTTTAATCCTCTTGAACACCTAGTAGGAGAGCAATGATTATTCTTACTTTACTTGTGAGGAAAAAAGCTAAACAGTGACTTGTGAAAAGTCATACAGTTGGAAAGTGGCCAAGCCACAACTCAGAGCCAGATTGGCCTGTCCCCAAGGACTTAGAGCCATTTGTGACAATTCCTTGATCAACAGTTCATTTACACATATTCTAGCATATTAGAGCCAATAACTTGTCAGTAAAGAAGCACAGTGCAGACAAATACATTGAATACTGGTGTAGTTAATTTTTCTCATGCATCTTAATCCAAAGTATTTTCTATCCACTCTACAATGTTGGTCGTTCAAGATATCTCTATTTACAAGTAATAAGAATTTACTTTTGTTAAAATTTGGTGTTGAATGAACATTGATGATGACAATTTGGCCATCAAGTTCATATTTCAAATGCATTTGTGAATTTCCCTGTGTGAATACAGCACGCAGGTTTTGTCGCCCAATGCATCTCTTGCAAAATCCCTTTCTCTTAGCCATCTCCAGTATAGAACTTCAAAAACTAAAAACCCTCCTAGCCTACCTTAGAGGCCATGTGATGCAGTTTTGTCCAAGAAACATAAGTGGATGTCTTGTGGCACTGAAAGAATGGGCTTTGAGAAAAAGCTAGCTTCTCTGATGAAAGGGACACTCATCTCTTATACTATCTCTCCGGCCCCTTCCTCTCCATTCTTCCTGAATTGAATGTAAGTGTGAATCTTGGATCTCTAACAACTATCCTAAGGCTAGGAGAATGAAAAAGCAGCATGCTGAGCATAGTGGGTTGAAAAGAAAGACCTTTGGTCTTTGTGGATATCATTAGGTCACAGAACCAAGGGACAGAAGCCACCTATATCCAGGCCTGTTATTACTTGAGGAAAAACTGTCACTATTTGCTTAAGTCACCTCCAGGTAGATCTCTATTACTCATTATATGCTTTAAGTAACAATAATGATAATGTAACACTAATAAATATAAATTAGTGCATATTGTACTTGGTTACCATATGACAGGCAAGGTCGAATACTTGAGGCTTACTAGCGTATTTAATCCTCTTAATCCTACAGAACAGTTATTAGTGTTCTCACGATGCCCATTTTGTAGCTGGGGAAACAGAGGTTAGCATTGAGCAGTAAAAGAGGCTTACTGGAAGCACAGGTGCCAGGATATGAGACAAGGATCTGAAAAGAGGGCTATTCCTCATATTATGAGAGATAAGCTGATTTTCCCAGCATGCATGGGGCCATGGTGTCAATATGACGGATCATTCAGGAACACAGCCTGCAAAGTCAGACAGATGTTGGTATAAATTGAAGCTCTGTCACTTACTACATGTCATATCTTGGGTCATAGAGTAAAAATCTCTAAGTCTCAGTTTATACATAGGCTGAGTCCGCATCTTCTTTAGGATAGAGAAATATAAAAATATCCGGTAGCATTCACCAAACCGTTTATGTGCCAAAGTAGCTCATCATCATTATCCTCGTTCTCATCATCATCATGGCTAACCTCTAATTGAGCAATAGCTATGAGTCAGGTGCAGAGCTACACATTTTATATGTAAAATGTCATTTGATCGTCATAGCACCCCAAAGAGTTATGCACTATTATTTTCCCCTGTCGCAAATGTGGAAAATTGCAATCACACAGCTATTAAGCAATATAGCCAGGGCTCATATCCAAGCGTATCTGATTCCAGCTTTTATGTTTTTAATCACTATGACTTTCTGTCACCAGGAGGCACTAGAAATGTAATAACAAGATAAAGTTTCTGTTCCCTGAGGACAGTCTACAGATGGAGACCAATAAGGAAACAGTATTTTCAGCACTACGAAAGAAAAATGCAGGATTCAAGGTGGTGACATTTTGAGGTCTAATTTGTGCCCTGATCTCATATTTTGCCAAAAGGATGTTGTGAAATTGAATTGTATGTGACTGAGAGAGAGAGAGAGACTAAGAGAAAGAGAAAGAGAACATGCACACTCATGCTATCTTTCCTCGGTTGTTGTTTCTCATAGTATGATGTTCTGTGATTTTCCTAGATCACATTTGTCATAGATGATTGGGTGCTACTTTTTGGAAAATAATAGCATGAAGTGTGACAGGCTGGCTGGTGTGGATGGGAAGGGAGTGAAGTCTTCCTCTCCAGTTTGGTCCCTTCTTACCCTTTGAGTTCTGGAGTCACACTGGTTTTGTCCTTGAAGAAAACAAAAAAAAGAATTGGGGCCATTAATATTAAAGGTTTACTAGGGACATATGCTACCCTTTCCAGAAACTCTGGAATGAGTATTGTTTCAGTGATTTAAATTCCCTAAAAGATCATTCTATTTTTTATTTCAAGACTAATGAGCTGAGTATGAATAGCAGGGCAAGGGAAAGAAGGGGAAAAATACATTTGAAGTTTTCTTCTTGGGTTTCAATCTCAACCCCTTGAGCTGAAAAGTGACAGTTGTCCTTTGTATCTTACCATGCCATTGTAAGTCAGATCATGATGTTTTCACATATTTCGACTGTGCAATTGAGTCATAGAATAGCAGGTTCTACTTGCAAAATTTAACAATTACTTTAAAAATCACTTGGCAATTTGGAACATTTTAGATAAATAAAAGCAAACCTTATGCCCAGGCAAAATATTAATAGGAGACTGTGGAACAATCAGTCTTTGCACAGCAATTTGGGAACATATGGTGATACGTTCAGACAAAAGGCCATGTTCAAGGTTGAAACAGCCCTTGTGCAGTGGGGCTGGGCAATAACTTATGGCATTGATTACATAAAATGCAACTCCAGGCTTCTTTCCTGGCACACTGTTTTGCACATCCACAATGGCTAGCCAATAAAGAAAGCCAGATATATGCCTAAGATTTACAAAGCAAATCATCCATTTCTTGGTCATTTATTTACTATTTTGTCAATTCCTTGTCAATGATGTTATTCTGTAAAAGGTGATACAAGTGATGTAATGGCCCACCCTAGGTATGGGAGTTGAAAACAACTTTCTTTGTCATCAACCTGATCTACTCATTCCTAAAAGGAGAACAATATCAACTTGGGATCATCATATTCTTCTAGTGTTGAGAATGATATTTGGGTTTGTGTGGCCCTTTTAAAATTATTTTTAAAGAAAAAAATTGTCATGGAAATGTACCCTTTATAAACATTGTCCTATAATTTAATCATGAATAATTCTTAAATCTAAGAGAGAGATAACTGAGCAACCACCCCTGCACCAATGACTGTCAAGATTAATGGTAACATATAAACCTTAACCACAAGAAGAGCTTAATTAGCTGGAAATATTTCTTTTTCTGTTACTATCTTCTGTTACTACCATCTTCGGTTATTGGAAACTTTGCAAAATCCGCCAGATTACTCTCAGCTTCAATAGATGGACTATATTGAAAACAATTTCATTGCTCTTGGATAAGTGACTTTTCACTCAGGTTTATTATTTATCTTTGATTATTTATTCATAAATTCAACAAATAGTTACCAAGCAGAATTGTGTTTTAGGCATTATAATAGAGACACAGTCTGGTTGCTGCTCTCATACAGCTTCCAGTTCTAATGAGCAACTTAAAATACAGTATAGTAAGGGCTATTTTAAGGAGATTGTAGGATGCCATAAGAGATTGTGGGAGAGGAATCAAATGCAAATTTGGACTGTCAGGGAAGGCTTTCTGAGAAATATTTCATATGAAACCAGAATTAGTTATGCAGAGAAGAGGCATAAAAGAATGTTGACACAATAAGGAGACTCTCAAGGTTAAAGAAAGAGAGTGACCTTTGGTGGTTTCCAAGTATTGAAATGCATTTATTGTGGATGCATTGTTGATTTCCAGGTGGCCATGAGAATTAAGAAGGACTCTGAAGCCTTTGCATGTAGAGCCTTGAAACCAGGTAAAGAAGTTCAGACATTATCTCAAGATGAGATAAAAAGCCTTTCAAGGACTTTAAATAGAAGAGTTACATGAATAAGTTTATGTTTATCATTCCTGCTGTGGGTATACAAGGGTGAGGATTTGGATGAAATACAGGCATATCACAGAGCGTACCCAAGGATGTTGATTACTGAATTTAAAAATTGATGTCTAATTTTTTTTATGACTTGCTTCTCCCACCTTTCTATATCTTAATCTAAAGCCAGACTGCCATATTAACTTAAGGAACAGAAAATTTACTCTGTGTCATTTTAGAATGAAAATAATAGGCAAGTTAGAGGAAGAAAGATTTCACCTTAATCTTGATAAATAATGGTTTAATGATCATAACTTCATAAATGGAGTAGACAGTCTTGAGAAGTAAGTTCCCATTCCTGGAAATATATTTGCAGAGGTAAGAAGACTGCTGATAAAAGGATGTTGAAGAAGAGATGTCTTTGTTGTCAGAAGGTGGGACTAAATGACCCTAGAGTTTCTTCTGGTTCTTAGCTTATTTTAAGGTTCTATTTGCTTGAATTATGGCTCACCAGGGTTCTAATATAATTTTGATAGCATCAGTGTCTTAAATTGTTGAATCATTCCTACTCTTTGTTTCTAAGCATAAAGGGTAAGATTTTTTCAGATGTTACAATTCTCTGTATTCCTTACTATGGGACATGCAATGGAAGAAGTTAGGAAATGAATTGTTTGCATGTTGGTCTGAATTTCTGTAGATGATGATGCCTGGCACACAATTTTTTTCTTGGCTGCAGGTAGTTATGAATTTTGAATTTGCTGCTCTGTTTTGAAAATATCTTGGAGAAATAAAATGAGCAATATGACCCAAAGATGTAATCCAAGATATAACACTTCCAAGGCCTTCTTGTACACTTTTGGGTACAGTAGTATTTACCCAATTAACTATATTTACAACCCAAACGTTCTCTCCTCTGATTTTATCTCACTCCTTGAAATGCATTCATGTATGAATAAATGAACAAATGTGTTGGAGATACATGGTTGATATAACAGATAATTTTGGAGTATTTTCCATGGGCTTAAAAGGAAGATAAAGGGAACAAGAGCTTAGCAGTCTCTGAACTGTCAGTGCTATTTGGGACTTCAGTCTTGTTTTAATTCTGTGCCTTTTCATAGTAATATCAAATTCACTGTGCATAGTGGAGATGTTACTTAGTATAAATCACACTCTAGGTAAACTGAGTTAGGGTAACTTCACTTCTATCTATATCATGCTACATAATTTTTACTTAAAAAGGTCTTCATATCCTCAAGATGTATTTAACATAGCTTGATAAGACATAATTCCTTTTGTGCTTGAGAACAGTAAACACAAGAGATTGCTACCAATTTGATAAAGATTTTAGGGAAAGACTTTTAGGATCAAGTAAACTGTAACTTACTCCTATGTACCTCAATCTAATGTTGAAACTTGGGATAAGTTAACTCACATATCATGCTCAGAGACCAAATAATTCTTCGGTGTGCAGGGAATATGTTCTGTTATGATTGTTAGAAAAATGATGGGGGGGGGGCTGTCCATATGAGACAAACTATAATTAAAAATGTATAAATAGTTATTGCAGAGACTACTGTCATCATGAGCTGATAACCTGCACTAAGGTGTATCCAACAGAGAGAGTTGGACTTTTTCATTAATCCTCTATACTCTCAACTCTATTTGTTGTTCTAGAAGATGGAGGTGGAGTCCTCCCGAGTAAACAAGAAATATTGTTTGTGATGGTGATTTTCTATTGTGAATAGTCCAGCTGAAATTATGGGAAATATGCAGAAAGTGATTTCTACTGGCAGTGTTTAAGAAGACACATTACTAAGCACCCTCTTAAACCCAATGAAGGGCAGAAAACTTACATTGACTTGAATAGAAATTTCTTGGGCCTTACTTAACAAAATCCTGTTTTATTCAGAATAACATATGTCCCTGTACATCCCATGAGACTTCAGGGAATTTGAGTTAAGGATCCAAGATCTAGAAGTTGGCTTGTTTGATCTTAAAGCAGTGATATTTCTTGACAATGATCGACTCAGTAATAAGAATACATGCCAAAGAGTTAAAACAGGGAGACGATATGGGGGGGTTTATATTAAGGTCTTCCTTGATTTTCTGGGATGATATTTAGGAATGGGTTTCTCTTATATTGGGTTCAATAGGTTTTAGGTTATTGATGGGTTACAATAACAAAGGTTTATATAGTTTTCACATTAATTTCCACCACACATGGGATAGTAGGTTTCCTCTGCACTGTCCTCTCTATAGCACATGGGCTGGCACAGCAGTCATGATCCAGAGCAGTACTCATCACTGTACCAGTAAAAATGGCCTTGTTTTAAAATTTTTTAATATGTATTTATTATTTTTTTAATATAATTTATTGTCAAATTGGCTAACATACAGCGTGTAAAGTATGCTCTTGGTTTTTTGGGGGTAGATTCCCGTGGTTCATTGCTTACATACAACACCCAGTGCTCATCCCAACAAGTGCCCTCCTCAATGCCCATCACCCTAGAAAGTGGCCTTTAGATCCCAAACCCAGAATTAACTTACATTATTTCTAATCATGTTCTGCTAGCAATGAGTCACAGGACCACATCTAACTTCAAGAGAGCAGGGGTGAGCAAATATGTATGTTCCAGGAAAGAAACCAGAGATATTTACTGGCCACTACTAATGAATATCACATTTTTCCTCAGGCATCATCCCTTGCCTTGCTACTGAACAGAGTAGGACAGAAGAGGACATTGCCAAGAGACTAACAGAAAAATTGATCTAAAGACTATAGATAAAAACAACTCATCCTTAAAGCTCATCCTACCTCTATTATTTCTAGCTGTGTGAATTCATCAGTTTACACAGGTTTTAAGCCAGTTATCTGTTGAGTTTTCTATAACTTGCCTCCAAAATGACCTAATGGATACATATTTACTATCAAGTTCTTTTTTGAGTCAACTTCATCTGCCATGGGCCATTTAAAGAAAGGAGATAGAGCAGTTTATTATTCAGGGTAAGTTCTCCCTTTGGGATCTTAAGTTCTGTTGAGCTTTATGTTGGAAACTCTGGGTGGTAAAAATTAAATTCATTCTCAGCTCTGCACACATGTACTGTACCAGCCATTTATGCTTCACTTGAGCATTTTCCCTTTATGTCATATATAAAATTCCTAGAAATAAGCAAAGGCGAACTTTCTACATCTCAATGCAGAAATTGCATAGAAAGACAGATGCCTGCCATTTATTTCTTGGCTTTGGACTTTGGCATGTTTGGCAATTGGACATTGGGGATCTGGCTATCTCATCAAATTCTATTTTGAATGTCACAGAGAAGCAACAGTTTTAGCAGGAGCTCATGCCATATTATAAGCTTGATCTAAGGTATATTTTTGATCCATTCTGAATTATGTCTTAAAACTATAAAGGCCAACTAAAACTTTCTTTCTTTCTTTCTTTCTTTCTTTCTTTCTTTCTTTCTTTCTTTCTTTCTTTCTTTCTATAGAAATTCAGTGCTATAAGTTTTGGAGGGAGTAGGGACAAAGTGAGTCAGGGATTAGATCTGTGCAGAGAACCAATAGATCGCTTGCATTTCCCCCACTTTACTCCTTCACTAAGCATTTTCTCACTCCCAACTCCATACTCATTAAAAATGGGGTTGTATGCATTTCCTAATGCCTATATAAGATGCTTTCTTTTATCATAGCAGTTTTCATACTTTGAGTAATTTTCCTGTTTACATATCTTACTCCTCCCACTCCCAAGTACTAGGAGCTCCTTGAGCATGTAGAATACGAGTGTTTTTATTGATTTGCACTAGATGGAATTTAAAGTACATGTGAATTATATGAAGTATAATAGAAAAGTACAAAGTGATGCTACTATATGGAAGAAGAAATCATAAAGCATAAAATATTAACATAAATGAGGCTCAAAATCCAAACCAGACATTGTGACTAGTAGCCACTTGTCCTGACTTCCCTTGTGCCATCTTCAGAGACAAGATCCTGGAATAACCCAGGGCAGTAGTTTGTGTTTCTTCTAATTTGGCTTTAATATCTACATAAGTATTCCAATGGAAATTTGATGTTAGCCTCTCTTACATTAATTTTCTCCTACCAGCTTCTTAACAGTATTCCAAATTTCTCAGGTAGGTAGATGAGTAGAATTGATCTCACTCCCAGTGTCCGTGATATGGTCTCAATTTTCCTGAGTCATTCAACATATGTTAGCTTCCTGGCCATAGCAATAGATTCAGACATGGCAAGAGACCCAAAATAGGTCGATAAGAGTCAATGAGACTCAATTAAAGCTGTTTAATTAAGCTACAGGAAAGCAGATTGTCTCTTCCCAAAGTGAACACAGACAAGTGTGATACTGCTAATATGCTGATGGTCATCTTGAGATCATGTAGAAATAGCGTTACTGAGTATGAAGCCAATTCTGAGAAATGCTGGTGGTTGTGGGGTGTGTGTGGGGAAGGGGAGCAGATTGATTGACTGACAGATTATTAGCCTGAGAAAGTAGGAAGTCTTACTAAGAAAAGGAGGCTAAAATAAGAAAGTGAGTCTGGGTCACATCATTTGAGTCCTTGATAAACGACATCGAAACTGTTTTAACCCCTGAAATCATAAGTAAGCCATTGGGTACTAAATGTGGGTACTAAAATAGTCACCAGTGGTAAATTATATGCCACTTGTGCGTATGCATGAGTGTGTGTTGCTTGTGTCTAGTCTGGAAATTTTAAGGCCAAAACCCTACATAAAGGAAATATGTGCATTTTATTTTAAGCTTTCCTGTTGTGCATTGGGAAGAAAGTCAATATAGGAGGTCAAGCTGTAATCCAGTTTATGTTTCAGTATGAAATTGGAGTAACTGTTTCTTTAGATTGAATAGTATTGTTACCATCGTATAGCCTACTGCCTTCCCCCGCTCCCGCAAGTTTTTCTAACAAATCTTTATTCAAGTGTCTTCAGAAATATAACTTGAGGGTGTTTGAAGAATCAGATGTATTAAATTGTCCCCCAAATTTTCCATCCAGTAGAAAGATAAAAATGAGGCTTTTAAAGGCCCTATTCTCTTTCTTTTGTGACTCCTTGAGAAAGATACTCACAAAGGATAAAATGGAATTGTGCGCACGAAGTGTGTACACAGATCAGTCCAATCTGAAATGGATCAAAAGGACCTAGGAAAGGGAAGTGTGAGTGAGATAAAAGAAAGTTGGCCGTCATAGCTTGCGTTCACTTAGAACATGGCAGTGATTTTGGCTTCATCTGCACAAGAACAAGAATTTATATAGATCCATTTAATTTATTAAATAAACTATCTCAATTTTACTTTTATCTTTTTTTCTTTTGCTTAAATGACGAAAACAAAGTTTGTCAAAAAATTAAATAAAGGCCATGGCCAGATGGAATTCATTATTTGTATAATTTGTACATCAGCCATTGGGTACTAAATGTGGGTACTAAAATAGTCACCAGTGGTAAATTATATATATGGACCAGTATTTTTATCCAGGAAGAGGCAGCAAAACAAATAAAACTAATCTTTTTTTTTTTTTGAAAGTCAGTACCTACTGGTGCTTAAAAACACCCATTTTGGAAACCATTGAAGCAGGGCTTGAATCCTGACTTCTGTATTTCTCATCTGTGTGACTTCTCCAAGCTTTACCTTCTATAAATTAGAAATAAAAGTGGTATTTCCCATATAGGTTTGCAGTGGACATTAAAAGAGACAATTTATTCAAAGTGTTTGTGTCAAACACTGAACTCAGAAGTGAAAGCAAGTCCTGGTGAACATAAAGTAGGAGATTCAAAAGAATTCTTAACTGTAAAACAAAACAAAACAAAAACAAGAGACACAAGGAACCTCTGTGATGGTTATGTTTGTTACCTTGCTTGTGGTGAGGGTGTCACAAGTTTTTGCCTATTCCCAAACTCATCACATTATCTATATTAAATAAGTGTGTGCATTTCTTTTTGTATCAATTATACCTCAATAAAGCTGTTAAAAAAGGCATAAAGGAAGTCAAAGGCAGCTTTCAAAAAAAGTGAATGTGAGCAGAAATTCTATCCACTTACTAATTCAATATGTATTTATTAAGACCATGGATTGTAAAGTAAATCTCCCAGGATTTGAATCTCAATTTTTTCAGAGGAGGGATTGCTGGGTCATAAAGCAGTCTATGGCCGTAGCACTCTGAACACATCTGATCTCATTTGGTTTTGGAAGCTAAAGATGGTCTATTGTCCTTTGTCCTGAGTTATAACTATCTTACTGGGTCTTACCACAGAATGTATACATTAATTTTATACCTCTGATGTTTTCAATGCCATAGAGTGTTGTGGATATCCTGGATCAAATAGCAAGTCTATTTGGCTACAGCTCTTTCCTAGTTGGGTATCATTCCTATTTGAGAGCTATTTGGCATGTGCTACCCACAGAGTCTAAAGAGGTCAACGAGGTCTTTTTCTTCATGGGGAGAGATAAAAGATGCAATGGTCTATCCTTTACTTAGGAGACAATGTTCCCCACCATGACCACTAGAACCTAAATATTATAGGCGTGGTTGGTCCCTGTACCAAAATAGGATTTGTCTTTCATTCTCTGGACAACATATGTTTTACCACTTACTGCTCCTCTAGCCCTATCAGCATGATCTCACTGAGGTAATAGACCAACATGATGTACTCTGGTGCCTATACTTTGCAAATTTCTTTGTACTGTATTATGACAGAGATCAGGAGAGTTAGACTAGCTTTGGAGCAAAGCCATAATTATATATTGTTGTCTGTTACGAACTCTTTCTGATTCTGTTTTTTTATTGAGACAGAAAAGCATTCCTTTATCAAATTGCTGGCTGTTTTCTGTCAACCTGAGGCAATATCAGTGTGTTCTAGCAAGGGAAGAATATCTGGCACCACAGCTGAGATCACGGCTACTACCTGACTGAACACTATGTTAGTTTCCTCAGGCTGCTGTAGCAAAGTACCACAGACTTAGTAGCTTAAAACAACAGAAATTTATTCTGTCACAGTTCTTAACAGCACAAGTCAGAAATCAAGGTGTTGGCAGGGCCATACATCCTTTGTACCCTCTAAAGGAGGATCCTTCCTTGGCTCTTGCCAACTGCTGGTGGTGTGCCAACAGTCTTTGACATTCCTTAACTTGAAAACAGCAGTTCCATCTCCACCTGTCTTCACCTGTCCAATTTTCCTCTGTGTTTGTCTCTTTTCTTCCCATGAGAACACCAGTCATATTGGATTAAGGCCCTATCCTAGTCCAGTCACCTAATCTTTACCAATCAATTACATCTTTAATGAGCCTATTTCCAGATAAGGTCATATCCTGAGGTATTGGAAGTTAGGACCTCAACATATCTTTTGGGGGGGATACACTCCAACTCTAACATTTACAGTTGTATTCAGTTATCTTCCAGGATCATCCAATGTTTGCAGGGACCATACTGGAGAATACATGGTGATATTACGGAAATCTCCTGTGCCCTGTAAGATTCTTGAGGCTGGCACTAATCCTTGCTTTCCATTGCCCTCCTGTGATGTGATCAACTTTTGCATTTATTATCTTTGCTGCAAGTGATTGTTGCCAGGTTTCTTCTTGACCTTCCCCTCAAACAGAGAACCAACGTGGAGTTTGTACCAGCTCTTTCAGGTATATCTGCAGATCAATAGGTCCACTGTAACCAGACCTTGCCAGGACTCCATGTATTACCTGATCCTCCTGTACCTCACCTAGTGCCATGAGGACACTTCAAGTCTTTGGGTCTCAGTGTCAACTCAGACCCTCAGATGCATAGCTTTCAATGTAAGTGGACCAAGGCCCATAAATAAGGATCACAGAGATGGTTAATGTGTATACTTAGTATATAATGTTGCACAGCCCTTCTTCAAGAGCTAGCCATCTGTTCAGGCAATACAACCAGGGTTTGAAAATTGACTCAAACTTGGACACTGGGGAATAGATGATGACGTTTGATTGGTGTGACCATTCTTAATTTTCTAATTATTTTGCCCCTTGGAATGTTGTATTCTATTAAGCATCTCCAGAACTCTGTGGGTCAGTTGCCCTTAGCTGCCACTCTGACATTGCTACTTGTGACAGTAATTCTGACCCTGAAATCGAGTTTTTTGTCTGCTGTTACATAACCTGAATAGTGTCAGCACCTTACCTTCTGCATTGCTATGAATGACCTAAAGTTTCTACCCTCCAGAGATGAGCTACCACTAAAAGTTTTAGTGATGCTTATTTTCCTCTCTCTAGCACATTCCTTATGGCTTGGTGACTAAGTCCTCTCAATCTTCCTATGAAATACAATCATTTGGTGGGTCTTCTGATTATGCAAATCATACGTATTTCAGCATGCCGACTTCATTAACCTTCTTAATCCAGTTCTCCGCCATCTGCTACGCAATGATTCTGGCTGTTCATTTTCACTCAGCACTGGACATCATCTTTTCCATGCCTCTGGGAGCATCCTAGTAGTGAGTTCATACATCATCTCCTAGAGTTCTTGCCAGGGTGTTAAGTGTCTCTCTAATTTTATCTTCTCCTTGATTACCATTCTCATGCTTGCTTTGCCATGGCTAGGTCCTGCAGCTCCGTTGTGATATATATATTCTGATTGCATTTCATTCAGATGATTTAATATACACACATAATCCATTTCCACCTTTTTCACTCTTACTACAACACCATCTGGGCCATGCTGTGACATAAGTCTGCTTACAGGTCTACTGATCAGGATGGCAAGGGTGATACATTTGCCTTTTGTATGCGGAAGAGAGATTTCTGCACTACCTTCAAGTAATAATAGAAAGGCCTCTGGCCATTATTGAAGATGCAGATAATTCAGAAGATTCTGAGTAGTCAAAATCTTAAGGCCCTTGAACTAGATGTCCCTGTCTCTCACGTTGTCCTTTACAACCTCACCCACTTTACTCTCAACCATAACCACAGGTAACCACAAATCTAATTTTTATGTGGAAAATGTCCTAATTTCAAGAATGTTCTATAAGTACAGTCTTACAGTATAGAACCTTTAGGATTTCTTTTAAACACAACATAATTCCACAATTCCCAGGGGACTTGTGCTGTGTATCAGTAGTTCTTTGCTTAATTGCTGATTAGTTTTCCATAGTTGGATTAAACAATTCACCCATTGAAGGACATGTAAATTGTTTCCAGCTTTTTACTGTTATAAATAAAGCTCAGAACATCAGTGTATGGGATTTATATGACAATATGCAGACATTATAATGGAATAAATGCCCAAGAATGCAATTGTTGGGCCATATGGTAAGTGGATGTTTTGTTTTATAAGAACATGATAAGCCATATTCAACAGTGAAATACCATTTTATATTCCTACCAGCAGTGTATGATCAAACCAGTATTTCAACATCCTGGCTAACTTTGGTTTCTTCTTTTTATGTATGTTAGCCATTATGATAGATACATAGTGATAACTCATCATGGTTTTTAATCGACAGGTTTGCTAATAGCTAACAATGTTGAAAATCTTTTCATGTGTTTATATGTCATCTTTATCCTCTCTAGTGTAATGTCTCTTCGTGTCTTTTTCCCACTTGCTAATTGGAATGTTTGATTTTTTTGCAAACTGTTGGGTTCCTTTAATTAATAAACTTTATTTTTTAGAGTAGCTTTAGGTTCACAGTAAGATAGAACAGAAAGTTCAGAGAGTTGCCATATATCCCTGTGCACCTACACTCAAAACTACAGTGTCTTGCATCACAGCGTCTTGTCTTTGTGATGATTGATGAACCTACACTGACACATTAATATAACCTCAAATCCATAGTTTACCTTAGGGTTTACTCTTCATGTTTTACATTTCATAGGTTTTTGCAAATAATGACATGTGCTTACCACCGTAGTATCTTACAGAATAGTTTCCCTGCTCCTAAGTTTTCTGTGCTGGACCTATTCAGCCTTAGCTCCCTCTTCACACTTGGCAACCCAGCAACCACTGATCTTTTTAATGTCTATATAGTTATTTTTTTTTTCCTGAATGCCATACAGTTTAAATCATATAGTTTAAACCTCTTCAGATTATCTCCGTTCACTTAGTAATATGTGTTAAAATTTCCTGCATATCTTTCTAAGGTGCATTAGCTCTTTTATTTTTAGCACTGAATAAATATCCCATTGTCTGGATGTGCCATGGTTTATTTATCCATTCATCCACTGAAGGACAACTTGGTTGCTTCCAAGTTTTTACAAGTACTAATAGAGAAACTGCTGTAAACATCTATGTGCACGTCATTGTGTGTACACAAGTTTTCAGTTTATTTGAATAAATACCAAGAAAGTTGATTCTTGGATCACATGGTAAGTGTTTAGTTTTATAAGTAACTGTCAAACTCCTTTACATTTTGCATTGCCCAAGTAGCTGTACCATTTTGCATTGCCACCAGCAAGGAATGAGAGTTACTATTGTTCCCCATTCTCATGAGCATTAGGTGTTACTAGTGTTTTGCATTTTGGCCATTCTAATAGGTGTGAAGTGATATCTCATTGTTTTAAAGTCTCTTCCTTTTTTGACATGTCTTTTTCATTTTAGTATTTTTAAACTATCCCCCGATTCTTTCTCTTATTCTATGTTTCTTGTATGAGTTGCTGGTCATTAGTTTTGTTTATCTGTAGTTAACACAAGTTGTGGACAGATTGATAAGATTGTTTTAATTTGCAATTCCCTGTTGACATATTATGTGAACGAAGTATCTTTTGATATGCTTACTTGACATCTTTATGTCTTTTTTGGTAAGTTGTCTGTTCAGGTCTTTTCCACATTTTTTAAAAATCAATTGTTCACTTTTCTTCATATTAAGTTTTAAGAGTTCTCCGGTGGGTTGGATAATCATTTATCAAAACTATATTTTTTTAATTTACTTTCAAGTTAGTTAACATACAATGTAGTCATGTTCTCCCCATCTGTAGTTTATCCTCTCATTATTTTGATGTTTTCTTTCTCAGGGTAGAGAGTTTTAATTTTAATGAGGTCCCATTCATCAAGTGTTTCTTTCATGAATCGTATTTTGGTGTTGTATGTAAAAAGTCATCATTACATCCAAGGTCATAGAGATTTTCTCCTCTGTTATCTTCTAGGAGTTTTGTGGGTTTGCATTTTGCAGATAGGTATATGATCCATTTTTAGCTAATCTTTGTTTAGAGTGTAAGGTCTGTGTCTAGATTTCTTTGTTTAGTTGCTTTTTCTTAAAATATTTAAATGCCTAATTGTTCCAGAACCATGTGTTAAAGGGATAATCTTTAATTGCCTTTGCTCTTTTGTCAAAAAAATCAGTTGACTATATTAATGGGGGTATATTTCTGACCTCTCTGTTCTGTACAAATGATTATAGTTATCTGTTCTTTAATATTATACAGTTACATTCGTTTTATAGTAAGTCTTGAAATTGAGTAGTGTCATTCCTTCAATTTTGTTCTTATCTTTCAATATTTATTTGATTATTTGGGGTTTATGCCTCTCCATATAAACATTTGAGTCAGTTTGTCAGTGTCCACAAAATACTTTCTGGAATTTGTTGGGATTGCATGAAATCTATAAATCAAGTTGGGAAGAACTGACATCTTGGCAATATTCTTTCTACACACACACATGGGATATCTCTCCATTTATTTGTTTCCTTTTTAGTATCTTTCACCAGAGTTTTATAGTTTTTCTCATATAGATCTTGTACATATTTTGTCACATCTATACCTAAGTATTGCATTTTGGGAAAGCTAATGTAAATGTTATTTTTGTTTCCTATTTCAGATTCTTTTTGTTCATTGCTGGAATATAGGAGAGGGATTGGCTTTTGTACATAACATTATGTCTTGTGACTATCCTATAATCACTTATTAGTTCCAGACTGTTTGTTTATTTACTCTTTGGGTTTTCCATATAGATGATTGTGTCATGTGTGAACAAAGTTTTTTTTTCTTCCTTCCTACTATATGTATCCTTTATTTTCTTTCTCTATTATCCCATTTAGCTAGAACTTAGAGTACAATGTTGAAAAGGAGTGGTGAGAAATTTTTTTTTTCTGATCTTAATGGCAATACTTCAAGGTTTTCACTATTAAGTATGATAGTGTTTTGTTGTCATTATCGAGTTGAAAAAGCTTCCCTTTATTCCTAGTTTACTTAGAGGTTTTTATCTTTATTTCATTATGAATGGATGTTGGATTTTGTCAAATGTTTTTCTTTCATTTATTAATCTGATCAGGTTATATCAGATTTTTATTCTTCAGCCTAGTGATATGATGGATTACATTAACTAAGTTTTGAATATTGAACCAGTCTTGCATACCTGCAATAAATTACACTTGGTTGTGGTGTATAATGCCTTTTATAAATTGTTGGATTTGAGGGTGCCTGGGTGGCTCAATTGGTTAAGCATCAGACTTCAGCTCAAGTCATGATCTCACCATTTGTGAGTTCAAAATCTGCATCAGGTGAGCTTGAGCCCCGCTTTGTGTGAGCCCCCCTTCTCTCTCTCTTTCTTTCTCCCCCTCTCTCTCTGCCCATCACTCACTTGTGCCCTCTCTCTCTTAAAAAAAAGTTGGATTTGATTCGATAATATTTTTGAGGATTTTTGCACCTATGTTTCTCATAATGTCTTTCTCTGATATTAATAAGTAAGGTAATGTTGACCTCATAGAATGAGTTATGAAGTGTTTCCTCTGTTTCTATCCTATAATAGTTGTTGTAGAGAATTGGCATATTTTTTTTCTTTAATTTTGCTAAAATTCACTAGTGAATCCATCTGGACCTGATGCTTTCTGACTTGGAAAGATTATTAATTATTGCTTCAATTTCCTTAATAGAGAAAGGCCTATGTGTGAGTTTTAGCAGACTGTTTCTCTCAAAAAAACTGGTTAATTTAATCAAGGTATCAAACCTGTAGGCATGGAATTTTTTTGTTGTTGTTTCTTTCTGTCTTTTATTGTTCTTGCTTTTCAGTTTGAAACATTTTTATTGTCATATCCTCATACTTAGAGATCCTTTCCTCAACCAACTACAATGTACTATTGAACCCATCAAAGGTATTCGTCATTTCTGATACAGTGTTTTTGATCTCTAGTCTTTCTTTTAGATTCTTTCTTAAGAATTTCTGTTTCTCTGCCAACATTTTCTATCTGTTCTTTCATGTTTTCTACATTTTCCATCAAATCCTTTAGCATATTAATTGCTAAGGAAAAACTCTTCACTTGGTAATTCTAATATCCTTGACAAAACTGAATCCACCTCTGGTCCTTGCTCATTCTCTTCAAAATATGTTTTCTGCCTTGCCATTTTTTATTGATACATGGACATGATGTACCGGATAAAATAAGCTTTATAAACAGATGTTGAGGAATGTAGTGGTAAAGTGGGAGAGAGCTGGGATGAAGGAGAATTCCATAATCCTGTTGTAGGGCTTAGTCTTTTGATAAGCCCGAGATCCTAGGTTGTGAACGTCACCATTGTTTTTCAGTATTTTCCCCCCATCTTACATGGAACGGGAGGGCTAGAGGAAAATGGATTTGGGTATTTCCCATGAAATTCCTGATTAAACTGTTAATATAGCTTTTCTTGAGAGTAGGCCTTGTTTAGAAGAACAGAGTGCTCTGATGTATTTCAAAATGGTTCCTTTTCTCTCCACTTCCTGGAAGCAGGAGGGAATTTTTTTCCAGTCACTTTGAGGACCTGGTAGAAGTCCCTGAGGTAGAACTCAGAGAAGTGTGACAAGGTCCTCTAAAGTTTTCATTTTTCAAATTTGTACATAATGTGCCTTTAGCAGTTTATCAATTATAATTCAAGCTTTCTTACCCCAGTGCTGGTTCCCATAAAGGTTTTTGCTCATGATTTTCTGCTCTGGTAATTTTTTTTTTAAGTTTATTTATTTAATTCGAGAGAGACAGAGACAGTGCAAATGGGGGAGGGGCAGCGAGAGAGGGATATAGGTGGCTCAAACTCACAAAACCATGAAATCATGACCTGAGCCGAAACCAAGAGTTGAATACTTAACTGACCAAGCCACCCAGGCACCTCTCTGCTCTGGTAATTTTTAATTCTCTGTATCTGTTTGTCTCTTTAATTTTTAGGGCAGCACCTTGCCCAGCGCTTCTGTGATGGATCTAAGAAGAGTGGTTGTTTGGTTTGTTTAGCTTTTTACTTTCCTGTTTGTTCTTTTCTATTATATTTCTTATCCTTGGCTCATTGCCTTACATACTGTAGGTACTTTATAAGTATCTGTTGAATGCATGTATGAGAGACAATAAATGCATGCATAAGACAATGACTAGAAGTTACTCTGGATTTACTTTGGTGCCATGTAATTCACTATAGCCGATAGCTTCCAGCAGGCACATGTTTATTCCTTGTTCTGGCCACAGACTCTTAGTCCCGATTACCAACTGGGGAGGCCCCCTTAACATCATACTTTGCAGAGTGACACAGCTCCAAGATTAGAACATGTAAGGCAGGATAGAAATCTCTGTCCTTACTTCTTGATCCTTCTGCTTTCTCCTTCTGGAAGGGACTGATTTATTTATTTTTTTTATTCATTTAATTTTATTTATTTCATTATGGTAAGTGTACTCTTTAATCCCTATCACCTATTTCCCCCATCCTCCCACCCACTTCCCCTCTGGTAAACATCAGTTTGTACTGAGTAGTTAAGAATCTGTTGGTTTGTCTCTCATTTTTTTTTGTACTTTGTTTTGTTTCTTAAATTCCACATAAGTGAGATCATAATGGTATTTGTCTTTATCTGACTGACTTATTTTGCTTAGCATTATACTTTATAGCTCTATCCATGTCATTGCAAATGGCAGGATTCCATTCATTTTTATGGCTGAATAATATCCTGTGTGTGTGTGTGTGTATATATATACACACACACACACACACACACACACACATATATATATATATGTATATATACATACATACACACACACACACACACACACACACACACATATATACCACATCTTCTTTATCAGTTCATCTGTTGATGAACACTTGGGCTGCTTCCATAGTTTGGCTATGGTAAACAATGCTGCAATAAACATAGGGGTGCATATATCCCTCTGATTTAGTGTTTTTGTATTCTTTAGGTAAATACTCAGTAGTGTGTGATTATTGGATAGTAGGGTAGTTCTTTTTAAAAATTTTTTTTTTTTTAAGAACCTCTGTACTGTTTTCCACAGTGGCTGTACCAGTTTACATTCCCACCAACAGTGCATGAGGGTTCCTTTTTCTCCACACCCTTGTCAATACTTGTTGTTTCCTGTGTTTTTTTATTTTAGCCATTCTGACAGGTATAAATTGATACCTCATTGTAGTTTTTTCCTAAAATTTTTTTTAATGTTTTTATTTATTTTTGAGACAGAGCATGATCAGGGGAGGGGCAGAGAGAGAGAGGGAGACATAGAATCTGAAGCAGGCTCCAGGCCCTGAGCTGTCAGCACAGAGCCCGACGTGGGGCTTGATCTCATGGACCGTGAGATCATGACCCGAGCTGAAGTTGGATGTTCAACCGATTGAGCCACTCAGGCACCCCACCTCATTGTAGTTTTGATTTGCATTTCCCTGATGATAATTGATGTTGAACACCTTTTCATGTGTCTTTTGACCACCTGGATGTTCCCTTTGGAGAAATGTCTGTTCATGTCTTGTGCCTATTTTTAATAGGATTATTTGTTTTTTGGATATTGGGGTAAATCAGTCCTTTATATATTGTTGATACTAACCTTTTATTGGGTATGTCATTTGCAAATATCTTCTCCTATTCTGTAGCTTGCTTCTTAGTTTTGTTGATTGCTTCCTGCACTGTGTGGAAACTTTTTATTTTAATGTAGCCCCAGTAGTTTATTTTTGTTTTCATTTCCCTTGCCTCAGGAGACATATCTAAAAAAAATGTTGGTATGGCCATTCTCAGAGAGATTACTTCCTGTGCCCTCTTCAAGGTTTTTTATGGCTCCAGGTCTCACATTTAGGTCTTCAATCCATGTTGAGTTTTTTTTGTGTATGGTGAAAGAAAGTGGCCAAGTTTCATTCTTCTGCATGTGGTTGTCTAGTTTCCCAACACCATCTGTGAAAGAGAATTTTTCCGATTGTATATTCATTACTGCTTTGTCAAAGATTAATTGACCATATAAGTAGTTCTATTTGTGGGTTTTCTCTTCTGTTCCATTGATTTATGTGTCTATTTTTATGCCAGTACCATACTGTTTTAATTACTACCACTTTGTAATATAACATAAAATCTGGAATTGTAATACCTCCAGTTTTGTTTTTCTTCTTCAAGATTACTTTGTCTATTCAAGATCTTTTGTAGTTTCATAGAAATTTTAGGACTGTTTGTTTTAGTTCTGTGAAAAAATGCTGTTAGTATTTTGATAGAGATTGCTTTGGGTAATACAGCCATTTTAACAATATTTGTTCTTCCAACCCATGAGCATGGAATGTCTTTCCTTTTCTTTGCATCATCTTGAATTTCTTTCATCATCGTATTATAGTTTTCAGAGTACAGGTCATTCACCAATTTGGTTAAGTTTGTTCCTAGATATTGTACTGTTTTTGGTGCAAATGTAAATGGGATTGTTTTCCTAATTTCATTTTCTGCTGTTTCATTACTAGTGTAGAGAAATACAACAGATGTTTGGACATTGATATTGTATCCCGCAACTTAATTCATTTATCAGTTCTAGTAGTTTTTTGGTGGAGTCTTTAGAATTTTCTATTTATAGTATCATCTCATATGCAAATAGTGAGAGTTTTATATCTTCCTTGCCAATTTGGTTGCCTTTTAGGGAGTGATTTAATTATAAAAGGTGATTATTTCCAGGAAGGAAGGAATTTATGCATCTTATAGACATCCAACTCTGAAGAATGGGAGGACTCAATGTTAATGACATTTTGAAGCCCAGACACAAAGACTGGTAGGAAGATTAAAATAAGACTGAGGTGGGGGGGATGCTAGAAGGGTAAAATATGAGGTTGAAGGAAAGATCCAGTGCAAATGACCCTGCATATATGAGGTAATGTGAACTTCACTTACCCTAACATATCCAGTGGGTAGAGTCAACTTTTGATATCACTCAAGAGACACAGAGTATATGTTTAGTTAAGAATGGGTGAAATGGGGTTCTCTCTAATAAGAAACTCTCTTTTCAGATATTTTCAGACATTTTAGGCTCTAACAAGGGTATTACAAAGGCCCAGGCATCCATATCTTTTGGAGATCTCTGGCTCTTTTGCATTGGGAAGAAGCTGCCTGGTGCTCCATTGCTAACAACCCATGGGCTTTGGTAGGCATAAAGAAATCTACAAGATACTTTTGACCATGCCTCTTGTTTGAGATCCTTCTGGGAAAGCAAAACATGTTTTATTTCTTGGCCAAACATGAAAATTAAAACATTAAAAATAAAACACCCCTCAAATTCTGGCATTCAAACTGTAAAGCCTGTAACTGAAGAACTATGTTCTTCCCTACCACTTGTGCCTCTCAGAAACAGATTTAAAAAAATCAGAAATGTGCACCTGCAATCACCTACTTTGTTAGTGGACATTTTAAAAAGCATTATATATTCAAGTTGCATTCTTTCTTTCTTGAATTCTTAAGAACATGTGCTCATACCCTCTTCTTACAGAAAACTTTGAAATGAACATTAAACAATGATACGTGCAAATACAAACCTGAGTATGTTCAGACTTACAGTATGTGAAGACTAACCTCCATGCCTGTGCCTCCTCCCATTTGATAGCCTGCAGAAGGTATGGACAGAGGCTATTTATTGGGGAGAATATCCTGTAGAGCCATTCAACTAGGTTTAGGCTGGTATCAAAGGGTCCCCCTGTCTATTTCTTTCTGATAGTTGCCCTGGACTCTAATTTTCTGGCAGACTCTGTTCTGGTTTCAGTTGCACTTGGCAGCCTGCCCCATGTCCGGAATATTCCCAGGGTACAGGAGCTTTCTGGGTGTATTTCACCTTGAGCTATATTTCACTTTGATTGACTCATCCTGTTTATATTTGTCAATTGGAAATTTCTGAGCTTTACACTTTATTTATATATTTGTTTCTTTGGTTATTGAAGTATAGTTGACTCACAATGTTAGTTTCAGGTATAGAACACAGTGCTTCAACAACTCTATACATTATGCTCGCCACTGTAAAGCTGAGCTTTACACTTTAAAAGGCATAGGGCAAGGGACTCTATTTTGTTTGCTACTAGGCATCCTGAATGTATTGCTCTGTAATGGGGTGAAAAGACCACATATTCTGTAATGCAACAAATGTGGAAAAAACTACTGAGTTGTTGAGGGTCAGATTCCTCATTTGCAAATGGAAAGGACAATAAGAACTGTACTGTGGAGCTATTAGGAAGATTGAATTTAAGTGAACTATCTTGTACAATGCCTGGCATATAGTAAGTACACAAAATGACTTTGAAAAGTAAATATATTAAAATATTGCCAGATATTGAGAAGCACTTAGCATATAGGGGAAGCATGACTGAACCTAAAGAACTGATATTTTAAAGGTCAGAATTAGTTAGCAGGACATTCGTACATGGACATTATACATTACATTCGTAATGTAGCCAGGTGTTCAGAATAGATTACATATCATGCTGATTGCTGATACATCAGTTCTGTGCTAGATATTTGGAATAGTCCACCATAACACTTTTAAAACTATGCATGAAACTATTTTCTATTTTGGGACCTGCAAGAGATTTTCTTAGCCATTTTAAAAGGAATAGGTTGGTCTGAGATTTTCTTAGCCATTTTAAAAGGAATAGGTTGGTCTGATCACCAGTTGAGTGAATTCATGTGACAGAAGAAAACACTGAGTTGACTTTTTTTCTAACTGGTATTTTTTCTGAGTAAACAAAATCACAGCAATCACAGTGATTATTTATTATTATTATATTTTATATATTATTATTGTTGTTGTTGTTATTATTATTTTATTTTCTGCTCTTCCTTTTTCCCCCAGAGAAGCCACCTTCCTCCTAGGATATGTCCTGCCACTCTCTGTACTGTTTGTTGACATCTCTCCCCATTTCCACAGAAGCTAACAGAATTGGAATATTGACTCTCCCTTGGTGGGTTGGCAAAGGATGCTTAGACCTTTTTCAGCTTAAGAAATCCATTTTGGGGGGGGGGGGATTCTTCATAGTCTACTCAATATTCTCAGGCTGAAAAGGCATACTTTATACTGCTAACACTTACAAAGGGATCACACCGCTGTTTTCCATCAGATATGAAAATGTTCCGTTAAGTCACATGACTCTTGATGACAGATTGCAAAGAAGGCATCATTCTAATGTGTGTCTGTGTGTGAGATGCTGCACACATTGGGTAGTTTGTTATGTATGTGTTTCTGGATTGGAAGTTGATTTTCAGGCTGTTTTCAGAGTTGGGGGAGTCTTTTTTGTTTGTTTGGTTGGTTGGTTTTTTGTTTTTTTGGGTTTTTTTTTCATTTGTTTGTTTAATTTTACTTGCACCAGGCCCATCATCAGAGAATCCATCGCAACCGACCTGTGAATAGAACCACATTGTTTCTAAGCAACCTCACGAATAAAAAAAGCAACAATATTTGTCTGTGATTGTGGGGGCAAAATTTGATAAGGAAACAGATGGTACTTCATAGCTTCCAGGAATTTTCAATAAACAAGCTGATGGTGAAAGAGGTTTGCAAAAAAAAAAAAAAAAACAACAACAACATCAAATAATACTTTAGTAGTATATATATTTTTGAAATTGAGTACACACTTTGAGTGCTGAACATTACCATGGTCAAAGCTTACGAATCTCAACATTTACCAGCTCTGGATACAAACTCTATGGCATTCAGGATTAGCCTTCCCTTGAATTGATAGGCTACCTTCCCAAAGTTTGGGGCCTGAACACCACATCAATTCCACAACAGGTGGCAAAACTCCTACTACTCAGGGAGTCAAGAATGAAGCACATGTTAAGCAAATACTGTGGAGGCTGTTCTCCCCTCACAAAGGGTATGTTTCAGGAGATACCAGTATTTTCTAATGGGAGTATTTTGAGTTTTCAAGCGGCATGCAGTAAATACAGCAGAAAACATTTAATATATCTTAAGCCATTTGCACTTAGGTGCCAGAGACCAGCTCCAGCCACCAGGGTTTCCCGAAGGAAGAATGGCGTCAGTGAAAATAAAATAAAACTAAAATAAAAAAACTGGAAAATAAAAAACTAAAATAAGAAAACTAAAACTAAAATAAAAATGGACACAGACAACAGCATTGTGTTGAACTGGCTGATTTATTGCAGTAAACGTGGCATTATATAGGCTAGTAATTTCCTTGTGGCATACGTCAACTATGTTTTTCTAACATTACCTAATTTTGAAAATGTTCCTATGTATAAACGACCTTTAAGAAATAATATGGTGATTTTCCCCTAACTTTCCCGCATACCCTTTGATTATAGATTAATTTCTTACATTATTCCATTATGCATCTGCGTTTATCTGTAATCTACAAGGCATTTGCTTTGCTGCTCTCGTGAAAGGCCCTCCATTTCTCAACACCTCAAGTGGAACAGTTACAGGGACATGACCTCCTAACCACATGAGGCCAGAAGAACAATGTGTTTGCTTCGGTCTGAGGTGCCAGAAAGGCAGGTGCCTTTCTGGGTGTATTTTTACCTTGAGCAGTCACCAATCCGTCCACAGCCCGGGCCCTGCCACTCAGGCTGGGATAGCTCGGCTTCCAGCACTTAGGCCTCTGTTTCATGGAATGAAAATATTATACAATGATACTTGCATATGTATACTTTATTATATTTTATATGTTCCTCTATGTATTCTATACACATGTGATTCTATACCTCTTGAAAATAGTCAAGCTTCTATATGTATTTCCAGGGAATTTTCAAAGTTCAAGTTGACCCCAAGTGATACTTGCCTGTGTTCTGAGTTTAGAACCCAAACATTTTTATATAATGTTTTCCTACTTCAAATTCCCCCCATCACTACAAACATTTGCCTTTACACGGTTCTCATTTTCCCAGACCCTGTTCTCCTCCTATTCATATTTTCCTGGCTCAGTCTCTCTCCCTCTTGCTTGGGTGTCTCCTTTTTCAGTCTTCCTCTGTGATCATTGACAATTTCAGTTACTTGACCATCCTCCTCAGCTTTTTCACCCACATATAAATATTACTTGTATTATTTGCTTTGGAGGTTTTTTTCATTTTGTGGGTTTTAGCCTTCTTTCTCTTTTCTTTCTCATTTTTCTTACTTCTCCAGCCTGTTTGGGTAGCAAAAGTCTAATATACCTTCATGTGAGCTATTTTGGCTACAGTTGTCCCCTGATCCCAAAGACACTGGACTTTTTTTTTCCATGAGGCTAGGGTATCTGGGCACCATCATGGCAGCTTCCATTTTGTGAGGCTGACACTGTCAGGAAGCTATACAAGCCTTTGTGGGACACTAGTTTCAGTTACCATAAGCCTATCCTTATGCTAACGAAGAAATGGGTCTCTTTTAGAAACAGATCTATTCTGCCTTTTTTTAAAAAAAAGTTTATGTATTTTGAGAGAGACAGAGACAGCACATGTGGGGAGGGGCAGAGAGAGAGGGAGACAGAATCCCAAGCACACTGCACCCTCCACACTGCAGCATGGAGTCCAGTAAGGAGCTGCAGCTCACAAAACCATCAGATCATGACCTGAGTCTAAACCAAGAGCTGGACACTAAACCAGCTGAGCCACCCAGTCGCCCCACATCTATTCTGCCTTTATAATGCCAGCCACAACAAACTTTTTAAGGTAGGATTTAAGACGCTGGCCTTTGGAGAACTGCCTTGGTTCAGATTCCAGTTCTACTACATATGAACTGTGTTACCTGAGTGAAATAAGTTGCTTAAACTCTCTAAATTTCCCGACTTGCAACAGCAGTTGATTTAAGGTTATTGTGAGGATTTAAAGGAGCCAGCACATGTAAATGGCTTAAGGCTCTTCCTGCCATGTAGTAAAAACTTCCAAAAAGTTAACGGTTATAATATAGGCTAGCAGTGATGTTATTCTGCCATTCATTAATCCTTTATCAAACACTTTCTAAGTGCCATACTCTATGCCAGTTTAGGAATGTAAGCATAAATGACACAAAGCATCCCCATCAAGAGCCATGGAGTGAAGACTTAGAGACAAATAGACAAACAAATAAAGCCAAAGTGTCAACAAGGTTATTGTTCCCCTCCCTCCTGCTCTTGGCCAGCCAGGCCTTACCTGGGGGTAGGATTTCAGGGGATGTTTGCGGGCTGAGCAGGAAATTAGTAGAAGACACCTCAGAGGCAAGGGTGCAGATGGTGTTGTCGTAGTGCCCTGAGTCTCTGAAGATCTGGGATATTTACTCAAGAGTTAACGGTCAGTGGAAAGGCACAATTCCCTGGTTATGGCAGGAGGTAGAAAGAAATTTCTGTGAACAGATATGATTGAAGAGGAGTTTTTATTTTTAACCATGTGCTGAAATTCCTAAATAAAAGGTTGCAGAGAAGGGTGCTGTGGGAGATTGTGTTAGGAGAAAGAAAGCACAGCCAGTTATGGACTTGAGAACATCAAGTTGCAAAGATGGCTGACAGTGCTTATAATTCTGAAAGTGACCAGGGCTGACAGAGATATCACGCGTGGTAGGATTAATTGCCTACAGATTTTCACACAGATCTCTCTACTTAAGATTTTTGAGTTTCATTTTTCAATACTATTTCATGAATGCATTGTAATATCTAAACTATATATGGGAACGGAACTGTTAAGGTCAAGCCCAAGGCCTGTAGACAACAGAGCAATTATATCAGCTGCTGAAAAGGCAAAAATTTTTTGTTCAACTTACCCATGTGAGAGCAAAGAACAGATTTTTTGTGTTATTGAAGGGAACATTTAGAAACTTAAAAAAAATGTACTTGCTGATTTACACAGTGGTATTGGAACATTGACAAATGTTCAGATTGTCTACACTGTCCTTAGTTAAAATGGCTCATTTTCCACCATGAACTCAACACGGAACTCATTTCAAAATACTTCCTCAAAACCGATAATTTTATTTTATCAAGCAAAATGTTTGTGATTTTGTGATATTACTATCTACTAATGTATATTTCCTTAAAGCCACTTTGAATGTAAACAACTATTCCATTGATGGCTGTGCTTATAAAATGGACCACATGTTATACCAATGCTTTGTTAGCTTGCCATTGTTTATTTTAGAATTGTGTAAATTGTGGAATACCAGGAAGAATGCAATACCAACAAATCAAATAAATACAGTTGTCGGAAGCAATCCAAGTAGTCGAGCCTAGATATCGTTGTTCAACTTTTGATACAGACACCAAGCTATGCAGCAGTATGAAACAAGAGGTAAATTTTCTAATTCACAGAGTGAGTTATTGAAAAATTCGGGGATGGAAGCTATCAATATATCGTAAATGTACTTGAGCTCCTCCTCTCTGAAAAAAAATTAATTTCCAAAGCCAAAATGCAAGGCAGGTTTGGTCACCCTAGACAATATACACAGGAAGTCATTAAGATGGTTTTTTTTTTTTTTTTTTTTTTTTTGGTCTCCAAGTATGACATTTCCATTTCTCAGATACATCACAAATATAAAGGTGAATTTAAATAAGTCACTTCTTAGAATAGTTGTCCTGGGCAAACGGTAGACCATGATTAAGATAGTTGAAACTTAAAATTTGTAAATGTAAATAATCACCAATAAATACATGACATACTCACATGCGCACTATTTATTAAAAAGAGACTGTCAAAGGCACAACCTCTTGATACTGGAGAATTTAATAAAAGTATTGGTAGTGGTGGTCTGGCTGAGGGAAGGCAGATTCATAATATCTCTAGAATCAACAGTCATACATTCAGAAATTAGATTCGATTGGAAACTCAATTATAAACTCATCAAAAAGTGATCAAGTTCTGGGGAAATACATTAAACTTACAGGATAATGATTCATTAACTAAAAAATTATGCTGGGAGTTGTTTAGCTACTAAAGTTAATATTATTATTCATTTGAGTGGGAGATCTCCTTCTGGTATACTCTGGAGAGCACATCAAGATCAGGAGGTGAGCTGGTATTCTAAAATTAAAAGCAAAAAAGGGGAGAGAGAGAGAGAGAGAGAGAGAGAGAGAGAGAGAGAGAGAGAGAGAGAGAAACCTCATTTTTAAAATTAAAAGCAAAAAACCCCACTTGGTTTAAAAATTAAGTTCCAGCATCCTCATAGCATCTCTGACAACATAACCTGGCACCACTTATTAGAACAAGAGTAGCAACAACTTAAAAGAATGAAAAAGAGGGTTTCTGGTTCTGCTTGTAAGGAGCTCAGAAATTACCACTCCATCCTCACAACAATGAAAAGTTGAGCACTGAAGTCAGCAACTCTTAGATCCATAAGAAAAGAGAGCCTGCAGGGGAAAACTTGCCCCCCAGACTAAAGAGACAGGTGAGTATAAAGAGTCATGGCTTGACCTAGTAGAAACTCAGGAGCAAAAACCACCACAGGAACTACTTTATCCAGCAACAGCAGAATGAACATATTGCTCAGGCTTAAATCAATCAGCTGGATAAAATGAATATGTATAGACCCCCTCATCCAGCAACAGCAGAATGAACATGTTCCTAAACCTTACACCGAGTATTCACTATGATAGACCACAATCTGAGCTATATAAAGCAAACCTTAACAAATGTAAAAGAATAGAAATCGTAAAATCTCTGTTCTCATGCTGTAATGGAATTAAATTAGACACCAATACCGGACAGGTAATCAGAAAATCACAAAATAAGTGGGGATTAAACAACACCCTTCTAAATAATACATGGGTCAAAGAAGACATCTCAAGAGAAATGTTAAAATATTTTGAGCAAAATGAAAATTAAAGCACAACTTGACATAATTTGTGGAACTCAGTGAAAAACAGTAGCTAGTGAGAAATTTATAGCATCAAATGCATTCATTTGAAAAGAATGACCTGGGGCACCTGGGTAGATCAGTTGATGGAGTGTCTGACACTTGATTTCAGCTCAGATCATGAGCTCATGGTTTGTGAGACTGAGCCACAGCATGAAGCCCACTTGGGATTCTCTCTCTCCTTCTCTCTCTGCTCCTCCCTTGTTTGTATGCTCTCTGTCTGTTACAGACACACAAATAAATAAATAATCTTTAAAAAATTTAAAAAAAAGAATGACCTAAAATCACTAATCTAAATCACCCTTAGGATGGTAGAAAAAGAACAACTTACACCTAAGAAGGCAGGAAAAAAAGGAAAAACAGGAAAAAAAAATGAAATAAAAACTGGTTATTTGAAAAAGCAATAAAGCCAGACTAAAAAAAAAAGAGAGAAGACACAATTACTAATAACAAAAATGAAAGAGGACCCATCTTAGAGATTCTAGGAATATAACAAGAATAATAAAAGAAGACTATGAGCAACACTATGCCCATAAATTTGATTAAATGGATCAATTCCCTAAAGAGCACAATATGTCAAAACTCAGACAAGAAAACATAGATTATCTGAATAGACCTAGGTCTTTTTTAAAAATCAAATGATTAATAACTTTCCAAAACAGAAAGCACCAGGCCCGCTTGGCTTCCCTGGTGAATCCTACCAAACATTAAAGGAAGAAATTATTCCAATCATGTACAATTTCTTATACCGTGTAAAAGCAGAGGAAACATTGCCTAACACATTCTATGACACCAGCATTATCCAATACTAAAACCAGACAGAGGTATTACAAGAAAAGAAACCTAGAGACCAACATGTCTAATGAAACATAGCTGCAGAAACTCTGAAGAAAAAATTGGCAAATCAAGCCCAACAATGTACAAAGGTAACTATAAGCCATAACCAAGATATGCAAGGCTGGCTCACCTTTTGGCAATGAATTAATGTAATCATAACAACAGACTAAAGAGGAAAAACATCACATGATCATATCAGTAGATGCAGAAGGAGGATTTGACAAGATCCAACATTCTTCATAACAAAATGTATTAGCATTTGAGGAATAGAGAATTTTCTCAACTTCATAAGAACGATCTATAAAATATCTACAGCTGATATCATACTTAATGGTGAAAAAAATCAAAACATTCTAAGATGGAGTACAAGGCAAGAATGTCACTTCTAACGAATCCTTTTCAACACCATAGAGGAAGTTCTTGCTAATGTGATAAAGCCAGATAAAGAAATAGAATGTATATAGATTGGGAAAAAAGGACCTGAAACTGTCCTTGTTGCAGATGACATGATTGTCTATATAGAGAATCTGAAAGAATCAACAAAATAAAACAAAAATGTCCTGGAACTAGTAAGTGTGTATAGCTAGGTACAACATACAGTGTTCATATACAAGTCAGTTGCTTCATTGTATACCAACAATAAACCAAACTTGAAATTAGAAACACTATACACATTATATTAGTGCTCCATTGTATGAAATTCTTTTGTATAAATCTAACAAAATATGTATAAGAGCAATATGAGGAAACTCCTAAAGCTAGGAGAAATTAAATGAAAGATGAACTAAATAAAAGGAGAGATAGTCTGCATTTATGGATAGGAACACTTAATATTTTTGAGATGTCACGTTCTTCCTAACTGGACCTACAGATTCAATGTGATCCCAATCAAATCGTAGCAACAAACTGCTTCTAAAGTTTAACAAAGGTTATAGTTAGCCTAAATATTTCTATTGAGACACCCCTCAATGCCATCTCTTAATCTCAGTTTTGCTTTCTTTTATATTCGCTCATTCTCAGGTTGTCCACGCCTTTGGGATGATGAAATACATATTATCATCTCCAGCTTTACATTCTACCTGCAAAGTAACCCCAGTGGAAGTGAGTTTCACTTAAATTTCCATAAGAGTTCCTGGGATGACATTGTCCTACCCTGACCTACATGCCTTCCCCATAGCTAGTCATGGAGCTCAGGTAGGTACAGTGCTCAGGTAGACCACACCTGAGCCCACCTCAGGTAGATCGTTTTCCAATTCTTGCAGTAGGACATAGAGTCAGCCTGAACTGAACCACATGGACCCAGAGTGGAGAAGAGGTAGTCCTCAAAACTATAATGTGGGTGCTCTTAATTTAAGAAAACTGAATGGACGTTGCATTAACACAATACATAAAATGGCTGTTGTACACATTCTTACATTTTTCTCTCTACCTTTATGTAACAAAGAAAAAATATAATAAGTGTTTTGATATGATAATGGTAGGAAGGTTAGAAATCTTACCATTTCCTGATATGATCCCAAACCAAATATTTCTAATATACTTACTTTTCCATATCCTAAAACCTAGGAAGAAATTTAAAGCAAGAATCTTATATTCATAATTCAAATTCAAATACCATTGTAAAGTAATTTGAAAGGACAATGATTGACTCCACAGACATTCTGGCCAGAGAGGATTTACTTTTATCCACCATACTTTATTGATCAAGTTTGAAATTGAAACACTGGAAGAGATAGGGCACTGACTTAAATGGCCATTTAGCTGAAAATGGCTGGTAGCTGCTCTTTTGAGGATAGCAAGCTTTTCCAGGGCCTGGCAATAATAAGAGTTCATTTACCTCCCTAGAAGAAAACCTCACAATATGCAGTCTTGGTCTTTTCATTATTAGCTACCCTCAGCGAAGCAGAGCAGAGGGTTAAGGACTGCCCCCACCGACCCCACCAGGAGGAGTACTGTGGGCATAGAGTAGTACTCAGGTCAGATTAGACCTGTACATGTGTACGTAGACCTCTTTACCCTGAATGTCCCTTTCTCAACAGTGCTTCTCTTTGTGTTGGTGGCCAGCCATTTATAGTTTTTCATTGGAAACTGAGGGGTCTCAGATCCTATCTTCCATAAGACTAATTGTTTGATCTCAGTTTCCCATTTTGACTGGGATGGGATTATTCATGCATTAGACATGTATTTCTGGTGTGCCTTTTATGAGACAAGTATTAGAGTTAGAGTAATGAATAAAATAGAAGCAGCCTCTGCTCTACCAGATGAGCTTTCCTTCTAGTAGAAAGTAGAAAATCGTGACAGGTATGCAGACAAGTAAATAGAATAATTATCAACTGTGACAATTCTACAAAGAAAAGAATGAGGAAGCTAAAGCAGGCAATAAACAAGGAGGCCTAGTAAGGCTAAATAAGAAAGATCTTTGAAAAGAGGTGCTATTTAAGCCAATACCTGAGGGATGAGCAGAAAAACTGTATGATAAAAGTGGGGAAAAACATTCCCTATAGTGAGGTCAGCAAGGGGTCATAGGCTCTGAGATTTCAGCAAGCTATGCTATCTTGAAATCGCTTGGTCAATGTGTTTGGAGGGAAGTTTTGAATAAGGGGCCATGCTTTCCCCCCGCCTCTTCTTACAGTAGAGTATAAAAATATGAAAGAAACTAATCTAAAATGAGTTGGATATTGCTTTGCTTCTATAATTCCATTTAGACAAAAAAGATTACTGCTAATTCAATAAATCAAATATTTCTATGACAGAGAAAAATATATTAGTTTTGAAAAGGCTGCCAAGACCTTGACCATGTGTGGTCACTTGAAGTTAATATGTATTCAGTCTAATTGTTTTGGGAAATGTTCTTCTGGCAATCTCAATAACCAGTTGCTGCATAATAAACTGAATTAGCCTGTAGTTATTGGCCTGAGTGAGCAGACCATAGCTAATCTTCCATTCCTTACCTTACAGAAAAAACCCAGGGCTAGACATTTCTGACTGCTTTGGCTATGTCCTTTTCTAACGTGTACAATAATAATGTTTGTTAATCACTTTTCAACATGTGTGAGGACTCCAAAGAACATTCCCATGTAAAAAGGAGCAAATTTAGGTGTCTTGATCTGTAAAATGTTCCTTTGGATGAATATAATTACATCATGTTTACCTCCTTCTGTTTTAAGAGGTAGCCGTCCAATTTAAACTAAGAGGTGGTGTTCTGCACACAGTCAAAAAAATAAAAGACATCCAATGGAATGGGAGAAGATATTTGCACATGACATATTGGATAAAGAGTTAGTATCCAAAATCTATAAAGAATTTTCCAAATTCAGCACCCCAAAATACAAACAATCCAGTGAAGAAATGGGCAGAACACATGAATAGACACTTTTCTAAAGAAGACATCCAGATGTCATCATCAGGGAAATACAAATCAAAACCACAATGAGATACCACCTTGCGCCGGTCAGAATGGCTAAAATTCACAACTCAGGAAACAACAGATGTTGGTGAGGATGTGCAGAAAGGGGAACACTTTTGCACTATTGGTGGGAATGCGAACTGGTGCAGCCACTCTGGAAAACAGTGTGGAGGTTCCTGAAAAAATTAAAAATAGAACTACTCTACGACCCAGCAATTGCACTACTAGGAATTTATCCAAAGGATAGATTTGAAGAGACACATGCACCCCAATGTTTATAAAAGTGCTGTCAACAATAGCCAAATTATGGAATGAGCCCACATATCCATCGACTGATGACTGGATAAAGAAGATATGGTATATGTATACAATGGAATACTACTCAATGATGAAAAAGAATGAAATCTTGCCGTTTGCAACAACATAGATAGAACTGGAGGGTATTATGCTAAACAAAATAATTCAGTCAGAGAAAGACAAATATCACATGATTTCACTCCTATGTGAAATTTAAGAAACAAAACAGATGAACATAGGGGAAGAGAAGGGAAAAAAAAAAAAAAAACCAGGGAGGCAATCATAAGAGATACATAAATACAGAGAACAAACTGGGGTTCACTAGAGAGGGTGTGGGGGTGGGTACAATGGGTGATGGGCATTAAGGAGGGCATTTTTCAGGATGAGCACTGGGTGTCATATATGAGGGATGAATCCCTGGGTTCTACTCTTGCAGCCAAGACCACACTCTATGCTAACTAACTTGAAAATAAATTAATAAAGAAATAAAGTCCTTTTCCAACTTTAAACAAACAAACAAACCAAGAGGTGGTAACCCAGTTGAAATAAATCACATCTGTTTTGCTTGATTAGTTTTTTTTTTTTTTTTTTTACTGGTGTGTAGGGCCAAACAATGAAAAGGGGAAGAAAAAAAAACAAAACACTATCCATTTCCTGTATTACTCTCTGTCTGTATATAGGCTTGATTCTTCTCGCTTATTTGGAGTTTGTCCTGAAGTAATTTCTTTAGTTAATCCCATAAAAATTTACTGGGCACCTACTTATGTAAACACTGTGGACATAGGGTAGTACTCACGTCACATCATCTCTTTATTAGGGTACATAGAACTCCATACCCTGTATGCCCTTTTATAAAGAATAGAGTTTAAATTAAAAAGAAATTTATACATAATCCAATTTCAAATAGTAATACATTTTATAGAAAGAAGCATGATAAAATAATGTCCCATGCCTGGGGGATGGGAGTGGTTTACTAAAATAGGGTGGGCAGGGGAGTCTTCTCTGAAGAAGTGATCTTTGAATTGAGACCCGGAGAAGTAAGTAGAAGCAGTCATCCAGAGCTCTGGGTCAGGGAACTTTGAGGAAGAAGACTCAGCAAATACAAAGACTGTAAAATGCAGATAATGAGTAAATAAGGGGCACAGACCAGGCTGATAGGAATGGAGCAGAGACAACTCTGGGGAAAGTATACAGATGTGGAATAGACAAAGATCTATTCTCTAAGTCCTGGCAGTCCATAGGAAGGGGGGCAGCTTTTATTTCAGCTTTAGCAGGAAGTCATTGAAAATTTTAAGGAAAAACCAAAAGGATCAAGTTTAATCTTTAAAAATGTCTCTCCAGTTGCGAACAGGGTATACCAGGTCATGCTTGGAAGCAGAGAAAGCAGTTAGGAGGTAGACACTTCAGGCCTAATGAGAAGGTTACACTGGTTTGGACCAAGGTGAGAGCTGTAAAGTTGGCAAGAAATCACCCTGTTGAGGATATATTGTGATATATCCATGCAGATGACCAATTCTTCACTGAGGATGAATAAAACCAAAACCAGCGTTGGGATACTGGGTCTGAAGGCAAGAATGAAAGTCTTATCATTAAGTGCTATCAGAGAACTAATACCAAAATCTTTCATTTTTCTTCAAACAATTACTCTTGAGTGCCAGTCCTGGTGCTAATCGCTGAAGAGACACACCTGAATTGCGTGTGTGCGTGTGTGTTTAATTTATTTATTTATATTCAGTTAGGTTAACATACAGTGTAGTATTGGTTTCAGGAGTAGACCCAGTGATTCATCACTTCCATATATTACCCAGGTTTTTTTTCAAAAATTTTAAAAAACCTTTTCTGACAGTTTTATTGGCATAATTACAGTATAGCCAAAATAATAAATTTAGGTGTAAGATATCAAAGCGAATGAAAATAAAATATTTTACTTTTATATTTTTGGCTGAAGAAGGATTTTCAGAGCTGAATAATTTCCTCTGTTCTCTCTGCATTTCATGTATAGCCATGGGCAAGGAACTCCCAATAAAGCTTTTCTATTCCCACAACAGGTTGTAACTTCCTCCGGCATGACATAAAACTTCATTTCACGTGCACCAGCCAACACTATTTTCCAAAGCTCAAGCTAATTATATGAGATTTATCTGTGTGGAAACACAGGGATTAAGCAAGCTGGAAAAACAGGGAAAATTTATTTAGTGGCAGTGTTTAACAAAGGGTAATGCAAACAAGGGTTATAGGAAACAAAATCTTCCCCGAAATAAATACCTGACCAGTGAAGGGAATCATGAGCATTCTGTTGGTGCTTTTATCCTAGCCTAACAGAAACTGCTACCAATAATACAGAAATAGAAAACAGACATTTCTGCCTTTAAGCCAGTCCTGGAACTTCCATTAACCTTATCTCTTTGACATACTTGTTAGTAAGCTTGCTGGTTCTTATTTTTGAATTATTCCTTAGTAGAATTGTGGCTAAAATACCTTATCATTGTGGTTTGTTAATTTTTCATGGAAAGCGTATAATTTAAAAAAAATACTTTGACTTGCAAATAATTACTTGTAATTAATTGTTTTGTCTTTAAGCCTTAATTCTATTTGTCCAGCACCCACCTCCAAGGATTAGTTGTTTTCTGATTACTTAATTGCACATTAAATCCTGCTCCAATTTTCCTATTATACAATTACTTCATCTGGGGAGAAAAAGAGAATGCGAGTACTTTATTTCCCTTAATACAGAGTTTTAATTTCCTCAATTTGTACTTTCAATATTTATCTTTTTCTTCATAGGCTTCTTGGTAATATTTATTATCTGTGATGACCCTAATCTTTCAAACATGAGAAGAAAATCTTAAAAGTGCTGCATCATAAAGGTCTATTATTTATTTAGATGACAAGCCTTTTATAACGAATCAGGATAAAAAAAAATGTCTGTTATTTGTTCAGGTTAAAGGACATTTAACAAATTTTCAGAATTTAATTAGTACCAACCTTTTCATCTTTATTTACTATTCTCTGGGAACAGCCAGTTCTTCCAAGTAAAGGCAAGTTTCCACTTTGAAAAGTAGCTCCACAGTGACTATCAGTATCATCTGAGGTGGACCCTGAATATCCTGTGGTCTGCTTAGGAGTCAGGCTTAAATCAAATCATACAGATCCCAAAGGAGTATTCCTCCCTTGTACGACAACTGTTCTGAATTGCCAGTTATAGTGTACTCGAAACATGACTTTGTGTTTGGGGTCTGAAAACTTGGGGTGGGTTCCTGGCCTGAGGACTGGAGTGTGTTCCAAGCCACTTAACCTTGACCTCTCTCTGGCTTCCTGCAACTCTCCTCAGTTGCTTCTCCTCACTTATGCTTTCCTTAATATAAAATAAAAAGGCAAAAATATCTAAGAGGGTATTGTTAAGACTAAGTGCGATAAGAAAGAATGCCAAGAGAAGAATGCAATAAGAAGAATACAAAATACATTTTTATGTTACTCTATTATAAAAATGGACTAAATGCATGTTCAGTGAATCTTTGAGCGTTGAATGTTGGGACTCCCAAGAGCTCTGGATCTAGAATTTTTACACACGCAGGCACCCAGAGAGTGGAATCTGAGTAGAAGGAGGACAGGACAGGGTCCTGAGTTGCATTTGCATTGTAAACAGTTTTTACTCATAAAGCTTCTGGAAAGCATCCCTCTGTGCATTTCCTGATACCCTCCTCACTGCCCTCCATCTTGCCTTGTGCCTCCAAGGCTGAGGCTGATCTGTGTAGATGGCATTAGCAAGCTCCCTTTCTGTCTAGCTTCCTGTCTGGTTTGACAGCAGGACACCCTGGCAGTATGTTGGTGAGAGAGAGAAGCATTCTCTTCCCCTACTTGCCTTCCTGCAGAGCCCCTCTAGTTCGGCTCATCTCTTGACCAACGCAACAACTCTTGAGAGGCAACCTCTCCCCTCAACTCTCACTCCTGGTCTGGGTTCCATTATACTTCCTTTTGTTCTTTCAGGACTAGAAATGCTTATTGTCCCCAATGTAACCACCACTGAGATACTGCACAATCACTTGTGATTTTCTTATACTCTTCCAATAGGTATTTCATTAAATTCCTCACATTACTTGCTTGTGCTTTTCTGAGGGTTCTGGGTTTTTTTTAAATTAATTTTCTTAAATGTTTATATTTGAGAGAGAGAGAGAGAGAGAGAGAGGGAGGGAGGGAGAGGGAGAGAGAAAGTGTACTTGCGAATGGGGGAATGGCAGAGAGAGGGAGACAGAGGATCTAAAGCCACCTTCACACTGTCAGCCCAGAGTCCCATGTGGAGCTCCAACTCACAGAACTGGGAGATCATGACCTAAGCTGAAATTGGATGTTTAACCAACTGAGCCACCCAGGTACCCAAGGGGTTCTATTTTTTGTTTTTTGTTTTTTGGGTTTTTTTGTTTGTTTGTTTTTTTGCTGGCTGGATGGGGAGGATAAATGGAGGTGGTTGGAGAGAGGAGTTTGTTTTATAAACTAGGTTTGGACACAGTTGGTTCATAGGGTATTTTTTTTTGTTATTTTTTTTGTTTTTTTTCTTTTCCAGACAGTCACTTTTTGGGGGAAAAGACAGATTGAAAAATAAATATTTCCAAAAGATGGTGAAAGACTCCAAAGTTGAGGCTGCACAGACGCCCTAACAGCCCATAACTCCCCAGTATAAGCAATGACAATGATTTTTGCATCCCTGCCTTGGGTCAGACCTTTGCTGTTTGTCATCTACACTCTGGCTACAACCCCCCGAATCATTCTCTTAGTTACCTGACCAGTGAAAACCAATCTCCTATTTATATCCTGCAGAGATGTTTCTCATTGTACTTGGGCTAAAATACTATATCCTTGTCATAAATATGGTGCTTTCCTTCAGTTGGCCCTTGCTCACTGCCCTGGTCTTAACCTGGACCCCACCTTGTATGCAGCCATTCAGCAACACAAACTGCTAGTGATTTTCAGGGATGTTTTCTGCTGAGTACAACCTGTGTGTTTCTGCTGCTTCTGTTTCCTCTCCCTGGAATTGGACGATAGCCTGATGAATTTTTCTTCACCATCAAATCATAAATCACAAAACATCTCCTCAGGAAGACTTTTCTGAAAATTTCCTCCACCATCCCCATAACTCACCTAACATAAATGTCCCTCTGCTATGATATATAATACCCCATATACATTTTATTCTTTATATCTGACACACTGTGTAGTATTTATCCCTTTACATCTGTGTTAAATTGCAAGTCAGTGAGCCTGATACATTCAGGTATTATCAAAACCTATATCATTAGTTAGCTGAATCAGTTGATTAAGTGAATTATTTGATAAATCACTTTCTTATAGATAACATGAATTCACTGATTGACCAGCTTAATTAATTAGTTGAATTCATTACTTTTAACCCTTGAATCTCACCAAACACAAAATATCAGTCTGAGTGTAGCACAAAAATTCAGGTACCAAAGTGGAAAGGATTGCCTTATAGCTCTATTGTGAATCATAGAGTTGAGATTTTTTGATGTTTTTTTCAGTCCATATTCATCTTCTACTTCTTTTATTGTGACTAACCTGGCCCAGATACATGTTATTTCATTGTGCATGGCCTCAGGAACCAGAGTCCCTGAGTTCACACCCTGGCCCCACCATTTAACCACTGGGTTACTGAATTGATTAATTTGGAATTATATTAGTATCTGCCTCCTAAGTTTGCTTTGATGATAGCAGTATGTAAACTAGTGGTGTGAAAATTTAAAACCCATGTGAAAATAAGTAATACAGATTCCTAACCCTTATCATATCCATAAATGAATTCTATATGAATTAAAGACCTCAGGTGTGAAAATCAAAGTAATATTTTTAGAGAAAAATATATAAACAATTTTTATGATATTTAGATAGGAAATTACTTTAAAATAAGACAAAATAAACACAAACCATAGTCAATACTTGTAAAATTGAGTGTTATTAAAAAAGTTTATTAAAAGCAAAAAAATAATAATTCCCAAGACTAGAAACAGATGTTAATAATACAGAGGACTAGCAAAATATCCACATCCAGGATAAAAACAATCCCAACATGCTGATAAGAAAAAATAATAGCTTAATTATAAGAATGACAGATATTAAGAACAGAAATGTAGAAGAGAGAATTTTTTTTTCAATGTATAATATTTAATTTTATTATGGCAATATTTAAAATACACGGGAAAATTAGAAAAAAATATAGCACATTATTTAAGTAGGAGACTAACATGATCTCAACATACATTTTTTTTTGTATTATTGATGCAGCCTTTTTTTTTAATGTTTATTTATTTATTTATTTATCAATATTTGAAGTTTATTGTCAAATTTGTTTCCATACAACACCCAGTGCCCATCCCAAAAGGTGCCCTCCTCAATACCCATCACCCACCCCCCTCTCCCTCCCACCCCCCATCAACCTTCAGTTTGTTCTCAGTTTTTAAGAGTCAAGAAGAGAGAATTTTTGATAATGTCATTTGTTGAAGAGTAGGTGGAATAAGAGAAAATCCTTATATATTAGTGTACCTAATTTGAGAACAATTTGGCAGTACTTGGTAAAGTTAATGAAGTCAGAAGTTGGGAAGTTTGAGAATGTTTGTTATTTACATAACAATTCATTTCCTAGGTGTATGGTCTTATATAGCCTACACATTTACACGTGGCCATTACATAATATATAGATAATATATAGACAAACATTATGTGTAGTACTGGGGAAGGAAAAGCCTCAACAGGGAAAAAATAGTTAAATAAACTGTGGTGCTTTATTAAAATTGAATAATATACAGTAGTGAAATTGAAGAAATTAGAGGTACACATATAAAAGTGGATGAATATCATAGCATATATTTGAATGAAAAAAAGTCTGCTTCCATAAAGTAAAATGCCCTCTGTGAAAGTTAAAATATACTAAACATCGCTTTATGCTGTCTGGGAATAACACATATAGTCAAAGTATAAAACAATGGACATATCAAATATTGAATTCTGACTATTACTTGGGACAATGGAATGAGGACGAGAGAGTGCATTCATAGTGTTTTCAACAGATATTAATTTTCTTGTCAGTATGTTTTTTCGTGATGTGGATGTGAATGCAGACTTTGAATTTAAAATAAGTGTAATGACTTTTTAAGGATTTTAGTGAGAAGTAAATGGACTATACTTGTCACACAATTAGCACAGCATTAAGCTTTTTTTTTTTTAAGTTTATTTATTTTGAGAGAGAGAGGGAGCGAGTGAGCAAGAGCCCACAAATGGGGGAAGGGCAGAGAGAGAAAGGGAGAGAAAGAATCCCAAGCAGGTTCTGTGCTGACAGCACAGAGCCCAAGGCAGGGTTCAAACCCATGAATCATGAGATCATGACCTGAGCCAAAAACCAAGAGTCAGATGCTCACACAACTGAACCATCCAGGTGCCCCAGCACAGTGTTAGACACATGTGGAGTAGACTTTCAAGAAGTTTTAGGTTTCTTCTTTCCCTCTATCTAAAGGTAGGAATCACTTTCTTGTGCATTCTTTTTTCATTTCTCTATTTTGATAAGTAGGCAGCATGTATAGGCTGTAACATAGAGCCTGGATTCAAATTTTTGATGTCCGTGAAGATTGGTCTATCATCTACAATCATTTATTTAACCTCTCTGAGTCTTGATTTTCTCCATTTGAACAAGGAGAAAAATTGTGTTTATGTTGCAAATTTAATTTTATATTAATTTAATCCACATAAACTTTTTAGCATAAACTCTGGCCTAAAATAAGAGTTCATTAATATGTCTGTTAGTGCTATCAACTGGCTAAAAATCACTCTTAATAATTTTAATCACAGTTAATGACATAGTTAAGCCTCCTAAGATTCACAGCTAGTATTTATGAGTATTCATTTTGTCATGCACTCTGTAAAATTACATTTTTAGACATTATTTCACTTAATACTTGAAACTTAGAAATTATATACTCTCCATATCCAATTTACAAATGCAGAAGTAGAGGCCTAGAGCCTACATGAGCCCAAAAATACAGTGAAAGAATCCAGATAAAAATCCACATCTGTCTGTTTGACTTCAAAGCCCAGCATATTAATCATTAAGTTCTCCTGTCTGCTAGTTTTGTGCTTTTTCTTGGGTGTTATCTTGCTGCCTTACAAATACACAGTAATGGTATGAAAATGAAATGTTGGCTCCATTAGCTAACCTATGCAGTCGTTGTTCTGTAAAAGAGGTAGTGCCTTCCTTTCTTTCCTCCTTCTATGACTGAATGCTCATTTTGTTCTCAGTTAGTGCTACACGTAGAGATGGCTACTAATGGAATCTTTGTCCACTGGAGTTTGAATCAACCAGTTAGTTCAGCAGTGTTTTTACATAGAGGTCTGTTTGGAACAAAAATCTGATGGAAATGGGTTTAAAAAATGTAGATTGTTTGGAGAACTAAATATGTTGCACATGATCTAACTGGCAATTTGTTTGGATTTAACTCTTTATCTCTACATATATATACATATATATATATATATGTATGCATAAATATATATGTATATATTATATGTATATATGTATATATACATATATATGTATATATGTATTATCTATATGTATATATAGAGAAAGGCATATTGATATAGATATACATATACGTATAGATAAATAGATATACTATCTGGGGTTTATTTTTTTTTTTTAATTTTTTTTTTAATCTTTATTTATTTTTGAGAGAGAGACAGAGTGCGAGCGGGGGGAGGAACAGAGAGAGAGGGAGACACAGAATCTGAAACAGGCTCCAGGCTCCAAGCTATCAGCACAGAGCCTGACGCAGGTCTCGAACTCACGAACTGTCAGATCATGACCTGAGCTGAAGTCGGCCGCTTAGCCACCTGATCCACCCAGGAGCCCCTCTGGGGTTTGTTTAAATAGCTCAGTGAAGAAAAAAAATCAGTGAAATGAGTTGCTTGGCATTGTGTCCGTTAAATGACCAGCTGATTTTTAAACTTTAAGTCAGAGTTTGTTCCATATAGACAATACTCTTACTTTATGAAAAGAGCACCTTACACAGTTTGAAAAATGAAACAAAATTTTTCGGGAGAGGTGTGTGTGTGTGTTTGTATGTGTTGGAGGGAGGGAGTATGGTGACTCTTTTCACACTGAATTGCTACATTCAGCATTTCCAGAGTCATATTTCATCAGAGTTTATAGAGACACTTGAAGCCACTGTCTGCAGACTATCAATCTCCACATCACCCTGAATCACATAGGTTCTATATCAGAAAAAGCAAAGCTATTCTCTAGTTGGTTGCTTAAATCTCCTTTGAAATTCTGTAGATCAGAGTTGAATAATGCCATAAATAGTAATAGAAAGAGTCTATGTACATTAATAATCTTTTCATTTCAGTGTGCAAAAGACTAACATGCAGTCCATAGTAACTTGTGATTCCCCCCTTGGATGTTCAAAGAAAGGTCATGTGACAACATTCTCTTGATTTTTTTCTTTTCCTCAGGCTGTAACACGCCAAGCTGTTATAGTCCTCAATACCTATTTTATAGTTGAAGCTATTCACTAATGATGCATGCCAGTGGCATTGGTGCATTTCTTCCAGGGCGTAAATCCACACCCCCTCCCTGCACCACGTACAGGTTTAAACATTTCATGACATGATACATTGCCATGCATCTTACTCTTCCTCTTGTATGTATACTGTCACAGTCTCTGAATACTGTGTTTTTACTTTATCCACAGATAGAAATCTGTGACAATATGCATTTTTAATGGTATTCTTATTTAGAAGCATTTTATACAACATGGTCTCACTGAAATTATGAATTAAGACCCCAAGGGATAGTTGCTTATGTAGAATTTATGAGCTCTTTGTTGGACTTTAATTTGAATGAAGCTGACTACACAAGTCTCATCAATTTTCAAAGACCCGTTACTGGTTTTCTTATGAACAAACCTGACCAACTTGTTCGTTGTTGTTGTTGTTTTTCGGGCTTAATAATGAGAGTTTTACAGAGAGGTACCATATGAATCATTTATTCAAACCCTATTCTCTTACAGCCTATTGGCTAAGAAAGGAAGATCTAGCAAGGAACAAGACAAAGCCCTTGCAGTTGTGGACCTTACATGTTTATGGGGAAAGAGGACACCTGACAAACACCTTAGCTCCTGTGAAGAAAGCAGTAGCCCATTGCTTTCCAAACAGAAAAGTGTACTGCCTTTAAAGACATGAATATGCAATTTCCTTTCAGTGTTGAAAGGAGATGATAAGCCTTATATTTTCCCAGCTAGTTAGTAGCATGATGAAGTCCTAAATGAGAAAGGCTGGACTATTTTGTTGTCCAAAGACCTGAATGCATCTAATAGGTACAGAATAGATGGGAACATTGCTGTTTGCTTGACGGCTGGACTAAAATTAATAAAACTTGTAGAGTAATTAAATGGATGCCAAAAAATGTACAGGCAAACATGGCACAGTCATAACTCTCAAAAAGTTCAGTTTTGGTGAGAAAACCTCACTATATCATTACTGTATTCATTTTTCAAAGAATTGTTTTAGTTGTGACCAAAATATATGCTACTTTAGTAGCTGAAGTGATAGAATAAAACTAGTGATTGGTTATGGACAAGGTCATACTGATTAATTCTTTAGCTAACAGTTTTGCTACAAGTGTATTTAGTTTTTTACAAGTGATAAAGGGATAAATGGAAAAATGATTTAATGATAAGTAAGCTTACTTTCTTAACTGGTCAAGTACAGCAATATTGGATACCTATGTTACTTGATGACTTTATGGTTGCCTAGGCTATAAATTCACAGGGTTGAGAATTTTGTTTACTGCCGTGGAATCAAGTATTAAATATATTATGAATCTGGACTATAATATGATTTCCAAGTAACACTCTGTAAATATAACTTTTAAATTGTCATTTTCATTGTAGTCATTATTTTATATATGACATGTGACAAGAGTTATTAAGATAGCCAAAACTTGTATAATGAACACATAAAATGAGACAGGTGATAGTATATAGTGAACACATATACAGGTCCAGGATGAGACTTATACACTGGAGGTAAGTTTCAAAAGTGCCTCGATCATAAAACCTTGACATGAGATTTAAAATATTAATAAGGCCAACTGTAAGATTTTTTTTATTTTTTAATTTTAAAAAAATTTTTTTAATGCTTATTTATTATTATTTTTTTTTAACATTTATTTATTTTTGAGACAGAGAGAGACAGAGCATGAACAGGGGAGGGGCAGAGAGAGAGGGAGACACAGAATCTGAAACGGGCTCCAGGCTCTGAGCTGTCAGCACAGAGTCCAACGCGGGGCTTGAACTCACGGACTGCGAGATCATGACCTGAGCCGAAGTCGGACGTTTAACTGACCAAGCCACCCAGGCGCCCCAATGCTTATTTATTTTTGAGACAGAGAGAGACAGCGCATGAACAGGGGAGGGGCAAAGAGAGAGGGAGACACAGAATCTGAAACAGGCTCCAGGCTCTGAGCTGTCAGCACAGAGCCCGACGCAGGGCTCGAACTCACGGACCGTGAGATCATGACCTGAGCCGAAGTCGGACGCTTAACCCACCAAGCCACCCAGGCGCCCCTGAGATTAATTTCTTGAATATGTGCATATTTCTGATAGAAGATGAATATTAGTGACATGTTCAAGTAAATACTGATGAAAGACAGTCAAAATATGCTTTCCTTACATTAGCACAATATAAGCCATGTGTGAATGGCTTGTTCAGTGGGAGATGATAGTAATTTTAACATAGAAAATTGAAAGGAGACTCATTATTCATTAGATTGGCTGTTATTTGATGGCAACAAAAGCATCTCAGAGAATATTAATACCCTTTATTGCAACTTCAGGACCACAGACCCACAAACCGAATGATTACTGTCTTCATAGTTACTTATCTAAATGAATGAAAGTGAGTTTAAGTATCTGCACGAGGAAAGACGTGCATTGTGACTTTCTGTTTCTTTGTGGGAAAATACACATGTGTTGAGAACAGCATATATCTTATCCTTTCTGTCCTATTTTCCAATGGAGATGAAAATCCTTTCCTCTTTCCATTCATATTTCAAGCATAAATTCCTCCAAATCACTGGATTGGCATAAAAAAGAATGTGAGCCAATAGTGTTCCCTCTGAAGCATATTTGGCAGGATTTTATTCCCCAGATTTTTAAACAGTGCCCCTCAACCCAAATCACTAACATTGTGATCATAAAAGCTTCACTTACCAGGGACATTAATAAAATTAGAAACCATCAAAAAGCTCAGTGTTGATTTCATCTATATAAATAAATAATAATTTAAAACATATGGCATAATATACAAGAAAAATTTCTCAATTTATTTTTCCACTTTTTAATATAATAATAGTTCTTAATTGCATTAAGAATCTTGCATAGCATGTTAATGACTGTGGGATATTTTATTATATGTGTGTATCGTGATTTATCTAACCAGTGTCCCATTCCTGGGTATTTACATATTTTCAAATACTTTCTCTTTTCTTAATGTTTATTTATTTTGAGAGAGAGAGCAAGCAAGTGAGTACAAGCAGAGAAGGGGCAGAGGGAAGGGGAGAGAGAGAATCCCTAGAAGGCTCCCTGTGCTGTCAGCCCAGAGCCAGATGTGGGACTCCATCTCAGGAACTGTGAGATTATGACTTCAGCTGAAACCAAGAGTCGGACAATTAACCAACTGAGCCACCCAGAAGCCCCTCCAATACTTTCTTGCCATAAATTATCCTGCAGTGAAACAAGGTACATAGTAAGTGTATACTTTCATTCCTTCTCCGAATCCTTCCCCTACCCCCCACCCCCAATATCAAAGAAATCTCAGACATAATACTGTGGAAGGATACTATGTTCAGGTCTCAATATAATGGAGTTAAAACTTAGATTTCTTTCTCATATCTATCCAAGTATAATTACATTTTATCTTCTAATAAGAATTTATTCTTACATTCATTCATTCATTCATTCATTCAAAACATCATCCAGTGTTTATCATGATGTAGCCACTTTTTTAGGCACCTGGGATATATCAGTGAACAAAAAGCATAGAAAAGCTCTTACTCTACTGAGGGTCTTTTCTTTTCAGAGTCTCATGCCTCTTAGAGTTTCCAGATTGGTAAATATGATATGTGATCTCTGACCTCACCCTAGTTTATATCATGCATTTGCATAGGAGAGGTTACATTACGTGATGATGGGAGGCAGGCACTAAGAAGATCTTCTCAGGCAGGTTATCCAGCTGCTGGGGAGGGAGTGTAGCATCTCAAAGTTGATACACACTCAATGTTTTATAAGTACTCCATCTCAGGAATGTACCTAAATATAGTCCTTATATTCTATATGCAGTTTGCCAGTGGGAATTTGCCTTCAAATGATGGCTGGATGGTATGGTAAGGGTATATTTAGTTTTGTAAGAAACCACCAAATTGTCTTCCAAAGCGGTTGTACAATATTGCATCCTGACCAACCCTGAAGGGAGTTGCTGCTGCTCCATATCTTTGCCGGCATTTAGGGCCAGTAGTATTTTGGATTTTCGCCATTCTAATAGGCGTGAAGTGGCATCTTGTTGTTACACTTCTAACACCATCAGAAAGGTTCAAGTCAGAGCACCTTTCCTCTATTCTTTATTCCGTTTGTTTTATGCTGCCTTAGGACTTTTTCAGATTCTGTTTAGAATTTTGGTTCCACAAAAACTTTAATAGAATTGGTTATTTAGCCTTGCAGCTACTGAGGCAGACAGCACACACCCAAGACTCACCTGTGTGTCTGAATGCTAAAGTCAGCAAAACCTCCCCACAGTTCAGTCAATCTGTGTCTATATACAAACTGATTGGTTAAGGGTAAAACACTGAATATATCTTGTGAATAATTCTTAACTGCCAGTTTGTGGAAAAAAATTTACTTGATTAAAACCTATATTTTAATGCCCATTGTTGGGTATATTCTTAAAAATTTCCCTTACGTCAAGAAAGATTGCTTTGTTTCATAAATCAGCTTTTATCATTATTAACTTTTTCTTAAAAATATTTCTCCATCATGTATTAACATAAGATTATTTAAAATGCTGCTGTATTACTATAGTGATCGTTTTTGTCAAAATTCTATTCAATTATTAAATTAGTTGGGAGATTTTCAATTGCGTGCGACAGAAACCCAAATGAAATTGGCTTGAGAGGGGAGGGTGAGAGGGAGGAAGGAAGAGAGGGGGGAGGGGAAAGGAGGGAGATATGTTGGTTTATATAATTGAAAAGTTTGAAAATTTTAGAAAGGCTAGATCAAGGGATAAAATCAATGCCATTTTTTTTTTTTTTTTTTTTTGAGGGAGAGAACAAGCTGGGGAGAGGGGCACAGACAGAATCCCAAGCAGGCTCATTACTCACAGTGGAGTTTCCTGTGGGGCTGGATCACATAACCCTGGGATCATGACTGGAGCCAAAATCAAGACTTGGACACTCAACCAGCTTAGCTACCCAGGCGCCCTCGATGCCATGTCTTAATCTCAGTTTTGCTTTCTTTTATATTGGCTTATTCTCATCCCGTGGCATGTTAAACTATATAGCATCATCTCCAGCTTTGCATTCTACCTGCAAAGTAACCCAGTAGAAGAGAGCTTCACTTGAATTTCCCTAAGAAGTCCAGGGATGGCATTGGCCTGCTTTGATCACATGTCTTCCCCACAGCTAGTCATGGAGCCTGGGAAGGCACAGTGCTCAGGTAGGCCACCCCTGGGTCATTTTCCTCTTCTAGGAGTAGGAGATAGAGTCAGCTGGAACTGAACCACATGGATCCAGAGTGGAGAAGTAGTAATCCTCAAAACTATAATGTGGGTGCTCTTACTGTAAGAAAACTGAATGGATGTTGGATTAGCACAATACATAGGTTGGCTGTTGTACACATTCTTACATTTTTCTCTCTACCTTTATGTAACAAAGAAAAAATGTGTTTTTAAAAATTTTTTAATGTGTATTTTTTGAGAGAGAGAGAGACAGAGCATGAGTGGGGGAGGAGTAGAGAGAAAGGGAAACACAGAATCTGAAGCAGGCTCCAAGCTTTGAGCTGTTAACACAGAGCCCGATGCAGGGCTCAAACTCACCAGCCATGAGATCATGACCTGAACCAAAGTCGAACACTTAACCGACTGAGCCACACAGGTGTCCAGTATAGTGTATAGATACGATAATTGTAGGGAGGTTAGAAATCTTCTCATTTCCTGATATGATCCCAAACCAGATGCTTATAATATACTTAGTTTTCCGTTACCCTAAAACCTAGGAAGAAACTTAAAGCAAGAATCTTATATTCATAATTCAAATTCAAATACCATTGTAAACTAATTTAAAAGGAAATATTCAAGGTTTTATGATGTATGACAAATCCCCTTAGATAATAAATGCATAGCAAGTTACTACATATAATCGATCATTAATTCTGAGTCTTTTGAAAAGGGGTCAGTTTGGTAACATTTCTCATGGAGATTAATATGACATTTTCCTTATATAAGGCCAACTAAACTCCCCCAAAACCATGTGTTTCTATAGCAGGTGACAGGAGGTCATAAGGTTTGAGACATTAAAACATTTATTTAATGTGTAACATGGAGAAGGCCAGAAATGACAATTGGCAGGAAGATTTTTATATCCTGTTCACCTAAGAAGAATGTAGCCTGTGATAGATTTTCCTCCTTTTCACTTTGATGTTACTGTTAGGCCACAGACTACATGGGGAGCTCAGCTCTGGCCCAAAACTCTGCTGCATAACATGGACACATGGGCAGTGGGGGTGACTCAAGATCACAGAACACAGATATTAATAAGTAATAAAAGATAAAGTTAGATCAAGGCCGCTCAGAGCTGGAGTTCAACTGATTTAACCAGGCAGAGAAGAATGTATTTTTAGTTTCAGAGCTAATTCATATATTTTTTAACAACAGCTGTAGTATAGAGACATGACTGTGAATCAAAGTGGCTTCTGATACAAAGAACAGCATGAATAACCCACCTGACCAGGGTTATACAGAGAAGAATTAGACTGTCATGTTAGAAGATAAATAAGGAAGATCTGTACCAATCTCCATGTGCTGCAAAAGAGAGACACTTTCTTTTTTTCCCCAACTCCCAAGAATTAATACTTAAACTTCGTTTTTTCTAAGTTGAAGTTCAAACAAGAAATGCATCTTTCATGGTCATGGTCTTTAGGAAATCATCATAACAATGTCTCTTCAAGTTTGAAAAAAATAAAAGGCAGTTATGCTGTCATTTTCAAAATTTTTAGTACAACTAAACTACTTTTATGATAAAATATAACCAGAACCCCTGCATATGGATCAAACAGTAAGTTCTTTGAGTGAAGCTATCACTGGATTTAGAGCCAGAATATTTGGATTTGAATCTACATTGTGGCTCCTGATAGCTGAGTAAATTGGGGCAGGCCACCTATCTTTCACAACATTCATTTCTTCTGTAGTATGTGGTAATCTTCGTGTTCCTACCTACTAAAAGGTAGGTACATTGAAAAACAGATGAGGTAATGTAGCAGACAGCATCCAAAAAATGTCTACTATAGACTTCTAGGAAGCTATTAAGTCTTAGAGTACTTATCCAAAATTAGTTAAAATATTGGAAGGCCCCATTTAATTCTCCAAAGCTGATTTTGATCATGAAAGAAATGTCTCAAATGTCTGGATGAAAGTAAGTGATAAAGAGATTGGCCAACTAGGCAAAAGAAGATATTAAAGCCTTTTCTGATACGGATTAAAAAGACAGTTTTGGGGCTCCTGGGTGGCCGAGTCAGAAAAACATCTGACTCTTGATTTTGGCTCAGGTCATAATCTCAAAGTTCATGGGTTCAAGCTCCACATAGGGTTCTGCACTTACAGCACAGAGCCTGCTTGGGATTCTCTTTCTGTCTCTCTCTGTCTCTGTCTCTGTCTCTCTCTCCCTCCCCCCCCCCTTCAAAATAAAGAAATATTTGAAACATACTTCTAAATGGTTGGGATTTTATATTTTCATTCAGATGTTTGGGGTATTGTAGAAAAAATGGTGTGTGTGTGTGTCTGTGTGTATAGAGAAAGATTATAAACTGTTGGTATTGTAAGGGAAAACAAAACATGCTTGAAAATCCTACATATTCTAATTAATAGGCCCACAAAGATTACCCAAGACTTTATCAATTACACGTGACAAAAGCCCAACTCATACTTCTTTATGCAAAAAAAAAAAAAAAACAAAAAACAATAAAGACATGAGGTGAGTGAACTAACAGATGTTCTAAAAGGGAAATTAAGGTGGTAATTCTGGCTTCAGGCAATGTAGGATTATGGAGGTTGAAATGATGCTATCAGTCTCCCCTTCACTTCCTCTCTTCTCCCCTTTAGGTTATTCTCTTATTTTTTTTCCTTCAAATTTTTATTTAAATTACAGTTAGTTATCATACAGTGTAATAATATTAGTTTCAGGTAAGAATGTAGTGATTTATCACTTAGAACACCCACTGCTCATCAAGTGCCTCCTTAATCCCCATCGCCTATTTAACCCTTCCTCCACCCACCTCCCCTCCAGTAACCTTCAGTTTGTTCTCTATAGTTGAGTCTTTTTCCTGGTTTGTCTTTCTTTTTTTTTTTTTCTCCCACATGACTGAAATCATACGGTATTTTTCTTTCTTCGACCTATTTCACTTGGCATCTAGCTCCATCCACATCATTGCACATGGCAAGATTTCATTCTTTTTGATGACTGAGTAATACTCCTCGTGTGTGTGGGTGGGGGGAGAGAGAGATAGAGAGAAAGTGTGTGTGTGTGTGTGTGTGTGTGTGTGTGTGTGTGTATTTAGGTATATATAATCTATTTCCATTCATCAGTCACTGGACATTGGGACTCTGCATATTCCATAATTTGGCTATTGCTGATAATACTGCTATAAACATTGATGTGCATGTTTCCCTTTGAATGTGTATTTTTGTATCTTTTGGGTAAAAACCTAGTAGTGCTGGATCATAGGGTAGTTCTATTTTTAACTTTTTGAGGAAACTCTACACTGTTTGCCAGAATGGCTGCACCAGTTTGCATTCTCACCAACAGTGTAAGACAGTTCCCCTTTCTCCACATTCTCACCAACAACCATTGTTTCCTGTGTTTTAGCCATTCTGACATGTGTGAAGTGAAATCTCATCATAGTTTTGATTTGTATTTCCCTAATGGGAAGTTATATTGAGCCTCTTTTCATGGGTCTGTTAGCCATCTGGATGTCTTTGGAAAAATGTCTATTCGTGTCTTCTGCCCATTTTGTAACTGTATTTTTTGAGAGGTTGAGTTTGATCAATTCTTTATATATTTTAGATACTAACCCTTTATCAGATATGTCATTTGCATATATCTTCTGCTGTAGGTTGCCTTTTAGTTTTCTTGATTGTTTGCTTTGCAAAGCTTTTTATTTTGAGTAAGTCCCAATAGTTTATTTTTGCTTTTGTTTTCCTTGCCTGAGGAGACATGTAGTAAGAATTTGCTTGACTGTTGTCAGAGACGTTACTCCCTATGTTGTCCTCTAGGATTTTGATGGTTTCCTGTCTCACAGTTAGGTTTTTCATCCATTTTGAATTTATTTCTGTGTATGGTGTAAGAAAGTGGTCTAGTTTCATTCTTTTGCATGTGTCCAGTTTTCCCAACACCATTTGTTAATGGGACTGTCTTTTTTACGTTGGATATTCTTTCCTGCTCTGCTGAAGATCACTTGACTATATAGTTGTAGGTTCATTTCTGCGTATTCTCTTCTTTAGATCTCTCCTCACCATTGCAGAGGCATTGGAATCTGCTCCAGATTTATTTTCTTAGATGTCATCATCCCCGAGTCCCTCATCTACACACTGAATGCATCAGATGTTTTAAAAGGAGCACTGAGGGGCACCTGGGTGGCTTTGTTGGTGAAGCCTCTGACTCTTGATTTCAGCTCAGGTCATGATCTCATGGTTTTTGAGATTGAGTCCCTGCTTGGGATTCATTCTCTCTCACCCTCCCTTCCATCCCTCCCTCTCCCTCTCTCTCTTTGTCTCTCTCCTCCCCCACTAAATATTTTCTCTCTGTCTCTGTCTCTCTCTCAAAATAAATAAATAAACATTAAAATACTAAATAATAAAATAAAAGGAGCACTTATTGATTCTGCTTGGAGCACTTAATCTTTTTTGCTAACTGTTTTGGATTGGGTGCTATAATTGACCAGTCTGGGTTAGAAGCCCATCCCTCTGGGAAGTGTAACCCTGGATTGATAGCCTTATCAGAAGTACATAGAATGGAGAAGGGTGATATCTGAAGGGAAGGGACACAAACACCATTAAAAAATATAATAATAAGAGTGCTTGGATGTTCACTATAGTCTTTAACAGATATATTTTTGTAGCCATAAATATTTAGAAAGAGAAAACAACATCTCTTCACTGAAGATATAATAAATTTGCATTCCTTAGTCAGGTTGGCCACTTGAACTGTAATATTCCAGTTTGGACGTCAGAGTATACTTGACAGAAGTCCATGAATGATGAGATGTGGGCTTCTGCTGGGACTTTGTAAGGAGGTCAAAGCTGAAACAAACTTACGGTTTTGTAGTTAGGGAAATAAAACAATCCCTTTGGCCCAGGAAGGGATTCATGGAGAGAGCTGAAGTATTGACTCCTTTTGCATTGTGTAGCAGAGCTCTGACCCTGCCCTGAATAGCAGGACTTTGCACACCAGGAACACAGTGGAAGTCCCCATAATATACAGAGCCTGTGGGGAGAGATCAGCACAGTCTGAAGTAGCCTTTAAAATAGCTTAAAAACAGGCAAACAAATGTGTTCAGATATTAAGAGAAATATCCTGGAAAAGTCAAATGCATTTGGAGAGTATGAAGAAATACTCTTAAGATTTTTTGGTAACAAGAAACAAAATGTGACTCCAGATATCTTAATCAAAAAGCCAACTTACTAGAACGTAGAAGCCTATGGTTAAGTAATGCATATGAAGACAAAGAAAAATTTAAAACTCATTAGCCCATGGATCTAGGTAGCAGAAAGAGATAAACCATTTCATCAGGAAACTGGTGCTGGGGCAGATCACCTCTAGTGAGAGTTTTTATTCTTTAGCTCATATATGCCAAGAAATGGCAGAACCCAATGCTGGAGAGTGCTCTCACAACAGACAGATCAGAATTTGAATTCCGTGTCCCCATTTAACTGCTAGCTCCTTGGAATTTTTGTTTCATTTGTAAGATTGGGATAATAATACCATCTAGTTTACGAAGTTGTTACAGGGAGACCCCTTAGGACTTACTGATGTCAGTGCACACTCACAAACATTAAATAGTATCATGATATGTAAAATTTAGAGTCCTGGAAGGTAAAGGGCAGGTGGTCAAACACAACATCCTAAATCATGAAGCTATCAAGACCACACCAAAAGATAAGGAAAAATTTTCCCAAAAGAATAAGAGTAAATCAGAGCAGAAAGGATGATGGAAACTGGGAGTTAAAGCCCATCAGTGTGCACTGGAGTAACCAGCCCAGGGAATTTACAATTCTTTTGGAATTCTTCATGTGTTTTATCAGATGTACACAGCATATGGGCAGTGACTGGGCTTCATAAAAGCAATACTGAAAGTTTGGTGACATGATAATATGGGTATATTGATATGGAAGATGTCACCCTGGTCTTCACATCTACACAAGGTACCAATGTATAATTGGTATAATTGAATGTATAATTATGGACTGCAGAACAAATCCAGCCTGTGGCTAGTTTTTGTATGGCCTCTAATCTAAGAATGTTTTCTACATTTTTAAAGAGTTGCGAGAGAGAAAGAGAGAGAGAGAGAGAGAGAGGGTTGAATGTCCGACTCTTGATTTCGGCTCAGGTCATGATCTCACAGTTCATGGGATTGAGCCCTGTGATGGGCTCTGTGCTGAGAGCCTGGAGCCTTCTTGGGATTCTCTCTCTCCCTCTTTCTCTCTCAGCAACCTCCCCTCTCCTGCTCATGTACTTTCTGTCTCAAAAAAACAAACTTAAAAAAATTTTAAAAAGGCAATGGAAGAAAAATCTTACGTGGCCTGAAAGCTTAAAATGTTTAGCCGTTTACAAAGGAAGTTTGCCAACTCCTATACTACAGCATGTTTCTAGACCATGAGTCTGAATTCAGACAGAAATGGATGTAGAGTTCCTCTCTGCCACTCTTTGTCCCTGAGACTCCGTTTTCTTATTCTTAGCATAAAGTGATAATAACTGTAATGACAGATGTGAAAGCAAAATGGCATGCGAGGCAAAGCACTCAGAGTGGCTACTCATAAGAGCAGAGTGAATAGTAGCTATTTTTTCTTGTGTTATCTTTTGATCCAGTGAGGTCTATTATACTTTCTCTGCTTACATAGAAAAGCTGGAACACAAGAAAAACAATTCATTTTCAGACCAGTATGTGAACCAAATCTCTTAACTATCCCATGATTTGTCCTGTAGTCCACAGCTAGAGATTGAAGATCTGGCACACACACACGTACACACACACATGCACACACGTGTTAGGGGACATCGTGGCCAATGTCATATGTAGATGCTGGAGTGGAAGAAGAAAAGGAGAGAAATCACTTAGCTCTTGGTTTCCTGGGGAAAGGGAAATCCACCTGGAATAGAATATCCATGATAAACAGGGAGACTGTGAGAGTGAGTTATTTGCCAGGCCATCCTCTGACTGTGGCCTTTCAGCCAGCAAATGATCCTCACGTGGCTTCAAAGCATTAATGTCAGGGGCAGGAGAGGGAAAGAGATTAAGAAGGAAAATGTGCTCTTTAGTTGCAACACTGGACCTGTCCTGGAAAAGGAAGTACAATAAAGTGGCTGAAAATATGTGCCTTTCTGGGCCTCCACTCTTAAATTTTTTTTTAATGTTTATTTATTTTTGAGACAGAGAGAGACAGAGCATGAGCGGGGGAGGGTCAGAGAGAGAGGGAGACACAGAATCCGAAACAGGCTCCAGGCTCTGAGCTGTCCGCACAGAGCCCGACACGGGGCTCAAACTCACGGACCGCGAGATCATGACCTGAGCTGAAGTCTGCCGCTTAACAGACTGAGTCACCCAGGCACCCCACTGGGCCTCCAGTCTTAGAGGAGAGGACGGGGTGAGGGACAAGCCTGGAGCTGGGAGTGGAGAAGGAACATGCCTCTGTCCATGCATGTAGAATTTTCTTTCCTCAGCCAGCACCAGCCATAGATGCAACTTTCAGATGGACAACTGCATTCATTGTAATGGTCCCGCAACTTTCTGGAATCAAAGTTTACAAATGGTAGTGCCAAAGGCAAAGAAAAATTCTCCCATCAAAAGCGTCTTCACCCAGGGGCATGTATACTGAATGTCCATTTAGGGTCATTGGGCTTATGAGAACTGGTTGAGAAGGTAGGATTAAGAGTCCTCTGTCTCTTAAGGCATGATGACAATTGACCCTTGGCTGCAGATTTAGGTAACTGCCAGAGAGCTTGTGGGCACCACCAGAAGGGCCCAGAATGCTTTGTGGATTTGGATTTTCCTGACCTGTATCTTCTCACAACCGATAAAACTTGTCCTGTACAAAAAGTACCCATTTTTACAAACCTTTTTCTGATGTATGTGAGAAAGCAAATGGTACTTGTACAGTAGCACAAGCGAGCTTTTGTTAACTCATTCAGCCTCCGTTACACCTATCAAAGATGTGGCCTTGTTCATTCCCTGGTCTCTGGTTCCCCTCCACACAGAAAAATTCAGAAAGCATTCTAGGCTAAATTGCTTTGTGTCTAAATTTTACTTGTTCACTGCCGATGTCTTGACTTTTTTTTTTCGTCTGACAAGTTATTGAATGAAAACACATAAATAGGCAGTTGGTTCTTCAGGGCTTACAAAGTTTGGTAAATGCTTATTTTACTTTCTGGCAGTTATGAGTAATAAAGGAGCATCCTAAAGTAAGTTTTGTGTAAAACTTGCTTTGGTTTTGCTTACACAAAATCCCTAGGAACCAGGAATTGAAATATGTTTCTGTATCTGAACTTTTTTTCCCTTTTATCACTGAGCACATTTATTTACACTTTTAGTCTAAGGCTGTTCTGGACTGTTAGGTTTCTACTTTGATTTATTTTGGTTTTCATTTCACAGTGGGAGGAAAAATGAGCTATTAAGCACTTGGCTTTGGACAAAAGATCTCCCATGATACTGTGAATGACATGCCTTTCCAAAGCAGACTTGAGAAAGAAAGTTGAGCAGATTAGGGGTTAGCTACATTGTGGTTCAGACAGCACACTTTTAAGATAGCTTGGAGCCTTGGAGTTTTGGAGATAGGGAGTAAAGAGAAGGAGTCATTCTTCCCCTGTTGTCCATTCTGTCTAAATCAAGAAACATATGTCAGTCAGTGTCATGCACCCCTCTGAGGGCTTGGCATATATTATCTCATTTGATCATTCAGTCATTCATTTGACAAGTATTTCAGGAAGGCCTGCTCTGTGTCAGGTGCTATTCTAAAGGCTAAGGCACAACAGTAAACAAAAATACAAATAGGCCTGTCCTTGTGGAGCTCATTGAAGGGCATGGATAATAAATAAGAGAAGAAAGTAAACTACCGCATTTGTTAAATAGTGACAAGAGTTTAGGAGAAAACCCAAGCAAGGAAGTTAAATATGAACTGCTGGGGGATGAGGAGGTGGATATTTTAGAAGACTAGTTAAGGAAATCTTCTCAAACAAGGTGTTTTTTGAGTAAAAACCTGAAAGTGAGAGGGAAACCATGTAGATAATGTAGGGAAGGCTGTTCAAGGCAAAGGAAATACCAGATATTCCCAGTGCATGGGAATAGCTTGGGAGCCAGAGTAGCTGGAGAGGGAAAATTAATAGAAAAGTAATGGAGGATGAAATCAGAGAGGTAAGGAGAGGGCAGATGGCCACGATGTTGGCCTTGACAGGTCATAACAAGACATTTAATTTTTCCTGTGAGTAAGATAATAACCCCCTGGAGGGCTTCCAAGGGACGATAGAATAGATAGTATACAAGAGCAAAGGCAAGAATAATAGACAGATATTGCAGTAATCCAGATGATAGGTGATCATGGCCTGAACCAACATGGAGGTGATACAGGTGATAAAAGTGGCTAAATTCTGAATATTTTGAATTCTGCATATGTTTGGAAGGTAGAGCAGCCAAGATGTGCTGACTGGCTGAGAGATTATTAAAAAGATGGGGCTCATCAAAATTTCTCCATCTTATTTCTCAGAATGGGAACTCTTGCTTAGTATGTTTCTATTCTCTGCGAGTACCATATTGTTTTGATTACTACAGATGTAGTAATCTTGAAATCTGAGAATTTGATACCTCCAGCTTTATTCTTCCTTTTTCAAGTTTGCTTTGTCTGTTTGAGGTCTCCCGTGGTTCCATACACATTTTAGGATTCTTTGTTCTAGTTCTCTGAAAAATAGTATTGGTATTTTGATAGATACTGCATTGAATCTATTGATTTGGATAGTATGGACATTTTAACTTAAGAATTAGTATTAGTTCTTTCAATCCATAAGCATGGTGTATCTTTCTATTTGGTTGTATTGTGTTCAATTTCTTTCATCAATGTCTTACACTTTATGTCTTTCAACTCCTTAAATTTATTCCTAGATACTTTATTATTTTTGGTACAACTATGAATGAATTTTTTTTCCTAATTTCTCTTTCTGCTACTTTGTTTTTAGTGTATACCAATGCAATAAATATCTATATATTAATATTGTATCCTGCAACTTTACTTAATTTATTTATCAGTTCAAATAGTTTTTTTGGTGGAGTCTTTAGAGTTTTCTATTTATAGTATCATGTAATCTACAAATAGTGAAAGTTTAACTTCTTCCTTATCAATTTGGATTCCTTTTATTTATTTTTCTTGTCTGGTTGCTGCATCTAGAATTTACAGTATCATGCAAAATAAAGGTGACGGGTTGTAATCTTTGTCTTGCTCCCCATCTAAGGGGAAAAGTTCTCAATTTTTTCACCACTGAGTAGGATGTTAGCTGTCGGTTTTTCATATATGGACTTTATTGTATTATGATATGTTACCTTTAAACCTGCTTTTTTCAGAGTTTTTATCATGAACACATTTTGCATTTTTTCATATCTTTTTCTGCCTTTGAGATAATTATGTGGTCTTTATCCTTTGTCTTGACGTGATGTATTACATTAATCGATTTGCAAATACTGAACCACCCTTACATCCCAGATATAAATCCCACTTGATGGTGGTGAATGATTTTTTTAAGGCATTGTTGCGTTTGCTTTGCTAATGTTTTGTTAACGATCTTTTCATTTATGTTCACCAGAGATACTAGGCTGGTTTTTTCTGTCCTTGTCATGTCTTTTTCTGTTGTTAGTATCAGGATATGTTGACTTTTTTGAGTGAGTTTGGAAGTTTTTGTTGCTCTTCTATTTTTTTTTTTTTTTGAATAGTTTGACAATAGATATTAACTCTTCTTTAAATGTTAGGTAGAATTCATCTGTGAAAGTATCTGGCCTGGACTTTGGTTTGTTGGCAGATGTTTGATTACTAGTTCGACTTTGTTACTAGTAATTGCAAGTTTTGTATTTATTCCTCATTCACTGTTGGAAAATTGCATGTTTCTAGGAATTTATCCATTTCTTCTGGATTGTCAAATTTGTTGGAATATAATTTTTCATGATATTTTCTTATAATCCTTTGCATTTCTCTCATGTCAGTTATTTATTCTTCATTTATTTATTTACTTGAGTTCTCTCTCTCCCTCTGTCTCTCTCTCGATGAGTCAGACTAAAGATTTATTACTTTTATTTATCTTTTAAAAGACCCAGGTATAGATTTCATTGATCTTCTCTATTTTTCATTTTTAGTTTCTATTCATTTATTTCTGCTCTACTCTTTTTTATTATTTTTTCTTTCTGCTAGTTTTGGGCTTTTTTTATTCTTCCCTTTCTTTTATTTAGATATAACATTAGATTGTTTGAGATTTTTTCTAGTTTCTTAAAGGAAGTCTGTATCACTACAAATTTCCCACTTATAACTGCTTTTGCTGTGTCCCAAAGATTTTGGATCGCTGTCTTTTCATTTTTATTTGTCTGCATGTATGTTTTTATTTCTTCTTTGATTTCTTTGTTAACCCATTAGTTGCTTAATAGCTTGGTGTTTAGACTCCATGTGTTTGTGTTTTTCCCAATTTTTTTTTCATGTAATTGATTTCTAGCTTAATTGCATCAAAGTTGGAAATGATGTTTGATATATTAATCTTCTTAAATTTATTGAGACCTGTTTTGTGTTCTAACATGTGACCTTTCCTGGAGGATGTTCCACATGTAGTTGAAAAGAATCGGTGTTCTATTTTTGGATGAATGTTCTATGTGTATTTGTTAGGTCCATCTGGTCTCATGTGTCATTCAAAGCCAATATTTCCTTGTTGATTTTCTGTCTGAATGATTTATCCATTGATGTTGGTAGAGTTTTAAAATCTTCTCCTAGTATTATATTACTGTCAATATCTTCTTTATGTTTGTTAACATTGCTCTATGTATTTAGGTATTCCTGTGTTAGGTGTATAAAATATGTTTAATATTTTTTAATGTTTATTTTTGAGAGAGAGAGAGAGAGAGAGAGAGAGAGAGAGAGAGAGAGAGACAGAGTACGGGTGGGGGGTGGACAGAGGGAGAGGGAGATACAGAATCTGAAGCAGGTTCCTGGCCCTAAGTTGTCAGCACAGAGCCTGATGTGGGGCTCAAACCCACAGACCAGAAGATCATGTGCTGAGCAAAATCAGAGGTTTAACTGACTGAGCCACCCATGTGCCCCCCACTTTGTTTTATAAAGTTTTTAAATGCTTACTTATTTTTGAGAGAGAGAGGGGTATATAAATGTTTACAATTGTTACATCATGTTGTTGGATTGATTGCCTTCCTTTGTCTTTTGTTACAGGCTTTATTTTATCTGATATGAACATTGATACTCTGGCTTTGTTTGTTTTTATTTTGCTTTCATTTGCATGGAATATCTTTTTTCATCCCTTCACTTTCAGTTGATAAGTGTTTTTAGGTCTAAAGTGAAGTGATCTCTTATAATAGGCAGCATACAGAAGGATCTTGTTTTCTTATCCATTCATTCACCCTATGTCTTTTTGACTGGAGCATTTAGTCCATTTACATTTAAAGTAATTATTACTAGGTATGTACTTGTTGCCATTTTGTTCACTGTTTTCTGGTTGTTTTTGTAGTTCTTTATGTTTCTTTGTTCTCTTATTTTCTTCCCTTATGGTTTGGTGGCTTTGTTTAGTGTTATGCTTGTTTTGTCTTGATTTTTTTGTTGTATCTATTACTGGCTTTTGATTTTTGGTTACTGTTGGGTTCATGTATAACATCCTATGTGTGTAGCAATGTGTATTAAGTTGATGGTTGCTTAAGTTTGAACACATTTTATAATCACTAAATATTACTTCCCCCTCCATGTTTTGTGTATATGATATCATATATTCCATGTATTTATTTTGTGTGTCCCTTGACTAATTTTTGTAAATATAATTCATTGTACTGCTTTTATGTTTCAACCTCCATACTGGCTTTTAATTGATTTTTGTACCATGTTTTCTATATTTTTGCCTTTAATGGTGAAATTTTTTCCTTTCATTATATTTTTCCTCTATGGCCTTTTCTTTCCACTTAAAGAATTCCTTTTACCATTTCTTATAATGCCCATTCAGTGGTGATGAACTCTTTTATTCCTTGTCTGAAAACTGTTTATCTCTACTTCAATTCTGAATGATAATCTTGGCAGGTAGAGTATTTTTGGTTTTAGGTTGCTTTTTTTTTTTCTTACTCTTTCAGCATTTTGAAAATATTATACCATTTCCTTCTGACCTGCAGAGTTTCTGCTGAGAAATCAGCTGATAGCCTTATAGGGGCTATCATAGCAGCTGTTGCTGCTTTTAAAATTCTTTCTTTATCATTAATTTTTACTATTTTAATTAATTTGTTTCTTGGACCTCTAGGATTACAGTTTATCTGTTCTTTCTGGACTATTACTTCTTAAAATAAGTTTTCCGCCCCTTCTCTCTTCTCCTTTTGGGATCTCTTTAATACAAATGTTATTATATTTAATGATGTTATAGAGTTCCCTTAACCTATTCTTTTGATGGCTTGACTGATTAATACCCAGCTTGCTTGCCCTCAAATACCCTGTCGTCCAGATTGTTGATCTATTTTCTGCATATCTAATCTGATATTAGCTCCTTTTAGTGTATTTTTAATTTAAATTATTTAATTTGTCAGCTTTTACTGGTTCTTTGTTATATTTTCTTTCTCTTTGTTGAAGTTCTCGTTGAGTTCATCAACTCTTTTTTTCACATCTAGTGTGAATGAGCAGCACTTTGAACTCTTTTTCAGGTATGTTGCTTATCTCCATTTGATTTAGTTCTTTTAATGTAATTTTGTCTTTTTTTCTTTGGGAACATATTCCTCTTTCTCCTAATTTTGCCTAACAATCCTCTTGTTTTTGTGTACTAGGTAGTTCACTTAAACCTTTTGGTCTTGAAGGTACTGGCCTTGTGTAGAAAGGTCCTGTGGTGTCTTACTATAATACCTCCTGATAACGAGAAACAGATGGAGAGTGTCAATGCTGACTCCCTCCAGCATCCAGCTACCCAGGTTGGGGAAAGGGAAAAGAAATGGCACCCACAGCACTTTTGTTCCTGGAGAAATAGGTAGAACTTCCCTCTCCAGCACACATCCTAAGATTAGTTAATAAATCTCTTTCGCAGACACTCCAGATGCTTTCCAAACTATTGCTTCTGTCCTGTGCATTGGGCTGAGTTATTTAGTAGGCTGACACTTTAAGGGTGAAGTGTTGGTTTTATGTCACCCTCTGGATCTCCTGAAATTAAGCCCACTGATTTTTAAACTCCCAGAATCAAGCCCCACTGTTTTTCAAAGCCAAATGTTATGGGAACTCTTCGCAGTGTGGTTTCTCAGGGCTGAAGGTGGCCATTGTGAGGTCTCATTCCCTTCCTCCTTTGTGCTTGTGACATCCCTCCTTTTTGTGATTAGTTGCACCAAGGATTTAGTTCCATGTGTCTCTCCCTGTCCTACCCATTTTGATGTGGCCTTCTATCTGTGACTAACTATGGAAGGTCTGTTTTGCCAGTTCAGGTCATTTTCAGAGTTAGTTGTATAGATGTAGCTGTCACCTTGGTTGTTCATGTGACAAGGAGAACTTTGGATCCTTCTACTCTGCATTTTCTGTTCCTCCAAGGCAATGCATTTAAAATATTTCTGTGTGAATCAGAATTAAAACATATCATCACCGATTGGATAGGGTAGTAAATGAACATTTAATCAATAAATGAAATATTAATTCACATCTCCTTTTATCGAAAGGCAGATAATGGCCGTAATGTGCCTAGTCTGATATTTATTCAATGTACATAAGGTTAAAATTGTTCTGCTACACTCAGAAATTAATCGACATTGCATACCTTACCTCTTCCCGAGTGAGCAGGAAGTTACACACAATGGAAGACAAGCAGATGATAGAAACGCATGAAGCATAGGAGGTGATAAGAAGTAGAGATGCATGTCTAGTTGAAAAAGACAATGACTCTGAGTTTTAGACAATTGTTTCCAAATAAGAGTGTAACATGAAGATGGAAGGTGTTTGATTTTGTCCTAAGGTTTTAATGAGAGATCATTTAAAAAAAAAATCCTTACTAGACCAATGAAAATACATCTTTGGGCTACCAGTTTGACACTTTTATCTAAATTTTCAAACTAAGAAAGTAATAAAGGACAATGATTTTGAACACAGACTTTAACACAACCTAGTTTGAATCTCCCCTACATGCCTATTCAGATGAGTGATCTTGGGTTGTTGCCTCAATTACCTCATTAGTGTAAAGAATATAATATCTTAAGTTTTAGAGTTGTGAAAACTGAGATAACATATGCCAAGTGCTAGTTCAAGTGTTACTGATGATTAACAAACCTAAATCCAAAAGTTCTTACTGCTCTGATTGCTAGAGTTTTACCAGATGTCATCCCCAGTAGGCTGTTTTGCAGTCTTTTAAAAAAGTGTATATGGAACATACTCCATGAAGAGAATTGTATAAAGTCTTTGTATATGTATTTTATAGACAGAATTTACTCCTTACAGCCTTTTAAGTAAGTACTGTTATAGTACCATTTCACAAGTGAGAAAACTGAGGCAAGCCTAAGCATTTTGGACAAGCTCACAAAATAAAGGGAGGAGCTGGATTTCAAACCAAGTGTATGTGACTACAAAACAGAACTCTTAACCAAAGCCTTATATATAAAGTATCTATATATTTCAGCCTATATCAAGAGGAAACAAAAAAGTGTGAAATTAGAGAATTCAGACAGGAGAGAAGGGTGAAAGACAAAGTAGCAGAAAGTAGCTACCAAAGTTAAGGGACTTTCTGAAATCACTGTAAGTATTTCTGGAAAGCACAGTGTTATGTGCATAATACAAATGAATTCACTTTTTGTTTTTTAATATCTGAGCTAAAAGTTTTAACTTCCTTTTGGGGGCATTAAAAAAATCCTTAGAGAAAATTCTCTCTATATGCATAAGAAAACTCAAGACATTTTTTTCTACAAAGAAATCCCTCTACAGCACACTCATCCAGAAGAAATACTTAGCCAACAAGGAAATAGCCACATGAACTAAAAGCACAGGTGAGAGCTTTCTGGATAGCACAGCAGCTGAAGTAGAAGCAGTCAGGTGGAATATACTGTAATGTTGTGCACACTGTATCTAGTTGAATGTAGCATTGCAGTATGTAGGGATTAGAGAGCTCAACTCATGGATCCCTAATTTCCTTGAAGAACTTGGCTGGGTTGGCTTTAGTTGTGGGTGTAAGTTAATTCACCAGAATAGCGAGCAGACCTTGGAGGCAGCCACAGTCACTGAAAAGAGATTTTGATGGATGTCTCAGCCCTGGGTGCATTGTGCTCAGGGGTGCTCATGCACTTCAGAAACAGATTTGGGCCAGAAGCTGAGTATGTTGCAGGTACTCTGTGGGTGCTCCCTGAGGAGAATATTTATTAGGAGTGGAAAAGAAGCTAGAACTTGGAGAAACTGAAAGGAGAGGTTAAGAAAAATGTTTGTGTTTTTTTCCGGTAACTAACTATTGGAGAAGGAAGATACGACACGTTAGTGTTTTCCTACTTTGGAAGCTAACTCCTGTTCCAAGAGTGACTGTGATGTTGACTGATCTTGGGAAGAACCGAGAAGAATTCCTGTTTCCCTGTCCTCCTTGAGTCTTTTGTGATACCCAAACCCGTTACTATGATTTTTTATTATTATTAGCTAATATGTAGTAAGGATTCCTAATGTGGCAAATGCTCTTTGAAGGATTTTATATTCCTTATTTGACACTTTTACAGTATTTCCATGAGGTACACCCACAAATTTAGGTGAGAAAATGAAGAGTCAGAAAGGTTGTGATTTGCTCAGGGCTCCCATCCAATAAGTGGCACACCTGAGAGTGAAATCCAGAATGATTTTATTTCAACGTTCATGTTCTTTGCAATCCCTTATGCTGTACTGTACTTCATTTTTTTTTAAACGAGAGAAGTATCTCTTTCAAATTCATCACATTTTCAAAAATGGCATGTGTTGTAGAAAGAGCATGGGCTGGGAAGTAGGAGATATGCATCTTCCTCCTTCATTTAGCTCTTCCCTTATTGAGCTGTGCAATCTGAAGCCTCAGTTTTCTTCTCTATAAATGAGAGACTTAAACTAGGTAACTTTATAATTTATTCCAGTTCTGACTTCTCCAGTCTGCTCTATAGCGTATAGGGTCAATACATGGTGGAAGACAACAAGATGTGAAAAGACATATATTATTTTTATTAGTTAATATTAAAGATGTTAAATTCCATTTTAAGCCTGATAAAACATTATCTCTTTTTACCCCATAAGTGTCCTGTGTACTGTTTATTAGTCCTATATTCGCAGTTAGGAAGCTGGGTGATAGCTTGCCTTTCCCCAACACCATGCTGGATAAAGCTAGTGCTTAGGTCTTGGTCCTTCTGATACCAGACCCATCATCTTTAGAGCAAAATGATAGCTTTCAGTGTCTACCTTTAGGCATAATCAGTGATGATCCCTGCAACCAATTGTTTTATTTTGGCAAAAATATAAAATAGGTGCCAATGAATATAGTTGGTAATAGAAGAAAGCCCATTGTTTTTAGAGCTTCAAGGACAAATCCAAGTAAAAAGAAAGCTCAGTTTGGAATAATAGTGCACAGCTTTTGATCAATGATTTGTAATTATTTTTACTATGTTGATTTTATTTTGGGGGATCAGAAAAGCAAAATGATGGCCTGTCATTGAAAAATCAATTGTTTCACAGCCTGGTTAGTAAGTTTCTCTAAAATTAGCTCATAACCAACTAGAACAGTCAATTTGATTGACAAAATGACAGCCAAAACTTGATTATGGCCTCCTCTCCGTGGCAAAATAAATGGAGAGTCAGGCCACAGATTTAGTGTTGGAGGCTTTTCATAGCATCTGGTTGGATCAATTGTTTATTACTAATTATTCCTAAATTATTACTTACCTTAATCTCTACAGTTGTTCTTCATGGTGTTTAATAAATTTCATGGCAGAGACTATATTAACTCATGAAGCAGCTCAGTCCATTTTAGATAGATAGTTCTGATGAATGAGGAGTTTTCCAGAAATTGAACTGAAAGCGTTTTCTTTGTATTTACCTCTCATGGAGACCATATAGAATTTTCACTCTTTCTTTTTTAGAAAGGAGTTACAATATTTCAGTGACGGTTTTTAAAAAACTATCTCTGAGGGGCGCCTGGGTGGCTCAGTTGGTTGAGCGTCCGACTTAGGCTCAGCTCATGATCTTGCAGTTCATGAGTGTGAGCCCGCGTCGGGCTTTGTGCTGATATCTCAGATCCTGGAGCCTGCTTCGGATTCTGTGTTTCTCTCTCTCTCTGCTCTTCCCCCACTCACACTCTGTCTCTCTGTCACAAATAAATAAACATTAAAAATAAAAATAAATTAAAAAATAAATAAAAAACGATCTTTGAAATTGAGGAGTTGTTGTCTTACAGTTTCTTAGATTACTACAGGCTCTTAGTTTTTCTTTTAAACCTAGTACTTACACAAATATACATTAGGAAAATGATTATTTAACTTGTCAGGTAAATATATATTTGTGTTTTTACCCCTAGCCAGGAGTTCCCAAGCACATTACAGAAATTTCCATATATAGTCTTCACAACAACCTTGTGATTTGTTATTATTATTTGCCTTCCACAGGGAAATGAATTAGACCAAGCCACACAGCTGGTAATTTAATGTTATGACATCCACATCCAAGTGCATAGAATTCCATGGGAATTCTCTCCAGACTTTATGCCCTGCATGTTCTGTTTCCTTCTAGACTGTGAGCCTCTTTTCTTTTTAATGTTGATTTGTTTATTTTATTTTTGAGAGAGAGAGAGAGAGAGAGAGCAAGGGAGGGGCAGAGACACACACACACACACACACACACACACACACACACACACACACACAAGAATCTGAAACAGGCTTTAGGCTCTGAGCTGTGAGCTCAGAGCCTGACACAGGACTTGAACTCACAAACTGCGAGATCATGACCTGAGCCAAGTTCAGACACCTAACCCGCTGAGCCACCCAGGAGCCCCTAGACTGTGAACCTCTCAAAGGCAGGTCCATGTTTAGACCACAGTATTCCAGTGGTTAATAAAGCATCTGCTATGCAGTTGGCACAAATGTCTATTTAAAAATTGGACTCGAAATTTCAAAAAATATCCATTTGAATCCTGTCTTAAATCGTAAATATTTAAATCAGTGAATTCAGTTTGGCTCTTCACTGTTATCATTGTTCAGCTGTTATCAGTGTTCAGATTTTGACTTCCTTAATCTCTATTTTACTTTGTTTTCTGAGGAATATTTTGAAACACTGTGCATATTTGGAAAACATTTATTTGGGGATATTTTCAAATAAATAAATATTTTTCTCTACTGGGATATTTTTCCAGTCTCAGATCATACAGAGTTATAACTTCTTTTTACATCCCACTTTCATATATTCTTATTAAGTCCTTTCTAGAATTGGAATATACTGCAGTTTTGACCTGAGAAAGAAAATAAATTTACCCACAAGTTTCCCTAAAAGGATAATAAGCATTGGCATTTTTTTTCCCTAAAATCATTGTCCTCTCACCAAAAGCCTTCAGAAGGTAATTGAAAAAAAACTCTTACCATCAAAAATAACTTCATTAAAATAAAAAAAAAAAAACCTATAGTCCCATGGTAGGGAAGCTAAGTAAAGAGGAATTAGCTCTTTTTAAAAAAAATAATTTCCGGAGGCACTTGGGTGGTTCAGTCATTTACGTGTCTGACTTCAGCTCAGGTCATGATCTTATGTTTGTGAGTTTGAGCCCCACATTGGGCTCTGTGCTGACAGCTCAGAGCCTGGAGCCTGCTTTGGACTCTGTGTCTTCCTCTCCCTGTCCCTCCTCTGCTTGCACTCTGTGTCTCTCTCTCAAAAATAAATAAATTGAAAAAATTAAAAAAAAAATAATTCCTAACAATTCTGATTATGTTTTCTGCTTTTGAAGTAGATATTTTTTAACCATGTTGCTTCCCTAAAAAACATGCATGAGGTGTGATGGTAGGCAAGTTAATTTGGAGTAACCGCATTCTGATATCTTATTGATGTTTTAGAGTCAAGGACATAAATTCCGTTGTACTACTATTGATGATTCTTATTGGAAACCATTATAACATTTTTTTTCTTTTAATAAAGGCAAGGATCACTCAATAGATTTTGTTTTCATTCATTCATCATTTTTTACACTGTGTCGGGCAGTCTTTTAGGGAGTGAAGACACCAAAAATAAAGCATAGGGTCTTCAAGGAGCTTGCAGCTTAGTGTACAGGCATCACATTATAATACAAAATGGCATTGGCTGTAATGTAGCTGCTTATAGGATGGATGAAAATATAAGGAATGTGTCCCTATGTTTGGACAAGATACAAGAAGGCTTCACAGACACAGCAGGTTTTAAGACACAGAAATTAAAAAAAAGAAAAAACAAAACCCACAGTTGCTAAAGGCATAAAGGAGCTCAGGGTCTCCGAAGATCAGTACAAGAATTTGGTGATAGTGGAATGTAAGAAAAAGCAGTGAGGTTAGAAAACCAGATAGTGCCTGAATCATGGAGCACCTGGACATCTTCCAAAGGAATTTGTGTTTAATCCTGTGAGCAACAGGAAACGGCTGCAGAATTTTGAGCAGAGGAATGACATAATTAGATGTGAATTCTCAGTGCCACATTTGTTTCAGAGAAATGACAATTGGGCTATTGACAGTAAGTCCGTCCTAGCTCAGCTCTAAAAATTTATGAGGCTTAATGTCCATCGTTCCCTGGTTCCTTGTCTTACATTCTGTAACCAGCCCTAGGCTGATGCAAAATCATATCTAGAAGTAAGCATGACTGTCCTTGTACTATTACACAATATTGTAGGTGGTAGTTCTTTTGGCCTTCTATAAGCACATTCTTCTTATGTGTCATACAATATATTCACTTACTTTCCCTGAGCCTCAGTTCGTGGAAGTACAGGTGTCTACCGATCATATATTCCAGAGCAGAGTGCTGACATTTGAAGATAAATATAAAAGTAGATGGCTAATTTCCATCTTGTTCTGTCCAGAGTCCTGATCACTGTTTGCTTTAAAGATGACTATCATGAATCCCTGAGGGAGGTATGTCAGATGTGAAGCACCACCAATAAGTTAAGGCACTATAGCACTCCACACATCAAAAGGACACAGTGAATACATTTAAGAACATAATGACCTATGTATAGTTTTATTGGTGCCCACAGACTTGAGGTCCCCATTTCAAGCTGGGATCCAGAGGTCATTTTCCAAATGTTCTCTTGTTTTAAGAAAACTTGTTATTTTAAAATCATTTAGACTCACAGGAAGTTGAAAAAAATAGCACAGAAAGTTCCTATGAATTTTTCCCTGGGTTCCTCTAATGATATCTCCATAATTATAGTATTTCATCAAAACCGGAAAACTGACATTGGTAGAACACTACTAACTGAACTGGGGATCTTCAGATTTCTTCAGGATTTCAGTCACCAACATTTACCCACATTTCAGTTCTTCAAGTGCTCCCCATCCTTTCTGCTTAAACCCTCATAAATGCTGTTCCATCTACTTTGGGCACTTCTTCCTGTTTAAACAACCCAACCCACACACATATTGAATTAATTTTCTAATTTAGATATCTGCCTTCTCTTTCTGTTCCAGTTCATATACCATTTCCTAAGGGAAGCTTTCCCACAGGCCTCCCCAATGGTTTGTCTCTGCCTGCTATGCACCATCATAGCCCTCTGTCTTTCTACTTCTTGTCATTTATTATAATTAAAAACAAATAACTCTCTAATTAGTTTCATGGCAATACATGAAGTTTGTGATTGTTAATTTTACATGTCAACTCTACTGGGTAAGGAATGCCCTGATAGCTGGCAAAACATTACTCCTGCATGTGTGTATGACAATATCTCTGGAAGAGTTCAGCATTTGAATCAATCAATAAATTAAGAAAGTCATGCTCACCAGTGTGGGTGGGCATCATCCAATTCACTGAAAACCTGAATAGAACAAAAAGTGGGAGGAAGAGTGAGTTTTGCTTTCTCTGCTTGAATAGAGGCATCTATCTTTTCCTGCCCTTAGACATTGGTGCTCCTGGTTCTTGGGCTTTGGGATTTGGACTTAACACCATCAGTTCCCTTGGTTCTTAGGGAACCTAGGTCCCTAGGTTCTTAGTGATAGATAGATAGATAGATAGATAGATAGATAGATAGATAGATAGATAGATAGAAAGAAAGAATGTACATGTGTTATTTTAGGGTCTTTTAGTTTATCATGAAAGAATAAGATGTTTACTTACACTCGAAGTAAACAGGGCCCTCCTGGTACTTACTAATTTAAAGTCAGCCCTCCGTTGAAAATCCATAAATAACATTGGAACATAATTGGATGAACTATAGAGGTAGACTCACAGTGTTTAACGTCTTTGGTAAAGGAAAGGTTTCATTATTCTCTTTGACCTGGGAGCTCCTTAAATACAAAGGAACTTCTCTTTTTTCAACATTGAGAACTTCTGTTGTATTGCTGGACAACATGGAAGAAATGCACATGGAAGAGTATTTATTCTCATTCAATTTTTGCTGATGAAGTAAAGAGAAGGCAAGTGAATGAAATTAGCAAATGCATTATTCATTCTTGTATTCACCCATCCATCTGTATTCAACAAATCCTGCTACAGCAAAAGTTTTGGTTTATGTGCTCCAAGGAATACATGAATAAAGTTAAAACTCATGGCCAAATAGAACTTACAGCATAAAAAGAATATAAAAAATCATGTGGGGTGATGAGAAGCTGATTAGAATGGAAATGAATAGGAATTTAAAAGTACACACTGAAAGTTCTCATCACACACACACACACACACACATCTGTGACTATGTATGGTGATGGGTATTAACTACATTTCTTGTGGTGATTATTTCTGAATATGTACAAATGTGGAACGATTACATTTTACACCTGAAACTAACATACTGTTTATGTCAAATACACCTAAATGAAAAAAATAAAATAAAATCGTAACCAAAAAGAGCAAGCTTGTGGATCTGGATTGGTGGTTGCTAGTGGCCAGAGTGGTAGTGGAATGGTGAAGGGAGTTAAAATGCCAACTTCCAGTTATAAATAAGCCATGGAGATGGAATGTATGGCAGTGTGGCTGTAGTTCTTGATACTGTGTTGTGCATTTGAAAGTTGCTGAGAGAGTAGATTGTAAGTTTTCATTGTAAGAAAAAAAATGTCAACCATGGTGACAGATGTTAACTTAGTGTGGTGACCATTTCACAAAATATACAAATATCAAATCACTGTGTTGTACACCTGAAACTAACATAATGTTATATATCAATTGTAATTTTTTTTTTTTTACTAGGGGAGAAGAGGGGAGAAAAAGTGCATGTTTGCGAGTTAGACATATCATTTCTCATATCTTGGCTCTGCTTCTGTCACTGTAAACCAAATCCTGTAACCTTTATTCTCCTCTTCCATTAAGTGGATTTAATAATCTAACTTAAATGTGGGGTTGTGAGAATCTAATGAAATTGGCAATATAAAGCTATTTTTGTGGCGCTAGGCACAGAGTAAGCACTTAATGATATCTTTGTTATTTGTTTCTTGTAAGCTTAATTTCTATCAAACTTTTTCTACAAACATCTATTCCAGTTTTCACTGAAATATTCTTCGTTGCTTCAACAAAAATTTTTTAAAAAATCGATCTTATACAAACGGTAAATGAGCCACATTGAGGAGAGATTCTGGGCGTTTGTCCAGGCTATTGCACTTTTTTTATGCTGGCTCAAAGTGAGCACGATTTAAATTCATACCACAACAGTATGACAAATTATACAAATGATGGACCCTTCAGGGTCACTTATGAAGAGTTGAAACTGAAAATGTTCAATTCACAACAATGCCAACGATTTGCTTGTACATAATTACATATACCTCAAGCAAGCAAGTGATAAATGTCAGTCAAAAAGACTGATCAGGTGTGCAGGAAGTCAGAAGAGGGAAAGATTGCATTTTAACAAACTATTCAAGGCTGTGGCAAGAATGTCCTTCTCACAAAGCACATAATTATTTCTTACCATTTGATAACTGAATTCAGTTATGATGGAACTGGTTTGAGTCCTCAGAGTTGTATGAAATGGAAACTTGTCATGTATGGGTTGTTTGTCTCATATTTTCTGGTGTCCCAAGAAAAGAGGGAAAAACCTCTATAAAATGCTGGTTTGAATAGTAAATAGTCATCACTGATTACTAGCAAAATTGTAATAATGAGAGTTACCATGCTCTGGATACTTTGTATCACAAAATGTGGCATACCAGACTTTTGGATTACATAGACCAGTACAACTAAAAATAAATGAATGAGTTTTCCCCAAAGAGCATTACCAACATTTTAATTTTATCACATAAATGTGTAATTTGTTGAAGTTACAATTATTATTGCTGTCATTTTTTTAAAAAAGATTTATTTTGTAGCAAAAAGGCAGGAAGAAAATAATCTATATAAATAAAATTAAGTTGTTCTTTATATAGCTATTAATCCATTTTACACAAGTAACCATATAGATTTTCAGAATATTAAGAGTGTGTGTCTAGGACAATCTGATTTAAGGTATAGACTATGGGGTCATACATGAAATTCATGTTAGGAAATGTTGGGGAGCCCCACAAGGAAACAGACACCCTTGGTCCAGAGCACATGAAACTGAGCCTAGAGGAGACACCCTCCTGATGGCTGAGAAAATAGCACTGATTTAAACGGGAGCCCCAGATTGAAGGCAGAAGGGCAGATGTTCTAAATTACAGGCTTTGATTACAATCTTGCTTCTTCTTGGGTTATATAGCCTGCTGCAAGCTGAGTTGTAGTAGCATTTTATTTAGTCAGTGGTGGTTAAAAAATTTTCTCAAGTATTGCAAAGGAGGCCGAATGCTGTCAGAATAGCGACAGTATTTATTAAACAACTGAATTTGGATTATGAAAATTCTGCTACTTTGACTTTATTTTTCTCATTATGTTGAGGAGTAATGAAAACTTTTGAATCATTCTGCACTGGTCCTTGAAAGGAACTGCATAACCAGAGAGCTCTTCAGAACTGCAGATGCCTAGAACCCACCCCTCAAGGAGTGTGATTGAAATAATTGTGAAAGGTGTCTCTATGCTTCATGATTTCTCAAATGTTCTCCTCTAATGAATACACAATGCAACCAGGATTGAGAACCATAGGTCTACAGCTAGTGGACCATTTCTCTCCCTTTGTCACTGTTTTCGTCTAGAAACTGTCTACTGCCCAAAGCTGTATCTTACATCAGTGCACATGGGTGTTTCCTTCCCCAAGTAGCATTGATATTTAGTGCCAGACCATCTTAGGCTTGAAGAATGTACTGCAAAATAAATTCAGTAAAGTCTCTTTCCTGTTTGCCTGACTGTGTCTGAGGCAAGAGAGAATCTTATATGGGGCAGTGGGAAATCTACTTCCAACACTGTATGAGTAGATGTCTTAACTGTTAACCAAAGGGTTAAGGTATGTCCCAAATGACTTGGCCATACTTACTCCCTTCAAAGCCGACAGCTGGAAAAGATTTAAAAGGCAGCCAAGGCATAATGTTTGCAGTAATTTAGAGTTCCCCATTTGAAAACAGGACATCAATGGCTGCAGTGTGAATTTGCTGAAAGAATAACAGAAAAAAACTTAACATCTGGCATGTTTTTCGGAAGCCATGAAATAGAAACATTATTACCAGAAAATATCATGGAGCTTGGCAGGTAAAGAGGGTATAAAATAAAAATCTGAAAAGGAGAAAATAGGATGGGAAATTAATCAGTAAATTCTGTAAATTAATGATGATGATGATGATGGTGGTGGTGATGATGACATTCTTTTTACTTTATTATTGGCACACAATGCTGTATTATTTTCAGGTATACGGCATATTGATTTGATAATTCTATACGTTACTCATTGCTCACCACCATAAGTGTCGTCACCATCTGTCATCATACAATGTTATTATAATACTGCTGACTACATTCCCTATGCTGTACTTTTCATTTTTGTGACTTATTTTGTAACTGAAAGTTTGTATCTCTTAATCTCTTCCACATATTTTACCCATACCACACCCCATATCTCCCCTGGCAACCGCCAGCTTATTCTCTGTATTTAAGAATCTGTTTGTTCTTTTGTTTCTGTTTGTTTGTTTTTTTAGAATCCACATGTAAGTGAAATCATAGGGTATATAACTGTTTCTGACTTATTTCCCTTAACATAATACCCTCTAGGTCTATCCATGTTGTCACAAATGGCAAGATTTCATTCTTTATCACATCTTTATCCATTCATTTGTGGATGGATACTTGGGCTGGTTGCATATCCTGGCTGTTGTAAATAAGGCTGCAAATAACATACAGATACACATATCTTTTCAAAATAGCGTTTTTGTTTTATCTGGGTAAATAGTAGTGGAATTACTGAGTTATGGTATTCTATTTTTAATTTTTAGAGGAAACTTCATACTGTTTTCCACAGTCCTGCACCAGGTTTCATTCTCACCAGCAGTGTATAAAAGAGTTCCCTTTTCTCCACATCCTCACACACTTATTATTTCTTACCTTTTTAATCCTAGCCATTCTGACTGGTGTGAGGTGATATCTCATCATAGTTTGATTTTCATTTCCCTGATGATAAGTGATGTTGAGTATCTTGACATTTGTCTCTTGGCCATATATGTGTCTCCCCTGGAAAAATGTCTGTTTGTGTCCTTTGCTCATTTTTTAATCAGATTGGGTTTTTGTTTTGTTTCATTTTTGGTGTTGTATAAGTTGTTTATATATTTTGGGTGTTAACCCCTAAGAGATGCATTATTTGCAAATATCTTCTACCATTCTGTAGGTTGCCTTGTTGTTGTTGTTATTGTTGATGATGATGATGATGGTTCCCATTCCTTTGCAACAACTTACTATTTTTGTGTAGTCCCAGTCATTTTTAAAGAAAATTTTTAAGTGCTTTTATTTATTTTTGAGAGAGAGAGAGAGAGAAAGAGAGGACACAAGCAGGGGAGGGGCAGAGAGAGAGGGAGACACAGAATCCAAAGCAGTTTCCATACTCTGAGCTGTCAGCACAGAACCCAACACAGGGCTCAAAGCCATGAACTGTGAGACCATGACCTGGACCGAAGTCAGACACTGAGCCGACTGAGCCACCTAGTCACCCCTCAATCACTTATTTTTGCTTTTGTTTCCCTTGCCTGTGCACACATACCTAGAAAAATGCTGCTAAAGGTGATGTCCAGGAGATTACTGCCTATGTTTCCTTTTGGGAGTGTTATGGTTGCAAGACTCACACTTAGGTCTTTAGTCCATTTTGAGTTTATTTTACGTATAATGCAGGAAAGTGGTCGCAGTTTGCTCTCTTGCATGTAGTTTTTCAGTTTTCCCACCACGATTTCTTAAAGATATTCTTTGTCCTCTTATATATTCTTGCCCCCTTTGTCGTATATTAATTAACCACATAAGTGTGGGTCTATTTCTGCACTCTGTATTCCATTGATCTATGTGCTTGTTTTTATGCCTGTACCATATTGTTTGGATGGTAATATATTTGTAATATATCTTGAAATCTCTACTATGATACCTCCAGCTTTGTCCTTCTTTCTCAAGATTGTTTTGGCTATTTGAAGTCTTGGTGGTTCCATAAAAAATTTAGGATTATTTGTTCTAGTTCTGTGAAAAAGTAGTATTGGTAATTAGATAGGGATTACCCTGAATCTTGTGATTGGTTTGGATAGTTATGAACATTTTAACAATACTATTTTTTCCAGTCTTTGAGAGTGATAAAAGAATTTCTTTCATCAGTGGTTTATCATTTTCAGGGTACAGGTCTTTCACCTCCTTTGTTAAAATTATTCCTAGGTATTTTATTCTTTTTCAAAAAGAATAAAATTACTTGCAATCATAAGTGGGATTTTTTTCTTAATTTCTCTTATTGCTACTTCATTATTAGTGTACAGAAATGTGACAGATATCTGTATATTCATTTTATATTCTGAAACTACTCAATTCATTTATCAGTTCCACCAGTTTTTTTGTACAATCTTTATGGTTTTCTACATATAGTATCACATCATCTGCAAATGGTGACAGTTTAACTTCTTTTTTTTTAATCATTTGGATGCCTTTTATTTTATTTTATTTTTTCTGATCACTCTGACTAGGATGTCCAGTACTATGTTAAATAAAAGTGGTGAGAATGGACATCCTTGTCTTGTTCCTCATGTGAGGGCAAAAGCTCTCAAGTTTTTCACCACTAAGTAGGTTGTTAGCTGTGGGTTTTTCATATACGGACTTTATTCTATTGAGATATGATTCCTCTAAACCACTTTGTTGAGAACTTTTATCATGAATGGATATTATTCTTTACCAAATGATTTTTCTGTTTCTATTGAGATGATCATATGGTTTTCATCCTATTTTTAACACGATGTGTCATGTTGATTGAGTTGTGAATATTGAACCACCCTTTCATTCCTAGAATAAATCCCAATTGATCATGGTGAATTATCCTTTTAATATATTGTTGAATTTGCTTGACAGTTAAAAAACATTTTTTTTTGATGTTTATTTATTTTTGAGAGAGAGACAGAGTGTGAGTAGGGGAGGGGCAGAGAGAGAGAGGGAGGCACAGAATCTAAAGTAAGCTACAGGCTCCAAGCTGTTAGCACAGATCCCCACATGGGACTCAAACTCAAAACCATGAGATCATGACCTGAACCAAAGTTGGACGCTTAACTGATAGAGTCACCCAAGTGCCCCTGATAATATTTTGTTGAGTATTTTTGCATCTATGTTCATCAGGGATATTGGTTTATAGTTCTTCTCTTTTTTCTTTCTTTCTTTCTTTCTGTCTTTCTTTCTTTCTTTCTTTCTTTCTTTCTTTCTTTCTTCTTGTTTGTAGCATGTTTTCAGTGTCAGGGTAGTGCTGATGTCAGAGAATGAATTTAAAAGTTTTCCTTCCTTTTCTATTTTTTGGAATAGTTTGAGAGAAATAGGTTATTAACTCCTTTTTAAACATTTGGTGCAATTCACCAGTAAAGCCATTTTTTCCTGGACTTTTGTTTGTTGAGAGTGTTTATTACCAATTCAGTTTTGTTACTAGTAATAGATCTGTTCAAATTTTCCAATTCTTTCTAATTTGGTAGTGATTATATTAAAATAGCAATAAAGCACCATCTGTGAGTTCTGATGGTGTATCAGGTATTTATTTTTATTCACTTATGCATTCATTGCTGGATATAGGTATGCAGAAGGGAACAATGATAAGCACAGTACCTGACTTCATCAAGCTTATATTTCAGTTTGGGAAATTCTTATTTGTATTTGATCTTTATGACATAGCTGCAAAGTAAGAATTGATCACTCCAATTTCACAGGAATTTAAAACTCAAAAAGTTTGTTAATATACATGAATTCATTAATACCTGTGATCTTAATGAATCAGGACATGTCAGAGGAATTACTATTTGCAACTTCAGGCAAATATTACATCTCTTTATTGTAAATGGAAAAGAGAGAGAAAACAAGAGCATCCTCACAGTTGAGACAATTTGCTTGAGCACCAAAAGACCTAGATTCAAATGTTCGCTAGGCCATTAATACTAATGTTGTCATATTGAGCAGATTCTATCCTTTACTAAGTTTGTTTCACAATAATGAAGTGAAGCAGTTGGACTAGATCAGTAGTTCTCAAGGTATAGTCATCAGATAAACCACCTCACCATCACCTGGGAGCTTGTTTGAAATGCAAATTATCATGGCACATTCCATATCTACTGAATCTGAAACTCTGGGTGGCGCCCAGTAATTTATATTTTAACAGGCCTTCCAGATGATTCTGACATGCACTAAACTTTGAAAAGCACTGGACTAAAGATGAAATATAATGATTAAAAATTTAAGAGTCAAATAAACATGGATTTGATCCAAGCTCCACAACTCATTAGCTCCATGAGTATTGGGAAGTCACTGAACCACTGTGAGCCTCTATTTCCTGAACCATCAAGTGGGATCAACAATAACATTTTTCCTCATGGTCTGTCATGAATGAGAAAACACATGAAAAATACACAGGGAAACGCTTGTATTTAACTGATTTTTTTATCAACATCATCACTTTTGTGATCTAAAACATTTTAACATTGATATTCTAAGATTGTGTCATATTTGAAGATGACATCAAGAATTCTGAATAGTCCAAAATAGTGCCCACATGTTTTTTGGGGGGTAAAGTTCCCCCAAACTTTAGGTTAGGTTTTAACAACCTAAGTGCAGACTAAAACTGTCAGATTGCAGCAACAAACAGTTCTGTTACAAGAGGTAGCAAGCATTATTACAAACAGGTGTTGGATTTTGCATCCATAGCATCAGCAAACCATGTCCATCTGTATCAAAGCAGCTTGCTCAAACCATGAGATCTGTTGGCTTCCAAATGTGCTGTCTAGTCAAATGGAGCCTTGGATGTAAAGCCATGTATTAGGCTGGCGATGATAAATGAATTGAACAAAAGGAGAAGAACATCAATCCAAAGAGCAGATAGAAACTGGAAGAAAGATGTCGTTTGAAATGTGTGGATGTGGCATTCCCCTTTCCCCCACTACCTACCTTTCCTTTGTATCCTCTCTACCCTGCAGGTTCCTCACAAACATGTTAAACCACTAGAAAACAGGAAGAAACAGGGATGAATGGTGATGTGCCAACCAGAGTAACTGAAATGTGGGTTGAATGTGGTATAAATCCACCTGCACCCAATAAAGGAGTCAAGTTGCAGTTTAAGCCCAGAAAAAGTGAATTCTCCAAGGCATTTTCTTTTGTGAGCAAGCCTAATTACATACAGTACCTCAATACAACCAAAAATTTCAGACATGATATACTGCAGTGACTAAGATCTCCGTCCTTGGAGTCTGACAGCCAAGCCTTGAATCTCTTCTCTGCCAATTACAAGCTGGATGATCTTGGGCAAGTTTCTCGATTCTGAGTCTCATTTTTTCTCCTCCCTAAGTTTTGATGAAATCCTCTCTGTGTCTGTGGGTTGCATGTGAAACTGTCTCAAGTCCAAACGTGAATTTACTAGTTCACAAGACTGAGAAGTCCTGAGGCAGACTGTAGCTTTCAGGCATAGCTGGCTTAAAGCTCACCCAGTATGTTCAAGACTGGATTTTTGCCATGATAGCTTTAAGCTCAGCCCCCAAGAATCGGCAAGTACCTGCAGTACCCCAACATCCATAAAATTCCCACTGCGGCAGAAGGTAGACCACTTTTTATGGCACACTTGGTGGTCTTATGCTTTTCTCTGTTTGATTCAAGATGTCCAAAGTAGGTCCAATCACCATACACAGTAAAAATCTGGTGTGCTGATTGGCTCTCTCTTATATCACATGATCACCCTGGAGTTTAGGGATGGGAGGCTGCTACCCAGGGGCCACGGTTCAAGAGCAGGGAATAATGTATGCCTGTTAGAAAAATTGGCATTGTTGCTGCAGGGGCAAGTGCTATGTAGACACTCCACTCCTTTATTTTTCCTTTTTTTTTTTTTTTCTTTCCAGTTAGTCCTTTTGTTCTACATGCATGTGTGGCCCCTAACCTCAACGCGTTACTGAACTCCAGGTCAGTTGTTCATAAAATATGGCTAGTGGACAACTTAAACCAGAATTTTCCATAGTGCTGTTGAAATGGACCTGGACTTCCCCCTAGCACAGAATCCCAGAGAATTAAGCCCAGATGTCTATATTTGTAATAAGTTCCCCAGGTGATTCTTAAAAATACTAAAGTTTGAGAATCATTGAAACAGATAATGAAGATAATCTCCCCCATAATAAAGCATCGGTTTAATATACTACTGTCACTTCGTTATGCCTGTCTGTAAAATAAAGACAATAATATATGACCTCAACTACCTCAAAGAGCTCTTTGAGGACCAATAATTTCATTTAATGTAAATTTCTTTCTGGTTCCTTAGAAATAGTAGTAAAATAAGTTTTATTACTTTGGCATGCTAATGGTAATAAGTGGTGCCTTAAATATAGAGGTAATACATGTCATATTTTTTTAAATTATGATATGGAGTAAGATGATAAAACCCCTCTGTGTGTGAGTGTACTTACCTACAGAGAGGAAAAAAATCTCTATCAGGGTTGAATGAGAAGTTAATTAATTCTTGGAAGATCTTAGGATTTCGGCCCATAGTAATCATTCAAATGATAGTGACTCTTACAGGCCCTTACTATGTATTTTCACACTTAATCCACTTACATTTTGGTAAGTGGTTATCATTGCACCTATTTACAAGCGAAGGACACAAGGGTCAAAGAGTTTAATTCACTTCATCAGGGTCACAGAGCTAGTATGGTAAGTAAGTCAAAATATCATTGAAAACCACAAGTATTCAGTGGGTGGCTTTTATAAGCTATCCACTGATAATTCATAATTTGTGAGTATTATAATTTAATTATGTGAAAGGACCAGTTAATAGAGCACTCTAGTTAGAATGTTTACCATAAGAGTTTATTATTTATGAGCATATAGTAATGCTATTATCATTTTCCACCCTCCATCCTACCAGCCTGAGAAAACAATACTGAAACTTCTGAATATATAATCTTGACAGGGTGCAAATGAGAATTGTTTTGTTGAAGACTTCGCTCCCCAGGTTGCAGAGTGAAAGTTACCTAAATTACTCCTAAGGACTAATTTACACAACAGGAAAATTAAGCTCAATATGTTGTTTATTTTCTGCAGGGGAGTTTGTTTATTCTCAGTTGTATTTTTTGTCAAGATTTATTTGTAGGCTGTTTCCATTTTTTTATCAAACCAAAATTACCGGCATGGCTGTATTTTAAAATACACACTTGATAAGCTTGAAATAACATCTGCCCTTAAGAGTAGGGTTTTTGTTTCTTTGTTTGCCTGCTTCTCCCCATCTTGATCCTGGGTGCTCAGGTAATCTCGGATTCCATCTCACCATTACTTCTCTCCTTAAACCAAGGGCTCAACCCTCCCCTCCACCCACATCTCAGCCCCTCCCTCCTGGCTCAGGTCTGACCTTCTGCAGGGGTGCTTTCCTTCACTGCTCCACCCTAAAGTGATCATTCTTCTTTCCAGTAAAGTGCACTTACACATTTTTACATCTTGTAGCTCTCTTGAGAAATTCCTTGGAATTTCGCTGGAAGACACTGTGAATTGGGTGAATAAACAGGTTGTTTCCTTTGAATCACATGCTAGGAGGCTTACAAGGAACTCTCAGGGCTTTGCAGAGCATGGGTAAAGACTTCACAGTGAGCATTTTTATTTGAGCCTCATCTTGGGCTCTGTTTCATGTCCACATGTTTTCCCTACATACACACACACACACACACACATACACACACCCACACACCTGCCTCCTTTTTAATCACACTTTCCTAATCTATGTTTCACTTTTGTATTCTGTGTATTTTAGTAAACCTCCTTATGTATTTTTTCCTAGAATGGGTACAAGTTGAAATACAAATAAACAGATACAAGACAGATGTCAGAAGTCTTTGTGTTACATGTGACAAAACGTGATTTTCAGCTTTAGCTGAAACTTGATCCAGAAGTTCACATTTTGTTGGAGTCCCTGGGTGGCTCAGTCGGTTAGGCATCAGAGTTCAGCTCAGCTCATGATGATGTGGTTCATGAGTTCGAGCCCCGCGTCAGGCTCTGTGCTGACAGCCCAGAGGCTGGAGCCTGCTTCAGATTCTGTGTCTCCCTCTCTCTCTGCCCCTCCTCCACTCATGCTGTGTCTGTCTCTCAAAAATAAATAAATGTTAAAAAAAAAAACAAACAGAAGTTCAATTTTTGCCATCCAAACCTTGGGTACTTGGTAAATCTTTGTTATATGCTTATGCAGCATCATCCTTGTTCTCAAACCTCACCATTACGGCCTCTGGAGCTTCTAACCTCTCTCTTCTTGGGGCAGCAAAATGGAACCTTTCATCCCAAGCACCCAAACCACTAAGTTCACAGGAAGAAGGAATGTTTCTTATGGTTGTTTCTGTAGGATAGATAAGATGTGTTTCTCTTCAGAAAGAAATATCTCTTATTTCATTGGTTCCAATTGGGTCTTAGTCTTCCTTGAGCAAATCATTTATCTCCAAGTCTGTAGGAAGCTGGGCAATCATTGCTTTAAACAAATCTTGTTTAAAGTGGGGGACGGGTGCTTTTTGAAGAAGAATTTGGGGTACTTAGGAAGTTGGACTTAGAAATCTGGGGGCTAAAACCTTGACAAATATTCCCTATGAAGTTTTGGAGTTTTGGACATAATTGTTTTAATCATGTCTAGGTGTTAGCAGGTCCTCTGCAAGGTGATGGCAGGATCCTTCAGTGAGGAATTTGTCTTGGCCTTTTTTCGTAGATTTCACAGGCGCCAGCATATACCAGGCTCCCAGCTGGTACCCAGCCTACCTGCTGGTGGCCTCGGGTGTAATTTATATTGTAGTTCACTTGTACAGCTGGGCTCTATGGTACATCTCATCACCATGAAAAGAGAGCTAGAGGAGTTACCCTCAGGGATTAATTAGTGCAGCGGGGCAACACGCTCAGTATGATGGTGCCTGCTCAAGGGACACTTGTGTACTTACACTTTTTGGCTGAGATGGGACAATTCGTTAGAGCTAGGATGGGAGACACTGTCCTCCTTGAATTTTGTCATAATTGCCCCAGGAATATTTTCTAATATCTATGTATGGCCAGAACCATAAAATCAGGGATGGGGTATAGAACAACTGAGATGGGAGCCGCATTAGGGTATCGTCCTGTTTTCCCAGTACAAGTATCCTACATAGCATGTGTAGCAGGTAATGTTTCCAAATTTAGCACATACAAATATAGCATAGCTCAGTTGCATTTAAATTTCAGATAAACCACAAATTAATGTTTTTAATACAAGGATGGTCCATGCAGTATTTATAGCATTGATACTAGTAGTATTAAATCAGGCAGTTTAGTCAAGGCTGTCACTGAGTTTTGATGTATTTAAGTGGTACTATGCCTACCAGCTTTCATAGTATTTCAGTGTTTGTGGGACTCAAATGTAGGGTGGAGTCCTGTTTCCATCACTTGAGAGCTATGCTACCTTATGTAAATTTCCTAAGTTCTTTGAGCTATAGCTTTATTATCCACAAAATAGGGAAAATAATTGCCCCTACCTCATAGAGTGATTGTAAGGATTAAGTGCTATGCCATATATAAAAGTTCAGTTTAGGGGCTGGCATATAGTAAACTCTCAGTAAATAGTAGGTATAAAGGATGCAGGTATGTATTTGGAGCTACTCATACAAACCTTATAAATTCTGTGTAATAATTCATTTCCCTTTCTGCACAATGTGGCCACACACACACACACACACACACACACACACAAATCTTAGTGCTTAATGAGGAAACCTTTGACTAGTGCTAAGTTATTCATTCCACAAGTGCTCACTTAGAATACAGCAAGCATGACTAGAGGCTGGTGATGGGGATAAAAGTGTGTACCCAGCTACTGTTCTCAAGAAGCTTTGGTTCATGTGGGATACATAACAATGAAGGGAACGTACAGAAAGACAGGCTGCGCCTATGGAATTTAAAGCTTTCAGACAGAGAATGAGTTCACATAAACCTTCACAGACCATCTGTCTCCAAATCAAATGGTGTCTTCCGAGAGAGCATTTTCTCTTCAGTGGCTTTCACAGTATGTGGCATATTTAGGTACTCAATAAATATTTGCTAAAACAGAAGTAATAACTAGATGAGAACTGTTTCCCATCCCTTGGTAGGCAGGGGGAAGATAGTGTAGCTTCCAAAGCTGGTAGAAATCTATAGAATTGGCATCTATCTCCTATTAAAGGCTGACCACGTAATTTTTCATCCAAACTGGAAGTGTTTTAGAAGAGCAAAAAAGGATGGTAGTAATAATTGGATTGAAACAATCGTCATATTGTGGGACTTTCACAGGCATGGAAGGACATCTGTTTACCCTACTACAAACATCACCTGGCAGCCAATGACTGAAAAATGTGAATGGTTCCAGGTGAATATATGTATTCTCCCCTCGAACAAATACATTATTCTTGTTCGAACAGAGAATATGGGTTCCCAGGCATATTTTTCACCATGGTCTAAGCCATGTCCACCATGCCTAGAATTAATATTTAATTGCTTTACTTGTTTTCCTGTTTGACAGTAACTAAATCACCTTCACATAATGTACTGGGACTGTACCTTATAATCTTAAACCATCATTTCTGGAAATAGCCTAGCAGTCATATAGTCTCATTGTTCCCAAGGATACAGTAGGCAAGAGGGAGGCAGCTGGAATAGAGTGAAAAGAATAGTGGACTTTATTTAAAAATAAACAAAAAAACGGCTTTCAATATTTGTCAATTGTATCTCAAAAAAAAAAAAAAAACAACCCCAAAACTGCATATAAATCTCCATTCTCTGAATCAGGTGCTAAACTATGGCCCAAGAGACAAATACAGCCCAACACCTGTTTTTGTAAATAAAATCTTAGAACAAACCCATCCATTTATGTATTATAGGGGGTTGCTTTCTACCTACAATGGCAGTGAGTTGAGTAGTTGAGATAGAAAGTATATATGGCAAAGCCTAAAATATTTACTATCTGACCTTCACACTAAAAATGTGTACCCCCCTGCCTGAATCTTATTATAGAGGCCTTTTTCTTCCACCTCATTTTCTCCTAATTCCTCCCTCTTCTCTTCTTAACCACTAGTCATCGAATGCTGCCTGCCAAACAGTGGACGAAGTGCCCTGCATGCGTGAGTTTGCTAAATTGCTCCAAACCCCTGAAAATTGCTCTACCTGCTGAAAGGATAGAGGCAGTATGCACGGTGATTGCACTGAAGGCTCTAGAAGGTGAATGTGTGTTTTAGATCCCAATTCCATCACCAGCCAGCTCCAAAAACTTTATCTGTTGATTTAGTCTGTCCACATCTTCACTAATTTTCATCTTAAACATCTCTAAGAAGTAGGTTCTCTAATGAGACCATGCTTTTTAGCGCTGAGAAAATTGAGACTCACTGAGGTTCAGTTTCAGAGTCAGCACTGGAACTCAAAGCAGGCTGGCTTCAGAGCATAAGCTCTTAAACGGTGTGTCAGTATAAAGCTAAAATAATACACTAGGCATCAAATGCCATTTGAAAATGTAACAAACACAATGCCAATATGAGGAGCGCACTGTGGCTATTCCTTCATAATTATTATTTTTCTATACAATCAGGGAAGTCCCACGTCTTGGTATTGATTCCAGACCAAACTGACTAGTGATCTTGGGTCATTGTTCATTGTTGCTCAATGTAATGTATTGATGACAATAATAATAAGTAGTGTAACTTGCCTCTCGATTATACTCTTATTCCTGTCACCCTTATTTGGTTATGTAATTTTCAAGTTGATTTGCCATCTGCATCTCTGTTCCTCTACCATGAGCCCCTTCCTTGCCTGACTTGGATTTATTTCACTAAGTATAAAAAATAATCTTACTTGCATTGCTTTAAATTAGCTTCATACAGTGTTTGGATAACACTAATTGGAACAATTATTTATAAGGGTGGATGTAGAGAAGACACTGAATTTGTTTACCTGTTGGAGAATAATTATGTCATTTACATTCCCTTAGACCACAGTTTGTGAATAATATGTGTCTTGGTTTTAATGATACCCTCTTTTTACTAAATAGATCTTGGTGTTTGGGGCAGGGAATTGTAGCTTACTCTGGAAGTAAATCATCAGACACTGTGATCAATCGCTTTCCCTCTGGGTGAGTAAGAGTAGCTTTATTTAAATTGCAATATGCTAGCACACCTGAGGTGGAGGCTGCATATTGCTTGCCTTCTGCCAGCAATCATCACGGAAATTAAAAATGGAAAGGGACCATACCATGCCTAATCATTTCATCTACCCACTCGTTAAAACAAGATGTTTCTGGAGGCCAGTCTTCTGTTTCTTCCAGAATGAAGGAAAATACCAATTCAGGGTGAAAATTAAGTTGTTGGGCATATAAAAACAATGAGCAAGTTGAGTAAATTTTATAGTTTTCCAGTCATCATTTTGAGTCAAGTAGCTGCAACTCAAGGTTGAATTGCCACTATGCCAAATACTTTAAGTAGAGAAGAATGCAGAGTATTTCTAAAAATCGGTTTTTCAGCTAGACTTTAGACTTGCTGACTTAGGTTTAGTAAAAGATACAGGGGTATGCAGATACATGCAGCTTTTCTCTCGGATATCTGTCTCCTCCTTGAAGCCTCAGCCTCACTGAAATTTTACTTCTTTATCCTTAATTCAGTAATTTATCTCTGTTCTGCTTAGAATTCCTGTCCCTACACAAGGGTCAGAAAATGTTTCTAAGAAGTTAAACTGGGGTGCTTAAAGAGCTCATTTGATGTATTTACCTTCTTTGAAGGAATTCCTGATAGGTAATTTTTAGAACAGTGATTTCATATATGTAATCTACTTTTCTAGTTGTTTTATGGTGGGAAGATTTAAAAAAGTTTAATATCCCTCATAAGCATAGATGCAGAAATAATTGACAAAATATTAGCAAATAAAATTCATCATTATATGCAAAAATATTATGTCATGACCAAGAAAAATTATGCCAAGAATGCAAGGTTGGTTTAACATGCACAAGTCAGTCAGTATATTTGACCATGTTAAGAGGATAACAGAGAAAAAGCTTTTGATAAAATTTAATGTCCTTTTATTATGAAAAATATCCCAGCTAATTAGGAACAGAAAGAACTCCCTCAATCTGATAAAGGACAACTCAAAAAAATTAATATTATACTTAATGGTGAAAGCAGGGAAGGTTGCCAATACTTCCAAACTTTTCCAATACTATCCAAACTTCATTGGAAGCCCTCGACAAAATAGTAAAGCAAGGGGAAAATTATATATATTTATATGGTAGATATATACAATAGGTATATAAATATTAATATATATTAGTTAAAATATATAATCAAGATCTATTTTAGATAGATAGATAGATAGATACATAGATACATAGATAGATAGAGACAGATTGTGACCATGGCTGAGTATAGAGTTGGTAGTATACCATTAACTCAATTGGAGACAATAAAGTGAAAGAGGAAAATGAAGAAAGAAAAAAAATGAGAAAGGATTTTCCTATAGTTGCAGAGAAATCCCTAGAGTTTCAGAATATGCCCAAACTAGAAACTAGAAGTAATGCCTGTCTCTTCCTCTTGTTTCAAACATATAACTACTTACAATAGCAGTGTCCTGATAATACCAGTTTAAAAAACGTCCTAGTTTGTCAACTTTTCTCCGATTCCACTGAAATCTCCCCAGTTGGAATTTCCATCTTTTTTCCCCTTGAGAATTGCAGCAGCATACTTTAGTGTGATGCCATTCTCACGTTCACATTGTTATCTGTAATTCGGCCTGATCACTCTGTAAAAAGAAAATGTAGTCATATTTATCCATTTTAAGCCTTTTAATAGTTTCTATTTCCCTTTAAGTAAAAACCAAACACTTCTGTAACTTTTAGAGTTCTTCACAACTCGATCTTATTCTTACAGCCATCCCATATCTCTTGCTCCTTTCCTGCTAGTACATTACCCTCCCTCTTAATTCTATCAATTCCATCAAAGTGCCTTGTATTCTAAAAAGCACTGCCCCTCCAATCCCATCATCCAGTTTACCTTCCAAATTTATTCTTGGGGCACCTGCTTGGCTCATTTGGTTAAGCATCTGACTCTTGATTTCAGCTCAGGTCATGATCTCATTGCTCATGAGATTGAGCCCCACATCGGACTGTGCACTGACAGTGTAGAGCCTGCTTAGGCTTCTCTCTCTCTCTGCCCCTCCCTCTTTCTAAATAAATAAATAAGTAAACATTAATAAAATGTATCCTAATCATTGCAATAACAACTTATAGTCACTTCCTCTGAGACACCATCCCCAATCTCTCAAGTATGGGGCAGGCTTTCCTATCTTACCCACCATACTCTGTAGACTTCACCTCTCTGTCAAACACACTTTTCACACCATGATTGATTGTTTCCTTGTTATTTTCTGTACTCACTTCCTATGAAACCAGGCATTGTCTTTCTTGTTCAGCACAGTGCTTGGCACAGAGAATATACTAATTAAGTAAATGTTAAATATTGAGAGAATGAACAGGAAGAGAAGTTAGTGAAGGAATGTTTGGGAAAATAGAACCTAAATTAGTAAACTAAAAGAAGTTGCCCTTTACAAAATTCATGTTTGTAAAATTCTTTAAAATATATATATGAATTGTTTTTCCATGATTCTTTTTGTTTTTTGATGTGCAGAGCATTTTCATCCTATGAAGTGGTTAGTTTTACTGTCTCCAGTGTACAAATTCTGGAAATAGTTTCTTATCATAACTGATGGCCAGATGTGGCAAACCTCAAATTAGAAACATCTTTTGATTCTAAATTTGTGTGTTCTCCTCAGGGTCAGTAACACTAGCTGCTATAACAAACAACTTAAAAGTATAGTGCTTTACACAATAAAGGTTTCTTATTAATATTAGCAAGTCAAGTGAACATGGAGGTATAGGAAGGCTCTTAAGGGAACTAGACTCTTCCATCCTGTGCCTCCTCCATTTCCAGCAAATGGCTTTAATAATTTGATAATGTATAGATGTCATCCATTTGATAATATATAAATGTTATACCTCATCCAGGGTAAGGGAAAAGTAAGAGAAAAGAGCAAAGGAAAGGTAAATTGATCATAGCTGCTTAAACCATACTGTGAACTATCTTTTCCATTTCCATTGATAAGAACTAGTCATATGACCCCTATAAGCCAGGTAGTTTGGGAAGTGAAGATTGTGTGCTTGGGAAGAAAAAAATGGGTTTCACCAGTATCTAGTCAGTCTCTGCCAACACATATACATTAGATAATTAGTTCATCTATTTTTTCATATATATATGTGTATGTATACATATGTGCATATATATAAAAGTGATAGATATAGATATAGATATAGATCACTAAAATTGGGAATTGTTTTAAAAGATGGAGAAACACTGGTGAATAAAACATAATTTCAAACTCCATAAAGCTTATATCCTAATGAGGATATACAGACTTAAAAAAAAGGAGAGAAATATTTTATGTATAGAAAAGAAAACAGTATACAAGGAGGGAGGTGTTACATATATACACTAGCCAAGGAAAACATCTCTGATCAGCTGATCTGTGCAGACAGAGCTGAAGGTGGTAAAGGAACAAAGCATGTAGATATAGAAAGGTAAGCATTTTGGCAGAGAACAGGAAGTGCAAAGGCCTCCTGTTGCTGAATGTGTTTGAGGATCAATAAGATGGCCACTCTGGCTAGAGCACTGAGTGAAGGAGAATGTGATAGAAGATGAGGTCAGCAAAGCACTGGGTTAGCAGTTCACGTACAACACTGTAGACCATTTTGAGAACTAAGCTGGGAAGACTTTGGAGGAGTAAAATAATAGGACATACTTTCAAAGAGTCACCAGAAAATAGTTAGGCAGCTATACAACAGCCTAATAGTTCTTTGAATTGTAGTGGATTGTAATGGCTCACCTATTTTACTTTAAAAACAAAAATGTTTATCTATTTATTTAGAGACACTGTTTGTGGAAGGGGCAGAGAGAGAGGGAGAAAGAGAGAATCCCAAGGAGGCTCTATGCTGCCACTGCAGAGCCCAGTGTGCGGCTCAGTCCCTTGAACCATGCATGAGATCATGACCTAAGCTGAAATCAAGAGGCAGATGCTTAACCCACTGAGTCACCCAGGCACCCTGTATTTTACTTCAAAAAAAAAATGAGGTATAATGTACATAAAGGAGTACTCACTATTTTGGGAATAGAGTTCTACGGGTTTGCACAAGAACATCCAGTCATGTAACCACCCCTACCACCATCACCCCCTAAAATTCCCTTGTAGTAAACTCCTCCCCCATCCCCATGGGGTTAATAATTTAGTTAATTACTTAAATAATAACAGGTTTATTTTCTTAATCTTTTCCTAAAGATCATGTCAATTGAATCAGAGTGTGTAATCTTTTGAGTCTGACTACTTAGCATTGTGTGTTTAAAATTCATCTGTGGTCTTGCATGTTTTAGTAGTTTGTTCCCTTCTATTGTTTGGTAGTATGCTATTAAATGGATTTACCACAGTTTATTTTTCCATTCACCAGAATTTTTTTTTTCTCAGTGTTCAGCAATTGTAAGTAAATCCTTTAAAAACATTATTATTATTTTTTTTTTTTTGCGTGTTAATATAAAACCTTATTTGTCTTGGGTAAGCATCAAGGATGGGGTATTTTATTTAAAAAAATTTTTTTAACGTTTATTTATTTTTGAAGGAAAGAGAGACAGAGCGTGAGCAGGGATGGGACAGAGAGATAGGGAGACCCTGAGTACCAAGCAGGCTCCAGGCTCCAGGCTCAGAGCTGTCAGCACAGAACCCGACGTGGGGCTCAAGGTCACGAACCACAAGATCATGACCTGAGCCCAAGTCCGTCGCTTAATTGACTGAGCCACCCAGGCGCCCCTGGGGTATTTTATTTTTAAAGATCCAATATAGGCATTAAACTACACAGGAAACTCATTTATTAATTAATTGAACACATATGAAGGCCATACCTGCACAAAGCATTGAAGCTACCACAGTGATAACACCAAAGTCCCTTTCTTAGTATAATATGGAGACATGGATATACCTACCATATTCCAGGCATTGTTTTAGGCAATAGAAATGAAACATAGGACAAAATTGAATTATCTGTTTTTGCTATATATGCAAAATAATAATTAAGAAAAGAATGAGCTCTGATAAGTACCAAAAAATTTAAATTTTATTTTATTTTTTTAATGTCTATTTATTTTTGAGAGAGAGAGAGCCAGCCAGCAGGGGAGGAGCAGAGAAAGAGGGACACACAGATTCCAAAGCAGGCTCCAGGCTCTGAGCTGTCAGCACAGAGCCCCATGCGGGGCTTAAACCCATGAACTGGATTTAAGAGATGACCTTAGCTGAAGTCAGACACTTAACTGACTGAGCCACCCAGGCACCCCACAAAACATTTTAAATTGAATTTAAATTGGTATTATGGAAAAGCATACCTCGATCAGAGGAGTTTCTCTGAGACAGGCACATTTAAGCTAATGCTAGAAAGATAAGGAAGAGCCATCAATCCTAAGATCTGGAACAAAGGTATTTAGGGCAGTGGAACCGTTAGGACAAAGGCCTTAGTGTGGGAAATAAGAATGAATATTCAATGAGTTAGAGTAATTGATAGGTATTGAGCAACTATATATGTCAGTCAAAATGCTAAGTTATTAACCTGTGTTCCAAGTTTTAACATATTCTTCATTTGAATAGAATACCTGAATTCCAGTAAAAATGTTAGCTGGTAAAATGTGGTATAATAATTATACCTTATAAGAAAGAATGTCCAGGTATCCAAGTATCAAGTCTATCATACCTTGGTGATCACTACTGTTCTTCTATGCGAGAAATAAATTAAAGCTGAATGAGTTAAGTAAGAGCGAGCTCACTACATGGCTGTCTGCACATACAGTGGGTATAATTTAACAGTGATGCCTCAGTGCCTTTCACAATGGCATCTCACTTATTCTTTAAAAAAAAAAAAAAAAAAAAAAAAAAGGAATAGATAGCAAGCCAGAGGTCTCAAACAGTATGTCAAGATACTTTATAGAGCCAAAGAAAAGCTATAAAACAAAGCAAACCAACCACCAAAAATTCACTGACAGCTAAAAGAAATGGGCTATTTCAAGCTGCATTTTCTCTGGTTCTATGATTCAGTGTCCTTCTTTCCCAAATGTGTATTTTTTTTTGAGATACTAAAACCTCGAGGAGAAGATGCATGGCATTTTCATTTCGGCACCACTTTGTACCAGCCTTCATGATCTTTCATTATGTCTATTTCTTTTTGTTTTTATATAGATGTGGAAATTGTAGGTGCAATTTTGTAATAGTAGGTCAGAAAACTCCATATAGGATGAGAAGTTACCTTGGATCAATTACATTATTTAAGTGCTTGGAAACTTAAGTGACCACAACTCAAAACACTAATTTAAAAAAAAAAATATTTTTTTATTTTAGAGACAGAGACAGTGAGTGTGAGCAGGGGAGAGGAGGAGGAGAAGGAGAGAGAGAGAGAGAGAGAGAGAATCTCAAGGCAGTCTCCACACTCAGCATGGAGACTGATGCAGGGCTCAATCCCAGGACCCTGAAATCATGACCTGAGCCAAAATCAAGAGTCGGATGCTTAAATGACTGAGCCGTTAAGGCACCCCTCAAAACATTAATCTAAACATTGCCATATATTTTCTGACATCTTACAGACATTATGATCAGAATGAACATTCTGTTTGATACCTAGTGACACTTGAGAGTTGGAACCAACTGAAAAACAGTAATCAAATACAGGGTTAGGACTTTGTTCACATTTTATGGATGTTGATGGGTTTAGAGGTTGATGCATATAAACATGTTGGGAATGGGTAGATTTGTTGAAATTCAGAGTGGGGCTTTAGACTGCTAATGGGTATTCATAATAGCATGTTTAATATTCTCGGTTATTAAATGTGAATAGATGATGTAGAATTGAATTAAAGGAATTCTGGTGAAAGGAGGTAGATTGAATCTACACGTATGCTTATGCTTGTTACCTCTCAGAATACCAGTGGGGAAAAAAGTAAAAGTTAAAAAAAATAGTAAAGGTAAAAGTCTACCAAAAAAAAAAAAGAGTGGCAAAGAAGGGCCCAGATGAGAGATGTCAATAGCATGCAGAGGAAATGGATGAAAAAATGGCAGTGCAAATGAAGCTAAATCCACCTGCCCAAAGTGAAGCAGCCAATTTGCAACAATTCAGTGTTAGCCCCAGAGCCTCCAGGAAGGTTCTGGATTTGGAACTATTGTGTGATTCTAAAGGAAATGGGGAGAGGTGAGGCTGAATTGAGAGGACTGTTTGAGAAACCGTGTAAGATAGAGTTCCCGCCCCACCCCCACCCACTCTGCAGCTCCCCCCTCAGTCCTCACACATGTGCAACCACTCTTTGCTCACCCTCAGAAGAGAAGTTTCACTTGCTGGGTAAGTTGAACCAGACATCTCCAGAATGATACCAGACCATATGACTACCACTTTCTGTCTCATTTGTTTGTATCAATTTGTTTTCATAGCTGCTTGTTATAATGCTGAACAGGTGTACCATACGTATTATTTTTCAGTATATGGTTATGAAGATGGTTATTTTAAGGTTGAAATATTAGTTTATAAATGAGAACTAGTGGCAAGTGTTCTTTGAAGTAATTATTAGAGAGCCTCTCCCTTTCTGCAACTTTCCTCAGCATGAGTGAGCACTTAAACCTTGGGGTTGTCATAGGTGTCAAATGAGAAAATGTGAAAAATCTAGGTAGAGTCTCAGTAAATGCTACATAAATATTTGCCTCTATTCTTTCCTTTACATTTTCTTTCTTCTCCCCTATCATGGACATCTTATTTTATGCATCCAATATCTAGTCCCCCATTTTTATAGTATTTTCTTATGGGTAATTTAATTTTCTTATGGGTAACTCTTTACTTAATTGCTAATATCTGTGGTTTGTGAAGAGCAGACTTCACCATGCCACTTCCAAGAGGTACAGATGAGTCCTAAATCTGGCTAATCGACCCCCACAGTAAATGGTTATTGACCTATACAGAGCACAAGCCAGGCTGATCAGAACCAATACATATGGTTTACAAGAAGTACTGAGGAAAAGTCACTTTCAGAAGCATTGCTGGACAGTGAGAGGTAAGCCAGGAGTCACTGATGACCAACACGACTGGGGACTTGCCTAAAAGTGAAGCCAAAAAGAGAGCTGGGAGGTGGAGCTTGACTGAAAGCAGACAATGGCATGGATCACCTTGAAGGAACTATGCCTGAACTTTGCACTTACATTAGCAAAGAAATCTCCCCCAGTTTTTTCCTAAGTCAGGTGGAACTGAATGTTTGGCCCTTCCAAATACAAGCATGTAACCCAGTCACATTCTTGTGTCCACTCTGTCCTTTCAAGATGCACTTCCCTATTGAATCTCTCTCCTCACCATTTGCATATTTTTCACTATCCCTCCTTTCTTTTTTTACTGAATTGTGTATTTTATTCAGGTTATTATTTGGCATTTGAGAAGTTTTCAATTTCCATAGAACTGTACACTGTTGGATACAATTAATAAGGATAAAGACATAGACTAGTTCTTTACAAATCTTAGTTGTGTGATTTGGGAAACATTCTTAATCGTTCATAAATCCACTCTAATTAGAATTTTGTTATTATCATTACAGTGAAAATTCTCTTGTTGAGGTCACTGATGCCATCCACATAGCTGTATCCAACGCTCAGTTCCCAGTATGGGGCGCCCCTGTAGGTGAACTTCTGATCAAGCGGAGTGCCTATCTTTCTTTCCATTTTAGTGAACTAGGAATTCCTCCTAGAGGAAAGGGATAAAATCAAAATGATCTTATGATAGGCAGCAAAGGTGACAACAGTTTCCTTTTCATCTTCCAGAAATAGATGCTGTGATTAAGGAAATCCGTGCCATAAAAGTGGCCTACTCAAAATGCACACATTGTTTATTCGAGGTAGAATTTTCTGTTTCACAAGGATATATACGGTGCTGCTTCTTAGCACTGTAAGAGCTATGTCTTTAAAACTCCAAAGCAATTATTGACAAAAGAAACAAAACCCCTGGATTTCATTTCACATCCAAGCAGTGGTTTAGACCATTTCTGTTCACAAAATTAATTAAATAAATTTGGTTATATTCCCTTTTATTTTAGTCTTTGGCATGATAGAAGCACAAGAGGGGAAAGAAGGGGTAAAACCGCCACATAACTCTTAATTTTCTATTTTCTTTATTTTAAAAACACAATTTAAACTCACACACACATATATAACTTGGGAAAACTTTAGGGAAAGTTCACCATGAAAACATAATCATGAAAGCTGAACTGGGTGGTAATATTGTTTTTATTATTTATTAACTTTGTAATAGGAGTTAGGGACAATTTTCATGAAAACTGCAATTCAAACCACAGCAGAGGCCAATTTTGTGATTTTAATGTTGAATACAATGGGAGGATGAGGCCATGTGGAAACACGAGGGAACAGCCCCAGCTGCAAATTTGGATCATTTGTAATGCCCATCTATTTGACATAATTTTGTTTATTTTATTTAGCATGTGTGTATGGTGTCATGCTGCAGAGAAATTAGTGGTTTTTCTAGCTACTTTCTAAGCCAAATAGACCATATCTTGCTTCTAAATGAGTTGTTTACCCAGGAACTCCCCCTGCCTACAGATCCCAAAACCACTGACCTCCTTAGACCTGTCAGATGATAATGTGCTTTGCTGAATACTATCATCTGGTGAAAAATAGAAACCCTTATTTGTTTAATGGCTTTAGTTTATTATTTAAAACATAGATGAAAAATTTCCTAAATAAGAAGAAAATAGCCCTTTGGATAGAATGTTTTGTTTTAACCTTCTCTGTCTCTTAGCATTTATTTCAATTCTGTAAAAATGTAAACATTACTATTTCCATCTAGAGATGAAGAAATGTTAGGCACAAGTAATTTAATAGCGACTAATTCTTAAAGCCAGTCTATGAGGCATGCAGTATCGTGTCTCAGTATTTGTCCTTAGGAAGATTTTAATTTAAAATTCCTGTCTGAGAGGGTTTGAACCTACTTTGTATAGTTCCCTTCTAAAGTTCACTCATGTATCTGGCCTTGGTTATTGCTTTTGGTTGTGGTGAGTTTTGATACCTACTTTTAACTTGTTCAGTTATTTAACAAATACCTTGAACATTAACTTTGCATCACCAGAAGTTTGAACATCAATGTTGCACAAGATACTGTGCTCAACAGAGAAAGGGAAATTGAGAGGTCTTTGTATAAAGCAGAACTTAGGCCCACATTAGCTGTTTTCTTTCTGGTGGTTTTATACCATGTATGTGTTCAAATAGACTCAGTTTAATCTAAATTCTATTTAAATCCCTTAGAATCTTAAGCTGGAATCATGGGCCGTACAGATCTAGAAGGCAGGTTACATGCTCTATGTCCATTCACTTAACACATAGCTGTTAAGTAGCAACTATGTGCCAGACAGAGTTCTAGACCCTGAGAATGCATGGTTAAGAAACATAAAATGCCTTGATTTGTGGAGTTCACATCACATCTCCTACTAGCTTCTACTCCATACAGACCTACCAGGTAAATTCTGACCTGGAGTTTATACCTGGTTCACAAACCAGGAATCTGAATGAAGCTCAACTCTTTCCACTATAGTTGGTGAACTCAAATATACTTAAAAAGCAAAGTCTTCAGTTAGAAAGCTTAATAGCTCCAGTAGTAATAGTAAAAAATAATCAAGATCTCAACTAGAACTAAACTAATTAATCAGTTATGCCTGAGTATTGACTTTTAAAACATGTATTTTTTTTTTAGTTTTTATTTATTTTTGAGAGAGAGCGCGCACAAGCAAGCAGGGTAGGGGCTGAGAGAGAGGAAGACGTAGGATCCAAAAAGGGCTCTTTGCTGACAGCAGTGAGCCCTATGTGGGGATCAAACTCATTAATCATGAGATCATGACCTGAGCCGAAGTCAGATGCTCAGCTGACTGTGCCAACCAGGCGCCCCTCCTCTTATGTTTTAAACATCAATTAGTATGATATTTTATTGGATCTATTTTCACTGTCCATTTTTTCGTCTTTACTCCAGAATTTCTCAAATATTTTATTTAAAAAAATGTAGCAGCTGAATTTGTGAATGTTAATATTGCTCTTAGTAACATTTCCATTATTTTCACTAAAGTCACAAACTGGGCTTTGTTGAAGCAGTGAAATGAGGAAGACTCTACCAACAGATGTTGAAACTGTGCCATGTATGCAGAAGTCGACTAGGTGAGGTATAAATACAATGCCATTTCCTTCTCACAACGAATGATGTTAGGTGGATTCTATTTTTTAATTCTATTTTATAAATAAGGAAAAGAAAATGATTAGGTAATATTACCACAGTCTTAACTGCTTGTAATGGAAAGGCCAGACTTAATCTTGCATCTTTTAAAGTTAATAATGATAAGTGTTACCTGAGCACTTATTATATGCTCAGCACAGAGGTAAGACGCTTTTTAATAATGAACACTTAGTTCATATTAAACTAGTTCATAATAATGAACGTAGTTCTCACTATGATAGCTTAAGAAAACTAACACTACTCTGCCAGTTTTATATTCTTAGAACCTGAAACTCAAACAGATTAACCAATTTTCATAATCTAACAGATCTCTTAAGAAGTAGTGGGAATTTAAGCTCAAGGAGTCAGATGCCAAAGTCTCTGCTTTCAAACATGATACATTGATCCCTTTAACTAGTAAGAAGTACATCTGGGCCCAGAACTTAACAGCATGTGGTCCCAGACAGCCATAAATAGTGGTATTACAAATTGAGAGTAGGATTTTGCTCTTGTTTTTTGTTTTGTTTAGAATGGAGTGGTACTCACGAGACAGGAAAGGAGAAGAATCAGTTTTGTGGGGAAGATCATGAAGCCATGTTGGGATGTGATGAATGGGAAGTAGCTGTGTGACACCTAGTGATAATGTTGGATAGGAAGCTGGATAGATGTAATGCAACCCAGAGGAGGGGATTGTGCTGAAAACATCTGTTTGAGAAATCTCCTTTCGAATGAGGCCAAGGTCATTAGCGGTAACACCTAGGAAAAGAGTAGAGAATAAGAAGGGGCGGGACCAAACTTTAGAGTCCACATTTAAAGCCCTAGGAGAAGAAGCTGAACCGGCAGTGTCTCTGGGTCCTATAATGGAAATTAGGTCCCATGATCAACAAAACGGAAGGGAGGGAGGGGGCGTTGGCCAAACATGCAAGGTTGGAATTATTCCCACTTTGAAGATAAGAGAATGAAGGCTCAGAGAGTTGAAGTTATTTTCTGAAAGTAAGAACTACCAAGTGGTACAGATAGAATTGTGATCCAGCATGTTTATGTCCAAAGCATATAGTATTTCTAATAAATCATGCAGAAAGAGCTGATATTTATAAATTTGTATTCTAAGCTGCCAGAAGCTACACAAACATAGATGTGGTTACAAAAGATTAGTTGTTTTAACTATAGCCTATAAAGTTGATGTTATCTTTACCTCCTGACTATAACATTAAAATGGAAGTCTAATGTAACAGTGGAATAAAATTAACTGCAGACCGTAGCTTAGCAGCAAACAGATCTTGTTTTCTAAATTCTGGGTTCATCTTTTACCATAACCCACTGAGACACTTCCCTTCTTGTCAACTAATAGGCTTTTGATGAGACTATTTTCGATATATCTAGAGATGTGTTATAAATTTTAATTTGTTCTATTTATTTAATGAAAGTTATTGAGACTAATCCTTATTTTCTTTCAAGTTAAAAGAAAAGATTTTCATTTAATAAAAATTAATGACCTTCACACTGACAAAGATTTTTGAGTTCAGAGCATGAGATTTAAGATTTTGTGTAAAAGGGGTTCCCAGCACAAATGTAATGAATTGGAAGCCCACTTTGGCAATATGATGATAACTTTCTTGGCAAATTTAAATTGCTTTATCCGCAGAAGCAGTGAGGAGAAATTGTAGTATGCTCACAGAATATGGGACTCTTTGTAGCAAGTGACACTGCTTTGGTTTTGGTCTCCTGCCTCATTTATGCCTAAACATTATATTTTACTTAATTTGAAATTTCCCCCTCAATATGAATGGGTAAAAGAGGAGGGGAAAATGGAATTTAAATACCATAAAATCCACCCTTAATATCGTGTCATTTTGTGCACAGTCAAGCTTTGGATATTAATGGGAAAATTAAATTAAGGTTTTAACATAAAACCAGAAGATGAAGCAAACAGCAAAATATATTTTCCCATGCCTATTGAGTATACTCTTCATGTAAAGCCTCCCTAGCACCCTTAAAGCTCTATATATAACTTATTAGAAAAGCAGATGTAAAATCCCCTCCATGCTAAATTGCAGAAATTACTTTTCCTTAAAGTCAACTGACAGAGTGAGATTTTTTAAAAAGAGCTGAGATTCCAGGACAAATCCATGTAAGCCTCTCTTTTGATCTAAAGTCAAATTTCATTTAACAGATAACAGATAATTAAAAGGCAAATAGATGAGAACAGCCAGTGGTTTTTTTCTAAAACAATAGGTCATCTGGTTTGGCAGATTGCAACTCAACCAACAGTGTTTGTTCAAGTCCAGTATAGCTATTGTATTTGTAAATTTTTTTTAACGTTTATTCATTTTTGAGAGCTGTAGAGAGACAGAGCATGAGTGGGGAGGGGCAGAGAGAGAGGGAGACACAGAATCCGAAGCAGGTTCCAGGCTCTGAGCTGTCAGCACAGAGCCCAACGTGGGGCTCGAACTCACGAACTGTGAGATCATGACCTGAGTTGAAGTCGGACGACCAACCGACTGAGCCACCCAGGTGCTCCTAGCTATTGTATTTGTAAAAAAAAATAAAAAATAAAAAAAATACTCTTCCTGGAAATGGCAGACTAGGGAAAATACCCACATCATGAAGTCATAGACCATATTTCCCAAGAACTTTATCCACTTGGCCATTAGGTGATTTGAAAATAAGAATAAAAAAATGTATCAGTAGAATGCAGAAAGAATGGTTAGAAATGGTCTGTTGAAGAAACATTATGCCTGTTAAATCACGAGATACTGCTTTAAGGGAATTGTCTGTGCAAATCACCTGGGATGAATGGGTGATTTATTGCTCCAGAGGGAAGAAAGAGGGAAAATACAGTAATAGTATTTGAGCATCATTCTCAGGATGGTGTTGTTTGACCAGGACAGTGGAACGGGTATTGGCCAGTCTGACTGGATTGATTCACAAGCAAAAGGAAAGGAAGGGAGGGACTGAAGCCAACAAATTTTATACAAAGAATTTGTTTTTAAAAGAACATCTGAGATAATGCCTCCTCGGGGGCTGTGCTGAGAGTAATCAAATGCCAAAGCTGCCAACATTTAGGGAGCTCTGCAATGGGGATGACAAGCCGATGACAGTATCTAGGCTTGTTTTGATCTTTCAGGACTCATCAGGCTTTGCAGCTGTTCTTTCTCAAAAGCACTCAGACCGGAAGAGAATAATTAATTTACCCTGCGCACACAAGTCAGGTTCAGAAAGCAACAGTGAAGAGGCCAAGGGCAGAGCTCCTGGGTGGGTCGATCCTCCCATTCTGTCCCAGTGGCCCCTCTGAAAGCTTTGCGAGTCACGTGGCCAGAATGCACGTAGGAAAAATGCAAGTGGTGTTGCTGTGTGTGCTCAGAGTGGCTGTGGAAAGAATGCACTTAATTGCTCTTAAAGCTGCAGTTCATATTCACACGATTGTTAATCCAGCCTTTTCCTAGAGGACTGAATAAGAAATGTGTAATTATTTCAGTGAAAAACAAAAAAAGCACTTATTGGGCACCTGGGTGTCTCAGTGGGTTGAGCACCTGGCTCTTCACTTAGGCTCAGATCACGATCTCACAGTTCATGAGTTCAACGCCTGTGTCAGGCTCTGCAGTGACAGTGTAAAAAGCCTGTTTGGGAATCTCTCTCTCCCTCTCTCTGCCCCTCCCCTGCTCACATGCTCGTGCTCTCTCTCTCTCTCTCTCTCTCTCTCTCTCTCTCTCTCAAAGGTAAATAAATACATACATACATGCATACATATACATTTAAAAACAAACATACAAACCATTTACTCAATGTCTACTTAGCACCAAGCACTGTGCTACGCTTCAGAGACATAGCAGTAAACAAATAAATCAAGTCTTTGCCCTTGATAAGATTAGTTTAGTGTGCTATGGAAGGTGTCAAACAATCACATTATTATACATGTAAATACAAAATATGATAGAGACTCTGAACAAAAAGTATAGGGTGCAATGATTGATTAGAGCAGGGACACCTGATTTAGCTGAGGAAGGGTCATTTTAGCGGAGACCAAAGCAAGAGGAAGATTTAACAAAGTATAGAATACAGGGAATAGTCCAGGAAATACAAGAAACCTAATGTGCTCTGGAACCAAGAGGAAGCAACAGACTACATAAGAGTGAGAAGTGAAAAGGAAAGGCGAGAAGGCATTAGGTCGGTTCATGGAAATTAATGATAAAGCAGAGAGCAAGCAAGCTGCCGTGGGAGGAATTGATAGGAAAAAGTCTCCTCAAATCTTCCTTTCCTGTGACATGTGAAAAGAGAGGCACATGCTCACTAGAAGAGTTAGCATGGCAGAGAAGCATAGACTGCATCTGCTTAATGCCAAAGGAGTTAAGATTAAAAAAAAAATAGTTGAGCTGATTCTCGTATGGATTTACCTTGTGTGGCAGTTCCATTTCTTTATGCCCTGAGTTGACCTTAAGGTGTCCCAGTTAGAAATCAGTACACATGTTTATAATATATATATATATGTATTCATCTTGGACCTCTCTATCCTGAATCACTTGAATGCATCTCACAGTTGACTGGTTTATAGCCTTGGCACAAATGACACTTCTGATTCACAAATCAAATAGAACATATGCTTCGTTGTGATAACTTAATTTATATATTATCACTAGAGCATAGTTTAGAACATCAGGACAGGTAGGAACCAAGGTGTTTGGAGTTTACCAGTTCTTTATGGGAGATGCTTTTGTTATTCTCTCTGTCTAGGGTCAAATCCTGCCAGGTCAAAGTTAAGCTCTAAGAGAGACTTCCCAAACCTTCTTGTACCATCTGGCAAATTCAGCTTTTGAAACTCACCTTTCACATGATATTAACTACATCTTTTATCTGGGATCTTGGTAATATTTCTTAGTGTCACAGGTTCATTTCTGACATGTTTTTGTGCATTACACAAGTCCAGTTACATTGTAGCAGACTACAGACAGGTCTGGGAACAGCTGAATGGGGTAGACCAGGAGGCAGCCTGCCACAGTCATTTCTTGTGGGAAAAGACAGAAAAATGTCCTCAGCCAGCTTTTGAAAAAGTATTCATTGGCTCGCCTAACAGAAGAACCTGCAAACTGGTTTAAGGTATTGCGTGATTCTGAACTCAAACTTTTCCAAATATCTCAACTATAGTTCCTCGAATATGGTTTTCTCCTCATGGTAAGAAAAGGACTACAGCCGTTTAAACCTCCTATCATCCTTCTACAAAGCCCTGAAGAAAAAATGCAAGATTCCCTTTTAGGAAGAAGAAATTTTGCTTTCCCAGGATTTTCAATGTTTCTTTTAAAATTTTATTATTTTCAGCCTTACTGAGATAAATTTGACGTACAAACTTGTACAAATTTTGTACAAATTTGACATACAAAATTTAAGGTGTGCACCATCATGATTTGATTTTATATATATATAGTGGAATAATTACAGTAAGGTTAGTTATCACATCCATTATCTCACATAATTGCTGTGTGCGTGTTTTTGTGTGTGTTGAGAACTTTTAAGATCTACTCTCTTAGCAACTTTGAAATACACAATACAGTATTGTTAAGTATAGTCACCATGTTGCACTTTAAACCCCCACAACTGATTCATCTTATGACTGAATGTTGTGTTCTTTAACCACATTCACCCATTTCACCTATTCCTACTTCCTCCCTTCCCCACCCCTGGCAAACAGCAGTTTACTCTGTCTCTAGAAGTTCTGTCTTTTGTTTTTTTGTTTTTTTGTTTTTAAGATTCCACACTTAAGTGAGATCATACAGTATTTGTCTTTGACTTACTTCACTCAACATAGTGCCCTCCAGGTTTATCCATGTTGTCACAAATAGCAGGAATTCCTTCTTTTTTATGCTGAATAATAACTATCCCATGTATATTGTATGTATGTGTGTATCTGTGTGTGTGTGTGTGTGTGTGTGTGTGTGTGTGTGTACACATATATGCCCACATCTTTCTTATCTGTTTATCCATCTAGAGACACTTTGGTTGTTTCTCTGTCTTGCAATTATAAATTATGTTGCTGTGAGCATGAAGGTGCAGATATCTCTTTGAGATAGTGATTTCAATCCCTTTGAAGATATATTTAGAAGTGGAATTTCTACATTATATGGTAGTTCTTATTTATTTACTTATTTTTGTAGTTCTCCTTTTAGTTTTTTGAGGAGCTTCTTTACTATTTTCCATAATGGCTGTAACAATATACATTCCCATCAACAGCACACAAGGGAAACCTTTCTTCCACCTCCTTGACAATACTTGTTATCTCTTATCTTTTTGAGAATAGTCATTCTCACAGGTGTGAGATGGTATCTCATTGTGTTTTGATTTGCATTTCCCTGATAATTAGTGATGTAGAGCACCTTTCATGTGTCTGTTGACCATTCCTATATCTTCTTTGGAAAAGTGTCTATTCAGAGCCTTTGACCACTTTTTAATCAGGCAATTTGTTTTATTGCTCTTGAGTTATACGAGTTTCTTCTGTATTTTGGATATTAACCCCTTATGAGATCTATGACTTGCAATATTTTCACCTAGTCTATAGGTTGGTTGCATTTTAATTCTGTTGATTGTTTCTTCTTCTGTGTAGAAGCGTTTTAATTTGATGTATTCCCACTTTTTTTTTTTTTTTTTTTTTTTTCTCATGGTGCTTGTACTTTTGGTGTCTTATCCAAAAAATCATTGCTAAGACCAATATGAAGAGATTCCCCTTTGTTTCCTTTTAGGAGTTACTAAACGTTTCTCTGGTTATAATTTGTTTTGAGCATGTTCCACACTCATCCATTAAATAATTCCTGTGACTAGGGCATTGCCATAGGATAATTGCCTTAAGGATGTTATGAGTCCCATTCCAGCCCCATAGCTGAGAACAGAAAAACAGTAGGCTACCAAAAAATCACAACCAAAAACAAACAAAAAACTAGTGCTGTCATCAGGGAAGGAGAGAAACGCTAGAGAAGCAATCAAAAAATGTCTGCTCTGCTTCTCAAAATTGCTGTTTTATGAATTTGTTGAAAACAAATGTAACCATTTTAACTCTATAAAGAGGGGAGTTAATTTTTTGTTTGTTTTTATTTCTGAGGCGATAAAGTGTAGCAGACATGTTGTACTGAGTAAAAGTCATTCTGCTGCTTCCTACTTTGGAATTTGGGCTACCTCAAATGTTCTTTCTTCTCTTTCTCTGGTACATGGTCTTCTGTGTTAAGGATATGTAACCCCTAGAATTCAACCAAGAAAGGAAATCAGAAATTAGATTTCATTAGCAGGGTGACATATGGATCTACTTCCTGATCCTGGTCATAAGTCTGTTTATATGACTCAGGCTAGCTAGAGACACCCATTCAATATGGCCTCCAGTCTTTTTATCCATTGAATGGTCTGGTAGGAAATGAAGACATAGATTGGCTGCACTGAGAAGGGGAATGCTTCCTGGTCCTGGAAGGCCTAAGAGTACATACAGAGATTCAGAGAAGCAGAGATGAGACTAAGAATCAGTACTTTGTAAGGCAGTAATTTATTTCTTATCTCCTTTAATGTACATCTTCTCTTAGGGATATTCTTAAGGACTGTGAACCAAGACTTTTCTCTGGTTATAAAATTTAGTAAATAAACAAAGGGGAAGATAAATATCTAGAGTTTCTATAATTTGTCTCAATGTTATCTTCTGGTGATTGCTGATACAATACCAACTTGTGTTCTTCAAAGATGTCCTACAATATTGTGAAATCTCTGTGTTTGTGTGAACATTTTTCCCTCCATAGCTACCATTTTTTAACTACCTAATTTCAACTCGTTTTGTCAAGGATAAAATCAATTTCTCTTTCCTTCTAGAATCCTATTAGTAATAGTGAATCTCTTATAGAAACTAGAGACTAGATTTAAACTAGGTTTAAAGTTCTAAAGTTTAGATTGACCACAGTTCTGTTCTTTGTTAGTAGCTTACAAGATCATATCCCTAAGCAAATTATTTAATTTGCTTTTTATTTGAGTGTTAGCTTTTTCATCCATAAATGGAAATTATAATCTCATACCAAAGGACTTTTGTGAGAGTTTAAAGAGATTTATGTAGAGTGTAGTCCATAGTATAGGCTTAAAATACGTTAGCTGTTGTTAACCTTGTATCTTCATCAAGCACAGAACCAGAACAATAAATCTGTGCTAGATTGTATAAAGTTTTTTTAAATTTATTTTTGAGAGAGAGAGAGAAGTGAGACAGAATGCGAGGACAAGAGAGGAAAAGAGAGAGGGAGACACAGAATCTGAAGCAGGCTCTAGGCTCTGAGCTGTCAACACAAAGTCTGTTGCAGGGCTTGAACTCATGGTCCACAAGATCATGACCTGAGCCAAAGTCAGATGCTTAACCAACTGAGTCACCCAGGTGCCCCTGTGCTAGATTATATAGAATGAAGTGAGGGATCTGCAGCTATATTCATATCTGAAATAGAATGGAAGGAAAGCATCAAGAAGCAAGTAAACCACTGCACTAAGGCAACATGTTTTAAAGAAGATGTGTCCTTGGAGAAATCTCCATATATTCAACTAGTCATGATGAAGTGTGGTCCTGCCTTTGTGCTACTCTCTTGACTGGCTCTCTCTCCTCATCTACATTTGTTTCTAAGAATTCTTATGCAATCTCTAGGTATTTTCTTTTCTGGTGTAAATTTACTCAGTATCTTTGAATAAAACACATTCTTTTTTGTTTGTTTCTTTTCTAATTTACAGAATAATCTATAGGACTTTGTGTTCAACCATGGTATCTGTTTAATTTTTTTTTATTTTTTGTTTCTGTCATGGCTTATTAGAATAAAAAAATAGTGGTAAGTGTGGTTTGCACATCCTTTATTCCCTAATTGCTAGAGAGAAAACAGCCAATGACAAACAGGAAATTTCCTTAGAATCACCCTGCTGCTTCTCAGAATCCACACTGTCTTTATGCCCTTGTGGGGTATGTTCTTGGGGGATGAGGATCTTAATCAGCCATTGTCAATCGCTCTATCCTGTTTGGTCAGTCATCAACTTTACAAAATAAGAAATTCAAAAGTCAAATTAGGTGGGAGGGGGGAAAGAGGGAAAGAGAGAGAGGGAGAAATCCAACAAACTTTTATTTCTACATTTCTTCTACTCTTAAAGCTTATTTTATTTGGACTTCAGGTGCACAGATCTTCATTTTTAATTGCTTTGTTGAAGACAGTCAATTTTTTTCATGGTCCAGCTGATAAATCTTCACAGTATGTTGGGTTTTGTAAAGTTTTAAATGGCTAATTTATTTTACATTTATTGTTTTTTGTTTTTTGGGTTTTTTTGGCCAGGGTTGAAGGCACATATCTGACTTTGCATTTGGCATGAACTTTTAGCACCATTTCAACTACAGCATTTATTCTCCTCACTGATGTTGACTGCATCAGAAAGCTCATGAATCTTAAAAGCTAGCACTTGGCGGTTGATTTTATCTCCATGTTACATGCTATGTGCAGAGGTGCACCTCCCCAGCCTCTGTGAGAACTCAAGAGCTTTCTCCAGATGCTGGAATATTGGTGGCTCATAACACTTAGGAGAGTTCCTCTCTGGGTGATGTTCTCAGCCAAAGAATTTCTTTAGAGCCCAAGGTCAAGTCCTCTTTCTACAGTCTGGACGCACCCTACCCTGATCAGTATAGGCATATGAAAGCCAGGTCCTTTACTTCAATGGGAATGACTTAGAAGGGCCATCTCATTTCTGTAGGATTGAATGAGGCTTTTCTTGGGACTAAATCCTAGGTAAAATCCATTCTTCCCAACCCTATTTTTTTTTCTCAAATGTGTGTTCTTGAGAGCATTCTTCAAAGAATTTCTCTTTAAATATAGGTTTTATTATTATTTAGGTGTGAAAGAGGTGGTCGTCACTGAAAGAATAGTTTGTTAGTTGTCAAGAAGAAGGGGCACACTACACCATGGTAGCAACATACAGAAACACTACGGTCAGTCCGGAGGCAATGGGAGGGTGAGATACTGCGAGCAGTAATCATTACTAGGATTTTCAAGGGAAAGAACAAATGTAGCAAATTTTGTGAAAATGTCTGTAGAATCTGGGGCATGGAGGTTGCCCTTAGTAGCCTGGTACCTGGCACTGGAGTGGTGAGAGCAGGTGATTGGGGATGTGGGTTCTGGATTGTTGGGTTTGCATTTAAAAAGCACACTTAAGGGGCACCTGGTTGGCTCAGTCGGTTTAGCATCCAACTTCAGCTCAGGTCATGACTTAGTGCCTCATGGGTTCGAGCCCTGCTTTGGGCTCTGTGCTCACAGCTCAGAGCCTGGAGACTGCTTCTGATTCTGTGTCTCCCTCTCTCTCTTTTCCTCCCCCATTCACTCTCTGTCTCTCTCTCTCTGTCAAAAATAGACGTCAAAAAAATTAAAAATTGAAAACCACACTTAAATACAGAGAACAAACTGAGGATTGCTAGGGAGGTGCCTGGTGGAGGGATGGGCTAAAAGGGTGACGCACTTTAAGGAAGGCACTTGTTGGGATGAGCACTGGGTGTCATACATAAGTGATGAATCACTAAATTATACTCCTGAAACCATTATTACACTATGTGTCAGCTAACCTGGATTTAAATAAAATTGAAAAAAATACAAAAAATAAATAAAAAACAAAAAACACACTTGTAGTCAGGTTGTATACTTCCCTAGAAATTGGGCAGCTCCTTTAGTGTTGGCAAGTCTCCAAATGTCAAAGCCTCAGAATACAGAAAATAAAAGACATAGCTCAGACAACTTCCTACGCATAAGTTCTCATCTTAGATTCTGTCTCTCTGGGAACCATACCTAAGGCGCCTTCCATTTTGCTACCCACAGTGCATAGTGTGTAGGCTCTTCCTCCTCCAGATGTTTAATTATTGACTTTTCAAAAGAGAAAAAAGCCCTAATCCATGGCATTAGCTCGTTTGCGTGGTGTAATGATCCAGTCATGGCTGATTTCAAGCCAGAACACTCATGTCACTGGGAGCTGGGAGAGACGCATAGGGTGGGAGCTGACTCTAGCATACCACTGGCTTCTCCTCAGGGGTGATGAAGACATTTTCATGAAGCATTTTCACCAGCTCAAGTGTAACTAAATGCTACGTAAGTTGGACTTCATGAGTTTTCCCACTAATTCCTTACCCCACATTTCCCACGTATTGTAGGTTTGCAAACTGATTTTCTCCAGGTGTTGTCCTGGCATAATTTTCAAACTAATAACACAAACAACTTTGTTAAGGCCGTATTTTATTTAATGCTTAATGAAAAAAAAAAAAGGCAGTGTCTTTTATTTTCAGATATGTTTTTAAAAGTCTGTGCTCAAAAATCACGAAGAGTTGGAAAGAATCTGAAATCATTAAGGCTTTAAATATACCTTACACAATCTTGTTTACATAAAAATACAAGTTAAATATAAACATTAAAAACTGGTAATTTTATTAAATCGGTTTCATGTGATCTCCAGTTATATATAAAAGTTTCTTAGTTCTGTTATTTGTGAGAAGATCAGTACCAGATTGAATTACTATCTATTGGCATAAGGCCCTAAAAAGCTTACTTCACCATTAATCTTTTACCTGATTAAATGCATTTCCTAATTAGAGATTACCTAAACATTGGAAAAAAATGAAAAGAACAGTATTTTCGTAAATCAACAAGTAATAGGGCTGTAATGTATCACAGAACATGAAGATATACATCTGTGAAAATAACATTATATGTTATATACACACATGTCTGCATGTATGCCCCGCCCCAACATGCTCACATACTCAGTCATAAAACAAAGCTTAATGTGATGCGCTTTTCCAGTTCATTCTTCAGTTTTGCATTTTTTCTTCATTAATTATGAACAGCTCGTGTCGTGTCATCCTCCCACTCTTGAAGACAGTAAGAAGAAGATCACGATGGAGTTCTTCAAGGTGTCCTTTTCTCAAGTGTAACAAAATTCTCTGCTGTTTCCTATGTAAACATAATCCTCCCTTTCGGGGCCTTTTGTTGGGATCAGCAAATGGATTCCTGAAGACAATAATCCCAAGGCCATGGGGTACAAGAAGGAAAAATTCAAGAGATACCTTATAAGCCTCTGGAGCAGAGCGCCACCAGAACCAAAGGAAATATTTTTAACACTTCTTTTTTGTTGTTGTTTTGTTTTCGGTTTATACCTTTCACAGTTTCACCTGAGGTATTTGTATACCGTTTCCTTGACTAACTCTAAGATAGCATGGCAGCAACTTGTAGCCCTTTGAATTCTCAGTAATAGGGAATTTCTTACCTAAAATATCTAAAATCTTTACTATAGTGTTAAGAGGATTTCAAGAATCAGGTCTAATTATTAGTGGTGCCTTTGTACAGTTTGCTACTATTAAAAGTCTTAGATCTTCATCCCCTATTTTTTCGCACACATTATAAATGCTATAGCTATTCCTGACTACAGATACAAGCAGTAATGAAAGCTGTGTTACTTGATGTTCAAAAGCATCTCTTTTGCAGTCTTTACCTCAGGCTCTTGTGATACCGTATTGTGCCAATGGAACAGAATAGCCTGGAACAGGATCTTTTGTTCTGTATTTTTAATTAGAGCAATTCCTGCTACTGTATCTGTTCCTTTGAAGTTAACCGAGTGAGCAGACGCTCCTATGCCAGTGGTGTCTTGGAAGGACACTCCTCTGTAGCCAAAACCACGTAACTTATGTATCATCTAGATTATCAGAAGTTGCTAAGAAATATTTGGCCAATATTTTCTTCTGCTCTCTAGAATTTTTGTAGCCACTATGATTAGATACCAGGACTGAACAAGAATAGTCTCAATTCACTTTGTAAGTCATTAACATTCAATCTGTGTTTTCTACTGCAAAGAAACGGTTTCCTCTGGCAATGACAGAGCCCTCAGGAACAGCATTTACTTCTTTTGGAGGATGTCCATCATATTTCTCAAGAATGTAGTTCTATCAATTTTCATTAAAGACACCATCTTCGAAAGTTCATTAATCTTTTATTCCGCAATGTTTCTTCTGCTGTTCATCCGACCTAGTGATTATTTTTATCTCAGACATTGTCATTTTCACCTCTGTAAGTATGATTGGGGTCTCTTTTACATCTCCCATGCCTCTGCTTAACAAGATCAGTCTTTCTTCTGACTTGTTGAGTACATGGAGCAGATGGAGTGCTGTTAGCGTTTTATTTCTTAACCTGGGTGGTGGATACATGGCGTGTGCTTTACATTACATTGGCACGTTATATCACATTGGTAAGTTTTACCTTTCTGTTTTGGGCACTTTTCTGCATGGGTATTGTATTCCAAAGTGAAACATTAGGTGATTCAAGAAATCATATTAGCTCCACATTCAAAACATCCCCAATTCAACTACCTCTCAGCATTTCCACCATTCCTATCCTGAGCCGCTGCTCCATCATTCTTTAACTTGTTGATAGTAAACACCACCCCATTGGACTTCCATCTTCAGTCCTTGCCCCTATGGTCTACTTTGAGCTCAAAGGTTAATGACATTGTTACAAAATACAATTTGGATCATGTTATCCTTCTACTCAAATCCAAATGGCTTTTCATCTTACTCAAAGTCAAAGACTTTTTATAGTTTGCATAGACTTCTATGATGTGACATTCTCTTAAACTTTTTCCTCAAATTTGTTGCCTTTACATTACCCGTGCTATCCTCCCTTGTGGACTTCTAACTTCTTGCATGCTCACCATCTTCAGAGGTATTACGCTGGAAATTTCCTAGGTCTTGAATATTCGACTCACTGATACCCCTGTGACTCACTCCCCTTCTCTCCATCAAATCTATATTTATATTTTATCTTCTTTGTAAGATTTTCCCTATTTCCCAGTCTAAATCAGTCTCTCTTCAGAGGCACCCATTCCCTTTTCTTATTTATTTTTTTGCATAGCATGCCCCATAATCAGTCATAGTATCTATTTACATTCATCTGTCATTTGTCCTCCTCACACTAAACATAATCTTTAAGGGAAATGATTTTTATCACTTTTTAAAAATTCATTGCTTGAAGCTTCAGTGCCTATATCAGTGTCTCATGTGAAGTATGTACTCAGTAAATATTTGTTGAATGAATACTCTTAAACCATTATTCTCTACTTTCAGGTAATTTGTCCTCCTTGAGATAAAAAAAAAAAAAAGCCTCTAGTGTTTATTTCAGTGGCTTGTACATAATGTGCAATTAATAGCTGTTTGTTGAATGAATGACTCCATGCCTAGCTAGTGGCAATGTAGTCCTGTTTTCCTAATGGTTACAGATGGGGAGTAGGAGTATGCACTCTGATGTTCTATTCTTGGCTTTTTCTCTGACTGCCTTCAATATGCATGAATATTCATTACCTGTTTATTTTGGGACCTAAATATCAAATACTCATTTAGTAAACATGTTGGTATGGAAAACACTGGACAAGCCACTGCTGATTAAAACAAAGACCACGTATTCCTCCAGACTCCCAAAATATGCCTGCAAAATGAAATGTGTCCCTGCCTTCGACGGTATGCTGCTAAACGTGCATTTGCATATGCAGATACCAGATTCTGCCAACAGATCAGTTCATTGCCAATACAAAGCTGCCACTGAGGACGTATTTGCTTCTCTTGTAAAGGCCAATACAGTTGTGTGGGCCACAAATGAAATGCATGCTGTTGGATTTGCAGGAATAGTTTTAGAGACTGGACAGGATTACCTCTTTGCTGAAATAAATTAAGGAGCTGTTGCTGTCAGGTCTAAAAGCCCCTGCTTTCTCAAACAGGAAATACTGCTTGTTTTCTGTGAAAATATGCTGCTGCCAGAAAAACAAACAACAACAACAACGACAAAAAGAAAAAACAAAGAAAACTTCCTCTGTACCTCAACTTTGGCACATTTGGAATGACGGCCATCACTCCCCTATCTTTAGTTATTTCTGCAAGAACAATAAAGTTCCCAGAATAAGGAGCCGTGTGGTCTTGCTCCCAGGTCACACTGTTCGGTGGTGGTGGCACTGGCCAGTCTTAACCCTTCTCCACATGGGGCAAGTCTCTCTGAAACGCAATGGCGGGCCCTGCAAAAAGGACTTAGCGGTTGATTGATCATTGCAGACTATAATAGCAATCTTTCCCATTTTGTGAACCCACTGAAAATATTTACACAATGTTAAGTAAGCATCTGATCTAACATCATCACTTTACAGATGGGATAATGCTGGCCCAGAAAGGCAAAATGACTTGTCCAAAGTCATAGAACTAGCTACTTTCATGGCGGGATTAAAACTATCATCTGGCTTCTGACACCATGGTCTTTCCATTATGTTACTCTCACAGTCATGGGCCTACCTGTTAACCACTCTGGCTTGTAAATATTCACTTTTTTTAAGAGGTCACCCAGGAAGCAAATTAAAAATGTAGATCTTTGGTACCTCCCTCTCAGAAATTCTAATTTGGAAAGTCAGAGATAAAGCCTGAGAATTATGCTTTAGCATGTACCTCAGGTGAATTTAATGTAGATAACAGGCTACAATTTGAGAAATTCTAGTACCTGGAAGAATAAATATCATCAGGGAAGATGTATAGTACATAGATTAGTACTACCACTGCAGAGCCAAAAGAACTGAGTTTATAATCTCAGCTTTGCCACTTCCTGACCAGGTGTATTTGAATGATTTTATTATTTAGCATCTCTGGGTCTCATTTATCTTAGCTATAACATGAGAACTTGCTAGGCTTTTGTGAACATTATGTACATATAGGTGTGTGTATTTTGTATGTATACGTGTGTAAAGCACAGTGTGCCTTGTGCATAGTACATGCTTAATAGATCCTCGCTATTGTTGTTACTGATAATATATATATATATATATATATCCTACTTTTAAAAATTCCTTAAGTAATAAATGGTATTTTTGATATTTTGAGAGAGCAGCTAATTTCCCAATGTCATGTACATATGTAAATAATATAACATAGTATATTTAAAAATATAAATATATTTCCCTTTGACTGTACCCCAGTCTGTTGCTTCTCCCTCAGCCCCAACAAATCTACCACAAAAAATACCTGTGTGGGAGAGCAGGTATGATTCAATGAGATTGTGCATCTCTTCTTTAAAACGTTGTATTCTCTTTATTTCCAGTGAGCCTTAACTAAAATGGCCAATTGCATTCAACAGGCCTGGTGAGAACTCACATTTCTGATTGAGAGAAAATATGTTTAAGTAATTTAGACATTTCAGCATGTTTAGTCCTACCTAGGCTGGAGGTCTTTCAGTCCAGTGAGCTTGTCAAGTGCACTGAAAATACACTCAACCCAGGTTGTCATTTGTATGTATAAGCCTACAGGATACTAAAAGTCTACCGAGAGATAAAATAAATAACGGCCTCAAATCATCCCAAATAGTAACTCCAGTGTACTTTATCATCAATTGTCTAAAATAACTTGATTGCAAAGATTCTGAGGATAGATGGTGGAAATAAACTCAAATGTCAAGTGATAGCTATGCCAAGAAAAGTGGAGATGGATGTCTGAGAATTTTGAGTGGCTTTGGCACTATCTGAGTGCTTTAGATAGCACAGAATACTTAGGAATCAGACACTCTGATTGACCTTAGTTGCTTTTAAAAAGTGTGGAGAGAGGCAATCAGCTTGGCTACAGTGATGCATTGTATTATTGAAAATGGACCTAAACATCACTTTCCGGTTGGCAGTGAGAGTAGTAGTGATTCCAGTGTTAGCCATGTGTGGAAGGGTCTCTTTCTTTCTTCTAAAAATATGGATGGGTAACGTAGCACAGCAGATGAAAGCAAAACCTAGGAGTTGAAGAAGGCCAACGTTTGAATTCAGTCCCATGCTTCCTAGATGTGTGAAGTTGGGCATGTTGCTTGGAATCTTGAGGTTTCAGTTTCGTCATCTGTATAACAAGAGTAAATTACTGACCCTAAAGGGTCACTTATATAATTTATATATTATGTATAAATTATTTAACATGTAATTTAATTATATAAAATACCTGAATCATAGGAGAGGATCAATAAATGCTTTCTCCTTCACAGTAGGATTGGTGGTAATAAAAGTATTAAAAGAACAGGGGCTTTCTGTAAAGATGTGGCCTAATTCAACTTTAATCAGCTGTCTAAACCTAATATTTAGGTTGCTCGAAAGATAGCCTACTCAAAAATGAATTTTCCCAGTGGAAATAAATAAATGATGAAGATGTCATAGGGAAGGAAGAGATTCAGAATAGTCTAAGATCTTTTAAACACATGAAGACCAACAGGACTAATGGGCTAGAGTCTGTGCAGGATGTAAATATACCTCAGATCTGTACTTATTATGACACATTTTAGGAGATGGGGTGTCCATCTGAATCCACTTAAAAGCAAACAACAAATCCAAACAGTTTTATCTGTTGATAAAAGTGTCAAATGCCAAGACCCTGAGCACAGTTCTTAGATGACTAAATTGCTATCAATCTCTCCCCAGATTAGTAGAATAGAAAAGAATTCAAGGTTTCCCAGGGCCAAACTGGCCTCCTCTCCGGTGCCCTGTTGGCCCATTGTTCATCCTCCTTTGGGGCCATCAAACTTTGCTTGTTGGAAGGAGGTAATAAGCTTACTTAAACTGAGGCATAGGTGACTGATATAGTTTTGTGTATCTTCTCAAGTAAATATTTTCGTGGGATTGAAGAGGAATAAACCTCTGTATATTTATCACTCAGACTTCAGTGATTAAGAATTTAGTGCATACAACTTCAGACTTTTTAAAACAAATAGCCGTTTTCACACATATGCACCAAAGTGGTACACTGTATACCTATCTGTAAACTGCTCTTATGTACTGACCATTTTCATTTCCTAATATTTTTACATCAAAACTTTAATGGCTGCTAGTTATTGCATCACGTTACCATTCTGAACCTGTGTTTTGTGGTTGGTAAAGCAATTGTTCCTAAGACATGGCTTCTGAGAAGTAAATAGAGGTTAATATTTTTGTAAAGTAACACTTTCAGAATTTCATGATGAACTTCTTAAAATTCTGGAAGTAAAATTTCTGGGTGATATGATACAGAAAATTTTAAGATATAGTCACATATTATCAAAGCTAAGGCTACTATGCAAGTTAAAGAAATTCAGCATTTTCCCCACTGTTACTGTCACTGGGTATCATCATTAAAAGCAATCAAAAGGCCATCTGCATGTCCCGTGCACTCAGAGCATGTTTCTTGTCCGATGTTGTAGCCTATCTGTGGTAATGATGGAATATCATTGCCTACTCTGTTGAGAGCCTATTTTGTCCTCTATTTTGTTGGCAGCTATGCCCATCTCACAGCTAGAGTTAGCGGCTGTGAACATCTGCAAGTTTGCTAACAGCACTATAAGAATATGGTGAAGTAAGCAGGCTTCTAGCCCCCTCCATACTAACAAAGACACAATTTGATGATTTTTGAGGGTCAGTGCAGTGATGCAACCCCGGTGCATTTCCTTTAAGAAGGAAAACAGCACGTGTTCGCATCTTTTAGTATTTCAACAGTGCAATAAACACTTACAAATAATGTCGTGATGCTGCTAGAAATGGAATGATTCAGAGATAGGGCCTGTACCAAATGTCAGTGTGTACAAAAAATCCAATCACCATTAAAATCAGATAAGGCCTCTTTCTCCCTGTGGGCAATAGGTTGTTTTTAAAGATACCTTTTTTTTTTTTAAGCTATGAAAAGCAAAACCAATTCTTGCTTTATTTTTATCTGAAATACTTATGAAATCATTTTCCCCTACTGTATTCTAAAGGGGAAACACCAAATTCCAATTGACTTAAAAAAAAATGAAAGCACATATAATTATCAATTGCCCAAGGTGGTAGGTACTGTAACTTGGAGATACCTGGTTTGCTTTGGAGACCTCAACTTTTATAAGAAATGATCTGATGGGTAATTGGATACAAACTCTAGCATCATTGCCTTATGAAATAATAGCAAAATAAGACAAAAATCATACAAATGTTGACGTGCATTAGGTCTCTGTTGTGGGCTCTTGTCTCTTGCTACTTGGAATGCTCTTCTCTGGCCATCTCCATCCCATACAATGCTCCAGTCACCATTGATTTGTCAAACACTGCTCTAGTCACCACTGATTTGTCAAGAACCCACAAATTCATCTCTTTAACCCAGAGCTCACTTTTTGAACTCCCTTTATATCCAGTTGCCTCTTGACTTCCCAGCTTGCAGTTCCCTAGTGCCCATAGGACGACACATCTGAGATCCATAAGCTTCTTCCTCAAAATGAGTGTTTGTATAGCCTGCCTGAGTGAAGGCAAAAAGTCATAGGCACCTCATCAGCAAATCTTACCCTTGTCTCCTTCGAAATATCTTAATGCATTCATTTCTTTACCTCCAGCCTTTGCCTGGATTCAGCTACTTCTCTTGCACCTGCAGGAGTGTCCTTCCTATAAGCCACTGAAGTTAGTATCCTTGAGTCCTGGTCTTCCTCCTCTGCCCCATCCTTGCTCTTTCCCATGTGTTCCCCCAAGAACAGGAGGAATCATCTTTTTATACCTCAGACATGATCACGTCATCTCCAACTTGAAATGCTCTAAGGGATCCTCATTGATTTACGATAGTTAAAAATGTCTTTACAAGCCCTGCACAGGCATAGACGTTCCTGCCTATTTTACCAATATTTTTTTAAATTTTTTAAAGGTTTTTATTTTATTTTTGAGAGAGAGAGAGAGAGAGAGATAAAACAAGCAGGGGAGGGGCAGAGAGAGAGGGAGATACGGAACCTGAAGCAAGCTCTAGGTTCTTGAGCTGTCAGCACAGAGCCCAATGTGGGGCTCAAACTCAAAATGGGAGATAACAACCTAAGCCGAAGTCAGATGCTTAACCAACTGAGCCACCTGGGTCCCCCTATTTTACCAATCTTATGTGGCACTGTTCTCCCTCCATTTCTTGCACTAAAACCTCACTATCCTTTTGGTTTCTTGACTGCATCATGCCGTCACCTGACAGAGGCCTTTGCACATCTGCCCCTGCACTCCCCTCCCCAACCCAGGACACACTTGTCTTTCTGTCACTCTTCATCTCTCCCTTCCAGCACCAGTTTGTTGGGAAAATATTTTTCGACCCACCAAATCTAGGAAAGATTTCTTGTCTCTGCTCTTACAGAATTGCATTTCCTTTCATACTACTTAGGTCAGTTTTGTAATTACACACCTGTTATTTGGAATTATTTGATTAACGTTTGCCTGATAAGCTTTGTGAAAATGTGGACTATACTCATTTACCAGGGCTGCTATAACAAGTGACCACCAAGTGACTGGATTAAACAACAGATATTTATTGTCTCACTGTTCTGAAGGCTAGACGTCTAAAATCAAGGCATTGGTAAGGTTTGTTCCTTCTGAACTCTTTGATGGAGGGATCTCTTCCTGGCCCCTTCCCTTGGTTTGCAGTTGGCCATATTCTCCTTGTGTCTTTATATCGTCTTCCCTCTGTGTGTGTCTGTCCAGTGTCCAAATTTCTTCTTTCTATATGGACACCCATTATATTGGATTAAGACTTACTCTAATGACCTCATCTTAATTAATAACATATGCCTTAATGCTCTTTCTAAATAAGGTCACATTCTAGGGTGCCTGTGTGGCTCATTCAGTTAAGTGTCCAACTCTTGATTTTGGCTGAGGTCATGATCTCACGGTCATGAGATCGAGTCCCATGTCAGGTGTGGAGCCTGTTTAAGATGCTCTCTCTTTCTCTCCCTAAGCGTCTCTCTTGGGACGAATGGGAGCTTTCCCAACAGGTCAGCTGTGCTGTTAAGAGCGTCTCTCTTGGGACGAATGGGAGCTTTCCCAACAGGTCAGCTGTGCTGTTAATCGAGCTACATTAGACTACGCCTCTGGCATTTCCTCTGATGAAGAAAGTTGTAACAAAGAACCGCAGATCATTCCTAAAGTCAGCAATCCAAAGAGTATTTATCAGGTTGAAAACTTTAAACAGTCCTTTCAATCTTGGTTCCATGTCTCCCGCAAAAAGAATATGGCAGATGGCCGTATGGGCCTCCTAGGAAATGCTGGTAATTGTGGTGCTCTCTCTCTAAGACGCTCTCTCTCTCTCTCCCTCTGGCCATGCCCCACTCATGCTCTAGCACTCTCTTTTTCAAAATACATACATACATATGTACATACAGTCACATTCTGATGGACTAGGGATTAGAACTTCACATTACATTTTGGAAGACATAATCCACAGTAAGGGCCATGTCTGTTCGGTCCAGCATTGTGTCTCCAGTGCTCAGAATTGTCAGAACCATAAATGAATGGACAAATGACACTTCTTAGCACTCATGTAGCCACAATTATCAGGAGCAGGAATTAGATCCTTAGCATGGCAGGATTAATCCTGTATTATTTCTCCTCCTCCATCTTAAAACATACATTTTTATTTTTCTAAACAAAAAGAGTAGGGATACATTCAAAGAGAATTGTTTAGTACAACATCATGTAGCTGAGACTGCTACCTGAATTCAGTGATGTGACTACACCAGAGAGACTCTCCCTTTGTGGAAACTCAATACATTTTTATGTAAGAGAAATGGGGTGGGTGGGGCAATGACAGAGACAGGGAGGAAACCCTGTTCCCAGTAGCTTTACAGATTTGAAAACACAACCTGGAATACGAATAGAGAGCCTGCTGCTCTCCATGCCTGATACACTAAATGTGACATAATGCATTTTCCAAAGATAGTTGCCACAAATCTCCCATCCCAGTGCTTTTCTGTAGTATGGTTTTGTCATTTGCACACACAGACAGCCTGTTGCACCACACCCTTGTATCTGGGCATGCCCTGTGACTGTCAATGCAGCCAAATGGACACTGTGCCAGTTTTGAATGTAGCCTTCAGCTGTCCCAGTAGTTTTCATTATTTCTCTTGGAAGTCAAACACAGGTAATAAGTATGACTATCCTAAGACCACCTGTTGTCAGAAAACCATGGAAGGCCCATGGAAGATGTGAGACTAGGTGAAGAGAAGGAAGGAGGACAGGAACAATGCAGTACCAGATCTGTGAGTAGTGAGGCCAGCGTGGATTCCAGCCAAGTTGAGTGTCCACATGACTCCAACCCCAGCTGCTATCTGACCAACCTCATGAGAGATCATTGGTGAGAGCAGCCCTGCTGATCTTGGCCACCCTTCAGGACTGGGAGGCGTATTAATAAGTTGTTTTTGTAGAGCAGTTTTAGCGTGGTTGGTTATGCAGCAGTAGGTAGGCAGAACTGTCAAATAAATATTCTATAAATGTCTTGCATACACCAGTTAGTACATGTCTTCTTCTTGGTGAATGGATACATTTGTCTCCAGGGTCCAAAGAGAATGGACGTAAAGAAAACAAAGAAATGGATCTTTTGTGCAAGATGTGAAAAACCTCCTATTATAAGTTTCCTGTCAGAATGCTTTTTCTTTGAAAAGCCTCCTCCACTGGAAGGCTTTCAAGATGCTAAGAGAGCTGACCTTAAATGTCTCTTTCCGCTGTCAGGTCAGGCAACAAACTCAGACCTCAGGAACCGCGGAGGCTTTAGGAAGAGTTCTTCATAGTGAGAACGAGACGCGTGAAATAATTTCTTGGTTGGCAGCTGGAAACTGAGAATGTTATTCCTAGAGAGTGTTAAGATTTGAAGAGAAGGCATTTAGCCACTTTGGAATTCAATGTCTCATCAAAGTGTTAACCTTCTTCATTGCCCGGCCCCTACTTAAGACCAAACCCCAATCTGGATTGGGTCACTTATGGCAATATTTTCATAGAATGAATCTGATCGATGAACAATCTATAGCTTGAGACTGGCCACTGGCAAATTAGTCAATCTCTAGTTGCCTGAATTTTCACTTGTTGATAAGGCTAGGGTGATAGAGAGTTATTTCTTTATTGATCAGTTTTGCATAGGATTAAAAGAACTTCATGCATTAAAGCTTGTAGAAATAAGCAAATCACAGATTTTAAAATTAACGTGACAAAAAATTCACTTCACACCTAAATGCGTAGTTGTCCAGGTATAGGAGAAGTCTTTAGGTCGAATCTCTCAAAATCATAATTCTCAATACTTACATGCATACAGACACACACAAAACCACAATTTTATTGTACCTCTATACCCGCGCCCATACACTGTGTGCACGCATGCACACACACACACACATACAGTTGCACACATACATCTTTTCAGATATTAGAACTCAACTTTTTCAGCAACACTCGCATAATCTACTTTCAATCTCTTATGTCTTTTAAAAATTAAACCAGTGTACCTGTTGGTATTCAAGAGCCATGTAATTTGAATTTGCGCTATTTATATCCAGGCTGGGTAGTTTTCAAACAATGCACCACACTTATATTTATATTTCCAGGATTATCTCCTGAGAAGTGTAGAAGAGTTTATAATTTGCCACACCACACATTTTTTAGCATCAGCTAGATTACTAAACAATAGTCCTTTATAATTAAAGTCTTGTTGTCAACCAGACTATTTTATTACTGTGGTTTGCATCTTGCACATCATCAATGTGCAAATGTCTGACTTAGGAAAATACTTAGAATTGTCTTATGTTCCTTCAATATAAATGCACACCCTTTAAACTTTTTCTTGGCCAGTGGAGTATCAAGGCCCAATAGAAGGAATTCTGTCATTGCAGAATAAGAAATTAATCACGTGAGTGATTAAAAAATAAACTTATTTAGAAGAAATAATGATTATTAGTGGACAAAGCAATGGAGGTTTCATAAGCAGATATTGTGCAAACTCTCCATTTGCATCTTTCTATGGCTGAATATGCTTCTCTTTTTTAAATGTCTATTTACAGTTGACAGAGAGAGAGAGAGAGAGAGAGAGAGAGAGAGGCAGAGAGATAGACACAGAATCCTAAGCAGGCTCCAAGCTCTGAGCTGTCAGCATAGAACCCATTGCAGGGCTGGAACTCACCAGTCGCGAGATCACGACTTGAGCCAAAGTCAGACGCTTAACCAACTGAACCACCCACATGCTCCCAAATATACTTCTCTTTTACTCATAACCTTAGGATATCTATTCTCTTTACTGTAAGCAGTATATCAGAAAAAATATATTTATATTGCTTATATATAGATATAGATATATAAATAGATATATAGATATAGATATATAGATATTATATAATATAATGCAGTTACTATTGCAACATGTTCTTGACCCTTTTAGGTGCTTGGTATCTCATGTTGTCAAGTTTTAGAAGTACTCCTTCTTTGTACTTCGTAGATTAGGTGTGTCTGAACTCTAAGGAGTGTGAGGTGTACCTGAGAAGACCTGCTGTAGAAATAGTAGACATTACAACCCACCAGTCTGGGAGAGCTTTTTTTCTGAGGTTGTCACACATTCTTGCTTTACATTTCTTGCATTCCAGAGCTGTGTAAACTAACCTGGGCTGAACCCTGCGTTCTGAGTGATTTTTTTTGCCTAAATAGTTTCCCATTACACTTGCCATCAGCTACATAAATAATCCACCTTAGAAATGGTAGTCAAGGAGAAGACTCAAGACAAAAGTACTGAAAGTCAACCCTCTTCTCCAGAGGCTCGCAAGCAGTTACAGAAGATGCAGCAGACTCCAAGACGCCCCCTTGGTGTTGACTGTCAAAGAGAGAGGGATGCCTTGGATAGATAGATTGGGCATTCTGCAGCCTCATCATTTTCATAAAGAGAACAGATCTCAGTATTGCAGACCTGAACCTGAACAAACAGGAATTTTCATCCCATCTCTATCAAGCCCTGTTCCCCTTCTGATTGTTGACCCTAGTAAATTTATCCAAAAGAAGTACAAGATACTTATGGGCTTAAATTCTGGAAAAGATGTTCTTGTTTTGCACTTTTTTTTTAAATATTTTTTAAGCTTCTTTATTAGAGAGAGAGAGAGAGAGCATGCACACACAAACTGGGGAGAGGCAGAGAGAGAGGGAGACACAGAATCCAAAACAGGCTCCAGGCTCTGAACTGTCAGCAGAGACTGATGCAGGCCTCAAACACACAGATCGTGAGATCATGACCTGAGCCAAAGTCAGACACTTAATAGACTGAGTCAGGCAGGTGCCTCTCTTGTTTTTCATGTTTTAACTTCACTGTGGACATCACTTTATGAGATAGTAAAGAGGTGTCCATGTAGAGAATAAGATTTGAATCTCAACTGTACCCTATATGTAAAATATGGATATTGATGTTTTCCCTAAAGTAATGTGCTTTGGATTGAATGTGATGATATACAGAGGGCTTAGCACATATTAATAGTTCAATGAATTACTATAATTGTTGATTTTCATTGCCCATATTATTGTAGGGTTTATGATGTTCTTCTAATAGAAGAATGTATTTCTATAATGTCAACAGTACCAAATTACCTATAAAAACATGAAGATTTCAGTAGTAAAAGAGTATTAAAAAAGTAAAAACCACATTTTCTCCAAGTAAAAATAAAGTCTATATTGTTTTCTAGTTATAAAGCTAATGTATGCTCATGGTAATATTTAACATAAAAAGTTAATATGGTAGAAAGTAGATATGTATCATAATTTTATACCTCCAAATTTGGGTTTATTCTTTACAATTTATGTAAATATATATTCACACATATATGCAGGTATATAAATATGTAGTTTTTTTACTCTTCTTCAACTCATTCGGTTTGGCTCTAAAATATGACCTAGAGATTTTCATCCTTCATCACACAGAAAGAGCTCATTATTCCTAAATTCAAGTCTTCTATTACTTTGGTAAGGTATAATTTCATACATTGTAATGCTGGACATTAAGGTTATTTGAAATTTGTAGCAATCATATACTATGATAAAATAAAATGTACATGCCAAAGAATAGCTGTCAATTTTTCTAATCTTTTAATATAATTAATAAGGTATTTTTAACTGGATTTATATTATGATTCTTTTTATACTAATAACGAACAAGATAGCATTTTAAACATTTTAAAGCCACTTAAATTCTAGTACATATTTTAAAGGCCAGAGTGTTCTTTGCCCACATCACAGCAAAAGTTTAAGCACATATTTGCAGGATATATCTTGAAAGAGAGAAATGTGTCAAAATGAGATAAACGAAGATATTTCATTGACATTTACCATCAGATGAAGTAGACATTGCTGTGCATGTAGGAAAAATGGAGGCACTCAAGGCATATATTTGGGAGATTTAAGGAGAAAAAGTGACTCTAGCCAGTCTTCATGATAATCAAAAGAGGAATATGGTATGAGAGGGTCCTAAGTGGAAATGAATTCCATTGTGATAAATGGTTTTGTTTTCTTTTAATACTCACAAATAGTGAAATATATTTTAGAATGCATGATAAATCTTACAAAGCAGACAAGTTACCAGAAACTGACTATAGGTAAATACTGTGCCAATTTTCATTTAAAAAATGATCTCAAAAACTATAAACTAGCACACCTGATTTTGATTACAAGGAAAAATTCACAGGTAGATTCCTATTTATGGCGAGATTTGTGAGTGTATGGAAAACAAAGTGGGGCCCACTTGGCATCCATGGCCATTCATAATGAACAAATCATATTATTAATGGTCCAACTTGTAAGTTTTTCTAAATTTGCGGATGATATGAGTTTCATCAATACATTTTATCAGAAGTATCAGCAGAAAATTTTAACAAAGTCATTCTTGCTTTACTGTGGGTAAGATGATGTGTGAATTACCAGATTTTTAAGTCCTTAGAAGAATGAGTGTAAGGTCAATCCTTAATGATTTTTCTTTATGAAGCTTTCATCAGTTACTTGGGTGAAACCACAGGTGAACTCTGTTTCAGATGACTCAAGGCTAGTAGGAAGAAATAGGTGCAGAATCAAAAGTTTTACAGAGTGATGTAAAACATGACTGGGAATTAAAAAAATCATAACCTTGAAATCTTAGAATTTAGTATTACAACCAACTTCCCCCTTGGTTCCATCATGCTGTTAAATTCAATGAAGGAAACGGTTCCTGTCCAGAGAATCACACAAAATTTGAAATAACTGGGCTACAGTTTTAAATCCATTAAAAGTAAAACGTTTGTTCTTGGGAACGTTAATTAATAATTTATCTTGGAAATAAGAATTCCCACTGGTATTGTTCATAGAGTGATGAAGTAAAATAATTTCTGCCTTTCTTCATTTTTCTTCTCCTTTGTTCCTATCAGAGTATTTATTGAGAGCCAACTTTATGACAGGTGCTCTGGTAGATGCTATAGAAAATTTTCTCAAAGATTAAGTTAGTCAAGTGCCCTGCCACCAAAGTCTATAAGTATATAATTTTGATCATGTACTGTATTGTACAGAGAAAGGACTTCAGAATAAAAAAAAATAATAAAAAATGTTCAGGGCACTTGGGTGGCAGTCGGTTAAGCATCTGACTTCAGCTCAGGTCATGATCTTACTGTTGATGAAATTGAGCCTGGAATAGTGCTCTCTCCCTTTATCTCTCTCTGTCCCTCTCCTGCCCCCATGTGCGCTCTCTCTCTCTCTCTCTCTCCCTCTCTAAAAATAAATAAACATTAAAAAATAGACAAAAAATACAATAAAACCCTTTGTGTCCGTTTTATACCTTCGACAGTTATCAACGGGTTTTGCTCATAAGTAATTTTTCCTGCTTTTCTTAATTTGTTTATATTATCATTATCTTCGCTTCCAAATACTATTATGCTTTTGATTCTGTCTTTTACCCAAAAACAACTGAGGACAGAGAGAATAGCAAAGTGGTTAAACATACATACACACATCATAATTAGACTGTTTGGTTAAGTCCCACATGTATAGATTGCTAGCTGAGTAGCTTGGTACATCTTAATATAATCTCTTTCTTGCCATAAGCTTTTTCACCTGTAAAATGGTAATGATAACAGTATCTACTTAAAAAAAGATTTTGTGAGGATTAAATGAGCTGATTAAGACAAAATCTCAGCATGCTGAAAATACGTAGAAAACATTCAGTAAATGTTAGCTATTATTATTCTAATTTCCAAGTTACTTGAATTGATTTGTTTTTGCTGGTGTTATTAATTTGTGGCTTTATGGCACTGATTGTGGAGAAAGTAGACTATAACATTACTTTTCTTGATTCTTGATTTATTGATTGAAATTATGCTTCTGGAATAATTCAAGGCGGCGTTTTGCAAATATTCTATGGATCCTTAAAAGAGGATCTATTCTCACTTTATAGAGTAGAGAACTTCAGTGAATATCTATAAATCAGCTTAATTAATTATTTTTCCACTTCCATGTTTATTTATAGCTAATTTGATCTTTTAAAAATTGAAGACTTTTTTAAAGTCTCCCCTAATATCATACTTCATATACCTCTTGACACCTGTTTTCTTTTTTCACATAACCAACTAAAGTACCTCAAGGATGACAGCAGGTCACTTTCTCATATCCCCTGTTCTTATCTCTTAGAGGGCACTGATTCAATGTCTCAGGGATTTGCCAATGCCATTCCATTAATCTGAAGCTCCCTCACCACTTTATCCTTCCCCTAGATAAAAGCTATACGTCCTTAAAGTCTTAAATTCACTGACCCCCTCATATATTAGGTCTAGGTTTTAAGTGTTTCCCATAGCATTCTGTGCTTTTTCTTCAAAAGTTATTGATTACTTGTTGAAGACTAGCTACCTCTAGACTGTAAACTGATGAATGGTGGGTCATGGTCTATTTTGTTCACCCCTGAATGCTAAAAACTCTGCACAGAACCTGGCCACAGAAGTTTATACAGTTGACTTTGAAGCTGAATGGCGGAGTCAGAATTCCTCAGTGTGAACATTAGTTTTGCCAGTTACTAACTGTGTGGCTTTGAGCAAGGCACTTAGCTTTTTTGGAATTGATTTTCTTACATCTAAAATGGAAAAATGGAGGTGGTTACTGGTGTCTACCTTATAGAATCATTATGAAGGTTCAAAGAGATGCATTCAGATAACAATTAAAGCCTTGGTGGCTGTGTGCCATGCATGTTCCTAGGTCCTGGGGATGTGGCAATAACAAGACAGAAGAGGTCCATGCTCTCATACCAAGCACACCAAGTGTATCTTCCAAGGGGAGAGCAAACAGAGGGGAAAAAAGAGACAAATACTCAATATACGTTAAAGAGTGATCCTGGACCTTAAAAGGAGAAGGAAAAGAAAAGGGGGAAGAAGAGAAAAAGTGTGGGGAGAGCAAGTGGGTTTAGAAATGTGGGAAACATACACTGTATGTTCAGGGATGGCCCTTCCGTGGATCTGATATTTAAGCTGAGATGTGAATGGCAAAAAGGAACTAGTTGTGTGAATAACTGAGGGGAGAACATTCTAGTCAGATGGCTCAGTAAACCTCTGCCATAGAAATGAGCTTTGGGTACCCAGGGACAGCAAGAAAGCTGAGGCAGCTGGAATACAATAAGCCAGATGGAAAATATCAACAATTCTGTATTATAGTCAATGCAGTGGGGGAGAGAAAGGAGCCAGAAGGTCCTTAAAATCCTGACCGGTGCATAGCAAGGGCTCAGTAAATGTTAGTTGCTAGTGTTGTCATGGTTATGGTTTTAGTTATTGGAAATGATAATTTTTGAATGAATAAATCAGTGCTTGAATAGAAATAAATATGCTTGCTCTTGGGGAGGATGAAAAAAATGGGGCACAGCATGAATAAGGAACTTAAGAAAGTCCATGCGTCCTTTGCCTACTGCAAACATGTAATAAGGTTTGAAGCTAGGAAAGTAAACCTGATTTTGCTCTGAAGAAACCACAGGGAACTGTAAGATGAAGGTGAAGAATCCCCCTGCCCTGAAAGGAGTACAACTAAAACATTGTGTTCATTGAGTGGACGCAGGATGTATCATAAACAGTTGCGGTGGAAATCTGTGAGTGTAGCCTAATTGTTACAGACTTCATTTCTTCTTTGTTGGGTTATATACGCCGCTTTTCTCTGGAGTCACCCTCTGTCTCTCCTTTGATCACGTGTAACACTGGTGGGGCGGCTTCTGTCTCAAGTCTGGCCGTTTCCAATATTTCCATAGCTTATCCACAAGGTCAAAGATTACATGATACAAGCTTGTTTTATCATGAGTCTGTTCTGGAGCTTTGGAGGCAACCACTTGGGGGAGATATTCTTTTCCACTGGGTATGATGTAATTGCAATATTGGCACCGACTTTGTGGCCTCAAGAGGAGCTTCAGCTTAAAAACGGAGGCAGGAAAGAAATCAGGCCTAGAGACAGAACTGAAGACATTGTTGAGCACTTCTGTGCCACCTTGCTTAAATACCCCGAAACTTTTTCATTCTTGTTACAATAAATTATACTTAAGCTCTTCTGGCTCTTGGAAAAGAACAAGTGTTGACTGGAAGAGAGGTTTTAAAAGATGGATGATATTTGGACATCAAAACACAGATTATATGAAAATGCGAAAAATATCTAAATCATACTAAATGCTAAACAAATGTAAGATGGCTTTTTAGGTAACCAGCCAGACTTGGCTATAACTGTATGTGCTTTGAGAGTTTATTATTATTTTTTTCTTAACAGAAGAGATATGGGTGACCCTTCTACATGTTAACTCTTGTATCCTTTTCCTTAAGCGCTTTTACTTAATATGCCCTCCGGCTTCTCCTAGCACTTGAACATTTCAAAAGAGAGCATGTCAAGGCAAAACTTGCATCAAAGTGAAACACGCAAGGGAGGCTTTACTCAAGCTGTTTGCACTAGGTGAGAGAGGCCAGAACTGGGTGTGAAATAAACTCTGCTTAAACAAAATACAGGAGAGTTTTGAAAGCAGGGGTTAAGGGTGGGGTGGGGGGAGAGGTTTATCATAGGCCATCTGTATTGTTTGCTGGTCTTACCAGAGGAAAAGTATACATTATTGAGTCTTCATGTGTCTTTTATACCTTGGAGCAAGGAATGCACCAAAGTTCAACTTCCAGCCTGCCAGGGAAACATAGGAAATGTGGGGGCAAACTCCCTTAATGTGCACATTTCAAGGGCTCCCGGGTCCCTGAGAGAGACCAGTCCCAAGCGTCAAGATACAAAATATTTGTCTCTTAAAGGAACAAAGAAAGAATTAGAATTACAAGTTTTCTAGAGAAAATGCTTCAAGAAAAGGGAGGTCAGCAAGAAAAAGCCTGTTTCATGTAGCTGAGGGAAATGTTAGGGCTTTCTTGGTCAACCAAAATGAGATGCACTGAACGTTTCCCCCAAGCACTGTCTTTGTGTGCTCAGCTAAAGCAGCTGCATAAATGAATCCAGCTAGCCTCTTTTTGGTTTTGCTCACTTGTAAAGCTATTGAAAGTGGATTCATTTCCCTGGGAACATAAATTGAGCCCCAACCTGGACTCTCTTGCAAGATTACACTGGTGAAAATGACAGCTTATCCTCTGCAGACAGAAATTTCCATACAATCGCCACCTGCAACATTGCAAAAGTAAGTATCTTGCATGGTTATTGCAAGGACAAGAAAAAAAAGTGTATGTAACACCTGACATTGTAACTGACACCTAGTGGATACTCATTACTCATTTTACAAAGTTACATTTTGAATTAAAGAATTGAATGATTATTCAAACAATTTGTGTACTGGAGTCCTTGGACTGAATTTTGCCTATAGCCAGGTTTTTTTTTTTTCTATTTGTATGGTGATTTGCTTATTGTATATACACACGTTTATTTGGTTTTATAGATTTAGATTAGTTTATAATATTTTTAAATTGGAGGACTCCACTTTCTAAATGGAGCGATTTCCTTTTTGATGGATATTAGATTGTCTCCAAATTTTTGCTAATGTAAACAAAGTTTGAACATGCCTTCTATTAAAGACCAATGAGTGTTGCTAGGGTAGATTCTGGGATGTTAAACTGTTAGACCGTAGGAGCATAGGCAGTTAACATTTTAACACAGGTGACCAAATTGCCCTCCAAAGCCCTTGAACTGATATATGCATGGTCTCACCCATATATGTAGTGGTTCTTTTTGCCTCACAACTCCTCTTAGGCTTTATAGTGTTTTTTTGCCCCCAATTTAGTAGATTAAAATTGTATTTTATTATTTTGTGTTATACTTTCTTGTGAGGCACTTTCTTGTGAGGCACACCCTTTAAACTTTTTGTTGGTTGTGTCTCCTTTTCTTTTATTGTTTTAAATTTTATTTATTTTTGAGAGAGGGCACAAGCAGGGAGGGGCAGAGAGAGAGGGAGACACAGAATCCGAAGCAGGTTCCAGGCTCTGAGCTGTCAGCAGAGAGCCCAAGGTGGGGTTCGAACTCACGAATTGTGAGATCATGACGTGAGCCAAAGTCAGATGCTTAACTAACTGAACCACCCATGTAACCCTGTGTCTCCTTGTCTATGAATTCCCTCAATTTATTCTTTTTCAACTTTTCTATGGAAGAGGAATCTCTAGATTTTTTAAATGCCCTTCTCTTCTGAAATGTTCCCCACCCTCCCACCTAGTTCCTCCTCCCTATGCTCATCATTAGTGACTCACATCATTGTTTTAATCAGTTTCTTCTCTAGATCCACCCAGTGGAATTTGTTTAAGCTTTAATACATTTATCAGATGACTTTCATGAATGTCAGGTGATGCCCTGGCAACACAAGAATGCCAAAAAGAAAGGAGTACCTGGATTGGAGGGGCTGGCTTAATAAAATAGAAGAGGTGGGGGGGGGTGTATGGGAAATAAGCATTGCTATCCTCTTGATTTTTAGGAGAATAAATCTGATGTATGGTAAATGTTTGTTCAACGAATGAGTATAGTGCAGCTTTGGATAATGGATTATTACAAATGTAATCAGTTCGCATTCTTGTATGCCTCTAATCAAATTTGTCCTTTATGACAATGAGCTGATTCCAGGGTCCTGCTTGCTCTCATTATGTTAACCCCCTAGGAGAACATGTATTTGACAGAGCACTTCAAAGTGTTTTCCTGTAAGCTTTTTCCTTGGTCACCCTTTCCAGAGGTCATTACCTCTGCTGATGAAATGAGGGAGAGGGGCTTTGCTTGTTTGCCTTTAGTTTGTTAGTTTGTTTTCCACCTCCATTCCCAAGCCAAGCCAGTTATTTTCCTTTACCCATTTTGCACTTTCCAATTCAAAGAGAAGAGAGGAAAAAAATAGAATATCGAGTTGTCAGCAAACACTCTGTCTTAAATAATTGAATAACAAGCACTATTATCCTAAAATACCTCCAAAAACGATGTGCAGCAGATAAAGAGGAAAACAAAAATCTCTGCCTTCTACAGGGCAAACTGGGTGACAGCCTGAAACTTCACGTTCGTGACAACGTGCAAAATAGTATATCCACATCCATGCTTTATATATGCTTATTTAATACAGATGGCTGGTGCAAAATAGGTCATCATTTCTGAGATGCCTTAACTGTCTGCATTCAACTAATAGGGCCAAGGAAATACGTGAGCATAGCATGAATTTGTCTGTCTCCCGGCCCCCATCCCAGGATTTGATTTTTGTCATTGTTTATTCAATTGGAAACTAAATCAATTTATAAAATGAAGGGAAAGAAACAACCTATCCTTGAGTGGGTAGCTCCCATTTAAATTTTGTTTACAGTGGGTTATTGAAATGCTTTGGTTTGGCCCTATTTTAAGTAACTCTGCCACTTCTCTTGGGAGAGCCTGCTAGTTTAAAGACTTGCCTATTAGGAAAACTTTGCTGATACTCAGCCTAACTCAACAACTTCTCTTTTTCTCTAATTGCTCCCTCTCTCTCTTGGGCTCCTTTGAGACCCACAGTGTGAGCGAGCACCGCTCCTGATTGCCTGCTGGCTTTCACTCGGCAGTGCTGGGTCTGCGGCTCTCCAACTGAAGGCCTGCCATTCCTCCATGAAACTGTCCTTCCCTCGTTAGATGTCCTAAAACATGGACTCTCTTATCTAATGTCTTTAGAACGACAAAATGGTAGAGCTGGAAAGACTTTTAAACACTTCCAGAACTCCCCTTTTTCTCTTTGCAAATGAGAAAAACATAATCCAGGTATGTCAAGGGACTGACCTCACCAGGTGAGTACCTGGTGAGAGAAGGAAGGGCAGGTAGGAGCTCAAGCCTGCAATACTGAGATGGAAACAAGCAAGCAGCAATAACCACAGGCAAGTGGTATAAATATGTGAAGTGGGTTGGGTATATGGCAATAGTTGGGGAGTTGGAGGGTGAAGTAGTGATGATCGGGAGAGGTAGGACCATGTGAAGGAGGCAGCTGCTAGTCAAAATCACTTTTGTCAGCTATTTTGAGCCTTCATGAAAAAGCTACTTTCTGAATTTTTGTGTGATGTACCATGATTTTAAAAATATTTTGAAGTACTTAAGATCACCTTTGACCCTTAACAACATGGATTTGAATTGAGCGAGTCCACTTATATGCAGAATTTTTTTCCAATAAATATACGCACAATACTGTAAACGTATTTACTTTTCCTTAGGATTTTCTTAATAATGTTTTCTCAGTTTGCTGTAAGAATATACGTACTACATACACAAAACTATGTTAATCAACTATTTATGTTATCAGTAAGCCTCCCAGTCACCAGTAGGGTAATAGTAGTTAAATTTGGGGGGAGTCAAAAGTTACATGAAGATTTCAATATGTGCTGAGGGTCGGTGCTCCCAACCCCTGCATTGTTCAGGGTCAAATGTATTTTAAAACACTCTTCAGATAAAATAAACATGATTGAATCCAGCCTGCAGGGCAGTAGTTTATAAATAGTACTATAGAATTTCATAGAGTTTCTTCTACATTTGCAGAATGATGTTAAGAATTAGAAGTATCCTGATGGTTAGGACATCCAGCTGCCTCAGATGGTGGATGTGGAGCTTAAAGAAAAGGGGAAGAATGTAATAGTTTCAATTATTGGTCATCCTCTCCCATGTTATGGCCACATAGTGATGAAGACAAGCCCCACCCCACCCTCCTTGCTTTGGCCATTTTGGCAAACAGACATGACACTAGAACCTGAAATGAACTTGTCTGATTGAGCATGTCTTTTGTATTCCTGTCTTTGGCCATGGATAGGATGCGCTTTAGTCAACACTGGCTCGAGGAGGATACATGACATGTGGAACAGAGTTGAACTCACACAATAGTTTAGAGCTGAGCCCAGGTGAGGTCAGCCAAGATCGGCCAAATGCCAGCCAACCTGCACGCACATGCTTTTGCAGAATAAATAAGTGCTTGTTGTTTTAATCCATTGACGATGTGTGGTTTTGTATCACACAGTAAGTAATAACTAACCAATAAAGAGTTTCTCAGTAAGTCATTACACAGTTGAAGATACACCATAAGTAGATGGCAGAATCAGAATTAGGTTGCGGCTCCAGACTGTGAGGTTTACCATATTTTCTACTCTATCATGCTCCTAAATCCTGATGATCTTCAGCCTTTCACTTCCTCCTTATTCATACAGTCTCTCTGTCACTTAAAGCTTGCAGAATGAGCCTGATCTTTGAGTCTTCTTTGCATGATTTTCCTCTAGGAATGATTTCAGTCTTTGTGAATGCCTACCAGAGCTTTGAATGGAGTTTTGAGATTTCCACAAAGATAAATGAAAATAATCTAGCTTGAATGCTGTTAGACAATTAAGATTTGCACAACCAGAACTTGAATTTACATAAAAATTATAAACCAATCTCTGTGCAAGATGGAATAGATTAGAATTACCACTAATTTAATTGAGGTTGCTTAAATGGCTTGTAATCGGTATGATCGTTGCCACTTGCTTGCATCTTCAAGGTAATCAGACCCGCTCAGCAATTTCTACCTCCAAATCAATTAAACTATAAAACATACTCCCTTTAAGAGTGTTTTATATTTGGATTTTGCTTTATTTAAGTTAAGCCTTTATTGCATTCTAATTTACTCGCCTGGAAAAATTCAAATAGTTTAGGTTTTGTTTTCATTTTTTTTTCCCTTCAACACTTCATTCATTTTCCTCAGTAATGGAATCTTTGAAGATCATGCTCTCTTTTGGGCTACCAAAAGTAATATCAACCTCTTAGGGTTGTTACACCTACACTTACACAAACACATAGATTTACAACAACACCAGGCATATGGTAAAAGCTCACTGTTAGCAACATTTGTATTCGTATTGTTATTATAATCTGCTATTATTAGGCTTACCTTCCTGGCTAGACATACATTTTTTGAAAGTAGTCTACTAAGAATTAATAAAGATGAGGTTGGGTACTTGGCCATGGAATAAATTTCCTACTATCAACCATCACCTTATGCCCCAAACCACGTGGCCATGAAAAGCTCTCTGACTGTGATTCTAAGTGACATCCATGGTCTACTACTGTAAGTGATGACATTTACATACCTGGGGTGATTTGAGTGGCAAGAAATGTCCATGAGAATTAGAACATTCTCTTCTGAGGAATTTGAAAAATAAAATATTTCCCTGAGAGCTGAATATGGCTCAGGACAGTGCTTCTCAGACTTTAATGTGCATATAAATTCCGTGATGATCTTGTCAATGTGTAGATTCTGATTCATTCTGTCTGCACTGGGGACCCAAGATTCTTCATTTCTAACAAGCTCCTGATGATGCCAATGCTGACGGTCCATGGACCACATTTGGAGGCAGTAGTTTTCAAACTGTAGTGTGCATTAACATCATGAAGTGCCTTTATTAAATGCAAACTTCGTGGACTTTTTCCGGGGGATTTTGACACAGTGGATCCAGCAACTTGCATATTTAACAAGTCCCCTAGCTCTAAAGAACACATTCTGAGAAGCTGTCTCTAGACCTTGGATCTGTGGAAGGGCAGATGTCCACAGGATTGTCACCTTCTAAGTCCTAAACTTGTTCTTCAGAAGAATGCTTTTGCAGATGGCTAATATGTTGTACTAAATTAAAAACACAGAGAGAGAGAGAGAGAGGAATTGTTATTCCATGCGTAAGCAGTTTTAGAACACTAAGTCAGTAGTGTGAAAATCTCTCTTCACTGTAGAGTTTTCCGAGCTTACTGTGTGATCGTGTATACAGTGATGTTCTCTTACTTGTTATTTCTGAGATGCCAAACATCATCTCCCAGAAGAGTGTTTTTAGAAACATGACTTAGGAAGTCCCACCCAGGTTTGGCTTTGCTGTTCCTGAGAGGAGAATAAAGTGAGCAGTGAATGTTAAAATGCTGGGCTCCAAATTTGAGAAAGATTTCTGCTCCAATGAAACAGATTTTCTTTCAGGACAGTGGACTGTCATGAAGATTGTTCTCACGAGCATTGTCACCTTTCTCAGGAATGTTGTTGAGAACATTCATGTTGTACATTAGTATTTAAATTAACAATCTGAAAGATTTTTCCAATGTGGGGTGCTGTGTTTTCCTCTGAGTGTAAAATAAGCATACTGAATCAGATAATGCCAAAGGGAGGGGAAAGAGACAGTGCAAAAGTACAGGGCAACTTTTTAAATGATTTCTAAGTCAAGATGTATAAAGATTCAGTGAGGGGCGCCTGGGTGGCTCAGTCGGTTAAGTGGCCGACTTCGGCCCAGGTCATGATCTCGCGGTCCGTGAGTTTGAGCCCCGCGTCGGGCTCTGTGCTGACAGCTCAGAGCCTGGAGCCTGTTTCGGATTCTGTGTCTCCCTCTCTCTGACCCTCCCCCGTTCATGCTCTGTCTCTCTCTGTCTCAAAAATAAATAAACGTTAAAAAAAATTTATTAAAAAAAAAAGATTCAGTGAAATGATTTATGCACCTATCTAGTAGCATCCACGTATATATTCTACCTTCTTGTTAACGCAGGTGATGTGTACATGTTCCTGTTTCTGTTTATTTTTGAGAGAGTGAGAGAGAGAGCACAAGCAGGAAAGGGGTGGAGACAGAGGAAATCCTAAGCAGATTCCATACCCAGTGCAAAGCACTTTGTGGGGCTTGATCTCACCACTGTGAGATCTTGTCCTGAGCAGAAATCAAGAGTCAGATGCATAACCAACTGAGCCACCCAGTGCCCCTCTTTCTAAAGCTGATCCTTTGACTATGTACTAGACTCCAGCCCCACTGCCTACTCAAGGGCACAGTTCCAGAAATTGTCCCCTTTTGTTTCTACATCTTTGCTTTCATCAGCTTCTAAACGTGTTATTATTTCTATTACTTTGAAAAATAAAAACTTATTTTTGTTTCTTTGTGCTTTGAAACATTTCTAAAAGGTCATTTATATTTCCTGTCTCCAACTTCTCTCCTCAATTTTTCCCTAAGTTCACTCTAGTTGTGCTTTTATCCTCACTATTCAACTGAAGCTACTCTTACCAAGATCATCAGTGGTTTACACCTTGCTAATGACAATGGACAGTTATATTCTCATCTCATTTATCAGGAGTATTTGATATCTTTGACTGCACTCAACTTCTTAACATATTATTTTGGTGTTCAGAACATCATATTATTTTTTATTAAGTTTCTTTAACATTTACTTATATTTGAGAGAGAGAGAGAGAGAGAGAGAGAGAGAGAGAGAGAGAGAGAGAACGAGCAGGGGAGGGGCAGAGAGACAGAGACAGAATCCAAAGTAGTCTTCAGGCTCCAAGCTGCGAGCTGTCGGCACAGAGCCCAAAGCAGGACTCGAACTCACGAGCAGTGAGATCATGACCTGAGCTGAAGTCAGATGCTTAACTGACTGAGCCACCCAGGTGCCACCAGAACATCATATTCTTGATTTACTTCCTGTTCTGTTGGCAGTTTATTTGCAGTTCCTTAGAAATTTTCTCTCCTTTTTCTAATCATTTTAATGTTGAGTATCCAGGATCAGGCTTTCCCTTCTTCCTTCTTCCTTTTCTTTCCATCACCTTCCCTTATCTTTCCTTTCATTCCCTTTCCTCCTCTTCTGTATACATGTTTTCCCATAATGATTCTTATCCTGTCAAGTGACTTTCAATATTTTCGGTATATTGCTACTGTCGAAATTGTACCTCTGTCCCAGACCTTTCTTCTCACCCTGTCATACATGTACCTAATTCCTCATCATCTACATATGGTTGTATAGTTAGACCTATTGAACTGAATGCATTCCAAATGGAACTCTTCATCATCTCCTTCAAATCCACTCCATCCACAGTTTGCCACATCTTAGTTGCCTCCATTGGCTCCAGCCAAAATACTTGATGAATCTTGACTTCTTTTTTTGCCTCCCATCCCCAACATCCAATCCACCAGAAAATCCTACTTGCTCCACATTCAAAATACATCCACATAATGGCCACTTCTCTACACTGCCATTCTCTGTCCCCTACATTATGTCTGTAGGCTCCTACCTGGTCTTCTTTCTTCTATCCTTGTCTCTTATAGTCTATATTCAATACACCATATACGATTATATTGCTGATCTATAAGACAACTTGTGTAACTCCTGTGCTTAAAATTTTCTAATACCTTCATTTTACACAGTGAAATGAAATGGCCTGAAAGACTCTATATGGTCTCATTCCCACATCATTCTTTTTTTTTAATGTTTATTTTTGAGAGAGAGACAGAGCATAAGCAGGAGAGGGGCAGAGAGAGAGGGAGACCCACAATCTGAAGAAGGCTCTAGGCTCCAAGCTGTCAGCACAGAGCCTGATGCGGGGTTCGAACCCATGAACCGTGAGATCATGACCTCAGCCAAAGTTGGAAGTTTAACCTACTGAGTCATCCATATGCCCTTCTTTTCCCCCCATGTTATTTGTTTTCTGAACCAATCTCAGAATGCTGTCACTTTGGACTTCTTGGTATCCTTCAAACATGCTGCACATGTTTCCACCTAAGATTGTTGCACCAGCTGTTTCCTCTGTATGGACTATCCTTGTCCCAAATATTCACCAAGATAGCTTCCTTGTGTATTTTATGTCCTTACTAAAAGATTGCTTTGTCATCAAGAACACCTTTGACTATTCTACTTTTTGTTGCAAACTGTTCACCATCTGCAGGACTCCTGGTGAGCTTTAGCATTATATACTTTTTCTTGTTTCTATTCCATTCATCACCTTAAGCCATACAATCTAATTCTCTTATTTACTGTTGTAAGTCAGATTTATTGGATTACAACTTACATAAAATAAAATATAACCATTTTAGGGGCACCTGGGTGGCTCAGTTAAGCTAAGCATCTGACTCTTGGTTTCTACTCAGGTCATGATCTCACACTTTGTGACTTTGAACCCCACATTGGGTTCTATGCTGACAGTGCAGTGCCTTCTTGGGATTCTCTCTCTCTCCCTACTTCTCTGTCCCATTCCCCAACACCCATGCTCTCTCTGTCTCTCTCTCAAAATAAATAAACAAACTTTAAAAGTATAACCATTTTCAGTGTACATGTTAATGAGTTGAAACAAATTTATGCATATGTTACTATACCTATGACCACTGTCAGATATAAAACACTTCCATGTTTTCCTCCAAAAGTTCCCTTTGCTTTTCCCCATTTCATCTCACATCTCCTACCAAAGTCAATGTTTGATCTGTTTGATAGAGTTGATTTTGCTTTTCCTGTAGTTTAACATAAATGGAGTATCAAAATATGTGTCTGGCTTCTTTGATTCACCACAGTGTTTGTGAGAAGTATGCTATTGTGTACATCAGTAGTTTATTCACTTATGCTATTGAGTAATACTCTATTTTGTGCACTTCTAATAGTTTGTGCATTCATTTGTTGTTCAACATTTGGAGTGTTCTCAGGTTGAAGCTATTATAAATAAAACTTCTATGAACAGTTTTGTACAAGCCTTTCTGTAGAGGTACATATGCATTTCTCTTGTGTAAATGCCAAGTATTGGAATATTGGTTCATATGAAAAGTACATATTTACCTTTGTAAGAAACTGCCAAATTGTTTCCAAAGTGGTTGGACCATATTACATTTCTTTCTTTCTTTTTTTAAATGTTCATTTATTTATTTTGAGAGAGAGAGAGACAGACAGCAAAGGGCAGGGGGAGAGAGAGACAGAGACAGAGAGATAGGGAGAGAGAGAGAGAGATGAAGATAGAGAATCCACAAGCAGGCTCCACACTGTCAGTGCAGAGCCCTATGCAGGGCTTGATTCCGCAAGTAGTGAGATCATGACCTGAGCTGAAATCAAGAGTCAGAGGCTTAACTGACTGAGCCACCCAGCCTCCCAAACCATTTTACATTGCTACCTGCAGTGTGTGAGAGTTTCAGTTGCTCTATATTTTCATCTTTACTTGATATTATCATTTGTTGCCACTACCATATTTTACTCTAATGATTTGCTGTGGTATCTCTTTGTGGTTTCAATTTGCATTCCCCTTCTAACTAATGATGTTGAGCATCTTCCCACGTGTTTAGTGTGCATTCATATATATCTTCTCTTGTGGGGTGTCTAAATCTTCTGTCCCCATTTTTTTTTAATCTAAAAAAAATTTTTTAATGTTTTATTTATTTTTAATACAGAGAGACAGAGCATGAGTGGGGAGGGGCAGAGAGAGAGGGAGACACAGAATCCAAAGCAGGCTCCAGGCTCTGAGCTGTCAGCATAGAGCCCAATGTGGGGCTTGAACTCACGAGCCATGAGATCATGACCTGAGCCGAAGTTGGACACTTAATCAACTGAGCCACCCAGGCGCCCCTTCTGTCCATTTTTGAAACTGACTTGTTTGTATTTGAGATGTAAGAGCTGTTTATGTATCTTGTATGTAAGCCCTCTGTCAGATATATGTATTTGTCATTGTTTTCTCCTAGAAAAGAGTTGGGAAGAGTAACTCAGTCTGGGATAGAATTAAGGAAACATAAGCTGACTTTATTAAACTAAAGGCATATAATCTTGAAGCCCTTCCTTGAGTGTTGAGTTTTGAAAACCAGTATTTTACTTCCCTGGAAGAAAGACTTTGTTCATTTGTTTACATGTTTTGGGCTTCTTTGATTCTTCTACTCAACAAGGCAATATATAATTGTATCAGTGAAAGCCTGGTGACAATGGCTGAGAAGGACAGAGCTCTACCTCCTTCAAGCAGTCCCTCCTAAATCTCTTGCTCTCACAAAGCCTCATCGCTAGAAAGTGTGTTATCTCAGAGATAATGGTGTCTCCTCAGGGTCTAGAATATCATTCTTTAACTTTCCAAAATTGCAAAATAAGGAAGAAATCTTCAGAAAACTGCTTCCATTTCATAAAATGGCTCCCACATTACCTTACCTTCAGAGACTCTTGCAAATGTCAGCTTTATATGAAGGCTCCAAGTCATGGATGGTGCTCTCAGTATGACATGGCTCTCAGCCCTGTCTTCTATTCACCAATAGAAAGACTGAATAAAGGTAATTTCAAATGGCAATATGTACTACTATAAAGGAATTTCATCTGGAAATTCACTGGCGAATGAAAATAGGCTACTTGACCAGTGTGATCATACCAGACATGAGACCTCTCATTTTAATTTGCAGCAATGTGGAATTTCTTTCAGTTTTTTAAGGGTTCCATGTTTTGTCCAGTCCCTGGGGTTTTGAATATCCTATTCTTCTTGTCAAGAAATGCTGTTTCCTTCCTCCTGCCAATATCCAGTCTTTGCCTAGCTAATTCTGACCTTAGAGTTGAGCATTAAACTTAAGATTTCAACTCCTTTAAAAAGGCTTTCTGTATCCATCCACTCCTTAAACTAGGTTAGGTGCTTCTTGTAATTGCTTGAAGTGTTCTGTGTTTAGCCTGATAATAGCTCTTACCTTGCTCTATTTTCACTGATATCCATACATAAGAGAAAATCATAGAGAAGGAAGGAGACTGCTATGATTAATTATGGCAAGCTTTTGGAGGTGGTGCTTTTCTGTGGTTTCTGACAGCAGAAATTGTTGGGCAGTCCTATTCCTTTCGTAATACCATGTGGATTGGAGGATTTAATTTTCCTTTATTGCCAGTCACAAGCACCTAATTTAACTATTTTCCTTTTCTGTCTGTCTGTTTGTTTAAATCTTGCTTTGTTCCAAATTGTCTCTGACATAGAAGAAGCATCAGTACCCATCAGTGCCTGTTTAAGCAGAGTTGCAACATTAATATACTTAGGATTTCCATTTTGACTTTAGAGAAGGAAAACCCTTCTATCATGTCTTACCAGGTGGTTTTAAACTATTATGAACCATGAGAATTTTGATTTTTTTTCTTTTTGTTTTAAATCTGATAAATTCTTCTCTCTAAAAAAAAATGCATATTTCCCCCTTTACACACATACAATTTTACATGCAATTTCTAGGGATTTACAGACCCCAGAAGCCATTGATGTTTAAGATCCTCTGATAGATCTCAACCTTTAATCATGAAAGGCAAGTTAGGGTCTTTAAAGAAGGAACAAGCTTTTGAAGTGAAAGGTCATTCTGTCATTGTGGTTTAGGACACGAGATAGACATCCAGGCTCTACCTGGATGGTAGAACCAGTGAATTTTGTATGTGCTAACTTCACCCATCCTTATGCTCTCCAGTGTGGGGGGAAGATAAAATCAGTTTTCTGCAGAAGAAGACAAGGGGTCCCATCAATCTAGGAGCTGGGGGACAGGTAAGGTGATGTAGTCTGTCACCGGAAGTGCAGCCTCCAGGACCCTCTGGGACTTCAACTGGTAAAGACAGGTTGATTTGACTGCTGACCCACTTGCAGTATCAAACCACCGGGATTCATTCAGGCATATCATGAAATAATGAAGTGTGAGTTTAAAATAGTCTGAAATATATGAGAACCTGACACTACATTTACTAATGGAGATGATTTATAGTGTCATATTTAGCCATGTTTTGGTCCCGACAGCAGTTTATATTCATCTTCTTAGCATAAGATCAGAGAGCAGGTATGTAACCAGAACCTCAAGTATTCTGAACCTTTGCATTTGTCTTTGGTTGAGACTTTAAAAGTGGATTGCCTCTGAGAAGCATGAGGAGAAAAAAATGTGCTTTTTATTAAGATTTTTGGCAAATAAAAGCATAAGAGACTGTTAAAAACTGAGAACAAACTGAGGGTTGATGGGGGGTGGGAGGGAGGGCAGGGTGGGTGATGGGTATTGAGGAGGGCACCTTTTGGGATGAGCACTGGGTGTTGTATGGAAACCAATTTGACAGTAAATTTCATATATTAAAAAATAAAAAAAATAAAAAAATAAAAAATAAAAAAAAGATTTTTGGCAAATAATTGCATTATTGGAGCACAATCTTTTAGGGTCAGCACTTTGTATCCAATTACCAGGGAACATAACGGATGATTCCTCTGACTTGTCATTTATGCTCTGCAGGCACTTAAGATAATCCTCTGTAACTTTTCTGGTGAAAGTGAATTTATTGTTGGCAAAAATATTCCTGGAATTGGATACTCTTTCCAAATGAGGAACATAGTGAACATACCCACTGGAAATTGGCTTTTCCCAAACTAGTTTATGAAGGAGGGCTCTCCAGGGCTGAAGAGGCCATTAAAAAAAAAAAGTTTAATCAGCATAATTTTTATCTTTTGCCTGATCAGTGACAAAAATGACAAAAACTGACTGGATTGTGTGTCTGAGACTTGTGAATGCCAGGTGTATTTCTGCTACCATCTTTCTGGATTCCCCATGGAAAGTCATTTAAACCTCTATGGGCTTTTTTGCTTCAATTCAAAGGCCCAGTCTGTCTCTTATGGGGGCAGAAAAGTCAGTCTGAGCCTCAATTATGTTGTCTGTAAGAAGAAAATAACATCTCTCTCAAAATGCTATGTCAGCTTAAATGAATCATGTGATAAAATACTTGGAGCTGAATTCAGCATGAAGCAGACACTCAGCTGACGATTATTATTACTATTGTCTCAAAGAAATGAATATATAGAGAAGATGAAGTGACCAAAGAAGAAATAAGTTGAAATGTTACTTGATTTTTGTGAACAATGTCCTGAAAAATCTGGTTTTGGAACCAATTCCTTGTCAAAGTAGGATTTTTTTCTTTGACTTGATTTTTTTTTTTTTTTAATGAAGAGATGTTCCCATGAAAGAGTCTTTGGCTTAAACTTCAATATTTCATTTATAATAAATTATTCTCCTTTGTTGTTTTATGTTGTAAATATATAATGTGAAATGTTTGCTCTCATTAAGTTCAGTTGGAGGAGCTAAGCAATAAGGATCACAATTTTAGCACTGGACTAGAAAGAGCTCTGATTAGTGTGGTAATGAAAAAAATGCTCACTGCCACCAAAGGTATCCACATCCTAATCTTCGGAAACTGGGAATACGCAAAGTTAGATGGCAAAGAGGAATTAAGAATCCATATGGAGTTACGATTGCTAATCAACTGAGAAGGAATTTTTCCGGATTTATCTCAGTTAGTCCAGTGTAATCAGTAGGGTCCTTGAAAGTAGGGAAAGGAGGGGCACCTGGGTGGCTCAGTCAGTTAAGCCTTGACTTCAGCTCACGTCATGATCTCACGGTCTGTGAGTTCGAGCCCTACCTCAGGCTCTATGTTGACAGCTCAGAGCCTGGAACCTGCTTAGGATTCTGTGTCTCCATGGTCTGTGCCCCTCCCCCACTCACACTCTTGTGTCTCTGTCTCTCAAAAATGAATAAACATTAAAAAGAAAAAAAAGTTGTTTTTTTTTTTTTTTTTTTTTTTAAGTAGGGAAAGGAAATGGATGTGGAAAATAATGGAACATGTGGAAGACTGGACTCAACAGTGCTGGCTTTGAAGATCCAAGAGGGAACCACAGACCAAGGAATGAGGAATACCTCTAGAATCTGGAAAAGGACCAGAAACAGATTTTCCCTTCTAGAAAGGAATACAGTCTTGCAGAACACCTCAATTTAAGTCTTTTGAGAACTCTGCTAGTTAGATTTCTGAACCTACAGAACTATAAGAAAATAAATTAGTGTTGTGTAAGTCACCAGATTTGTGGGAATTTGTTACATCAATAACAGAAAACTCTTAAACTTAACAACAATACGTATGTCTGATTTATATAAAACATACTAGCATATGACATTTTAATAAGTCTGCAAACTTGCTTTCACATGTTTTTGAATACTGGCCTGTCTGTAGTCATCTTGACCTCACTGTACAAAGCAGCAGCCGAGAGGAGTGAAGAGGCTATTAAAGTAACTAAGGCAACAAAGGAAGGTGACTTGACCCTGGGTGCTGTAAAATCTGCGTTGGCATCCTGACACCTAATGTGATGGCGTTGGAAGTGGGGCCCCTGGGAGGTGAGTGGGTCCTGAGGGTAGGCCTCCTATGACTGGGATTTGTGCTATTACAAACAAGACAATTGCTAGCCCTTTCTACCATGTGAGGGTACAGTGAGGAATGTGCAGACCTCCCCTGTGTTGGCACTCTCAGCTCAGACTTCTAGCTTCCTGACCTATAAAGAATAAATGTCTGTTGTTTATAAGCTTCGCAGTCTGAGGCATTTTGTTATAGCAGCTCAAATGGACTAAGCCACTGGGTCAGTGAAAGTAATAAGAATTGATCATTCTAGATATATTTTGAAGGTAAGGCTATCACTTTTTGCTAGCAGATGTATGTGAGCATAAGAAAAACAAAGATCAGATGTAGCTGCAATATTTTCAACTTCAACTAAGTTACTGTGGGTAGAGCAGTATTCGAAGTAGAGAGAATTAGAAGTTAATTTTTTTAATGTTTATTTTTGAGAGAGAGAGACACAGAGAGAGAGACAGAGAGTGAGGGGAGGGTGGGGCAGAGAGAGAGGGAGACACAGAATCCGAAGCAGGCTCCAGGCTCTGAGCTGTCAGCACAGAGCCTGACGCAGGGCTTGAACTCACAGACCGTGAGATCATGACCTGAACCAAAGTGGGACACTCAATCGACTGAGCCACCCAGGAACCCCAGAAGTTAATTTAATTTAATTTTATCTTAATTTATTTTTATTTTATTTATTTTAATTTATTTTTGTTAGTAAGAAGCCACAAAAGTTTTATTATATTTATTATTGTTTTTTATTGCAGGATTGTTGACATACAATTTTATACTAGTTTCAGGTGTCCAGACATAGTGATTTGACAACTATGTAGTTTATGAAATGCTCACCACAATAAGTGTAGTTGCCAAAGTTATTACACTATTATTGGCTATATTCCTTATGCTATACTTTTAGAACCATGACTCATTGTATAGCCGGAGGTTTATACCTCTCAATCCCTTTCACTTATTTTGCTCATCCCTCACCCCCCTCCTTCTGGCAACCACCAGTTCGTTCCATATGAGTATGTTTCTGTTTCTGTTGTTTGTTCATTTGTTTTGTTTTTTAGATTTTACATGTAAGTGAAATCTTATGGTATTTGTTTCTTTGTCTTATTTATTTCACTAAGCACAACACCCTCTACTTCTACCCACATTATACCAAAGGGCAAGATTTCATTCTTTTTTATGACTGATTAATACTTGATTGTACGTGCATGTGTTTGTGTGTACCATATCTTTTTTATCCATTCATCTATTGAATCTCGGATATTATAAATAATACCATTTGTTCCTTAATTTATCTTTCTGCTACTTTGTTGCTAGTGTATAGAAACAACATATTTCTGTATATTTATTTTGAAATATAAATATATTGCAGAATATTTATTCTGCACCTTCATTGAATTCATTTGTTAATTCTAGTATTTAGGACTTTCTATGTATAGTTTCTTGTCATCTGCAAATAGTGACAGTTTTATTTCTTTCTTACTAATTTGGATGCTTTCTATTTCTTTTTCTTGTCTGGTTGCAGTATCTAGGGTGTTCAGTTGAATAAAAGTGGACATTCTTGTCTTGTTACTGATCTTAGAAGAAAAGCTAGCTTTTCATCATTCAGTGTGATGTAGGCTGTGGGTTTGACATATATGACCTATGTTATGTTAGGTATGTCTCTTTTAAACACACTGAAAATTATTACCATGCTAAATGCTAAATTTTGTAAAAACATCTACTGAGATGATCATAGGCTATATATCTTTTATTTTTTAATGTGGTGTATTATTTTGATTGATTTTCAGATTTTGAAACATTTTTGCATTCCTGGAATCAATCCCCATATAATGGTGGTAAATGATCCTTTTGAAGTATTGATGAAATTGATTTGCTAGTATTTCATGGAGAATTCTTGCATCTATGTTTTTCAGGGACATTGACCTGCAGTTGTATTTTTTTTTAATTTTTATTTTATTTTTTATTTTTTGGTAATGCCTTTGTCTGGTTTTGGAATTAGGGTAATGCTGGCCTTGAAGAAACATTTTGTAAGAATGTGTTCCCCTTAATGGAATAATGATAGGTAGAAATTCATTAGATGTTTTAGGATTCAGTAGTAAAGCCATCTATTCCTGGACTTCTGTATGTTGAAAGTTTTTTGATTACCAGATTCAATTTGTAGCAGTAATTGAATTGATCTGTTCAAATTTTCTATTTCTTCCTAATCATTCTTGGAAGATTGTTTGTTTCTAAGTATTTATGCATTTCTTCTATATTGTCTAAGTTTGGGCTTATAAATTTTCATAGTATCCCCTTATAATCCTTTGTATTTATTTGGTGTCAGTTATAACTTATCTTTTATTTCTGAGTTTATTTATTTTAAACCTCTTTCTTTTTCTTGATGAGTCTTGATAAAGCTTTATCAATTCTTTTTATCTTTTCATAGAACCAGCTTTTAGTTTCATTGATCTTTTCTACTTTTTTGTCTGTATTTATTTCCAGTCTGATCTTTCTTATTCTTTCTACTCACTTTGCGCTTCTTTTTCTACTGCCTTTCGATGTAAGGTTAAATTAAGATTTTTCTTGTTTGTTAATGTAGAAATGTATTGTTATAAACTTCCCTCTTAGAATAGCTTTCACCGTGTCCCAAAGATTGTGAACCACTGTGTTTCCATTTCCATTGACTCCAATTATTTTTAGATTTCCTCTTTGATTTTTTTTTTGTTCCATTGACGATTTAGTAGCATGTTATTTTATATTTTCTGCTTTCATATTGTGGTTAGACAAGATGCTTGATATGATTTCAAAATTCTTAAATTTATTAGCCTTGTTTGTGACCTAACGTGATCTGTCTTGAAGAATGTTCCAGGTGCACTTGAAAAGTTACATATTATGCTGTTTGGGGATGGAATGTTCTCTATGTATCTGTTAATTCCATCTGGTCTAATGTGTCATTCATTCAAACCCAGTTTCCTCACTGACTTTCTTTCTTGATGATCTATGTATTAATGTAAGTGAAGTGTTCAAATCCCATTCTATTACTGTATTATTGTCAATTTATCTCTTTGTGTTTGTTAATATTTGCTTTATGCATTTCATTGCTCCTATGTTGGGTTCATAGATATTTACAATTATTGTATCCTCTTATTGGATTAATCCCTTTATCATTATGTAATGTTCTTCTTTGTCTCTTGTTACAGTTTTTGTTTTAAAGTCTACTTTGTCTCATAAACATCTTGCTCCCCCAGCATTATTTCCTGCTTCCATTTGCATTGAATTTCTTCTTCCAGTCCTTCACTTTCAGCCTATATGTGTCTTTGTGTCTGCAGTGAGTCTAGTGCAAAAAGCATATAGATGGGTCTCGTGTTTTTTTTTATCCATTCAGTCACCCTGTGTCATTTTTTAATGTATTTTTAAATTTTTAAATTCAAATATAATTATCATACAGTGTTATATGGTCCCAGTTGTACACTGTAATTATGCAACAATATTCCATACATTTGTCAGTGCTCATCAAGTAAGTGTACTTTTTTTTATTAACTTGTTTTATTTTTTATTTTTTTAAATTTACATCCAAATTAGTTAGCATACAGTGCAACAATGATTTCAAGAGTAGATTCCTTAGTGCCCCTTACCCATTTAGCCCATCCCCCTTTCCACAACCCCTCCCATAACTCTCAGTTTGTTCTCCATATTTATGAGTCTCTTCTGTTTTGTCCCCCTCCCTGTTTTTATATTATTTTTGTTTCCCTTCCCTTATGTTCATCTATTTTGTCTCTTGAAGTTCTCATATGAGTGGAGTCATATGATTTTTGTCTTTCTCTGACTGACTAATTTCACTTAGCATAATGCCCTCCAGTTCCATCCACATAGTTGCAAATGGCAAGATTTCATTCTTTTTGATTGCCGAGTTAATACTCCATTTGTGTGTGTGTGTGTGTGTGTGTGTGTGTGTGTGTGTGTATACATACCACATCTTTATCCATTCATCCATCTATGGACATTTGGACTCTTTCTGTACTTTGGCTATTGTTGATAGTGCTGCTATAAACATGGGGGGTGCATGTGTCCCTTCGTAACAGCACACCTGTATCCCTTGATAAATGCCTAGTAGTGTAATTGCTGGGTCATAGGGTAAGTTCTATTTTTAGTTTTTTTAGGAACCTCCATACTGTTTTCCAGAGGGGCTGCACCAGCTTGCATTCCCACCAACAATGCAAAAGAGATCCTCTTTCTCTGCATCCTCGCCAACATCTGTTTTTGCCTGAGTTGTTAATGTTAGGCATTCTGACAGGTGTCAGGTGGTATCTCATTGTGGTTTTGATTTGTATTTCCCTGATGATGAGTGATGTTGAGCATTTTCTCATGTGTCAGTTGGCCATCTGGATGTCTTCTTTAATCTTTGACAAATTAGGAAAGAATATCCAATAGAATAAAGACAGTCTCTTCAGCAAGTGGTGCTGGGAAAACTGGATAGCGACATGCAGAAGAATGAACCTGGACCATTTTCTTACACCATACACAAAAATAAACTCAAAATGGATGAAAGACCTCAATGTAAGACAGGAAGGCATCAAAATCCTCAAGGAGAAAGCAGGCAAAAACCTCTTTGATCTTGGCTGCAGAGGAAAGGGAAACAAAAGCAAAAATGAACTACTGGGCCCTCATCAAAATGAAAAGCTTCTGCACAGTGAAGAAAACAATCAGCAAAACTAAAAGGCAACTGACAGAATGGGAGAAGAATGGGAGAAGGCAAATGACATATGGGATAAAAGGTTAGTATCCAAAATCTATAAAGAACTTATCAAACTCAACATCCAAAACACAAAGAATCCAGGGAAGAAATGGGCAAAAGACATGAATAGACACTTCTCCAAAGAAGATAAGTGTATCCTTAATCCTCTTTATCTATTTCACCCATCCCCTTACCCAAATCCTCTCTGGCAACCATCAGTTTGTTTTCTGTATTTTAGAGGGCATTTTTTTGTTTGTTTGTTTGTTTGTCCCTTTTTTTCTTTGTTTTATTTCTTAAATTCCACAGATGAGTAATATCTTACGGTATTTGTCTTTCTCTGACAGATTTACTTCACTTATCATTACACCCTCTAGGTTCAGCCAGGGAGAATTTGGACCATTTGCATTTCTTTATTTATTTAGTTAGCTAGCTAGTTAGTTATTATTTTTTAATGTTTATTTATTTTTTGAGAAAGAAGGAGACAGAGCATGAGCAAGGGAGGGAAGGAGAGAGAGGGAGATACAGAATCTAAAGCAGCTCCAGGCTCTGAGCTGTCAGCACAGAGCCTGATGCAGGGCTCAAACTCATGAGCTGCAATATCATGAGCTGAATATCATGCAGTATCATGAGCTGAAATTTGACGCCTAACTGACTGGCCACCCAGGCTCCCCCATTCACCTTTTAGCTCACTGATCCATTCTGTATGATCTAATCTGCTGTTGAATCCCTCTAGATTATTTTTCAATTTAGTCACTGTATTTTTCAACTCTGTTTTTTTTTTTTTTAATATTTGCTCTTTTTTGTTGAAATTCTCACTGAATTCACCCATTCACCCACTTTTCCTTCAAGTCTGCTGAGGGTGTTTACAACCATAACTTTGAACTATTTATTGAGTAGATTGCTTATCTCTGTTTCAGTTAGTGTTTTGGCTTTTGTGGTTTTTGTTTCCTTTTTTCCTGAGTTTTGTTTTGTTCTTTGATTTGGAAGCTTATTCCTCTGTGTCCTCATTTTGTTTGATTTTATGTGTTTATTTTTATGGCTTAAAGGAGACAACTACCTCTCCTAGTCTTGAAGGAGAGGACTTGTGTAGGAATGCCCCCTGTGTAGATCGTATGTGCCTGGAAACTTGTAGTGGATGTGGGTTGGGGTGTCCCAGGACACCATGTGTAACTGTAGCAAGTATGACTGGGATAGTCTGTGCAGTAGGCACTCTGGCAGGACATCTGGAGCTAAAGCAGGTGTGGGCTGGTGGATCCCAGGGTCCCCCCCCCCCCGCCGCCATGCTGGACGCTCCCAGTGGGGCAACTGGAGCTATGGCAGGTGCTCCACATAGGTGATGCCTTGGTGGGACAGCTGGATACGAAGTGGGTTTGGACTACTGTGTCCTGTAGAGCTGTGCACTTAGGCTTTCCTTGTGGGACATCTGTATCTTAGGTGTGTTTGACCTGGGCACTTAACACAGGGGGTGCCTCTGTAGTACATCTGGAGCTGAAGTAGGTGCAGGCCAGGTATGTTCCGGGTACTTATGCCCACATCACTTAGAAAAAATGCCTAGAACAGTTGTGAGTACATGTTGGGGGTTTCCCAAGATGTATTACCAGAGCAGCATTGGTAGGATGGATGGAACTTGGATGAGCATGGATAGGGGGCCACCTTGTGAGGATAGCTGAAGCTGGTGAGGGCTAGAGGACCAGAGTTTGCTGAGATGCAAGCCAGGTGGAGCACCTGGGCCCTGTTCCTATGTGTGCTGTCAAGTTGGGAGAAGGGCATAAAAATGGTGTTCACCCAGTACCTACCACCCCAGAGAGAGTTTCAGAAGTGCCTTCACTGGTGGATGTTCTAGGTTTAGTAAATGGGTTTCCTTCACTTAGAGTCTAGATGTCCTTTAAATAAAAAAAAAAAAAAAAAAAAAATATATATATATATATACACACACATATATCCCCTATATATATGTATATATATATCCCCTATATATATGTCCTAGATGTCCTTTAAATATATATATATATTTATTTATTTATTTATTATTGAAGTATAGTTAACATATTAATTAGTTTCAGATGTACAACATGATTTAACAATTCTGTATAATACTCAGTCTTCACCATGATAAATGTGTTTACTATCTGTCACTATAAAGCATTATCAGAATATTATTGGCTATATTCCCTATGCTGTACTTTTCATCCACTTATTTCATAACTAGAAGTTTATACCTCTTCATTCCCTTTACCTATTTTGCCTATCCTCCAACCTCCTTTCCCTCTGGCAACCACCAGTTGGTTCTCTGTATTTACATGTTGTTTCTTTTTGTTTGTGGGTTGGTTGCTTTTGATTTCTAGATTCCATATATAAGTGAAATCATCTGATTTGAATTTGTCTGACTTATTTCACTTAACATAATACCTTTAGGTCCATCATGTTGTCACAAATGACAAGATCTCATTTTTTCATAGTTGATTAATATTGTGTGTACCACATCTTTTTTACCCACTTATCTTTCGATGGACACTTGAGTTGCTTCCATAATTTGGCTATTGTAAATAATGCTGCAGTAAACATAGGGGAACCTTTATCTTCTCAAATTAGACTTTCCATTTTCCTTAAGTAAATACCCATAGTGGATTAAATGATATTTCTATTTATTTTTTGAGGAACTTCCATACTGTTTTTCATAGTGGCTGCACCAACTTACATTCTTACCAATGGTGCATGAGGGTTCCCTTTTCTTCACATCCTCATCAACATTTGTTATTTTTTGTCTTTTTGATAGTAGCCATTCTAACTGGTAGGAAGTGACATCTCATTATAGTTCTGATCTGCATTTCTTTGATGATTAGTGATATCAAACATCTTTTCATGTGTCTGTAGGCCATTGTGTATCTTCTTTGGAAAAATGTCTGTCCAGGTCCACTGCTCATTTTTAATTGGATTATTTGGGGAGTTTTCAGTGTTGAGTTTTGTTGAGTCCTCTATATGTTTTGGATATTAACCACTTATCATATATGTCATTTGCAAATATTTGCTCCCATTCAATACGCTGCCTTTTTGTTTTGTTTATGGTACCTTTGCTGTACAAAAGCTTTTTATTCTGATGTAGTCCCAGTTATTTATTTTTGTATTTATTTATCTTTACTGGAGAGACATACCCATAAATACATTGCCAAGGGCAATATCCAAGAGATCATTGTCTATGTTTTCCTTTAGGAGTTTTATGATTTCTGGTCTCACATTTACTTCTTTACTCCATTTTGAGTTTATTTTTGTATGTGATGTAAGAATATGGTCCATTTTCATTCTTTTGCATGTAGCTCTTTGGTTTTCCCAGTATCATTTATTGAAAAGACTGTCTTTTCCCTATTGTATACTCCTGCCTCCTTTGTCATATATTAATTGATTATATAAGCATGGGTTTATTTCTGAGACCCCAAATTATATTCTCTTAATCTATGTGCCTATGTTTGTGCCAATACAGTATTGTTTAGATGATGATAGCTTTTTAGTATTGTTTAAGATTTGGAATTGTTATACCACCATCTTTGTTCTTCTCTAATTGCCCATTAAATCAATGGGTCTTTTGTTTTTGTTTGGTTTGGTTTGATTTTTACTTTTTTGTTCTGCCCCAAGTGGGCTAAATCTCTCTGGGGATCCGCAGTGATATCCCTCCTTACTACAATTTGTAACATTGGAGTGGGGTTTCCATCATTGCTGTCCCTCCATCCCTCCATCCCTCCTGCCAATCTCAGTGTCACTCTTCTATCCTTGGCTTTTCTGTGTAGAAGCTGTTCAATCAGCACTCAGTTCTTCCATTAGAACTGCTCCATGTGCATGTATAGATTTTGTACGTCCATGGGAAGAGGTGAGTTTAGGTCGTTCTACACTCCCTCTTGGACCCCTCCTCTGGAAATATAATTTTAGACATATAAGGCTTGAGATATCTAATAGACACATAATAGAGAAGGCAAGTAGCAATTGGTTATGCTAGTCTAGAGTTCTAAGTCAAAAATAATATAAACTTAGGAATCTTTAATATGTCATTGGTGTTTAAAGTCCTGAGACTGGATTCCTAAGAAATATGTAGCACAAAAAGATTGAAGAATGGATCCCAGAGTCATAGTTCTGGGAGATAAGGAGAAACACCCAAGGAGACTCAGAAAGTTTGCTGAAAAAGAGAGAAATAAGCAGGAAAGTGTGTTATCCCTGAGTCCACATGAAGATACTGGTGATTCTTTTTCATAAATGCTGTTTATAAGTCAAGTGATAGGAGCAGTATTTGTAGACTCAAGGTATGATTTTTCTCTAACAGTATTTCTCTACCAAGCTACAACTGATATTTTGGACCAGATAACTCTTTTGTTGTTCGGGTGTATCCTGTGATTTTTAGGATGTTTGGCAGCATCCCTGGTCACTATGCATTAGATGCCTGTAGCATGCTCCCAATTGTGACAACCAAAAATGTCTGCAGACATTGCTTGTTTATTTTTCCCGACCATTTTGGCCCCAGTTGAAAACCAATGTTGTACATCATATGTTCTAACTTAACTTATTCTCATTTATTAGCCCTTGCCAAGTTGAAATTCTAGCAGGCTGCAGAAGAAAATCTTGGGGTTAAGGCAGAGATGATCCTCTATCAGGAACATTACAAACCATCAAGAGAAAGCCAACAGCCTTTACTCTAGACAGAAGGCCAGACCATTCATTTCATGGCTGAATTGCCTTTCAATGATAGCTTGATTAGCATCATTTTCTACCAGGGCATCTTGGAAGCACTTCTCACAGTCACTAACTCTAGCAACCTTCAGGGTAAAATGGAAATCCTCTGGCTTGATTTTGTCGTGCAGTTGTCTAGACTCCGAAGTGCCTAATTAACTTTGTTTTCTTGGCGTCTCTGTGCCTGGAGGACCAGAAACAGAAGCAGTTCTGCACACTAAAGAAGAAATTTTCTAGTGAAGTAATTAGAGCTACTGTTTTCATACCAATGACCACTGAGGTAGAAAAAAACTGAGGACACAGAAGCTCTTAAGTCTTGTTTTCAACCTGTTTCTGAAAAGAATAACATGGAAAATGAAAAGAGGAGCAGATATATAAATAAGGTGGGAGGTACCACACAGCTAGAAATCAGAGAAAAGGTCTCACATGCATAGAATAAAATGAATACGATGATGATGATGATGATGATGATGATGATGATGATGGTAATTATATCACATTTACTCAATAAATTCATGTTGAGTACTTCCTTGAGTAGTTCTTCTAGCTTTTTTCCTCATGTTTGAGAATATAGTAGTATATAAGATAGAAAAATAAGTCCCACCCTCAGGATGCTTTTATTCTAATAGAAGAGTCAACAAATAAGGTAATTTATTGCCTTAGTCTATTTGGGTTGCTTTAACAGAATACCATAAACTAAGTGGCTCATAAACAACAGAAAATTTTTTTGCTCACGGTTCTGGAGGAGGGCAAGTCCAGAATCACAGCACTGGTAGATCCTTTGTCGAGTGAGAATCTGCTACCTGGTTCCTAGATGGGTGTCTTTTCACTGTGTCCTCTCAGGGCAAAAGGGCTGAGGGGTTTCTGTGAACTCTATTTTATAAGAGCACTAATCCCATTCATGAGGTCTCTGCCCTCTTCACCTTAGTGCCTTTCAAAAGCCCCACCTCCTAATACCATCACATTGGATATTAGGTTTCAATATACTAATTTTGAGGTGACAAAATATTCAGACTAGAACAGTTGTAGAGTTATAATGCTAAGTGGAAACATCAGTCAGCAAAGAAAAATATGAAATATTGAAGGAGTTGATATTCTAGTGAGGATTAACAATTAAAGGGCTAGAAAATAGCATTCTAGGAAGAGGGAATAACAAGTTCACATGTAAGCATGCCTGGTGTGTTGCAGGAACAGCAGGAAAAGCAGTGTAGCTCAAGAAAAAAAATGGACAAAAGGCCATAGAACATGAGATAAGGTCCAGAAAGTTAATGGGAGGCTAGATAATATAAAGCTTGTAGTTCTTGGTACTTCATAGTATGAGTATCAGCTTTTATGCTGAGTGAGATGGGAAGCCAACAAGAAGTGGTAAGCCGAGCAGTAACCTGATTAGATTTATGTTTTAACAAGATAATTCTAACAGCTATATTGAGAATAGATGCCCAAGGAAAGAGCAGGAGCAGATATGAGTTGGGACCAGTCCAGGAGAGACATGATGGTGGCTTTAATCAGACTGACGGCAGTGGGGATGGTATGAAGTGGTCAGTTCTGTGCATGTCTGAAGTTAGAACAAACATGTTCCGTTGCAGGAAAATACATAGGTTTGGGTGAAAAAGTGTTGACATCAAGTGTTTGCTCTAAAAGACTAGAAAAATGGAAACCATTTAATGAATGAATGTGGAATTTTGCAAATGTGCTTTTGGAGAGAAGGTGAAAAATCAGACTGTGTTGGACGTGTAAAGGAAAGGGAAACTTTAAGTATGCAGTAAGATACATGGGTCTGAAGTTCAGTGGACAGGTCTAAGCTGGAAATAAGATTTGTGAATCATCAATATATAATGATGATGAGGAATAACATGATTTTCCTTCTTCACCTTTTGGCCTCTTTAGGTAGGCTCAAGCTACACTGTGTCAGGCAGTTGCCACAATAGCTAATAACCCAGGCTTCTTCCAGAACGTAAAACATATTACAGGAGAAAAGAAGCAGCTTCTCCAGCAAATTAGTAGCACTAGAAAAGGGAAAGGTCTGCATTATAAAGGGAAAAAGATGTAAAAGATATAATAATCAAATGCAACGTATGGGGGTTGTTTAGATACAGGATAGAGCAAATCAGCTGCTAAAAATCCAGGCATTTTTGAGAACGTTTTGGGGGGAGATTTTGAAAGTGGACTGGATATTTGGTGATTTATGGAATCATTACATATGTGATCAAACTTTGTGTATTATATATATGTGTGTATTGCATATATGGTCCATTGTTCCATCCCACTTACACAGCAGAAATTCAGAGGACAAATTATCATTAAGAATTTGAAGACAATGACTGAGTAGCATTAAAATACAAGAGCAGGATGTGTCAGAACATGGGCCCCGTATGACTGTTCAGGTCTCAGCCCATAAAGCAGGTCCTACTCCCAGGTTCTGTACCTTGTTTCATCATGCCTGGCTTTCTGAGCCTTGGCCAGACCTTTTTCTCATTTGTCATATGGAGACTAAGCCCATCACTGACCCAGGCCCTGTAGTCAACAAGGGACATGTGGATTTAGCAGCTGAAATGATAAACTGACAGCATTGAAGGAGGAAGTTGTCAGCTAGCTTCAAACTTGTAACTGTCACTGGACCACTCATTGTCTACAACCTGGTAAATTAATATTGAAAAAATTCCCATAATTGTAAATAATTTATCACCCCAAGTCTCAATAGTGTTGAAGGTGTTAATTTGTTAAATATTAATATTTGTAATATGCCGGAGCTCTGTCTTTGCTTTCGAACTTCCCAAGCTTTTGTTATCTTACAAGAGGATCTGAAAGGAGAAATTCCCCTTAGCCTTCCTACCTTGGAAGCTGCCATTTACTGAGCACTTAGTATGTGTCAGTCACAGCAGGTGCTCACTTCCACGGGCATTCTCTCACTCATCCCACAAATGGCTGTTTCAAATATTGTGATTCTGTTCTTCCTTTACTTCCAAGTTAGAGTCGCCAGATTTAGCACTCTATGGGATGAATGCATACTAAGTAGATACTGTACACTTACACTGAGACAGTTATTGTTTATCTAAAACTTGAATTTAACCGAGCATCATTATCCAAGTACAGCACACACTGCACTTCCCAGATGAGACTCAAGGCATTTTTCTTTCCACTGATTCATCCTTTCCATCAGGGCTTATTGCCCACTGTATAAAGATGTGTGGATATGTATGTACATGTGTGTGTACCTAGAGACAACAGAGAAATAGAGCATAACATCTCCCAATGTTTTACATGCCAGTCATGATGCATAAGAATATCAGAACACTTTTCATTCTATTGAAATGGCTTCATTTTTTTCCAAATGATTGCATAGAGTCTACTGCTAGCATCAATTGTGTATCAAAACCATCACCAAAATTGCTAGAAAGAAAAGTAATTTTCTCTCTTGCCTCTGCTAGCATCATTGTAAAGTAAGGTGGTGTAACTAACCAACGGAGCCGTTCAGCAACGTTCAATGAAGTTACGTTATTTGTTCTTGGAGACTTTATGGAGAAAGGATCATATGAAAAATGCAAGAGGAAATAAATAAAAGAAGCAAAGTGTCTTTATCCCAGAAATGGACATCTGACATCTCCAGGAGCTTACTGTCCTGACAGAGCTCATCTATGAAAAGAGCTGTAGTACCACAGACCATTTCAGAGGTGGAGAGAGGCTTAGGTCACCTCACTTATTTATGTAATCTTGTATGTTACAAAAATGAAGAAATCCCAAAATAGTTTCAAAAATTACAATATGTTTTTAAATGTTTACATTTAACAGGTTAACCCTGAAAATTATAACTCCATATCATCCCCAGTAAAAAATTCAGGATTTCTTTTTAAAACTTTAATTCATATTTTATTAAGAATTCTGCGGTGCTATAAAGTCACAAACACTCATCTGCACATAATACTTGAAATGTCCAACTTGAACTCTAATGTGAAATGGTGAAATAGATTCCCATTCTCTCCTAGCACTTCAGTAAGTACCCTATTCCCTGGGGGAATGGGGAAAGCATGCTCTGGGTCATCAGGAGATTAGAGCAAAATGGGAGCAAGATGGCCTCCATGTGAGCCTGTTCATCCCCAGACCCTGGTGTGCTGGTGGCTACTATTTAGCCATCCTGAAACCGCATTCTATGAGCTTTGGTATAGGAAAATTCCTACAGTCATCCTTAAAAATAAACAGATAATAACCATTTATCTTTTTTTAATTTTTTAATTATTTTCAGGTTTTTATTTACTTTGAGAGAGACAGAGATAGCATGAGTTGAGAAAGGGCAGAGAGAGAGGGACAGAGAATTCCAAGCAGGCTCCACGCTCTTAGCACAGAGCCCGACCTGGGTCCCAAATTCATGAAACTCTGAGATCATGACATAAGCCTAAGTCAGAAGATAACCATTTATCTTTAAAGCATTCATATGTTTTATGTCTGGCTGGCTTGATTAAAAACAAAAGTAAAATAATTAGCAATACTTATTATGCCACTACTATGTTGCAGGGTGAAGTGTGAAATTCTTTATAGCATCCCATTTAATTTTCACAAACACTCCACAAGACTTGTTAATGAATGAATCTTATGACATCAAGAGTCACAGGTTTAGTCCAGACGCGACTTGGTCTTTTTATTTTTGTTTGATTTAAACATATTTAGGCAACTGATGAAAGTCTTTGCTTTACTCTTTGAAAACTTAGTTGAACTAGGCTTTTGATCAGGATTTGTGAGATAAGTTCAAAAGGATGGCATTGGGTTATTGCTGTTGCTATTGTTTATTTGTTATTTGTGATTTTTATGAGGTTGGAGAAAGCAGCTAACCATGTACTTAGTAAGCCATTTCACCATCAGACTTGTATCAGTCTTCAGCCACTTCCAAGTTTCCCACGTAAGTGCTTACATAAGGCCCTTGCAGAATCTGATAGGCTTTATAAAACAGAAAATGCAAATGTGGAGTCATATTTTAACTAGTTGAGTCCTTTCCCTTCATGACTAATCTCACAGATTGTCAGAACCCTGAGTGGCATGAGTCTATAAGATCATGTCTCCTGAGATGACTTAAAGTCAATGACTAAGTTATCCAAGACAGATTGACAAGTAGATTTCTCCAGGCCATTCCAGGGTATAGTTTCCTTGGTTTTATTAAAGGTCTTTCACATGTTTCCCTACGTTCCTGGGAAACAGGGGGAGGGTAGTAGAATCTTTTATCACTGATGTTCAGAAATAATGCCTTTGTGCCAAGAATTACAAGTCAAAGACATACTAGCCAAATTTGACCTATAGATATATTTTTGTTGTTTTTTGGCTTGCAAAGTGATTTTTAAATGTTTATTTAGTTATTCTTTTTGGGGGGAGAGAGAAAGTGCACGTGAGGGAGGGACAAAGAGAGAGAGGGTCCGAAGCAGGCTTTGCACTGACAGCAGTGAGTCCAATGAAGGGCTCAAACTCCCAAACCACAAGATCATGACTTGAGCCATAGTCTAACACTCAACCAATTGAGCCACCCAGACGCCCCACAAAGTGATTTTTAAAAATCAGTTAGCAAGATGCAAACATTAGGTGGTTTCACACATACACAAACACATGTATGTATGGAAGAGTAAACGGGTTTTGATTTCTGCATCTCTAGATTAAACGAGAGGTTTTGGCATAATGCGGTCTGCATTCTAGCTTTCCAACAATTGATCAGAACTCAGGAGTTGTTTCCACTTTAGATTGGGTGGGCTTTCTCTGTTCTCTACAGTCTTCCTCCTTTCTTGTCCCTTGGCACTGAGGCCAAGTGTTAGCTACCACACATCACAGTGCTACCATACTGTTTTTGTCTTCTAATGTATCAAACTTTTCATGCATTTGTGGCTCTGAATTTTATTTAATAATATTTATTTAGTACTCACTACATGCAAGATACAAATAATGATGGAAAGATCTCTCTTCCCCCAGTCAAAGCTCTCAATCCTGTGGGACAGATATATTCACAGAGGGGGACACAGAGGGAGAACTGGTGAGGGCTTCACAGAGTAGGTGTTATTTAAATAAGCTCTTGTAGAAGTAAAATGTCAAATGAAGAAGGTGACATAAGACATTTTGTATATACAAAAAGTCAGAGAGACATGGAAGTGCATTTGGCACCCACAAGTTTTCTGGGCTTTTACAGGAGGTTGAAAGGAATATTGAGAAATATGGCAATGAGGTTAGACCTCGAATGCAATGCTCAATAATTTTCGAATTGCTATCAATCATAACGAGGAAAGTTATTGTTAATAAATGAAATCTTCCATGCTTCAATATGCATCCATTTCCATATTTTATAGTTTCCAAGGATTTTTCTTCCCTAAAAGATCTTTTCATACTTTAAAAGCATTAATTTAGACAAAACTTTTTTTCTTCAAGATAAATAACACTGTATTTAACATTTTCTTTCAGGACCTACATTCTGTCCCTTAAAGCTCTTTTCTTCATCAGTGGCTCTGTGCATTTAAAATACTTGTTGGTCTTTTTCTATAGTATTGCATTAATCACTGGGTTTATGGGATCAACCATCCTTAGTCCCAGTGTATGACCTTGGGCAAGTTTGCCTCAATTGCCTCCCTTGAACTTGATATAATCTTCCCTGCAGGATAGAAAGAATTAAGTATTATGGATGCAAGACACTTAACATATTGCCTGGAACTCATTTAAAATTAGTGCTTATTGTTACAGAATTTTTAGAGTAGAGATACATTCAATCATTAGTAATATCCATACCCTAAGTGACCATAAGCAACGTAACTTCAGAATACTTTTATCCTTCTAAATTGCCTCACTTATTTTTTAGCCCTATTTATAACTTTTAAAAACTACCTCTTAGTTTTGAAATTTTCTTAATGTCATCTCGAAATATATCAGATTCATTATTTATATATTTTATCTTATTTTCCTTTAAAAAAATAATCACATACTCAGAATATGGACAGAGTTTATACTAATCAATTAACAAGACAGACAGTCCAACAGAAAAATGGGCAAAAAACCTCAGACATACAATTCATCATTTGCAAAGACATAATTCATAATCCCAAAAGTCAGCAAGAATATGAAGATGAAACTGTGACCAATGCTGTTAGTCATCAGAGAAATGTGAATGAGAGACACAACACAGTACTTTTCCGCACACACACGAGAATGACTACAGTAAAATAGACAAAAACCACCAACTATCAGTGAAGATATGAAACATCCAGAATTTTCATAAACTTTTGGTTGGGAGTGTAAATTGCTACAATAACTTTAGAAAACTACTCAGAAGTACACACTCAAGCTAAACACACACATAACATGACCAACAGTTCCACATCTGTGTGTATAACTGACAGAAATGTGTAAAGACATGAAATTTCAGCAAAAGGTATGAATACACTGTAATAGCAGAATAGTTTACAACGCCACAAACTGGAAGCGACCTAAATGTCTATCAACATAAAATGGTATAGGTACCCAAAGGAACAACAAGTTCTTATACCACACGGAGCAAATGACAATGAGTGTAAACGAACTATGGAGGGCAGGGGTAGAACAGGAATTCCAGAATGGTGAAGTAAGGAGCTGGATGGACTCTATCCCAACAAAACAATTTAATTAGTGAACCATTTTAAAAACAAGCCATCATCTAAAGTCTTGGGGAAATGTAGTAAGGATGCAAATGTAGTAAATGGAAAAACAAAACTCATTCATGAAAATCTACTAAATCTCCAAACAATCAGAGACTATGGCATTTAAGCCTTTTCTTTACACTCTCCCCAGCTAGTGTTTAGGAAACTACCCCGGGTGCTCTATTTCAGGCAGGTAAAGCCTAGAAAAACTGGATTTACTGTCCTCCTGCCAGCCTTTCTGATCCCCTTCCAGAACTCTATGGCAGAAGCTCTATTATAGGCAGGCATGCCAGAGGTAATGGGGTCTACTCCCCCCAACCCAAATCTCACTTGTAGGACAGAAGCTCTACTCGGCACAGTAGGCCAAGAATCATGGGGCCCTGACTTTCCCTGCCCCAACTAAATGTTCCATGATGGGAGGTATAAACTGAGAAGCTGAGGGGCTGCCATCATCACCCACATTGTTTGCTTGTAGAGTAGAGGCTATCACTTCAGGAAAGCAAGTCCTTGTCTCCAGCTCTGGTGCAAGCATGTAGGTTTCTGCCCAGGGAAAAAAAATCAGACCCTATGGAAGAAGAGATCCTCAGTTTTACTTGAGGGGACTGACTTCACTTGGAATGAAATGTTGAGATGTCCATTAATAGATGTGGTGTCAAAAAACAGAATTTTGGCAGAAAGTAATTAAGAGTAGGATGTTGGCTTCATGATACATGCAAAAACAGTAGGACATCCAGAAGTGTAACAGAGAAAATTAGGGAAAGATAAAAGCTAAGAAGAGCCCCTGTGGATCACAGCCAACTTTAAGGGTCAGGGAGGATATCCTGAAGTGGACAAGGCTACACGTACACAGGAGCATTAAGATTAGGATGTGGCCAGATTTGAAAGCTGCACATAGACTCATCCAAACAGAAGCCTTAGTGTCAGGTTGGGCTTAAATCTCTGACCAAACACTGACTGAATAATAAGATGCACTGACCCAGAAGCAACTTGTAGAAATCCAGGCTTAAAAGTAAAATCACACTCATCCCCGTGATTCTGGAAGACTCTGTCCATGTCCAAGGCCATAACCTCTCAAGAAAGATCAGAGAGGAAACCACTAATCCGTGGCTGAACATGGTGCAAAACAATGCAAACTTCATGAACTGTGAAAACAGTCTCTAAGTCACAGAGACCTCAAATGGCAAAAGGTAAAAATCTAACTGTTTAAGGGAGCTTGACTTATTTGACTGATAAATGGCTTAAACTGACCCAGGAATAACCGCTAAGTACCCACACTAAAAGAAAACAAGGAAAAAATAGTCTAAGCCTGGACACTACAAAGAAAGTGAAAAGACACCCCTCAGGATGGGAGAAAATATTTGTTAATGATATAGCTCATGTGACTATCTTCCTACAACACAGTAAAAAAGACAAAAAATTCAGACAATGTATTTAATAAACATCTCTTCAAAAACTAAAAAAGATATAGAACTGGCCAATAAGCCCCTTAAAAGATGTTCGATGTTATTAGTCATTAAGGAAACACAGATTAAAATTACAATGAGATGCTGTATCACTCCCACTAGGATGACTATAAGCAAAAACCAGATCAGTGCTGGCAAAGATGAAGAAAAGTCAGAACTCTCCTACTTTGCTCATGGTAATGTAAAATGCTGCAGTCGCTGTGTAAAAATGCTGGCAATCCCCCAAAAGATTAAATATAAAGTTACCATATGACATAGCAATTCTATCTCAAGTTGCATATCCAAGAAAATTGAAAGCATACATCCACACAAAATCTTGTATAAAGTTGTTCATAGTAGCATTATGCATAAGAGCCAAAAGGTGTAAACACACAAATCTTCACCAAACAATGAATTGATAAGAGTGTGGAATTTCTGTACAGTAGAAAATTTGGCAATAAAAAGGAGTGCTAAAGGAGCCAGTCACAAATGATTCCATTTTTACCGGATATCCATAATGGGTGTCTATCTGTCTCTAGAAACAAAAAGTATATTAATGATTCTATAGATCTAGGGGATGGGGTGTGGGGGAAAATGAAGAGAAACTGCTAATGGGTATAGGGGGTTTCTTCTCAAAAGGACAGATGTGCTTTAAAGATAGGTTGTCATTGAACCATATATTTTATTTATTTTTTAAATTTATTTTTATTTTTATTTGAATATAATTTATTGTCAAATTGGATAACATACAGCATGTAAAGTGTGTTCTTGGTTTTTGGAGTAGATTCCCATGGTTCATCGCTTACATACAACATCCAGGGCCCATCCCAACAAGAGCCCTCCTCAATGTCCATCACCCACTTTCCCCTCTCCCTTGCCTCCCCCATGAACCCTCAGTTTGTTCTCTGTATTTAAGAGTCTCTTATGGTTTGCCTCCCTCACTCTCTGTTTGTAACTATTTTTCCCCTTTCCCTTCCCTCATGGTCTTCTGTTAAGTTTCTCAAGATCCACAGATGAGTGAAAACATATGATATCTCTCTTTCTCTGAGTGACTTATTTCATGCAGCATAATACCCTCCACTTCCATCCACGTTGCTGCAAATGGCAGGATCTCATTCTTTATCATTGCCAAGTAGTATTCTGTTATATATAAAAACCACATCTTCTTTATCTATTGGTCAGTTGATGAACATTTAGGCTCATCCCATAATTTGGTTATTGTTGAAAGTGTTGCTATAAACATTGGGGTACATGTGCCCCTGTGAATCAGCACTCCTGTATCCTTTGGGTAAATTCCTAGTAGTGCTATTGCTAGGTTGTAGGGTAGTTCCATTTTTAATTTTTTGAGGAACCTCCACACTTTTCCAGAGTGGCTGCACCAGTTTGCATTCCCACCAACAGTGCAAGAGGGTTCCTGTTTCTCCACATCCTTGCCAGCTCTTGTTTCCTGAGTTGTTCATTTCAGCCACTCTGACCCGTGTGAAGTGGTATCTCAGTATGGTTTTGATTTGTATTTGCCTGATGATGAGTGACATTGAGCATCATTTCATGTGTCTGTTGGACGTCTGGATGTCTTCTTTGGAAAAATATCTCTTCAGGTATTCTGCACATTTCATAACTGCCCATTAAAAATTTTTTTTTGTCTTGAATCTTATATATTTTTTGATATGTTTTGAATATTAACTACTTACCAGATATATCATTTGCAAATACTTTCTCCCATTCAAAAGGTTGCCTTTTTATTTTATTGATGGTTTTATTCACTGTGCAAAAGGTTTTGTTTGGTATAGTACACAATAGTTTACTTTTGCTTTTATTTCATTTGCCTGAAGTAATATATCTAGAAAAGTATTGTTAAGGTTGATATCAAAGAGATTCCTGGCTTATGTTTTTTTCTAGGAGTTTTATGGTTTCATGTCTTATATTTAGATCATGAATCCATTTTGAGTTATTTTTAATTATGGTGTCAGAAAGTGGTCCAGTTTCATGAAGCTGTCCAAGTTTTTAGTACCATTTATTGAAGAGACTGTCTTTCCCCCGCTTTATAGGCTTGCCTGCTTTGCCATAAATCAATTGACTATACAAGCATGGGTTTATTTCCAGTCTCTCTATTTTGTTCCATTGATGTCCATGTCCCTTTTTGTACCAGTACCATACTGTTTTGATTACTCTTGCTTTATAGTATATCTTGAAATCAAGGGTTATTGTCCCTCTAGCTTTGTTCTTTTTTTCTCTCAAGACTGCTTCAGCTCTTTTGGGTCTTTTGGGTTCTATGCAAATTTTAGGATTGTTCTAGTTTTGTGAAAAATATTGTTAGTAATATAAAAACTTTCGTGTACTATAATTCTTACTATCACATCATTTATTGGGGTAAATACTAATTATTGCCTTGTTGGTTCAGATGTACATTAGTGCATCAAAGAAAATATATTGTGGCAAGAATAGCATTGGGAGATGATGGACCCATATTTTTTCATTTTGATTGTATTAGTTTTAAAAGAGAAATTTGTAAAAGATTTATTCTAGGGAAATCAAGAGGAAAACTGAAGCAGTTAGTAGTATCAGAATTTTCTGTAAATGGTATTTGAAATCATTTTTTTGGGTTTTTTTTGTTTATAAATTAATTGGATATCAGTGAGTTCAATTGCTGTGTTATATCAAATTTAAAAAATAGGACAAATAAAATCAGTCACTCAGATTTCTCAAACTAGTATTTTGGTCAGTTATTCTCTTGATAGCAACATGTGGTCATTTGCAAAAAAAAAAAAAAAAAAATCTTGAAATTCTGTTGGCTTCACTTGTCCAGTTGTACAGTCCCAGCATCAATATACCCTATTTTTTCCAGTCATAATCTCCTTTTAGATTTATAAGCTATTTTTAAATCAACATATAGCGTGTCTGACTATTTTAATAATGTATGTTAGATCACCATTGGAATTTTCTAATAGCTCCTACACTTTTCTTGCCATCAGCTACTCACTGAATGCACCATTAAATCTCATGTTACATTTTATTATTAAAACCCCTAATAATGCATTTTGTTAAAAAGCAAAATGTGTTGTGCTCTGCCCAAAAGTAACCTAGTATTATTTCCTATAGTAATTTTAATTGAATTTTAGCTCTTTACTTTTTATACTTCACTGTTGATTTTATTGGGTTTAATTACAAATCCATATGTATTTGTTAAGAAGTGTTGGTTTGATATTTTCCAGTGACAACTACATTTTATTCAAAGAAAAAATGTATTAGAATAAAAATTGCAAGAGACTAACCTATTGTATGAGATGATTAATTGAATTTCAGATTTATATGCATTTCTGATGAATGATTTCCCATAGTAAAATGACTTGAATGGTGTATCAGGGCACCATTATTCATTTTAATGGGTTTGCACAAAGTGCATATCACCATTATTATAGATCAACTGTGAAGATGTGGATTTCATTCTGCCCTCATCCATTTTTAAATCTGACAAATTTTGTTCTATAAACTTGGAGAAAGAGAAAAAATATCTTGAGACTGTAAAGTTGTGAGATTGGCTTCACCTCCTAGATAGGAGGAAAATTTTTATTCATAATTTTTACAAATATTTTCACCTGTATTAGATACCCATTTGTTTAGATCCTAGCTAATGATGATTGTTGGTGGTTAATGACAGCTACAATGAGGTGTCTCCCCTCCACACTCTACTATGAATTAGAAATGAAGTGACTTTCTCTAAAGTCCTAAAATTTCCATATTGAGTCTATAATCTATATGCAGGAGCAAATTAGCAAAACGTTTCTAACAGTTTGAATAAAGAGTTTTTGAGTAACCCTAATTCAGGAATAGAAAATGTTAGGTAAAAACAAATAATAATAATAATAATAATAATAATAATAATAATAATAATAAATAAGCATCCATAACTTGTGTGAAAAATAGGTCAAAAGGATGATTAACCAGACATGAGGGAATATAAATAAATCTTTCATCAATATCCACATAAGCCCTTTCTACAAAAGTATTAGTCTAGGACAGATATTTTATGTATAAAGTTTGACCCTTAGGCAACTCAGGGGTTAGGAACACTGATGCCTGTACAGTTGAAAATCCATGTAACTTTTCACACCCCAAAAGGTAACTACTAATGGCCTATTGTTGACTGGAAGTCTTACTGATAACATAAACAGTTGATTAACACATATTTTGTGTATGTATTATATTCTGTATTCTTAAAATCAAGTAATCTAGAGAAAAAATGTTAAGAAAATCATAAGGGAGAGAAAATGCATTTATATCACTGCACTGTATTTATTGATACCATAAGTTTACATCATCTGTTTACAAGGTAAATTGTCTGTCAGTACCTACATCAATATTGTCTTATATGGCACAAAACATCGTAGATGTTACGTGTATTAATACTATACAAAAAAGAAAAGATAATATGAAAAAGAACCTCATTTATTTACATTATTTATATAATGATTCATGCATAGATAGCAAAGAAACAGCATTATGATTCCTTTATGGTAGCCTATTATAACCAATACATCTGTTTTATGGTAGCCTAGCCTATACACTAATATTTTTATGGCATATACTATTACAGTCCTATTTATAATACAGCATTGGAAACGTTGTTACATTTAAAAAAATCATTTATGATGATAGGTTGATACCCAGTTTTTCCAATTAGGAGAGAGAGAGACACATACTGTATGGTAATATAATTATCTGAAATCAAAGTTACAAAACAGTAACAAAACTAACACATTAATTTTTTAAACTAATACACTATTAATTTTATATTAAATATCACTCGCCTAATGCCTGTATGTAAGGATAGGCTAATCAATTCCATACAAGTTTTGCACATGATGTTCTCCACACTGAATACTTAGGTGGTGATGATGATGTTGCAGAAACCTGTCCTCCAGTTCTTGACGTACAGTTACTAGATTTCCACACCAGGACACTCACACACAGATACAACAGATAAGTTTATTAGCTCTATGGCCTGACGACTATTTACTATTTATTAAGCAGAAGCCGATCATCATAAAGTTCTTGGTCCTTGTTGTTTTTACCTTCAGTAGACTGAGGAGGGGGAAAAAGAAGAGGGGCTGGTCTTGCTGTCTCAGGGGCAGAGGAGGGGGAGGGGGAGGCAGGAGAGGCTGCACACTCAGTGTAACTTATGGAACAACAGTGTAATTTCTGCCTGCCTTTTGCTCTTTCATTTTTCTCAAAATGTTTCTACACAGTACCAATCCTCCTTCCATTCTTTGCTTTAGCTTCAGTGCCTGTATCATAAAGGGGTCCATGTTTTAAAGGAAGGTCAAAGCAGTGTGAATGATCAGAACCCTTCTACCATATTGTCTACTCTCAATGTGTTTGCTGGAACTGCTTCTTCGACGTCTTCCTCCTCACTGTCTAGTACGAGTTCAGAAGCACTCGTCTCCAGCAAGTCATGATTTGTTAATTACTCTAGTGGGGTGTCTATTAGCTCTTGAACTTCTATAGGATCCATACCTTGAAACCCTTTGCACCCCACCTTTTTTTTTGCTATACCCCTCTCGCTTTCATAATATCCTTGTCTCTGTCAAAAAAAAAAAAAAAACAACTGTAAAATTATGCATAACATCTGGACAAGGTTTTCTCCAGCAGGAATTTATTATTTGGAGCTTTATGACTTTCATGGCTTTTCTATAACAATGATGGCAACTTGAATGGTGTCATCCTAGACTTTCATGATGTTCTCACTATCAGTATTCTTTCCCATAGTGTTGACAATCCTTTCATTATGACCTGCTGATCTAGATGGTGAATGAGAGATAACGTTTTAGGGGCAAAGAGGCCACTTCAACACCTCTGGTGTTGAACTAATGGGGCCCTGGTGGGTCAGGGGTATCATCCAATATAAAAGGAACGACAAAAGGTAGTTCCTTACTTGGAAGGTACTCCTGCCTTCAAGGAAAAAGTATCAATGGAAACAATGAAGAGAAAAGGTTCTCATCATCTATGCCTTCCTGCTGTACAACCAAAAGACTGGCAGCTGGTGTTTGTCTTTTCCCATCAAGACTTGAGGCTTAGCAGCTTTATGGATGAGGGCAGCTCTGAACACCCAACAGTATGTGCACAAAACAATAGAGATAGCCTATTGTTTTCTGCCTTAAATCTTGTGCTTACTTCTCTTCCTAATAAATGTCCTTTGTGGTATTTTTTTTCCAGAATAGGGCACTTTGATTTGCATTAAAAACCTGTGCAGGCAGATAGCCTTTCTCAATGATTTTCTTTATGGCGCCTGGGAACTTGTCTGCTGCCTCTTGGTCCTCAGAAGCTGCTTCTCCTGTTATATGGGCATTTTTAAAGCAAAGCTTTTTCTAAAATTATCAAACCATCCTTTGCTGGCACTCACTTCTCCAGCTTTAGATCTTGCACCTTCCTTTTGATTTAAGTCATCATATAAGGACTTGGCTTTTTTTCTCTAATGATATTAGAGTCTGTAGGTGTGCCTTTCTTGTAGCAATCCTGCACCCACATAAAAGCTACATTTTCAGTATGAGAAAAGAAGATATTTTGCAGGGGCGCCTAGATGGCTCAGACGGTTAAGCTTCCAACTTTGGCTCAGGTCATGATCTCTCAGGTCATGGGTTTGAGCCCCACCTCAGGCTCTGTGCTGACAGCCCAGACTTTGGATTCTGTGTCTCCTTCTCTCTGGGGCATCTCTCCCCCGCTCATCCTCTGTCTGTCTCTCTCTCTCTCAAAAATGAATAAACATTAAAAAATACTTAAAAAAGAAGACATTTTGCAAAAAGTGCGAGGTTTTTGCACCTGCTGAAGTAGCTGCAATGATGGCTTCACGATTTTCCTTTTCTTTTTTCATGGTTGTTCTTAGGCTAGATTCATCTCAAGGTTGTAGATGATCACCACGGCAGACCTCAGTGTACAGCACATATCAAATAATTCGCCTTTTTATTGTAATGTCATAACTTTTCTATGCTTCTTTTGAGCACCTCCAGCATCACTAATGGCACTTCATGTGGGTCCCATAGCATTATTCACAGTCTATAGTATTGTATTAAACACAATGGAAATACATGAGAACCACAAAACATCAATTTTTATTTTGACACCCATTTACTGGAGAGATGGAGTGTTCTGGCAGAGATGATTATCGTCACATAACACGTTAAGCAAATATTCTCAACAGTTGAGGGGTAACAGGAGCTAGCTCAGAAGTACAGAAGCATTATTACAGTGTACTACAATTAGCTATATAGTTAACTTCATGCATTTATGATGTAACGTCATATCTATATGTTCGTTCACATTTTTCGTGAATTTGGCACCATATACAGTTATAATCTGTGTTGATATGTGTTAGTTGTGATAAATTTTAACTTTTTATACTAGATTTGTGCATATGTTATGGTAGTAAATGATAAAATAGGCTAGTATCTATGCATATTTTACTCATTCGTGGCATGCCTAATTTTTTTCTCATTGTTAAAAAGATTTCTATGCTAGCTCTTCATTTGTGACTTTTTTCACGTTGACCTCAATGTCCAAAAAATTTTCCAATATATGTATTGATAAAAAACCATGTCCAAGTTGGTCTATACAGTTCAAACCTATGGTGTTCAAGAGTAACTGTATGGCTTTTTTGTGAAGGTCGTCCTGGTAGTAATTGTATTGAATGAGAGGGCCATTAGATACTATAACTACAAGAAACTTTAAACATTAGGCACTTGTGATTCCACCCACTCCATTCAATCTTTTGATCATTTGCCTTCCCATGAACTTGTCTATAGAAGGAAAATTGTGCTGTTTAAACTAACTCAAGCATTCTTTTCAATTTTTGGAAGTGAGGTTTTGAAAATAATACAATTTACCACATACTTCCTCACCCAATTCTCAGACGTAAGCCAGCTCACAAATTCAGAATCCCTTGAATGAAATGGAGTCCAAAACTCAGTATCCTAAATATTTCATCCATCCTTTCTCCTAAGGACATACAGCTATTTCCAAGGGAAAGGGAAACAGTCACATATTTGAGGAATGATTAAATATGGGCTTTGAGACTATACTAATCCCTTAGGAATTCAACCTCCACTGTGGTTTACCCAGAAGAGTACTATCAAGGTTGATAATAAAGATTTTTTTTGTAAATCCATCTCATAGAGGACCAAATGGGTTTAAGAACCCACACTGCGATCATTTTCTCAGTTCTTGAATGCATAGTAGGAAGACACTCATTTGATTGTTGTATGAATCCCTGCTTCCACTTCCAGACCTATGGAGTGAGACCTGTTGTGGTAGGAAGGACCAATCAGAAGCCTTTACAACTGCTCCCATCGCCTCCAAACACACACACACACACACACACACACACACAATCACAAAATAGTAAACTGAAAGCAATATATTTCATTCCTTGAGAAATTACAGAGATTATTGGCGGTATCAAAGATGTGAAATACAGAGTAGTGATACCTACACTATTTTTCTTACCTCTTTGGCCTGTGCAGCTGATATGTCTTAGAGAATTCGATTGAATTCTCATATACTTAATCAGGAAGTGACTCCAACTTCAGCTGCTATTCCACATATTGTCTGTTTATTAGTGTAAATCAACAGAGACTCTGGCATCTGATTTGCATCTATCGATCTGGCAAATGCCTTTTTACTTTATACCAATTAGCAAAGTCAGTCAGATACAGTCTTCTTCCACTTGATAGGGGAAACAATTTACTTCACTGTCTTTGTTCAGGCTTAACAGTTTCCTGGCTTTCTGTCAAAATCTAGCATGCAGGAATCTTACTCATTTTGCCATCCCACAAGGCATCATATTGGGCTACAAATGTATGATATAATGCCAATTAGATCTATTCAGCAAGAATGATGTGGTGAGATACATGTGTGTCAGAGAGTAAGAGATAAAAATCTAAAACTGTCTAGGTGCCTTTGACCTCATTGAGATTTTTTAGAGGTTCACAGGGTCTGGAGCATAGCTATGTATTCCCTCCAATGTGAAAGACCACCTGTGCCTTTTAGTTCCTTTAATAAGAGAGAGGCACAGTACTTGGAGAGTGTCTTTAGATCCTAGATCAATAGACACCATATTTGAAAGGGTTTCGTAAGCCCATTTATGAAATCATCTGTAAGACTTGCTTTTTAGAGTGAAGTCCAGAGAAAGAAGAAGAGTTTCAATTGGATTAGGCTGGATTTCAAGCTGTGTCTCTATTGTGGCTAATGACCTGACATAAGATTCTCAAGAGTCTTTCACTGATCAGGATGCTCTACCGACCTTCTGGTAAACTCTGATGGAATAATGACAACACAGTTACTCAGAGGTTGGAGAGAAATATCTCAAAACTATTTTTCTATTGAGAGATAGTTTCTGCTAGTTACTGGAACTGGTAGAAATGAATGCTTATTCATTGAATAATGCTTACAACTGATTCTGCAAACTAAGGTTCCAGTCATTAACTGGGTGTTTACTACTCATAAATTTGAGCATGCAGAGAAGCTCTCTTTCTCATGAAACTGAATTAGTATGTATAAAAAGAATCTCAGGTATGTCTTTAAGGTACAAGCAAGTTATGTGAACTATTGACTCTGACTTTCTTGATATTTATGCCTACTGCATTGCCACCTTTCCATCAACACACACCTATGGCCTTGTAGAGATTTTCCTTCACCAGATAATTAAGAGTAAAAATGGAGCCCCATTACTGAGTATCTTGCATGATGTCCTGACATTGGCTAGAAAGAGACAGCTGTAGCACTAAAACTCCACTCAGGGCTGGCCTTCAATAATACTATGGAAAGGAAACACTTCCAGTGAGTAGAACAGGGAATAGCGCATTTCGTTGAGCACTTTCTTCTGGGAAGAGAGATGGCCTGAAATACAGTCTATGATGATACATAGATGGTGGCTAACAGTTTGATAATATGGTCAGAGACTTGGGAGAAAAAAGATTGGAGAATAGTTTGCAGTCAGACCCCTTGCAATGGGCATAGACTGTGAGAATATTTATATCTCACCTGAAGGCTTATCAAAGGCTATCCCCTTCTTGGAATAGTCTCAATGCTCAGATGTTGAAGATGACCCATTCTTTTGATGCCATACACACAGTCTTTTCCCAAACACTTAGTGCTTGATCAAAAGATTTAAGAATAAAGTCACCAGGGCTACTGGACACAGATATATCTTGGTATTTCTCTCACTCTGACTGAACTGGATGTCACCAATGCTGAGGGCCTAATCTGCTAACAACAGAGGTAAATAATGATACATCGCCATTTATCTAGTGACACATTGCTCATGCAAGACCACTTTCTTCATGAGTGTTCCCAACTGAAATAAACAGATAAGACATGAGTTTTTCCTCACTGTCCACAATGTTTCTCCCAGCATCCCATCTATGGATTTCTTAATGCTCTGTTCTCTATTGTGGCTTCATACACATCATCATTTCTAAAAGGGAACTCACTTTAGAGCAAAAAGAAATCAGACAAAAAACCCAATCCTTTGTGACTGACTTCTCCATGTACCCCATCATTCAGAAGCAACATACCTGAAGAAAATGTGGGAAAGTTACTAAGGACTCAGTTATAGAACTGACTAGATAGTAACACTTAGGAGGGTAGGAAAGCTGACCCTATACATTTTGGTATATGCTTTGAACCAGTGACCAGTGTCTCTTATCTTTCCCATCTAACCTGGGAGTTGAAAAAGAGACATTATTTTCACTATTTTGCCTCATGGTACATTTGCAAAACCTTTGTGTTTTGTTCCTGCATGTTTCACAACTTTAGGCTCTACAAGCTCTTGCTTTTCAAGGTTAAAAACAAAACAAAACAAAACAAACAAAAAAAAACAGACGGGGCGCCTGGGTGGCTCAGTTGGTTTAGTGTCCACCTTCAGTTCAGGTCATGATCTCACATTTCATGAGTTCAAGCCCCATATCGGGCTCACTGCTATCACTCTGTCAGCACAGAGCCTGCTTCAGAACCTCTCTCTCCTCTCTCTTCCCCTCCCCTGATTACTCTCTCTCTCAAAAAATAAAGAATTAAAAAAAAATAAGCAAAAAAAAGCAGACAAACCTCTTTGACCAGGAAATACAAAATCGTTCTAATGAACCAGAAGCTGAAAGTGCCACCTGGATGTTTTGAGTTCCCTCTGCCACTGAATCAGTAGACAGAGAATAAGCTGCAATAACTGATCCCACTTAATAAGGGGAAATAGGTTATTGCCACACAAGGGGATGAGTCTTAGTATGTCTGGAACCAAGAAGGTTATCAAGGTGTACTTCCATGTAGGTGGTAAATACTAATAGAAGATCATAGCAACATATCAGAGACATGGGCAGGACCCTTGAGGAATGAAGATTTGGATTGCCCCACATAAAAACAGTCATGGGCAGATAAGGTGCTAGCTGTGGGTAGAGATACCATGACATGGGTAGTGAGAAAAGGAAGTTTTCATCTACAGTTGTTTCTGTTTTCTTGACTGACCCTTATTATTAAAATGATTCTTTTTAAATTTTTTGACTTAAGATTTCTTAAGGTAGGACACTTCCAGTCATGTTTGAATGTGCAATCATGTCATATATACTTGTTTTTGAGTCCTTCACTTGCTAGTCATGTGAACTGTGTGAAATGAGAGCCATAATAGTATAATACAGCATATCCGTGACCCCTGGTCCTGTTTTCCTTTCTGGAAAATGAGATGTTTAGATTAGATTATGTCAAATTTCTTTTGAAGCTTGAAGATTTTATATTCGAGGAGTATGAGGATAAAATGCAGTATAGTAATGATAAGTGAATTTACTTTTACCTCCATTAAATCCCCCTGATATTTTTCCCTTAGTTCTTGAGAGAACTTTCTGGCTTGTATCTGAGTTAGAATTTTCACAGAACTAGAATACCAACCAACTTCCTCAAACTAATTGGAATAAAACTAGACGGTTGACCTTTGAGGCTAATACAAAGTGAATGAAATTCAGCACTTGTTTTCTAATCCAACAATGTGCCTGACAAAGGAAGGTAAAGATTCAAACAACTGAGTAAAGTGTTTAAAACAACTACTTTTCATTTCTGCAACTTTATTAGCAACCAATGCTATAGGCTTCAGAATGGTTTGAAAGCTTCTTAAGCAGTTTTTATTAACTGGGGTTGAGCACCTGAAGAAGAATGGAATTAGGCAGAATTGAATAAAGCCAAAGATCTAGTTCCTGAATATTTTTACTTAAACCAGAGCTTGGAGCTCCTTAAATACTGGTTAAGTAGTTTGTTGACTGATTGGAGGCTTGACATATGAAAGTGCGATATGAAGAGAGGCTATGGAGAGAAGCACATTTATATCCCTTCTCTGTTTCTCTTTGGCTGTAGTACCTGAAAATATAACTGTAATGTTCACTTTCCCTATCTTTATATAAGTTCCATTCTACATTGTCAAGATTAAATGAGATATTGCCCATAAAGTATTCCTATAGTGCTATAGTGCCTGGCATATAAGAGAGGTCAATTAAGGAGGTAGAACAGGGAGGGAAACCTTCCTCACAGAGATTTCATAGCAAGCACAAGAATAGAGGAAATAAACTTGGTTTGAGTTAGGAAGAGAGTTTGTGCTGCACCTCAAGTGCAAATGTTTGTGCTACCACTAACCAAGATGGTAGAAGTGCAAATGAAGGCCAATGATAAGGCAAGTTAAAACTTAGTGCCCCCACTCGTGGAAAAAGAGCCAGGTTGGATAACACCCAGAAGCTCAAATAGCCTTCCATTCTCAGGAAATGGTATATTCATCTGCAAGTCGTCACAGAAAATAAAGGATATTTTGGATGTAATTTTCAGGTTTTATTCATATGTTTGGCATCATGTAGAGACTAATCAAACAGATTATAACCCTATTTAAAAATGAATACATTCCTGGCTGGAGCAATGAATAAATATTAGAAAGAAATAAAGTCAGTCTTTCTCCTTTTTTCTCCCCCTGATCCAAAGGGGATGCCCAGAGATCTAAAATCCTGCCAATTAATTGGATGTTAGCTAAGTACTGAGATTGGAAATAACAGTCTTAGACAACTATTCATGGAATTATTTTTATTCTCTAATGCCCTAGGGATTCTCCCAGGGGTTAACTGAGCTCAGCCAATCATCCTCCACTCCCTTTTATCTCCACCCAGATTGGATGGAAGGGGCAGGGTACCAAGGTTCAGTTACTGACTTCATCCTCTGTAAAATCTAATTGTGGTGGTGCACTGTTAATTCAGAGCTTCAGATAATTCATATCAGCTAAAGTTTGTTTTTGTTCATTTGATGAATAAAGTAGTTTCTAAGTAATTTAATTGTCTAGAGTAAAAAGGAAGAGTTTAAATTTATCTTTAGCATTCTTACCCACTTAGTGGCATCATTTACTCACCAACACTGTGAATTACCAATTACAGACTATTTTATTCTTTCCCTTACCCATTTTAATTTAATTGTATGTGTGCTTTCCAGGTTGGCTTTCTTGATTTGTTTAGAATTTGTGAAATCTTGAGCTTAAAAAAAAAAGAGCTTTGGATTTCACCAGGGTTCAAATGCAATGTTGAGTAAGAATTACTCTATATATGTTAGCTGTAAACATATTATATAGCTAAATAATGTTCTTAGACATCTCAGAAATGCGTAAACTCTTTAAATGCATGCCTATGTGCACATGACAATCATTATTAGCCGTAGCCTAATTATATCACAATGACTGAATCTGAGAAAACCAATGATAGGAACAGTAAAATCAGACTGAAGGGAAAAAACTGAAATAGTACTTCATTTTCGCAAAGAAAAAAATTAATTTATTTTGCATCTGTAAAATCCTGTGAGATAAATTGGGTTTCACTTTTTCTTGTGTTTCTAGAATTGACATGGGAAGATAGACACAGACACTACATTAAACTACTGAGAACTCAGTCAGCAGACTTTCCAGGCAACTCTTCCTATATTCCTAAATAACCAGTTAGCTTGTGTGTAAAAAGAAGGGTTTCATGTATCCTTTGATTTTGGTGGCAGCACCATAAGAAACAGACAATATAGTATAGGTCAAGTTAGCAGTTATTTTATAGGTATCTGAGTAAATATTCTGGTGTGACTATAGTGTCTCCAAACAGTCATCAAATTATTCAACATATACTCAACAATATGTGTTAACAATATGTGCTACTTCTTTATTTCTAAGAGCTGAGGGATTAGCAGTGATCAGTCAAATCAGACTAAATCCCATCTCTATTGGGACTTATATTCTAGTCAAGTAAAGAACTTAATCGGTAAAAACACTAAATTGTGTTATGGGCTTCAAAGAAAAACAGAGTAAGAAGCCATAGGCTGTTGTTTTGCCTGGGAAGCCAGTGAGGGCACTTGAACAGAAAACCTGCATTTCTTTTCAGAACTACAAGGTGAGTTCTGAGAGTAGGTTTTAACAGGTTACATACATAAGGAGTTTGGATTTTAGTCTGATTCCAAGGGGAATTCACTGTGGTGTTTTTTTTTTTTTGTTTTTTTTTTTTTATTTTTATTTTTTTTTTCACTGTGGTGTTTTAATTAGGGAATTGAACATTTTTTAAAATTTTAATTATTAAGGTATAGTCTACCTGCAAATTTACCCTTTTGAAAAGTGTTTAGTTCTGTTAATTTTGACTTATGCATCTAATTGTGTAATTATCACTACAGTCAAGATATAAAGTAGCTCTATAACCCAAAAGAATTGACCATTCCCCTTTGGAGTAACCTCCATGACCACTAAATCTTTCCACTATCGCTATAGTTTGGCCTTTTCAGAATATTATATAAATGGAAGTATATAGTATGTAGCCTCTGAGTCTGACTTTTTTCACATAGCATAACACATTGGAGATACATCCATGTTGAGTTTATGAGTAATTTGCTTTATTGCTGAATTGTATGCTATTGAATACATGTACCACAATTTATCTGTTTCCCAGTCCCTCCGCCCCCCACTTTGCAAAGTAATCTGCTGTAAAGATCCACATGCAGTTTTTTGTGTTAACATTGTTTTCATTTCACCTGGATAAATACACAGAAGTAGGATTACTAGGGTAATATGTTGAGTATATGTATAAATGTAGAAGCTTCACAATTTTGCATTCTGATGAGCAATGAGTGAGTTCCACATGTTTTGCATTTTCATTTTCACCCACACATGGTTTGTTTGGTGTGTGTGTGTTGGTTGTCGCCTTTCAGAATTTGCTTTTTAACATATCACTGTAGTTGATGAATGGTAAATGACTATATTAAGCAAGAATGGAGGACATAAAGTAGTTAGGAGGTTTATTGCCATAGTCAAGATGAAAGCTGGTAGGGTTGTGAACGAAAATGGCCATGACAGAGAGAGTAAGAAACACTAGTCTCAGGATGTAAGTTGAAGGTAGATGGGAAAGGACTTGCTGAAGAATTAGACATTAAGTGTGAGGGAAGAAAAAAGAATCTGTGGCAATGAGGTAAATGGAATCCACAGATGAAGAGGAGATTTGGAAATCAAGAGGCTCCTTTAGATAGGCTGTGTTTGAGATGCCTCTTAAACATGCAGGACAAAATGTCAAGTAATTAGATGACTACACAAAATGAAGTTCAGAACAGTGATCTGAACCAGGCCTATGAGTTGGAGTACTTACATTTGGGAGTTACTAGGTCCTTGTGATATTTAATGCCTTTGCATGGAATATGACTGCCTAGAGAGAGTTTATAGAAAAGTGAATCCTGTGTCACCATAATGATTAGAATTTAGGAAGGAAAGGAGAAAATAGCCACAGTTAGCGGCTAGGTAGGAAGTCAGTGACATTAGAATTCCACTAGGCAATTTCATCATTAGTTCTTGCTTTTGGCCATTGTCAGGTACGCAGACAAAAGATATATGAGTACCGATAGCACAAAATTATGTAGTTCTCAAGAACAATCCTCAGATTTTGGTGGTAGGTGCTCAGCTGTCCTTTGTCTTAAAACACTTGTTGAAGTTATTTTAAATATGAATGAAGAGATGGCTCTGTCATAGCATGAAAGTAGCAGGTCAATCTGAACTGCTATGGACTGGGCTCAAAAACTTTGGTAGGATGACTAAAAGGAAGGTCTGAGTAAGGAGGTTCACACCGTGAGATCCTGAATAACAAATAATTCTTATTCATCCTCCACAGCACAGAGAACTTTTCTTAAAAGAAAAGTAAATTGTAAAAATGGAAGCATGTGGAAGATCCTAGCTTTAGTGTTAGGCAGGTTGCATTTGAACACCCTGTCTGCCCCTCTAGAATCTCAGTAGAGCACCAGGGTGATATTTTTACAATATAAATCAAGTCATGTCACTCTCCTATTCAGAATCCTTTGGGTCTTCATCCCCAATAAAATGGAAAGTCTTTACAAGTCTGTTAATACCCTACCTAATTGGTGTGTTCCCATTACCTCTGATGTAACCTACTATAAGTTTTCCCTCCTCTCACTTCCTTTCACATGCCCTATGTGTACTAATTACAGGGCACAGTAGGCACATTACTACCTCAGATCCTTTGAAATGCTCTCCCTTCTTCCTGGAATGTTCTCCTCCAAGGCCTCCTCATGGCTCATGTCCTTACCTCCTTTAGGCCTTTGCTCCAAGTTACCTTCTCAGTGAGCCTTTTTCCTCTAGCCTGTATAGGATTGCAGCATCCTTCTACTCACTTACTCTGACATACTTCACATCACATCACTGACATACGAAATATATATTTATAACTCAAAATGTGTTTATGTGAATACATATGAAAAACATTAAATTCAAGTATGTATATAATATAAATACATATTTAAGTTTAGTGTCTTTCATTTCCCACTAATACATAAACTTTGATGGAATGAATTTCGTATGTCTTATTTACTGTGATATCTCCAGGAAGCAGAACAGAGTCAGTATGTAATAAGCATTCAATAAATATGTATTGGATGAATGAATTAAATAATGTACACCAGTCACTACACACTGTCTAGATTTAAGACTACTACAGGTGATTATGTAGCATTATTAGTGTTATCATCATTAATACTTTTTTTCATTAAATTCCCTAAATGTCAACTGGAATCAAATTCTGAGACATCAGTGCACATCTGCTATATCTGCCTTTACCAAAAACTGAATAGATTTTCAACTTGGCTGCCTTGAAGTCCAGGGAGTTTGTCAGAACAGGCAGTAGCTTGTGGAGCAGGTGGCTGCACCTTCAATGCAACTTGAACTATATTTTGCCGTACCTGCTTCTGAAGGGCATTTCTCTCTGTGCTATAAATGAGATGAGCTTGTAGAACACACATGTCTCATGTATAATCCAGCTAGAAAACCAGATGTATTTCTAAGACACTGAAATTAGATCTAAGAAACAGGTAATGTTGTGTACTAGCCTATTGATCACTGAGCTTGGTCCCTTCCAGTCTTCTTCCCCAGCCCCAGTTGTTAAATGGTTCTAGCTCTAACACTTGAGTTGTTGCTCTGTCATAGACTGTAACAGATAACGGTGTTGCTTGACAAAAACAAAAATCTTGCCATAAAAATAAAAATAATAATGTAAAGTCTAAGATTTACAGTGAGCTAGGCACTCTGCTAAGGTCTTCTGATTGATCATGTCTCCTCACTCTCAAATCCCTCTTTTCTGGGCTCATGGTGTCCTCTTAAAATTTATATGTTGAAGTCCTCACCTCCAGGACCTTAGAATGTGACTGTATTCAGAGATAAGGTCCATAAAGATGTGATTAATTTAAAGTGAGGTCTTTAGGGCAGACCCTAATCTATTATGGCTAGTGTTCTTATAAGAAGAAAAAACTGAGGCACACAGAGAGACACCAGGGATACATGCACACAAAAGAAAGACCATGAGGGGACAGAGAAGACAGCCATCCTACAAGCCAAAGACAAAGGCTTCAGAAGAAAACACTCCTGCTGACATCTTGACCTTAAACTTCTAGCTTCCAGAACTGTGAGAAAATAAATTTCAGTTGTTTAGACCATTTAGGCTAGAGTGCTCTGTTAAAGCAGCCCTGGCAAACTAATACATTCTTCTTGAGATAAGTGCTATTACTAGCCACCTTTTGAAGATGAAGAAACTGAGGACAGAACAGTTAACTGACTCACCAAAGGACACTCAGCTCACAAGAGGTAAGGCCATGATTTGCAACCAACGTGTTTGGCAAGAGCTCAGGCTTGACAGGAAAGGCCTGTTATTGGCACAAGGGCAACCTTGAAGCAAAAAGAAGAAGCAGAAGAACAGACTCAGAAATCCAGTGTCTGACTCATTGAAATGCTTGTGGTAACGTCCTGGCAAGATTTTAGGATAGGTTCAGAAGCAAAGGTCCAGGGAAACTCTGTTTTCAACGGTTATCTTCTACTTCTAATTGCAGCCACCTTCCTTCTAAAGCCAATTTTCTTATCAGGGCAAAGGGGAAAATACATTAATGTGTATTTGTTTCTGTATTAGTTTCCTATTGCTTCTATAATAAATTAACACAATTACCATAAAACAACTCAGATTTATTATCTTACAATTCCAGAGGTCAGAAGTCCAAAGTGGGTCTCATTGGGCTAACATCAAAGTATTAGCAGGGCTGAGATTCCTCCTGGAGGCTCTAGGGGAGGATCCATGTCTTCACTTTTTCCAGTTTCTGGATGCCACCCATTCCTTGACTTCCAAAGGTAGCAGCAGAGCATCTTCAAACCTCTTTCTAACTCTTCTGCCTCCCTCTTTTACTTCTATGGATTCTTTTGATTTCATTGGGCCCACTTGGATAATCCAGGATAATCTCCCTATCTCAAGTTGGCTGATAATTTAACAGTTCACAAATTCTAGAGATTAGGACATGAAGATCTTTGGATGGGTCTTTATTCTGCTTACTATAGCTTCTATATAAAGGAAAAAGGCAATTTAGATATCAAAGTCACATAAGCATAAAAGGCATATGTAGACAGGGTGCATTCTGGAGCCCATAGATAGGAACTGAAGCTGGCTGAGTAGAGTTCCAGGTAGGGTGGGACAGCAGGTTAGGCTCAATGAGGAGGAGACACAATCAGAAAGGAAGATGGCAGGTCCCTGTGACTCTCTCCCCCCATCACATACACTAAAAGCTGTATGTTTTGAGTGAAATTAAATTATTTCTATCTCCAGGCATGATAATACTATCCAAAAGAAGCCAATTAGTACATAGCATTTCTTTGGTCATAGTGATTGGTTTGGGGGTAACACATGACTAAGATAGTTAAGTCAGAGTGGAAGCCAAGACTTATATTCAAAGGTTTGAGAAAAAGAGAAAGTTTGACATGGACCAAGAAGTATGAATTAGGTATTCTGGGGAACTGTTGGCACTCACCTGGTGACAATGAGGGAAGTCAGTCTTAGGATGACACTAACCATAGAAGGGGAAGACTAGATAGGAAAACATGAAATAGGTCCTCATTGTTGGACCTTGAAATGCTAAATCATACTCTTCCTGAAATTTACTCTTCTTGTAGATAGTTTTTAAATATGAAAATTTTCATTTTCTTTGTTAAGACAGTTTGACTTGGAAACTGATATATATTCTTACACAAAACACTCAGTGAATGCATCGTTTGGGAGAAGTGATAATACCAAGGGAATTTAAACGTAGGCGGTTATTCCCTGAGAATTCAGTTTTGTTTTAGTTCACCTTTGAGGGTCTTATCATAAGATGTCTTGTTACCAGTACTTGGAAATAACCTCTACATTCTGCTTATATTGTACCTTCTGCTTCTACAAAACCTCATGTATTTGATATTTTCAGCCTGTTAAAAGGAAAATTGGGTTCAATAGATTTTAATCTTACTTCAGAGTATTATACTCCAATTATTCCTTTACCATGGCTAGGTGAATTTGTTTTTCCAGTTTCCCCTTATTTCTACATGGCTAATTAGGCCCTTTGGTAAAACTATTTTAACAGTCCATTACCTCTTTCTGCAAAGATTTATTGAACATCTAGTATGTGACTGGTGTTCCAGGCACTATTTATTTTATTATGGGCTCAGAGAAAATAAATTGGGTAAGATTCCTGCTTCTATGACATTTATATTCTAGTAATGGTAAAGGTATATGAATAGGTAAAAAAATAAATAAATAAATGGAAGTGACTCTGAAATGATAAGGGTAATGACAAAAATAACTTCTCAGCAACCTGTTGCAACATTAAAAAGTGTATAACAAATCAACTCAAAACTCAGTAGCTTGCAGAAAATTTATTTTTATCTGAGAGTGGTCTGGGATCCAACTAATTCAAAGTGAGTCCAGGAAGATGGCAGCGTAGGAGGTCTCTGGGCTCACCGCACGTCCTGCTGATCACTTAGATTCCACCTACACCTGCCTAAATAACCCAGAAAACCGCCAGAAGACTAGCAGACCGGAGTCTCCAGAGCCAAGTGCAGACGAGAGGCCCACGGAAGAGGGTAGGAAGGGCAGAGAGGCGGTGTGCGCTCCCCGGACTAGAGGGAGCTGGGGCGGAGGGGCGGCCCGCTAGCCAAGCAGAGCCCCCGAGTCTGGCTGGCAAAAGCAGAGGGGCTGGATGGAGTGTGTTCTGACAGCAAGCAGGACTTGACATCTGGAAGGTTATAAGCTAACAGCTCTGCTCAGAGAATGGGAGGGCTGGAGGACAACGGGAGGGAGAGTTGTTGAGCCCTGGATGACAGAGCTCAGCTTGGCAGGGAACAAAGGCACTCGCCAGCGCCATCTCCCTTGCCCACCCCCCAGCCAAAATCCCAAAGGGAACCAGTTCCTGCCAGGGAACTTGCTTGCACCACACAAACACCCAACACTGTGCTTCTGCAGATCCATCCCTCTGGCGGGTCTGACTCCCTCCTGGTGCTGCAGGGCCCCTCCCGAAGCAGATCTCCCAAGGAAAAGCAAGCTGAGCCTGCCCGTCCCGCCCCTGTGCACCTTGCCAGTCCACCCCAGCTAATATGCCACATCCGCAGCACCATAAGTCTGACAGTGTGCAAGTAGCCCAGATGGGCCACGCCACCTCGCAGTGAATCCTGCCCCTAGGAGAGGAGAAGAGAAGGCACACACACCAGTCTGACTGTGGCCCCAGCAGTGGGCTGGGGGCAGACATCAGGTCTGACTGTGGCCCTGCCCACCAATGCAAGGTATTCAAGACAGCACAGGGGAAGTGCCCCCCAGTTCTGCACCACTCCAGGGACTATACAAAATGATGAAATGGAAGAATTCCCCTCAAAAAAAAGTCCAGGAAATAACAACAGCTAACGAACTGATCAAAAAGGATTTAAACAATATAACAGAAAGTGAATTTAGAATAATAGTCATAAAATTCATCGCTGGGCTTGAAAACAGTGTAAAGGACAGCAGAGAATCTATTGCTACAGAGATCAAGGGACTAAGGAACAGCCAGGAGGAGCTAAAAAATGCTATCAATGAGCTGCAAAATAAAATGGAGACAACCACGGCTCGGATTGAAGAGGCAGAGGAGAGAATAGGTGAAGTAGAAGATAAAATTATGGAAAAAAAAGAAACTGAGAAAAAGAGAGATAAAAAAATACAGGAGTATGAGGGGGAAAATTAGAGAACTAAGTGATGCACTAAAGAGAAATAATATATGCATAATTGGTATTCCAGAGGAGGAAGAGAGAGGGAAAGGTGCTGAAGGTGTACTTGAAGAAATAATAGCTGAGAACTTCCCGGATCTGGGGAAGGAAAAAGGCATTGAAATCCAAGAGGCACAGAGAACTCCCTTCAGATGTAACTTGAATCGATCTTCTCCACGACATATCATAGTGAAACTGGCAAAATACAAGGATAAAGAGAAAGTTCTGAAAGCAGCTAGAGATAAACGTGCTCTAACATATAAAGGGAGACCTATAAGACTCGTGACCGATCTCTCTACTGAAACTTGGCAGGCCAGAAAGGAATGGCAGGAGATCTTCAATGTGATGAACAGAAAAAATATGCAGCCGAGAATCCTTTATCCAGCAAGTCTGTCATTTAGAATAGAAGGAGAGATAAAGATCTTCCCAAACAAAAACTAAAGGAATTCATCACCACTAAACCAGCCCTACAAGAGATTCTAAGGGGGATCCTGTGAGACAAAGTACCAAAGACATCGCTACAAGCATGAAACCTACGGACATCAAAATGACTCTAAACCCATATCTTTCTATAATAACACTGAACGTAAATGGACTAAATGCACCAACCAAAAGACATAGGGTATCAGAATGGATAAAAAAACAAGACCCATCTATTTGCTGTCTACAAGAAACTAATTTTAGACCTGACAGATATATTTAGAACTCTGCATCCCAAAGCAACAGAATATACTTTCTTCTCGAGTGCACATGGAACATTCTCCAAGATAGATCACATACTGGGTCACAAAACAGCCCTGCATAAGTATACAAGAATTGAAATCATACCATGCATACTTTCAGACAACAATGCTATGAAGCTTGAAATCAACCACAGGAAAAACTCTGGAAAACCTCCAAAAGCATGGAGGTTAAAGAGCACCCCACTAAAGAATAAATGGGTCAACCAGGCAATTAGAGAAGAAATTAAAAAATATATGGAAACAAATGAAAATGAAAACACAACAATCCAAACGCTTTGGGATGCAGCGAAGGCAGTCCTGAGAGGAAAATACATTGCAATCCAGGCCTATCTCAAGAAACAAGAAAAATCCCAAATACAAAATCTAACAGCACACCTAAAGGAAATAGAAGCAGAACAGCAAAGACAGCCTAAACCCAGCAGAAGAAGAGAAATAATAAAGATCAGAGCAGAAATAAACAATATAGAATGTAAAAAAACTGTAGAGCAGATAAATGAAACCAAGAGTTGGTTTTTTGAAAAAATAAACAAAATTGACAAACCTCTAGCCAGGCTTCTCAAGAAGAAAAGGGAGATGACCCTAATGGATAAAATTATGAATTAAAATGTAATTATTACAACCAATCCCTCAGAGATACAAACAATTATCAGAAAATACTATGAAAAATTATATGCCAACAAACTGGACAACCTGGAAGAAATGGACAAATTCCTAAACACCCACACTCTTCCAAAACTCAATCAGGAGGAAATAGAAAGCTTGAACAGACCCATCACCAGCGAAAAAATTGAATCAGTCATCAAAAATCTCCCAGAAATAAGAGTCCAGGACCAGATGGCTTCCCAGGGGAGTTCTACCAGACGTTTAAAGCAGAGATAATACCTATCCTTCTCAAGCTATTCCAAAAAATAGAAAGGGAAGGAAAACTTCCAGACTCACTCTATGAAGCCAGTATTACTTTGATTCCTAAACGAGACAGAGACCCAGTAAAAAAAGAGAACTACAGGCCAACATCCCTGATGAATATGGATGCAAAAATTCTCAATAAGATACTAGCAAATCGAATTCAACAGCATATAAAAAGAATTATTCACCATGATCAAGTGGGATTCATTCCTGGCCTGCAGGGCTGGTTCAACATTCGCAAATCAATCAGCATGATACATCACATTAATAAAAGAAAAGATAAGAACCATATGGTCCTGTCAATCGATGCAGAATAGGCATTTGACAAAATTCAGCAACGTTTCTTAATAAAAACCCTTGAGAAAGTCGGGATAGAAGGAACATACTTAAAGATCATAAAAGCCATTTATGAAAAGCCCACAGCTAACATCATCCTTAATGGGAAAAAAAACTGAGAGCTTTTCCCCTGAGGTCAGGAACATGACAGGGATGTCTACTCTCACCGCTGTTGTTTAACATAGTGTTGGAAGTTCTAGCATCCTCAATCAGACAACAAAAGGAAATCAAAGGCATCAAAATTGGCAAAGATGAAGTTAAGCTTTCACTTTTTGCAGATGATGTGATACTATACATGGAAAATCCGATAGACTCCACCAAAAGTCTGCTAGAACTGATACAAGAAGTTAGCCAAGTTGCAGGATACAAAATCAATGTACAGAAATCAGTTGCATTCTTATACACTAATAATGAAGCAACAGAAAGACAAATAAAGAAACTGATCCCATTCACAATTGCACCAAGAAGCATAAAATACCTAGGAATAAACCTAACCAAAGATGTAAAAGATCTGTATGCTGAAAACTATAGAAAGCTTATGAAGGAAATTGAAGAAGATATAAAGAAATGGAAAAACATTCCATGCTCATGGATTGGAAGAATAAATATTGTCAAAATGTCAATACTACCCAAAGCTATCTACACATTCAATGCAATCCCAATCAAAATCGCACCAGCATTCTTCTCGAAATTAGAACAAGCAATCCTAAAATTCATATGGAACCACAAAAGGCCCCGAATAGCCAAAGTAATTTTGGAGAAGAAAACCAAAGCAGGAGGCATCACAATCCCAGACTTTAGCCTCTACTACAAAGCTGTAATCATCAAGACAGCATGATACTGGCACAAAGACAGACACATAGACCAATGGAATAGAATAGAAACCCCAGAATTAGACCCACAAAAGTATTGCCAACTAATCTTTGACAAAGCAAGAAAGAATATCCAATGGAAAAAAGTCTCTGTAACAAATGGTGCTGGGAGAACTGGACAGCAACATGCAGAAGGTTGAAACTAGACCACTTTCTCACACCATTCACAAAAATAAACTCAAAATGGATCAAGGACCTGAATGTGAGACAGGAAACCATCAAAACCCTAGAGGAGAAAGCAGGAAAAGACCTCTCTGACCTCAGCCGTAGCAATCTCTTACTCGACACATCCCAAAGGCAAGGGAATTAAAAGCAAAAGCGAATTACTGGGACCTTATGAAGATAAAAAGCTTCTGCACAGCAAAGAAAACAACCAACAAAACTAAAAGGCAACCAACGGAATGGGAAAAGATATTTGCAAATGACATATCGGACAAAGGGCTAGTATCCAAAATCTATAAAGAGCTCACCAAACTCCACACCCGAATAACAAATAACCCAGTGAAGAAATGGGCAGAAAACACAAATAGACACTTCTCTAAAGAAGACATCCGGATGGCCAACAGGCACATGAAAAGATGCTCAACGTCGCTCCTCGTCAGGGAAATACAAATCAAAACCTCACTCAGATATCACCTCACGCCAGTCAGAGTGGCCAAAATGAACAAATCAGGAGACTATAGATGCTGGAGAGGATGTGGAGAAACAGGAACCCTCTTGCACTGTTGGTGGGAATGCAAACTGGTGCAGCCACTCTGGAAAACAGTGTGGAGGTTCCTCAAATAATTAAAAATAGACCTATCCTATGACCCAGCAGTAGCACTGCTAGGAATTTACCCAAGGGATAAAGGAGTACTGATGCATAGGGGCACTTGGACCCCAATGTTTATAGCAGCACTCTCAACAATAGCCAAATTGTGGAAAGAGCCTCAATGTCCATCAACTGATGAATGGATAAAGAAATTGTGGTTTATATACACAATGGAGTACTACGTGGCAATGAGAAAGAATGAAATATGGCCCTTTGTAGCAACATGGATGGAACTGGAGAGTGTGATGCTAAGTGAAATAAGACATACAGAGAAAGACAGTTACCATATGTTTTTACTCTTAGGTGGATCCTGAGAAACTTAACAGAAACCCATGGGGGACGGGAAGGAAAAAAAAGAGGTTAGAGTAGGAGAGAGAGCCAAAGCATAAGAGACTCTTAAAAACTCAGAACAAACTGAGGGTTGATGGGGGCTGAGAGGGAGGGAGGGGGGGGTGGGTGATGGGTATTGAGGAGGGCACCTTTTGGGATGAGCACTGGGTGTTGAATGGAAACCAATTTGACAATGAACTTCATATATTGAAAAAAAAACAAAAACAAAAAAAAACAAAGTGTGTCCAGATAGGTGGCTTGGCTTCAGGCTATAGCAAATGGCATAGCTCTGTCCTGCAATGGTAGAGGTGCAAGAAAGCAAGCAAAACAGGGGAGGTCTTTTAGGTTTTGAATTTGGAACTAGCAAGCCTTTATTTACACCCATAAACCACTGCCCCCCTCCAAGAAAAAAAAAACCATACAGACAAGCCAAAGTCAAGGAGCAAAGATAAACACTGTCTGAAGATGAAGTTATGAAAAGGAAAAGGTGCAAAGGAGATGACTATTTGGGACCTATACTTTATCACCCAGAATTATATGATGGAGAATGGAGTAAAGGGTGTTTAGGTTGAATATTTTGGTTAAGACATCTTTGTGGTGAGGTCTGAATGATGAAGAGAGTCATGTGTAGAGATAACTGGAGAACACTTTTGTAGCAAATGGCTATGAAATGGGAATAATTTCAGAGTTGCCAAATGATGGTGTTACCAATCCATCTATCACAAACACAAGCCCTGGTGCTACTGGGGCCAACTGCTCTAAGTCAGGGAATCCCAAGGGGCTGGAAAAATCGACAGTATAGCTCTTGGCTGGGTTTGCCAACAGTGTTGTTTTCAACAAATAAATTTGTGGCAAGAGCAGCCAATAAGTCAGGAGAGGAGGATTTGGAAAAGAGAAAGGGAGAAATTTATTTCATGTGCCAGCAGCTGGGGGAGAGGTGACAGGCTCAAGCATTAACAAGAAAACTCTGCATCAGCAAGCCATTTAGAGTTTCATAAGAGGTTTTGGGCAGGGGGCGGGGGGCGGTATGCACAAGAGAGCCGGTGGAGAGTGCATGATCCTGGGTGGCGGTCAATATGTGCTCAGCCCATGATAATGCACAGGGAAGGGGACACGTGGGATTTGGTCTCTTAGGCATTACACTGCTGTCAGGACTTTTCTGGCCTGGCAGTTTAAATGTTCCTGTCATTGCAACATACTTAAAGATCATAAAGGCCATTTATGAAAAGCCCACAGCTAACATCATCCTCAACGGGGAAAAACTGAGAGCTTTTTCCCTGAGATCAGGAACACGACAGGGATGCCCACTCTCACCGCTGTTGTTTAATATAGTGCTGGAAGTTCTAGCATCCTCAATCAGACAACAAAAGGAAATCAAAGGCATCAAAATTGGCAAAGATGAAGTCAAGCTTTCGCTTTTTGCAGATGACATGATATTATACATGGAAAATCCGATAGACTCCACCAAAAGTCTGCTAGAACTGATACATGAATTCAGCAAAGTTGCAGGATACAAAATCAATGTGCAGAAATCAGTTGCATTCTTATACACTAACAATGAAGCAACAGAAAGACAAATGAAGAAACTGATCCCATTCACAATTGCACCAAGAAGCATAAAATACCTAGGAATAAATCTAACCAAAGATGTAAAAGATCTGTATGCTGAAAACTATAGAAAGCTTATGCAGGTAATTGAAGAAGATATAAAGAAATGGAAAGACATTCCGTGCTCATGGATTGGAAGAATAAATATTGTCAAAATGTCAATACTACCCAAAGCTATCTACACATTCAATGCAATCCCAATCAAAATTGCACCAGCATTCTTCTCGAAACTAGAACAAGCAATCCTAAAATTCATATGGAACCACAAAAGGCCCCGAATAGCCAAAGTAATTTTGAAGAAGAAGACCAAAGCAGGAGGCATCACAATCCCAGACTTTAGCCTCTACTACAAAGCTGTCATCATCAAGACAGCATGGTATTGGCACAAAAACAGACACATAGACCAATGGAATAGAATAGAAACCCCAGAACTAGACCCACAAACGTATGGCCAACTAATCTTTGACAAAGCAGGAAAGAACATCCAATGGAAAAAAGACAGTCTCTTTAACAAATGGTGCTGGGAGAACTGGACAGCAACATGCAGAAGGTTGAAACTAGACCACTTTCTCACACCATTCACAAAAATAAACTCAAAATGGATAAAGGACCTGAATGTGAGACAGGAAACCATCAAAACCCTAGAGGAGAAAGCAGGAAAAGACCTCTCTGACCTCAGCCGTAGCAATCTCTTACTCGGCACATCCCAAAGGCAAGGGAATTAAAAGCAAAAGTGAATTACTGGGACCTTATGAAGATAAAAAGCTTCTGCACAGCAAAGGAAACAACCAACAAAACTAAAAGGCAACCAACGGAATGGGAAAAGATATTTGCAAATGACATATCGGACAAAGGGCTAGTATCCAAAATCTATAAAGAGCTCACCAAACTCCACACCCGAAAAACAAATAACCCAGTGAAGAAATGGGCAGAAAACATGAATAGACACTTCTCTAAAGAAGACATCCGGATGGCCAACAGGCACATGAAAAGATGTTCAACGTCGCTCCTTATCAGGGAAATACAAATCAAAACCACACTCAGATACCACCTCACGCCAGTCAGAGTGGCCAAAATGAAGAAATCAGGGGACTATAGATGCTGGAGAGGATGTGGAGAAACAGGAACCCTCTTGCACTGTTGGTGGGAATGCAAATTGGTGCAGCCGCTCTGGAAAGCAGTGTGGAGGTTCCTCAGAAAATTAAAAATAGACCTACCCTATGACCCAGCAATAGCACTGCTAGGAATTTATCCAAGGGATACAGGAGTACTGATGCATAGGGGCACTTGTACCCCAATGTTTATAGCAGCACTCTCAACAATAGCCAAATTGTGGAAAGAGCCTCAATGTCCATCAACTGATGAATGGATAAAGAAATTGTGGTTTATATACACAATGGAATACTACGTGGCAATGAGAAAAAATGAAATATGGCCTTTTGTAGCAACATGGATGGAACTGGAGAGTGTTATGCTAAGTGAAATAAGCCATACAGAGAAAGACAGATACCATATGGTTTCACTCTTATGTGGATCCTGAGAAACGTAACAGAAATCCATGGGGGAGGGGAAGGAAAAAAAAAAAAAAAAAGAGGTTAGAGTGGGAGAGAGCCAAAGCATAAGAGACTGTTAAAAACTGAGAACAAACTGAGGGTTGATGGGGGGTGGGAGGGAGGGCAGGGTGGGTGATGGGTATTGAGGAGGGCACCTTTTGGGATGAGCACTGGGTGTTGTATGGAAACCAATTTGACAGTAAATTTCATATATTAAAAAATAAAAAAAAAATAAATAAATAAAAAATTAAAAAAAAGAAAAAAAAAGAAAAAGAAGATGTGGTTTATATATACAATGGAATATTACTCGGCAATCAATATTTCTTGTCATTTGCAACTACGTGGATGGAACTGGAGAGTATCATGCTAAGCGAAATTAGTCAGAGAAAGACAAATATCATATGACTTCATTCATATGAGGACTTTAAGAGACAAAACAGATGAACATAAGGGAAGGGAAACAAAAATAATATAAAAACAGGGAGGGAGACAAAACAGAAGAGACTCATAAATATGGAGAACAAACTGAGGGTTACTGGAGGGGTTGTGGGAGGGGGGATGGGCTAAATGGGTAAGGGACACTAAGGAATCTACTCCTGAAACCATTTTTGCACTATATGCTAACTAATTTGGATGTAAATTTTAAAAAATAAAAAATAAAATTAAAAAAAAAAATTATTTATCTTTAAAAAAAATAATAATAAAATAAATAAATAAATGTTCCTGTCATTGCAAAACATCTTCATCTGTGCCTCAAGAAGGTGCAATAGGACATAATAAGTGGGTTTCAATTAAGCATCAGTTAAGCAGTCTTGTCTGTTTCTCATTTTGACTCTTAGGGTCTACAGTTGAGCAAATGGGCTCAGTGACAGTGGGAAGATCAGAGTGGTTGAAGTATGGTAAGCAAAAAAAATAATAAAATAAAAGAATGTTACAGAAGACATTACGAAGTAAGCAGAGGCCAAATTATTGAGGTCCTTATAGTCCACATATTAATACTGAATTTTATTTGGATTATAAGGGGACCCACTGGAGTAATTTAAGAAGGGGGAAATAATGATAAGAATTGTATTTTTAGGATATCACGTTGGCTGCTCTATGGAAAGTTACTTGTTAGGCGCAAGAGAAGAAACAGGGAGAAACGTTAGATATTATTGCAATGCTGTAGGTAAAGGACAATGGTGGTTTACACTAAGGTTCTAGCAGTAGCAGTAGGTATAAAGACACGTGTACTGATGACACAGTGCATTTTGTAGCCAGATCCAGTAGGTCTTGTTGGTAGTAGGATTGGAGCTATTTATAGGAGTAATAAAATGGAAAGGGGAAAATATCAGTTGGAAACTGATTGTCATTTATCTGGATAAGAAAGGGATTTTTTTGTTCACATGAAATATTATTATAGTTCTAAACAGGTAATATTAATGTAAGCTTGGTTTTCTGTTTTGTTTTAACTTGGAGTAGATGAGAGAGCTCATCTCAGATTGGTTTAGATTTGGGTTAAGTAGAAGAAATTTCAATGGCTCGTAGGCTTTTTTTTTTTTTAACGTCTTATAAGAAAGGTTTTCCTTCAGAAATACTACCTAGAACTCTAGGTAACAAGCATATATATAAGACAAATTAAAATTTGTTAGTATCAGCTCAGCCACGCACATGGATTTGGGTCTCTGGACTCTGTTTCACTCCAATTGTCAAAGCACCTGCGTTGGTCATCAATTTATCACGATACAGTACAGGTAAGGAATGTCAAGAAGGCAGAACTGACATACTGCTTAGAGGCTGTACATGAGTGCTGCACAGGCAAATACACCCCATTTTGTAGAAAGTGGTTTGCGCAGAAGAAGCGCTGAAAAGATCAGCTGTCTATCAGAATTCTGTAAAGAGACAGTTACAGAATTATATATGCTTGTTATTAGTATCACTAAAGTCATGCCACTTTAATGGGCCAATTCTAGATAAAAGCACAAATGAGCCCCAGGCAGCAGTGAGAAATTAACCATGAAAAGATGGCACAGAGTGTTTAAAAGGCAGTGTTTAAGATTCACCCTCTGTCCCAGGGGTTTAATGGTCCACATTAAAAATTAAACACAAAGAGATGGAAAGGAAAATATACTTAGAAAACCCTTTACTGGTAAACAAGAAGCACAGAAATGTTGCAGTGGTCAGCAAGAAGTTGCCAAAGTCCTGATGGCTGCTGGAGGCTGGTCTGATTCCAGGAGCTCTTCCTTGTCTAAAATGATCGGTGTCTTTAAGAAACAAATGCTAACCCTACCTTTTCACTAAAATTTACCAGAGTATTCATCCCATGAAGTGTACATTTATAAAGTTGTGAAACTTTGGCATTCTGTAATTTTATTTTATTTTTTATGTAACAGTTATGCTTATATCTAAATGGCACCAAAATACTAACATATTGAAGAGAAACATCTTAAATAAAAATGTGTTTGTTCAGTCTTGACAAACATTTCTCATGACATTCTAGATTATTTAGGGGGTAGTCATCTTGTGTCTTCATATGGATGGTGATTATGTTTGGTAGACATTATGGGTGACAAAACTTGTGGCAGGCAATGGAAGAATTTGAGAAAAATACCAGTAATAATTTTCGTTTTTACAAAAAATTGGACTAATTTTTAAGTGCCTCATTGAGTGCAGTCCTGGGCCAAGCACTTTACATAAATTATCTCATGTTATATTCATATAGTTCCAAATGAAGGGCTTAAAAGGACTTATATTGGAGGGGCCTGGGTAGCTCAGTCGGTTAAGCATCCGACTTCAGCTCAGGTCATGATCTCATGGTTCATGGGTTCGAGCCCCGCGTCGGGCTCTATTCTGACAGCTAGGAGCCTGGAGCCTGCTTCTGATTCTGTGTCTCCCTGTCTCTCTGCCCCTCCCCTGCTCATGTTCTGTCTTTCCCTGTCTCTCAAAAATAAAATAAATGTAAAAAAAAATTTTTAAGAAAAAGGAATCATATTGGGGCTCAAACTGTCATATTCCCCATTCACTGCAAATGAATGTCAATCATTCACAATGTTCAGAAAATCATAGAATTCTAGTGACCTTGGGCTCTAGCTGAAAACACCTTAGATTCAGCTCTCACCATTGCTAATTCATATGAGTATTGACCTTCTTTCCTATATTTTTATGTTTGTTAAAATGAACATGATCAATATTTCTGGGATATTCACCTATGTTGTAGTGAATTGGGGTCATCTGTAAATATAGGATAAAAGGACTTGGGATTTTCCCTGACTGTTCTCTAAAAGTCTGTTCTCCATGGACTCAGTGTCTGCTTCTGGACTTTCTGCCCTGGGTTATCTGTTCTCTGTCCCGGTAAGAATGGAGTAGGTAATTGGGAAGTCATCTACTTTCCTTCACTCAAGTGGATCCTCTCTTAGTCATTTGGATTCTGTAAGAAATGGTGCTATAGTGGTTACCAGAGAACAGTTTCTTTAGTTAGGGATGCTGACTCATTTATCACCTCTCAGAAGTAGTGTGGATGAAAGTGAAACAAGAAGGCTGAGAATCCTTTCATTATCCAAATCTAGTGACAGAATATCCCTTGGGTTCTAAGGGACTCCCATAGAAAGAAGACTTAATCCTTTGAGACTTCCCAGGGCACATATTCTAACATCCCTCTGCAACTTAGCATAATTTTTACTGAACTAAAAGATTCTCTGAATTAAAAATCTGAAGCTTCCACTGATCCTCAGGTCCTCTCCCCTCTCCTGCTGCAAGCAGTCTATGCTTTAAGAGTCTGTTACTCTCGGGGTGCCTGGGTGGCTCAGTCGGTTTAGCGTCCGACTTCGGCTCAGGTCACGATCTCACGGTTCGTGAGTTCGAGCCCCGCGTCGGGCTCTGGGCTGATGGCTCAGAGCCTGGAGCCTGTTTCCGATTCTGTGTCTCCCTCTCTCTCTGACCCTCCCCCGTTCATGCTCTGTCTCTCTCTGTCTCAAAAATAAATAAACGTTAAAAAAAAAAATTAAAAAAAAAAAAGAGTCTGTTACTCTCTTGTCCTCTTGTTTGTACTTCCATGTGATTAACATAGTATACCAAACAGGCTGCATTCTCCAAGCATCCAGGCAAATGCTGACGTTCAGTCCAGGCTGATGAGTCCTGTGTATCCTTCATAATTTTCAGACAAATAGATGAATCCAGAAAATGAGGAAATTTATCATCTTTATCAGAAGAGAAAAAAGCATGAGGCCCATTGAGTCATGCAAAGGGCTGAACACAGATAGTAATGGCTCTCACAGATGAATGTCTCCACTATCATTAGGCTCTTCTCAATTGCCTGGGAATTTGAAACTTGAAGGCATTAATCTGGGGATCATTTGTGGATATATCACAGGACAGGAGAGAGGAAACTAAAAGGGCACAGTCCGGTGCCCCTGCCCTTCCAACAAACAGCAGATAAGGGCAAATTTTTCTAATCATGAGAATATGGGTTCTATGGGAGTTGTGAGAAAATGTGTATAGAGGATGAGGCTTTGTAGGATTTCAAATCACTTTGCTTCACCTCTTATGTTCTTAGCTTTGCCTACATATAACATGCATGTGCTATAGTTGTGAGTTGGGGAGTGCACCTTGTCTGGGCATCATACAGGCCACCAAAGGGATGCAATGCAGAGGCACCCACTATGTGCCAGACACTCAAATAAGCATATTCACATGGATTAATTGTTTAATCTTCATGTAAGTGTTGTGAGGGAAGAACAGTGATCCCTAAGACAAAATGAGGAGACTGAGCCTGGGAGAAAGTAAGTGAATTAATACATCTGCTAAAGGGACATGGCTTGAATTAGAAGCTAGGAAAGCCTGATTCGAGTCTACCCACTTGCCCTACATTTTGTTTTTCTCTAATCATTACTGCCTCAGAGATCACTCCTTGATCATACTTTTGATTCAAGAAAAATTCCTTCTTAGGGACACCTATGTGGCTTAGTCAGTTAAGTGTCTGACTCTTGATTTCCACTCAGGTCATGATCTCACAGTGGTGAGATCAAGCCTCGCATTGGCTTCCACACTGAGGGTGGAACCTGCTTGAGATTCATTCATTCTCTCTCTTTCTCTCTCTCGAAATAAATAAAGAAGATTCAAAAAAAGAAAAAAAATTAAACCCTTGATTCAAGAACTTTATGGAAGATAAGAAGAAAGGATGGAGGGAGGAAATGAAGGAAGGAGGGACAGAATATATTTTCGATATTCACTATTGTGAATATATAGAGCAGCCTTTTGGATGCTCTGGGGGTAGGGGAGTGGTTTGGTTCTTGTCTGATTCCTCCCTGAGGAATCACTAAGGTACTTCTGGAAAGGTTCCAAGTTGCTAATCTAGGAAACCAGTACGATAGGTTCATCTTAGGGACTAAAACTCCATACAGACCAGAGGCCTGTCAACTCAGGGAACATCATGGATGGAGCCATTAATTTTCATTAAACGTAGAGAGGACACAATACCCAGTCATTTTTTTTTTACCCAAGTCATCGTGTTTACCCAAGTTGTTTTGAAGACACAAAAACGGTCATCTAGAAAAGGAGCTGGCAAACTGTGGCCCAGTAGTCCAATTGGACCCACATCTGTTTTTGTATGGCTGTCAAGCTTAAGAATGAATTTTATATTTTGAAAGGTTGTAAAAATTAGGAAAGAATATGTAACTGAAACTGTGCACGGCCCAAAACACCTAAAATATTTACAAACTGGCCCTTTTTAGAAAAATTTTGCCAACCCTTGCCCTGGAAGGCTTGGCCGCGATTTCCGTTTTATCTTTAGCCAATTCAGCAGTGACCATTTCATGGTAATGCCACGAGCAGTACCTCTAATGCCACATTTCTTCCCTGGAGGCAAGTAGCTCACTATGCTTCTCAGAGGGTTCAGTCTCTTGTCAAACCACATTATGCTTGTGGAGGTGGCAGGCTCCGTCTTCTCGGGAGGCAGATGTAGGGGCACACAGTGATGAGCTCTTTCCTAAGGATGTGGTGTTTCCAGACTGGTGAGATACTCAGAATTACGAGGTTTTTTGGGATGATGGGGTCTTGTGGGTCTGGAGCCAATGGCCAAGAAAGAATTCTTGAAGACGTCTTTGGTTCCAAAAAGGTGATTTTATTGAGGCACAGGGATAGGACCTGTGAGCAGGAAGAGCTGTCCAGTATCCATGAGGAGAGACTGGTTATATATTATGGATTTAGGGGAGGGAAAGTCCAGGGGAAGTTTACAACAAGATTTTCATAAGCTAAAGAAGACTCACAGGATCCTGGAGGCCTAGCTATTGTCAAGCTAAGGTTGTTTTTCCCTCGAGCAAAGCATTAGCATTAAGTCAGAAGTTCCTGGAGAAACTACTAGGCCTGACTCAAGTATTTGTCAATAGGCTGCAGGTTATAAGGAAATTTAGTTCTATCTGCCATTTCCTTCTGCCTTTTTTTCCCCACATCACTATGGAGGGGGGATGTTGGGGCTCCAGGAAACAGAGTCTATTGGCTTCTTGAGATTAGGCTACTGATAAGATTGCCTTTTTCTTGTCATTTAGTAAGATATTTGTAAATAGATGGAGAGTCAGGTCTTGCAGGACTATGATCTCTATCAGTTAACCTTTTGTTTTCCCCTTTCCTTTGTTCTTGGGCAGCCAGGAGTGTCAAAGGAAATCACATATCCCACCTGGGGGTGCGGGTGTTGGCAGCCCATCAGCTTGCCTTATGCTCCCTCATCAAGAAGATCTACTTCTATACCCTGAACATAGTGGTGAGACATCTAACGGACGGGATGTTTACTTTCTGGTCACACACAATACTGTGGAAAAGTTAGACTGGGACCCAAGTTCTCTGGATTCTATTAAACAGATAGTTACTGAGGATCTGTATATGCCAGAAGGCATATCATATGCTGAGCATGAGATAGTGAAAAAAAGACAGATGAGGTAGATGAAAGATAGGGTTAATTTTTAAGATAAGACTGGCATTTGTGTTAGATCTTCTGGGAAGAAGACACTGAAACAGGGGTAGGAGTACAAGAGGTTTATGGAGGTGCTGCTTGTGAAAGGGAAAAGGGGAACAAAGTATTAGCTTTCAGACTAAATATAGGTGATCTTCAGGAAGCAGAAGAAATAAGATTGAGCCAGGACTGCTTCAGAGTGAAAGGCAATCTGGCTGAGTCTCAGGCAGCCCAGAGGAGAGCCTCCTGGTAAATATGACCCTTTGGAGGTGTTGCACTTTGAGCAGAAATGGCCAGGTCCCAGTAACCCACCATGTGCAGTCATTGCTGGAGCTCTCAGGGAAGAACATGTTCTTCCCTTAGCATCTGTGGTGGATCCTAAGGGTATGAGGGATCTTAAAATATAACAGGCTAGCAGTGCATCCCATGGGTACACATTGAATAAACTCATGGAGATGTGGAATGGAAGAAAGGGGAGAGGTGTCATGAAAGCCTGGTGGCCAAATCTCTTTCTCCCTCTGAAGTGTCAGTCCCAAATCAGTTATTCACTCCTTTGAATATAAATATTTATCTTCTCCTGGTAGCCTCTTAAATATATCCTTGGAAAGGGAACATACCAAGTTCTCAATACCTTGAAATGAATGAATCATTCATATTAATTTTTTCCATTATAAGAGAAAAAGTCATATTGTGAGTTTTAGAGCCATATTCCCTTAGAATTAGAAGAAAACTAGAAGGTGTTCATCTAAACCAAGTCCCCCCTACGTTTCATAGGAGAAATTGAAAATAAAGCATAAATAGTTAACATGGAAGAATGTGGCAACCCAGAGAAAAGGGGAGTAAAATTGCAGATTTTAAAATTGACACAGGACTGTTAACTCTACTTTCAGTTCAATACAGAACTGATAGTCTATCATTTCATTAATGCACCTCCGTTGCTATGTTCTGATCCAAGCCACCATGATTTCTCCCCCAACTTTTTGCATTAGCTTATCAACCCAGGAGCTACAATTCTCTAGAAGTCTCAATCAGATCATAACATTTCTGTGTGCAAAAAGTTCCAACAGCTTCCATGTAACTCAGAGGATAAGTTAATGTCCTTACCTTGGCCTGAAGAACCCTACACACTCCTGCCCCCATTACAAGTGCCACTGGTCTGCCCCAGTCCTCACTCAGCTCCATCCACACTGTGCCCCTGACTCTTTTCTAACATGCTAGAAACTTTTGCACTATTACCTCTCCTCAGAAGTCTCTTCCCATGTTATGTACACATGGTTTTACCTCTTATTGTGAGATAATTGTAGATTTTGAGAAGAGTTACAGAAATAGTACAGAGCTCCCATTTACCCTTCACCCAGCCTCCCTTAATATTAATGTCTTACAAAACCATGGTAAAATTATCAAAACTCAGAGATTAATATTGGTAAAATATTGTAGCTGAATTGCAGGTTTGATTGAGAGTTTTATCCAGTTTGTCCACTAAGTCCCCATTTTCCGCATCAATTCCTTTGTCTTCTCATGTCTTTCAAGACCTTAGATTTTGAAAGTATTACCCAGTTATTTTGTCAAGTGTCCTCCGGTGTGTATATACTAGGTATTTCATAGGACATACTTTTCACTACTTTACTTCTTCAGATCTTTGCTCAAATGATGTCTTAGTAAAGACTTTTATGATCATTGTATTTAAAAAAAATCAGTTTCTTCCAATGCCAGCAGCTTTCTTCCACACTTTCCTGCTTTCCTTTCCTTGACCAATGAAAATTAGATATTCTTTACTTCTTAATGACTTCTTTGTGTACTGTCAGTCTCCCTTTACTAGAATGTTGACCCATGAAGGCAAAGACTCTTTATGATTTGTTCATTGCTGCTTACCTAATTTCGAAAAAATTCCTTCAAATTTGGAAGATGCTCAATACAGTTTTGTTGAAAGAACTCACCGAGGAAAGAACTTGCTGTTCTCAGTAATCCAGAAAGCAAAAGGAGCTTACTACAAAGTTAGAAATTCTATGCAACATGACATAATTCCAAAGGTATTGGAATTATCCAGCCAGGAGACTGGACAAAACTTCATGAGAAGCCTCACACATAGATGTCAGTTTTCTTTGTAAGGGCAGTCAGAACTATTATTTAAAATACATTTCTTGCTGAGCAGTGAAGGTCCAAATTTATAAGCTTGGATTTTTCTACTTTTTCCTAAAAAAAAAATTGGTAAAATTATGGAAATGAAAACCTCTTAGCCTTTATGACTACTGTAGTTTGCTCAGTAAAATGGATTTCAGATGCAGAAACATTTCACCCTCAAACAGGGCCTTTCAAAATCATTCCCTGACATTTTCACTCATGCAAGTGCAAATGCCTCCTGATTCATGGAGATTTGAAGCATGTTAAAAACCCAGGCTGTTCTCAATTATGCCGGGCTTGCTATTCCATCAGCAAATTATGCAAGACTATTTTTGCTTTTCTCCTTTTTCATCCCACTTTTAGTCCTAAAAATAGTATTAGAATTTCTACCCAAAGTGGAAAAAGGTAAAAGAAAGACAAAACTTGAATCCGGTAATTTTCTTGCCTGTGACCATCTAAGATGTTGAACAGAGGAGGTTCTGTGAGCTAAGAGCCTTGGGAATTACCTAGAATTTCATTGCCTAAGGCCAAGAAGGAGAATGAAGTAAAAAGATGTTGGATTCTAACATGAGATACTCTGATCATCTTCTCACTTCCCTAAGCCTAGATTTATCTGCAAAATGAAGTATTGCCCCTATTTACTCACTAAGTTATTTATTCATTTAATAAACATTTATTGAGTCTTCCCATGACCAGTCCCTGAGTGTTTATACATGAAAGACACAATTCTTCTCCTTAAGGAATTCACAGGTGAGCAATATAGGTGCTCAGAAAAAGTAAAAATTATACGATTGTATGATAACATTTATAAAATAAGAATATACAAGGAGCCATAGGAGCACAGTTGGGGTGGCAGGGGACAACAGGGAAGGCTTTCTGAATGAGTAATGTCTGAAATGAATCTTAAAAAATTAGGAAGATTGGCTCAATGAAGGGAACTAGGGCAGAAAATGGAGGAAGATATTAACTGGA